>NC_068913.1:117602500-118227500 GCF_023091745.1 Budorcas taxicolor | reverse complement strand
GAGGACCGCAGCTCCCTGCCCACCGCACACGATTTCTGTTTTGTAATATAAAAGCAGAGATCTTGTTTGTTAGACAGGCTGACTGGTGGCCCAAGGTCTGAGAGTGGCCATCTCCTATAGAAAGACTCATCATCTCCATCATCTTCTTCACAAAGATGTTCCTCCTCCACCAATGGGAATAACTCATGGCAGTGTGCAGGAGAGGAGGGTAAAATGTCTTTTAGCTTATAACTCCCTTTTCTTCACCTGAAAGCAAGGAGCTTTAGCATTAAAAGCTTTAAGTGATGTGGCATCATGCTTCACAAATGTGAAGGAAAAACCACTATTAGAATTATACCCTTCCATGATTCTGTCATGAAAAATAGTACTGATATAACATCTTTAAAGTGCATTATGTAACAGGACACTTTGGTTACCAGGAATAGAGAGAAAAAACAAAGTCATTCCTGTGATAGGATTATCTGTAAGCCAATATAGATATCGTAATTCTATTATGAAGATCTGTCTCATAGACATAAAGGTTTTTCCTTTAACTGAGCAATCAGAGTGAAAACACAATTAAAGTATATACAATATAGAGAAAAATGTATAATGTTTATGAACTGGGTACCATAATTTTAGATTAAAAAATAACAACTTTCTCTCAATGACCTCAATGACTTTTATCATTAATCACTGGATAAATTTTGTGTAAGTAGATTCCAATTCTATGAAGAATTGCGGAACTGACTATGTGACAGTTATGGCAAGCCTTCATCTAGCATACATCTAGAGGACTGTGTTGCGTTAATAATTTAAAGGTTTTAGCAAATTGTATTAGGATCATTTACACCATGAGGTAAATTGCATTAGCAATGAATATCTGAATAAATCAATTTCATTCAAAAATGTGAAAACTATTAAAACAACACTACTGTAGGATCCAAATAGATTCTCTGTAAAATGTTAGGAAGATGGAATATTCAGGTAGCCTACAATTCTGGTACATCAGGATACAGTATACTTTTATAAGATACTCCAGACGTTTGCTAGTCTATTCTAGAATTTTGCTAAATTTTAGATTTTTGACAATATAATAACTTGTTTTCTGCCTAGTCTTTTAGCTCCTCTCTCATTTGCTCATACATTTTTACAGATTATTTGCAATGATTCTGTAATTTCCCTGACAAGTTGGTGGATGTAGGTTAGGAAAAGCATATTTGACTGCTGAACAAACCATCAGCAATGCAAATCAGACGTTCCTTTAGCTGCTCTGAATGCTCAAATGCATGGTTTGGCCTTTCTACTCAGCCTCCAGGACCAGAAAGAGATGTATTCAAACTGGCTTTGAACCTGACCATATGGATGATACCGAATAAGTTAATTAATCTCTCTGAATGGGTGATAACAGTATTACCTACTTCACTGGGCCATTACAACAGTTCTTACATGCTCTGCAGACAAGTTCATTACCAAGTTTGCGATTTGCAAATAATTTTTCTCATATGCTATGGGCTTTCACTTTCTTAATGGCATACTCTGGAGCACAAAAGCTCTCAATTTTGATTAAATTCAATCTGTTTTTTTCTTTTCTTGATCATACTTCAGGGCTGTGTTTAAGAATCCTTTGTCAAATCCAATGTCATGAAGACTTACTCCTCTGTCTCCCAAGTTAATAGTTTTCACACTTACGTTCAGGTCTTTGATCCATTTTGATATAGTATTTGCATATGGTGTGAGGTAAGGGTTCAAGGACATGCTAGTGTATATGGCGGTCTAGTTGTCTCAGAATCATTTGTTAAAAAGAAACTTCCACTCATTTTCACGCTGCTTTACCATATTTTAAGCATTTTCACAGATGTGACGTTTTGTAATTTCACTCTGTAACACAGAAAATTAATACAATCACCTACCTCTGAGGTTGACAGGCTCAGAAAGTATAATGACTGCCTTTTCCTCCCAAGCCTTCATCCAGCCTACACGTTCCAGAGTTCTTTGAAATCAGGTGGGGCTCTGTGCCTGATTTCTAGGACAGCTGAGGCAGAAGTGACGTACATGACCTTGTTTCACCTGGCTTGCCTTCTTTTACCTGGTCACCCGACTACACCAAATTTCTCAGCCTCTGTGGCTGTTAGATGGGGGTCACGTGACTGACTCCCAACCAATGGGAAATGCAGGTAGGAGGGATGTATACCTCTTGCAGGCCCAGCCCCTAAAAACCTCCGGTAAGAAACTCTCCATTCTAGGGACCTCCCTGGTGGTCCAGTGGTTACGAATCTGCCTTGCAGTGCAGGGGGTGTGGGTTCGATCCCTGGTCGGGGAACTAAGACCCCACATGCCGCAACTTCTCCCTTGTGCTGCAACTACAGAGCCTGCGTGCTCTGGGGCCCGTATGTCACAGCTGAGACCATGTGCTCCACAGTGAAAGATTCCACGTGATGCCAAGTTACAGAGCATCCAGGGGAGGAATCTGATCTTTTACAGACTCTGCAGCCACTAGGAAAGGAACCTCAGTCCCTGAAAGCCACAGGCCAGACCAACCCACAGTCCCCGCACCGTGAGAAAGAAAAAAACCCATCAAAGTGCTCAGAGATGAGGAATTCAGGTGAAGACAACAAGACAGAGCAGGACTCCTGCAAGACGAGGGGGCCACACAGTGGGTGCTCCTGGAGGAACGTCCCAGGCTGGGAGGCGAGAGCTGGAGTTGGTTCTCACAGCCAAGTCCTGGGAGGTGGGGAACAGAGACAGATGGACGCTGATCACACAGAGCAGCAGCCCAGAGAGCTTGGCTGTCCTTTCCTTACAAAACTGACAGATGATAGATAAGCACAGGACACTCTCTCTTCAGATGTGTAAGCTGAGGCTAGGTTGTTGGGGTGTGTGTGTGTGTGTGTGTGTGTGTGTGTGTGTAATCTGAGGCTAGGTTGAGTCAGGGTGTGTGTGTGTGTGTGTGTGTGTGTGTGTAATCTGAGGCTAGGTTGAGTCAGGGTGTGTGTGTGTGTGTGTGTGTGTGTGCGCGCGCACAGAGGGAGATAACAGCTCCACTCTCCAGGATTTGGAGAAGAACTGTCAAAAATTTGATTGATTCCGAGTTTCCTCAAAAGCAATAGTTAGACCTAAAGATAGATAATTCTATGGATAAATTTTAGATTAATACTATGAGGAACTATCTACCAGTCACTGCTGGCTTCCTTGGTAGGAGCGCTCAGCCACACTGAATGGGTGCATTCAGACTCCGCTTGATGGATCGCAGGCCAGAGCTTGTAGAGGGATTTCTTTACTGTGTTCACCGCTGACGACATGAAATTAAACCCCTTCCAGTCCTGCTTCTGCATGCTGTCCCCACACAGGCTTGGCTGATGTCCACAGCACAGGCTTGGTTCAGAATGTGCAAAGACGCTAACTATATGCTCACAAAATCCTTTAAGATCTGGCCTAAGGCTCACTGTCTCCATGGGCCCGTGGGAGGCTGACAGTTCTATGTGCCACCTTCACGTCGAGCTTACATGTACTTTCCTTCTGAACCTCTTCATCCGATTATACAGTCTAAATATGCTCCAGGTATACAGAAGTTCATTCTTTAAAAAACTTCCTTGTTATTCCATAAATACCAAGGGCCTTTAATAACCCAACCCAAAGTGTTTTTTCTTATGAAGGGCATACAGTTGGTACTTAATATACTGAACGGTCATCCAAGAAAAAAATGCCTTGGGAAATTAGATATTTTGTACACCAGAAAGTCGATTTCTGTATCTCCTACAGACTTTGGCAAACTCAAAGTGGTCTAGGCCTACAAAAGCATGGTATAAAATTTCCAGGCTGTCAGAGCAACTTTCAAGGGACACTGTCCTCATCTCTGTGAACCAATTACTACTAGAAAGGGAAATGTATCAGGACACAGTAATTCTCTTCCTAACTGAAAGTACAGAAAGAAATGCTTGATAATCCTTCTCCATTTTAAGCCCATGACCGGATTAAGCAGTGTCTGGGTCAGAGGAACTTAGTTCTTTTATCCTAAATATGGATCTTAATTTCAAGAGAGTAAAGAAAAAGATTTCTCCCGTTCAGGTATTATGGTTTATCATCTGTTATATGCTTTTAGCATTCTATACAGAGAAAAATGAAAGAAACACTGCTTTTAAGGATGTTATTTGGAAGAATATAGTTAAATACTGAGTGTCACATTAAATAAGAAAACAAGCCCACGTGTGCTTTATTATTCAAAGGATAGTCCCTCTCAGAGCATTAGTCGTCACAGCACTGCAGAGTAAATGTGCAAATGTGATTCTTTTTCAGATAATTGCACTGTTTAAGATATGCTCTTAAACACCACCAAAAATGTCAGAAATATAGGTTTCAATCTATTCAATTCTCACTCCCACAGAAACACACTGCTCCTAGTAGCATGGAAAACTGCTAATATTTTAGTCTGTCCTGAAACTCTTGAAAGCATTGATGGGGAACCAAGCATCCTTTTGAGTATCATCCAATATTACATGTGTCAAATATGAGAATCAGGTCATTTTCAACACAAAGAAGAAAAGGATTACATACAGAATCCGTTAGAAGGAGGAGCCGCTTCCAGAATGGGAAATTAAGGACCTTTTGAAAATCTGCTCCTTTATTATAAAAGCAATGAGATTGCAAAAGCAATTTTCCAAAACTTCGGCAATTAACCAGTAGTTTCCAACACTCTGAGATCCATTTATTCAAGAAAAAAAATGGCTGAATTTTGGTCAGAATACTGAGTTTTGTAGCCTTTTAACTTGCTCTATTCTCTTGATGAAAGGGAAAGAGGAGAGTGAAAAAGTTGGCTTAGAGCTCAACATTCAGAAAACGAAGATCATGGCATCTGGTCCCATCACTTCATGGGAAATAGATGGGGAAACAGTGGAAACAGTGTCAGACTTTATTTTTTTGGGCTCCAAAATCACTGCAGATGGTGACTGCAGCCATGAAATTAAAAGACGCGTACTCCTTGGAAGGAAAGTTATGACCAACCTAGATAGCATATTAAAGAGCAGAGATATTACTTTGTCAACAAAGGTCCATCTAGTCAAGGCTCTGGTTTTTCCAGTAGTCATGTACGGATGTGAGAGTTGGACGGTGAAGAAAGTTGAGCGCTGAAGAATTGATGCTTTTGAACTGTGGTGTTGGAGAAGACTCTTGAGAGTCCCTTGGACTGCACGGAGATCCAACCAGTCCATTCTAAAGAAGATCGGTCCTGGGTGTTCACTGGAAGGACTGATGCTGAGGCTGAAACTCCAGTACTTTGTCCACCTCATGCGAAGAGTTGACTCATTGGAAAAGACCCTGATGCTGGGAGGGATTGGGGGCAGGAGGAGAAGGGGACGACAGAGGATGAGATGGCTGGATGGCATCACCAACTCGATGGACGTGAGTCTGAGTGAGCTCCGGGAGTTGGTGATGGACAGGGAGGCCTGGCGTGCTGTGATTCATGGGGTTGCAGAGTTGGACACGACTGAGCGACTGAACTGAACTGAACTGATTCTCATATTCCTCTCCCTGTCTACATGGTAGTCTTGAAAACCAGCACCTTCATAATCAGTTGCCACTAAAATAATCAGCTTAAAAACTGCTGGAGGGGGAAGAACAGCTTTATAACCCTCCAAAAGCGCCATTCCCAGGAGATGGTCATTATTTCACCTGTCTGGCTGTTTCTTAGAAACCTGCCCTCGGTCGTGTTTGCTTTTATTTGATCTCGCTTAGCTTGCTCCCTGCAAAGTTTTTTCCCTTGGGGCATTTGTCAGAAACAATCAGTGACAGTTGTTTAACACAGTAGCTGCCTGAGGTGATGATGCTAGCTGGAGTAATGAGAAGCTGACCAAAAAACCTGAAAGGAAAAGCTAGGGAATGAGATGCCATGAGTGCTTTGAAACACTCTAACATACGGCTGGGAATCTGGAAGGCTACTTTTACGTGCAGGACTATATGCATGCCTAGGAAATATCAAAGGATGCCCTCAGCCCTCACCTCTGGCTGACTTTGAGACTCCGAGAAAGCAGGATTAGACTGTGACACGGTTGTAAATTGTCTGACTGAGTACTGAACGGGTGTCCTAACCACACACACACACATAGATTTGTTAGTAAAAACTGGGAGATTTATTGATCAAGGTATTTACGGAAATCTCTGTCCAATCGTTACCTAAACACTAAGCTAACGTAGCAGAGACTTTAGTAGCCACGCGTGAAAAGAATGCAGACCTCATTACATTAGTTCAGGAAAGTCATTAAATACATGAACATCATAGATAACAAGAAATATCAATCAATAAGACCTGGGAAGAGAGGTAATTTGATTTTCAGAGTTGCCACACTATATTATTTAAAATGTCCATTATGTGACAAAAAAATCATGAGACACAAAGAAATAGGAAAGTATGGCCCCTACACAGGGAAAAACAGCAGTTAATATAAGCTGTATTTGAGGAAGACTGGACATTAGCGACATTAAGAAAAAATTCAAAGTAAACTGCTGAATTAGCCACTATAAACATGCTCAATGAGCTGAGGGAAATCATGTCTGAAAAAGTACGGAAAAAAATGAGAACTATGCGTCTCACCAAACAGGCAACATAAAGAGACAGAAATTATCTAAAATGAACCAAACAGAGACTCTGGAATTGAAAAGCACAAATAACTGAAACAGGAACATTCACTAGAAGGATGTAAAATAATATTTCATCTGACAGAATAAAGAAACAGGGAAGTTGATGATAACTGAGATTACTTAGTCTGGGGAACAAAAAAAGAAAAAAGAATGTAGAAAAATCAACGTTTCAGAAATGTGTGGGATATCATTAAGTGCTTCAATATACACAAAATGGGAGTCTACAAGGAGATGTTGAAAGAGAAAGAGCAGAAATAATATTGGAAGAAACAATGGCAAAAAAAGGAGAGAAGAAAATCCTACTCAGCTCATTCTATGAGCCCACCAATACCTGGAAACAACAAGAACAAAAAGTGACATCACAGGAAACTTACAGACCAATATCTCTGATGGACACAGGTGCAAAACCCTCAACAAATATTAGCCAACCAAATCTAGCAACCTAAAGAGAATTACACACCGTGAGAAAGCAGAATTTACTCCCAAAATCCAAGGCTGGTTCAACATGGGAAACCGATGTAACGCAGCATATTAGTAGAAAGAACAAAAGGTGTGTGATCGCTGCAAGAGGTACAGAAACGGTACCTGACAAAACCCATCACCCTTACACGAGAGAAACACCGAACACACCAGGAACAAAACGGAGCTTCCTCAGCCTCATAAACAGCACCTCTGAAAACCCTACGATAGGATCACAAGTACTGGTGAAGGATTAGTAGCTCAGGAGCAAGACAGGGAAGCCCACTGTTGCTCCTTCCGTTTAATGCTGTACTGGAGGTACTAGCCGGGGCAACGAGACAAGAAAAGGAATAAAAGTAAGCCAGGTTGGAGAAGAGGAGAGGCGTGTCTAACGGTGCCCAACAAGGACCAAAATCCACGGATCTGTATACTTTAAAAAAGAGCTGTTCCAACAATGTCTTGTACAGCAATGCTCACAGCAGCATTGTTCACAACAGCCAACCAGCGGAGACCCCAACTCTGCCACCACCCGAGAATGGATAAACAAAAGGCGATATACACACAATGGGATAACACTCAACCATGAAAGGAAGGAGACTCTGACGCAAGCCGCAACAGGGATGAGCCTTGAAAACATTATGCTAAGTTAGGTAAGCCAGACCCGGAAGGACAGAGGCTGTTCAGTTCCTTAGGGCACCTAAAATAGTCAAAGAAGAGTGGAAAGGAGATGACCAGAGGCTGGGGGTGGGGAACAGGGCGTTAGCATTCTGATGCGGACAGAGTTTCTGTTCGGGATGATAAATCAAAAGTGGTGGGTGCGCAAGATTTTGAATACATGTAGCACCACTGAGCTATACATCAGAAATAGGTAAAATGGTAACATGTATCTCTTGCTGTTGTTTAGTCGCTAAGTCATATCCGACACTTTTGTAACCCCATGAACTGCAGCCCTCTGTCCATGGGATCTTCCAGAGAAGAACACTGGAGTGGGCTGCCACTTCCTTCTCCAGGGGATCTTCCCGACCCAGGGATCGAACCCAGGCCTCCTACACTGGCAGGTGGATTCTTAACCACTGAGCCACCTGGGAAGCCCCTTTGCATATCTTACCACAATACAAAAGTATTTAATAAAGAAAACAACATCTTCAACAAGAAACTTTTAAAAGGGCAAAGACATTGTGGATACATTTCAAAATAAGAGTTTTTAAAAAATGAAAATTAGAGGGAAGGCTAATGACAAACTGTACATGAACACTATACTCAGATGATGGGTAAATTAGCTTCTCACTGGGGTACAGCTTAACAGTTCTGAAACTTCTACACATACATGCTAGGGTTGAACAAGTCAATCAATGCGTGGTAGATGGGGGAAGTCAAATTTTTACTGTGAATAAGGGAAATGACAGAGAAGCAACAAGGGGTAACTAGAACATTCCACGTAGAGACCTCAATATGAACTCAATTTAGCTTAATACAGATACAGATGGAGACGGTAGATGGATACACAGGAGAGACGAGGTATGTAGATGGATAGACAGACATGATAGAAAGACAGGCTAGATACAGACAGACATGATAGGATAGACAGACAGGCAGGCATAAACAGCCAGGGTAGATGTTAATAGACAGACATGATGGATAGACAGGACAGATGGATAAACAGACGTTCATACAAACAGGTTAGCATACACCCGTGTATCTCCTCACACTGTCAGATGTCCCAGTACCAACGATCACGGTCTTGTTTCTAACACCATTATTCAATAAAAGGAACCAGGCCTCCCTGGAGAAATGACTAATTCTAGGGCTGGGGAGGGAAAACATAAGTCTGGAGCATCTTGTAATATCAGACAGTAAGAAAGGAAAAAAGGAAGGAAGGAAGAAAGGAAAAGATAAAATCCACAATAATGAAATGGCACGTGAGTCGAACTGAAAGGGTGCCCAGTGGACAAAGCTGGAACTATTGAGAAAAAGCAGTGCTGAGCAATAACGTAAAATATAAACTAAATCTGTGAGTTGATATTAACATAAACAAGTGACCCAATAAGTAAATAAATGGCAGAGAATAGACAAATCTGTCATACAGAAGAATCACAAAGAACTGATACAGATGCTCTGTTCTCAGATGAGTAGGACATGGCCTCCCACTCCTATGAATAGTTACCTCCTTCCAAAAACTACAGTATGAAAAAAGGGGGAAAAGAAAAACTTTCCAGATGCCCAGCAGACACTGCCTCAATCAGACGATCAAGAGTCCACTGAAGGCCATCATCACATTGACAGCACGTGCTCTTGACGTGACGTGGTGAGAACGGTGTTCTTACTTCCGTCTTCTTCTGCTCAAAACCCTGTAACCCCAGCCATGATGGAAAACCCAGAAACACTGCCATTTAAGAGCATGCTACAGGAGACTTGACAAATACTCCCTGAAGTGTCTAACGCTGACACTTAGACCTCTCGGATGCTATGATCCAGAATATGGTGAAAAGAATACACTCCCGGTAGCAAAAAATCCTCCGGCTCTAGTCCAGCAAAGACAAAGTGGAACAGTTTCTCTGCGTTCAGTTCACCAAATATTCACAGTCCTTATCTCCCCAAACCAAAAGTCTCATCCAATACGGTAGTTTTGCATAGTTCCAGATACACTTCCATGCCCCAGATAATGCATGATGGAGAATTTAACACCACAAACATCAAAAACCCATCTGATGTTAATCAACTTCCACAGCAAAAGAAGAAATTGATATTGTATATTTTCCATCTCCTGCTTTGTCTTTCTAACCAAAGAGCTGCCTGCATTTCTATAAGATAAACTTGGATATTTTTAGCGAAGAAAGGCTATTTTTAGAGGCAGTATTTAATTTTCACTCTCAGAAATATGGTAGTGAGGTTTCGGGTTGTAATGATCTGTTAGATAGAGAAAGAAGGATGAGACAAGAGTAATATTTCACCAAAATTAGGTCCCATACGTTGATCCTTTGACTTATCTATTCCTGGACTCATATCTCCTCCAAATCACACCTAACCACGTTTTAGAAAATAATTATTGGGGCTCTTGGCTTTGCCATAAAGCAGTGTGATTGCTCAAATGATCATCTGTCATATCGCTAATATTATAAACGACAGGCTGCTAAATTTATACTCAAGGTAACGGTATATATTAATAGGAGAATTAATAGGTCAGTGATCAAAAAATCATACACCCAGTTAACAAGCCAGATAGCATCTGTCTTCGTGCTTATTCGCTACACATGTGCGATGCATACATCTGCAGCACGATGATAAATCTCTTTAAACACCAGCCTTACAATCAATTCTCTGGCTAGACTAAAAATAGCGCCATTACTGAGACTGTCATGCGTGTCCTCAGCCACTGGGAGGCACTGTTTCATAAAATACTTTAAACGCTGTTTGGCTTTTCGAGTTCTGATTAAAAATAACAGAGTGAGAATGAAGGCATGTCTGAATTCATCAATGTTGGCAAGCTGCGACAATTCAGAACAGAACAATTAATATGCTACTATTCATGATATTTATCTGTGTTCATCCGGATCACTGGGTTTTAATCCCCGTCCACCTGTAATATAGCTTCCCTGGTGGCTCAGACGGTAAAGAGTCTGCCTGCAGCGTGGGAGATCTGGGTTCCACCCCCGGGTGCGGAAGATCCCCTGGAGAAGGAAATGGCAACCCACTCCAGTATTCTCGCCTGGAGAATCCCATGGATGGAGGAGCCTGGTGGGCTACAGTCCATGGGGCCACAAAGAGTCGGACGCGACTGAGTGACCTCACTTCACTTCACTTCCACCTGTAAACTCAGCAAGTCTCAAAAATCTGCAAGCCTGTTTTCTTAGCCCCAAATCAGACGTCTGTGGAAACCTTTCATAACACATTTGGAGTGTTTTCACGAAATAGCTGATTCTGATCTTTAAATGTTGCTGCTGTGAGTCTCATGGGGTCCTTGAAATGCTCCTCTATCGAGAAGTGTTTGTTGCTGGATTCGGCCAATTTAGCTGAAGTTGAACAGTCCCATCATCACTGGTAACAGCCAAGGCTGTGTGTTCACTGCGTGCTCTCAGGTGAGTGGTCTGCAAAAGGGGCAGGACTCCACCGTTCTTCCCCTCCCCTTCCCCCACCACGGCCTCCTCCTGGCTTTTACGTGTAGAAAAACTTTAGTCGAACAGTAAGTTTAGGCAGAGAAATGAGAAAATGCAGATGCAAGGGAGAGAGTCGAACAAGACCAAATAATTGCAGTCTAGTCAGTCAAGGGAGAGAGTCGAACAAGACCAAATAATTGCAGTCTAGTCAGTAAGCAAAGCCACGGACCTTCAGTTCCTCCTCAAGAGCTGCGGATCATATTCTGAGACACCTCCTGTGAACTACTGGAACCTCCACAAGGTGGGGGAAATATTGATACATGATGAACGGGCTTCCCACGGGGGCACTACTGGTAAAGAACTGCCTGTCAATGCAGGAGACGTAGGAGATGCAGGTTTGATCCCTGGGTCGGGGAGATCCCCTGGAGGAGGAAATGGCAACCCACTCCAGTATTCTTGCTGGAGAATCCCATGGACAGCGCTATAGTCCACAGGGTCACCGAGACTCGGACACTACTGAAGCAACGCAGCACGTGCGTGTTGACTAGACCGTAGGCATGGCATAAGCTGCCACAATTCCAAGAACTGGCCTTAAGGAAATGGGAAACAAACTGACCCCGGAACTGAAGATCAACTGTCCTTAAAACAATCGAGATGATGGTCAGACCACTGAGGACCGATTTCAAGATGACCGTCAGAGCTGCTTGTGCTTTTTCTACATGGAGCCCCCTCCCTAGCCTATAAAAGCAGTTGCTCTCTGACTGCCAAGGGGTGGGGGGAGTCGGCCTTTGGACAGGCATCTTCCCCCTCCCCTCCAGCTGCCCACCAGCCTGGTCTCTTTACTCTTGTGTGGTGAGCAGCCAGACCCCACCTTTGGTTACAGTTTCAGCTTGTCTCAAACAATCACCCGAGGAAAGGATTATTACAGGTACATTTAATAGATGAAGAAACAGATGCTGAAAAAGCTGGGGTATTGAGTATGGACCCAGGGGTCTCCTGACTTCCAAGCAGGAACTCGCTCCATTTTCCTGTGATGCGTGTTTCCTCATCATCACAGGTCCTGAAGGTGCTCGGTGAGCGTCTGCTGAATAAACACATATATGCTTCCCTGGGGGCTCAGACAGGAGACACAGGAGATGCAGGTTTGATCCCTGGGTCAGGAAGATCCCCCGGAGGAGGAAATGGCAACCCACCCCAGAATTTCTGCCTGGAGGATCTCATGGACAGAGGAGCCTGGCGGGCTATAGTCCAAAGAGTCTCAAAGACTCAGACGCAACTCACCACACATGCGTGTAAAGGAAACACAAGAAGGATACGCGTGGAACCTCGCCTGCTTGGCTGAGGCAGTTCTAGTTACAGGCAGTGCTGCATTAAGAAAGATACTTCTAGCTCACCGACGGATTCTCAGTCTTCCCTGTTGGAGGAGAAATAGAGGAAGCAAGGATAAATGACATCCCAGGGGGTCTTGAGTCACAGCGAGGGGGGATGAGCCATGGTAACAGCCCTTCTGCGGCCGACCAAGCAGAAACCTCAAAAGACACGTTCACATCTCCTGCTGTGAGCCCTGAAGCCTCAGAGACGCTCACAACTGCAAAGACTCGAACGAAAACGTCACACAGCCTGTGCCTTGGCGTGCCTGTTGGTGGGTTTTTTTTTCCCCTCTCCTGCTGCAAAGGCGGAGTCCTCAACTGTGGTCCTGACGCCATGGTTCCCAAGCTCAGCCAGCCTTGAGCACCGCCAACTGCTCCCAGAAGGAAACCTCAGGTCCTGAGCGCCCCAGGTAGGGCCTTCCACACTCAGAGCACACCATGTGTGCAAGAGTGAAGCCCTGCCCTTTCCCCACTCGGGGCCTCGCTGAGTCACGCAGGGGGTGACCTGGACACAGCTCCTCCTCCCTCCGCCCAAGCCTTCGTCTGGAGCATCCTTCTCTCCTCTCTGCCTACATCCCCCCATCTCTCAAAATCATCCCAAATCTTCTGTAGTCCAAAGGTCCTCTGAGCCCCTTTCCCGAGTCACTGTCTCCGGCACTGGGCCTGCACTGGGGTCACGCCTGCACTCACACCAGGGCACACTCAGGGTCCAGAGTACCCCAGAGAGAAGACCGTGCCCTCATGCTGGACATCAGGCATGGAACTTTTTACAAGGGAGCTCGACCTATTTAAGTACCTCTGAGTTTATTGTTAGTTTGTCTTCTTAAGTAATGTGACCTTCAGAATGAATCCCACAGCCCTTGCTGCTGGGGGACGGGGGCTGTGGTTACGATGAGATTCGTGTGAAGTGTCTCTGGAGGACACCCCTGCAGCATACGGCATGAGGGCAGACTGGCATTTATATTCTATTTTGCTTAGTTTTTGGTCTGATTTTACTATTTCGTACGTTTCAAGCTTGGAGAGTCAAAAAGGGTCAGGATGCTACGGGTGTGTGGTTTTCCATCGTTGGAAGAAAGACCCCAAGGGGCACAGGCTGGGAAAAGACCGGCTCCATCTCTGGACCCCCATCCAGCTGTCTTCCACTGCGGGCAGAAGTGTTCCTTTTCCCAAATCTTGTTTATGGGGTGAGGCGGGGGGCAGAAAGCACTGTTCCCACGAAGGCTGCTACAGCTTAGGAAAGCCCTGAGTGAGAAGAGGGTGTTTCTACAGCTGGGTTACCCTCGCCTGCGATTCTGGGGCAATTACCACCTACATGATGGGTGTCCTCGGGGGCTCTCGAGTCCACCTTGTGCCCCTGGGGAAGCTCCTGACGGGTGTCTCAGCCTCCAGATTCCTGCCCTTCCAGCACCATCTACATCCTATTTCAGGGCGCTCACCAGTCAGATCAGCTTGCCCCTCAGCAAAATCTCCTGAGGATGGTCTTTCTAGGAGTCACAAGACAGAATTCAGTCTCCTGACCTGACACTCAATATAATACACCTGGGTCCCCAAATCAACTCAGACATTTTATCTCCCTCGATTCCCATTCCTCCTTACAGAAATGGTGCCAGGTGGGATTCTGTTTGAAGACAAAATTTACATAACAAAAGTCACCAATGTAACCATTTTAAAGTCTATAATGCAGTACTTTGGGGGCATATTCACGCAGCTGTTCAGCTGTCACCACTGTCTAAAGCCAGAACATTTTCAGCCCACTGGTGAGAAGACTGTGCCTGAGCCCCTGTAGACTGTGCTTCTGCTAAATCCCTGATGTCCCTCCGGAGTCTGGGATTTGGGGCCGTGCTGGGCACCTGACCCGGGTCTCGTGTGACCAGCCTGGACAGAACCCGGGGGCTCGAGTCTCTAAAGGGGTCGCTCAGTTCAGTCAGTTCAGTCCCTCAGTCGTGTCCGACTCTTTGCGACCCCATGGACTGCAGCACTCCAGGCCCCCCTGTCCATCACCAGCTCCCGGAGTTTATGCAAACTCATGTCCATTGAGTCGGTGATGCCATCCAACCATCTCATCCTCTGTCATCCCCTTCTCCTCCTGCCCCCAATCCCTCCCAGCATCAGGGTCTTTTCAAATGAGTCAACTCTTCACATCAGGTGGCCAGAGGATTAGAGTTTCAGCTTCAGCATCAGTCCTTCCAATGAACACCCAGGATTGATTTCCTTTAGGATGGACTGGTTGGATCTCCTTGCAGTCCAAGGGACTCATGAGAGTCTTCTCCAACACCACAGTTCAAAAGCATCAATGCTTCGGCGCTCAGCTTTTTTTCATAGTCCGACTCTCATATCCATACATGACCACTGGATAAACCATAGCTTTGACTAGACGGAACTTTGTTGGCAAAGTAATGTCTCTGCTTTTTATTATGCTGTCTAGATTGGTCATAGCTTTTCTTCCAAGTAGCAAGCGTCTTTTAATTTCATGGCTGTAGTCACCATCTGCAGTGATTCTGGAGCCCAGAAAAATAAAGTCTGCCACTGTTTCCACTGTTTCCCCATCTATTTGCCATGAAGTGATGGAACCGGATGCCATGATGTTAGTTTTCTGAATGTTGAGTTTTAAGCCAACTTTTTCACTTTCCTCTTTGACTTTCATCAAGAGGCTCTTTAGTTCTTCTGGGACGTGATAGTTCACCCATGTTGCCACAGTCTGTTTTGGGGGAATTAAATGTTCCCTGAGTGACCCCACTGGGTGAGGACTCTCGGAAGCTGGGGTCCCCTGCACTTGGCCCCACCTGCCTTTCCCCTCTGGTGACTTTGCTTTGCATCCTGTTGACGTCATAGCTGTAACTTTTAACTCCAGGCTCAGTCCTAGGAGCCCTCCTGGAGGGTCACCAAACCCTGGGGTGACCTTGGGGTCCTCAGATACACATATTAATACATTTGCGATGGAAAGCTATGGTATATGAGATACCTTTGAAAATAGTTGAGGGATTCACCTAGGATCCACTTTGCTTCCTCTTCTCTACTACAGTGGTCTCAGTCTTATCTGGGATTCAGTATGTCCAGTTAAAAATACGCCCCTCCTATGAGGGGTGGTGAAGGGACGAACTGGGAGTTTGGGATTAAGAGATGCAAACTGTTAATATGGAGAAACAATAAGGTCCTACTGCACGGCACAGGGAACTGTATTCAGTGTCCTGTGATAAACCGTAACGGACATGAAAACGAAGAAGAATATACACACACGCATAACTGAGTCGCTGCTGTACAGCAGAAATTAACACAACATTATAAATCAAGTAGACGTCAGTAACATTAGAAAAAAAATGCTCGGCTCCTGCATGTCCATGCAAGAAGACAGGGCGGTCACACCGCCAAGCTCAGGGCAGAAGGCTACTGCGAATTTTGTAAAGTGCTTTGTTGTTGGTGTCTAGTCACCAAGCCGTGTCCGACACCTTCATGACCCCGTGGACTGCAGCCCACCAGGCTCCTTCGTCCATGGGATTCTCCAGGCAAGAATACTGGAGTGGGTAGCCATTTCCTTCTCCAGGGCATCTTTCCAACCCAGGGATTGAACCCGGGTCTCTTGCTTGGCAGACAGATTCTTCACCACTGAGCCACCAGGGAAGCCCTGTAAAGTGGTTACCTTCCAACAGACTTAACCACCTGCGTTTCTTTTTTAAAGCCTCTGAAGATACAGGTCACATGTCACAGATGGCACACTGGGGACTTACAACAGTGGTTCTCAAAGGGGATGAGCACGGTGACTCTGCCCCCCAGAGGCAGGGTCTGCAGGCATTTTTGGTCTTCATGCTGCAGGTGGGGAGCTGCTGGCGTCTGGTGGATGGAGGCCAGGCGTGCAGCGGAATGCCCTATGGCACGAGGGACAGCCCCACCCCGGGAATCACCTGGCACCAGGGCTGAGACGCCCCGCTCTGAAAGGAGCTGGGACTCTCGAAGACACAGTGACATTGCCACACGTTGTCCATCTCTGCCGTCCTACTGTGTGAGGACAAGGAGTCAGCGGGCTAGGCCACTCAGCAGGGATTCTTTTACCTTCGGCTGAAATCAGTGTTTCACTCTCCTTCATTCTCCCTGAGTTCTCAACTCCTCCTGACCTGGAAGGTTTTCAGGGGGCTCTGTTCTGACGTTACATCTCATGGAAGTCACTCGTTAGTTCTGAGGTTTTCTGCAACTCTGTGTAGAGAGACTGACACTATTCTCTGCCAGCTTCATCTTACCTGACCTCAGGACGCACCCTCTGTTTTTCTTGTTAGCATGAGAGAGACACAATGCACCCTTGCCCCATTGCCCTGCTGAGCAGGAAGACTGTGTGACCTCAAGGGCAGGCCGGCTGGTTGGCCGGGTGACCTCAAGGTGGGGGCTCACTGGTTTCCAGTGTAAAAGAAGACAGGGGGGTGTCCAGTGGTCAGGGGTGGTCTAAGGAGAAAAGTCACAAAAGGAAGAAAGCCCCCATAAGCCTAATCCCAGGAGATGTAAATTGCTGACAGTCTGTTTTACTCACTTCCCGATTTTCCCTCTTCAGTATGTGTAGGAAAGGTAGGGGCTCTCTGAGAGAAATGGACATACTTTATGTTTTTCCTTCCTTTACTCGGTTCAGTGCCGCATTGCACATGCCTTTCTGTGGGTGATGATCTTACGGAGACAGTTCTACTTCCCTTCCTGTTCTGAGGACGAACTCCTGACCTGTCCTTCCTGGTTCAACCCCAGGTTACAAAGTCCCTCAGCAGATCCAGCTCAGACCAGAAAATGTGCCACCTGGACAGGGCATCCTAGAGTTCTTAGCGGTTTAATCTGTAAAAGCAGAGGCCAGGCTCCAAGGGCACGAAGGAGGGTTCTTCTATGGGATCCCAGGCTTTGAGCTCCGAGAAAGACCCCGAGGGAGGGACCTGGCTTCCCCTTCACCCCGGGCGCCTAGAGCAATGCCTGACACACAGTAGGTCCCGACACACGGTAGGTCCTTGGCACACCGTCAGTTGAGTGAATGAATGCCCGAATGCACCAGAACATGGCTTCCTCGAAGATGGGGGACATGTTTTCTTTCCAGGTGATTCAGGCTGAGCACTAAGAACAGATGCCACATTCTTCAGCCCTCATCACTCAGGGACGAGCCACACTGGACACGGAAGGCGTATCTGGGGCAGGTTTCTCGTCTTTGACGTGATGTGAAGGCAGACCCCCTAACCTCCTCCCAGCTGGCCCCCCGAGTTCCTCCTGACCAGCAGCACTGCCTGCGTGCTGATGACGGCTCAGGCCTAGGGGACCCTCCCCGTTTCCTGTGGGAGAGGCCCCCCTTCCTGTGGGAAAGACCCCACTACAAAGAGTATAACCGAGTCCAAGCTCCCTGCCTGCCGTGGACACAAGTGAGCCTGGCTCTCCTTCTTGTCTCTCCACATGTGAGTCTCTGTCTCAGGGCTTGGGGAATATTTCCCAGTAGAAATGCTGGAAATGGTCGGATAAATGGATGATACCTGGTAATGGGATATTCTCATCTAGTAAAAACCTTAAATCTCTGGGCTCCTGGATACCCCTTTTGGGTCAAGTTAATTATATTAAGTGAATCCTCAAAGCTTTAATGTTCATAACATCTTCATGCTGCTTTTCAGAAATTAATTCATTCCTTCTAGACAGGAAATTTGCAGGCTCAGGCTCTGAGAAAAAGGATTATATTTAATGCATTTAAGAGGTCCGCTTACATCTGTATTTCTCCTGAAATAAGCTGTTTGTCAGTGTTTGTTCTAGAGAGAGAAAAAAAAAATTTCTTAAAACACAGCATGGTCACGTTGTTAAAAATTAAGATATATACTATTTGTGAAATCCTCAAATCTTAAGAGATTCTTCCTTATGAAAATGCAAGACTCTGCCCCATGAACTGGCTCTTACAAGCACGTGCTCTGGCTTGGGTTATTCCCCGTTGCTGAGTTATGGTGGAGGAGGTGAGGGAGGTGTGCTTGACTCAGCAGGAATTCACTTAATGTTCATTAACCAGGGCCCACAGACGTCAGCCCCGGTGACCCCTTGCTGAACGCGCTGCCGGCCCGTCCTCAGTGACCTGTTCTCCCCCTCCCCTCCCACGCCCAGGTACACACCCAGCACCACCCCTGTCAGATTCCGAGCTTAGTAAGGCTTATTAAGGAGGGCGGGGGGCAGCCACCCTCCTGTCCCCGTGTACCCTTTGAAGGATTCTGAATGCAGAAAGTGATTTATAAAAGCATACACGTTCTCCGTCCTTTTCCTAGCCTACCCCTACACTCTGCCCTTTGACCCAGGCAGTGAAACACGGCCGATGTCACCCCCAGCAGCCGTCGCGGTCCCTCCGCTAGAAGACCAGGCTGCAGAGAGGCCTCCGTGGCCTGAGCCCTCCCACACTTTACCCCTCAGCTCCCACCAGTCCAGACAGAGTTCTCAGATCAGCTCTCCACATGCATATCTCTTTTCATATCCTTTTTGTTCCTGCAGCATTAACAAAACTCCCTCCTCTCACCTGTATGCTACCAAGCAGTTTTACTTGACAAAGTCCCAGGGATGTTCAAATGTCTCTTGGGTCCAGGTGCAACCCCAAGGGACTCTCTGAGCTCCCACGGTAAGAAGCTCTGTGTTCCACGTCCTTGCTACGGACCTCACTCCGTTCTGTGTCTTGGTTCCTTGTGTCGTTTACCTATTGCTCGCAATGTCCCCGTGATCTGCCTGAGAGCAGAACTTGTCATTGTTTGTTTAGCTGCCAAGTCATGTCTGATTCTTTTGCAACCCCCTGGACTGTAGCCCCCCAGGCTCCTCTGTCCATGGGATTCTCCAGGCAAGAATCCTGGGGTGGGTGGCCATTCCCTCCTCCAGGGGATCTTCCTGACTCGGATCGAACCCGAGCCTCCTTTGTCTCCTGCCTTGACAGGCGGGTTCTTTACAACCAGCGCCACCTGAGAGGCCCAAAATGATGCTCACCGAACTATAATTCATTCTAAGTCTCACCTTCCCTGGTGGCTCAGATGGTAAAGAATCTGCCTACAGTGCAGGAGACCTGAGTTTGGTCCCTGGGTTGGGAAGATGCTCCGTGGAGGAGGGCATGGCAACCCACTCCAGCATTCCTGCCTGGGAAATCCCATGGACAGAGGAGCCTGGGGGGCGACAGTCCGTGGGGCCGCAGAGTGGGACACGGCCGAGTGACTGAGCGCACACTTACACGCTACCTCACATGTGGCCCCGGGCACAACAGCCCTGGGGGGTGCTGTTCTCAGACGGGATGGCTTCTCTGTAAGACCCCATATAAAACTGCAGTGATTGCTCCCACGAACCCTGGCCAGAAAAGAAACACTCTGTTCTAGAAGAATCTCAGGTAAGCTACAGATCGGGGTTACTGGGCCTCGGTGATCAAACAGACAGGAAGCTGCGTGGATTTTAACCAGCTGCTGGAAGGCCATTTTCTGACCCTAGGCCATTTCTCACGGGACAGTCTGCAGTGAGCGTCACTCCTATGAGGGTTTTAGAGCTGGTCTTCTGACAAAGCCTCCGATGCAGAAGAAAAGGGGGCAATGAGAACAAGATCCCCGTCCTGCTTGGAGGACCAGCTCCCTGTGGCGAGCTGTAGGGTCCACATTGAAGGCTTTGGAAAGAGATGAACCTGCGGTCACCTCCTTTGCTGTGACAACTGGCCATAGAACTGAAAGACGGTTCATTAACCTCTCGAAGGCCCAGTTTTCTCATATGTACAATGGAGACACCGCCAGCCACAAAGAATTGCTGTGGACGTCACGTGAGCTAAGGCACGCGTGGCACCTGGGGCAGCGTCTGCCAGACTGGCACCTGGTGAAGGAGAAGGACAAGCCCAGGGGTAAGGGCAGAGGGGAGGCCAGGAGGAGGCCCCTCTGGATGCCTCGCTCCCCAGAGCACCTCCACTCCTCGGAGATTCCTACAAAGCCGTCTCATCTTTCCCGTTATTTTCCTCTCTGTGGTCCTCGCTGGGCTCTTACATTGTCACCTGAGGTTTGCACTGACCTCCTCCCAGTCTTTTCTGGAACAAAACGCTATGAATTCACTCATTTCACTCTACGCATTAACTAACACTTCCTGGGCACCACACGGGGTGCAGGGGAGATACAGCCCTGATAATCAAGCAAATAAAAACAACCGATGCTTCATAAGTTAACATTTACACCACAGTCTTATGTTCTACACACAAGGGACAAACCACACCTGCTGTCTCTTTATGACCCCGAGTCATCTAACTAACCAGAGCTCCAGGCATCGGGCAGACACTTCATAATATTGATAAAGTGAACGGTGATGCTTTAAGCATGCTGCTTTTTTTTTTTTTTTAATGGGGTATAGTGTTTCTACAACACCGTGTCAGTTTCTGCTGTACAGAAAAGTGAATCAGCTATACCAATACATACATCAGCCACGTATCTCCTCGTTTTTGGATTTCTTTTCCATTTAGGTCACTACATAGCACTGAGTAGAGCGCTCCCTGCGCTGTAGAGCGGGCTCTCCTCAGTCACCTGTTTTATACAAACTATCAATAGTGTGTGTATGTCAACCGCAATCCCCTAATCCATCCCACGCCTCCGTGGTATCCATACGGTCGTTCTCTAAGTCTGTGTCTCTATTTCTACTTTGCAGATAAGTTCTTCTAGGCCATTTCCCCCCCTAGGTTCCACCTATATGCATTAATATAAAATATTTGCTTTTCATGGCTACCTACTCCAGTATTCTTGCTTGGAGAATCCCATGGACAGAGAAGCCTGGTGGGCTACGGTCCATAGGGTTGCAAATAGACAGGGCTGAAGCAGCTTAGCACACACATACGTATGCCAGTCTGTGACACATACGTACGCCAGTCTCTAGGTCCATCCACGTCTCTGCAAATGGCAGTTTCTTCCCATTGTAGGGCTGCGTGGCAGCCAAGGATGCTGCCGTACCTGTTTACATTGCTTTATGCAGTTTGAGCCCTGGAGACTGAGTCTCTGTTGGGTGCCAAGACAGAATCCTTGAGCTAGTGCAGTTGGTAATAAATAAATCACTTCCAGAGATTAAGTTAGCACCCAGAAGGAAAGCTGTGAAGAGACACAGATCAGCAGAAGACCTGCCAAGACCATGAACAAGCAGAGAAAGGAAGCCCGCCATATCGGGCTTGGGAGCCCCAGGTGCAACCCCCTCGTGACTGGGGCAGTCCACAGTGCCTGGAATAAATATCCAACGGTCAGCGGTGTTACTGTAAAACTCAAGTGCTCATATGAAAATTAGAGAATGACCCTGCTCCCTGCTGCTGCTGCTGCTGCTGCTGCTGCTAAGTCACTTCAGTCGTGCCCGACTCTGTGCAACCCCACAGACGGCAGCCCACCAGGCTCCCCTGTCCCTGGGATTCTCCAGGCAAGGACACTGGAGTGGGTTGCCATTTCCTTCTCCATCCTATTCATTTTCCCTGTTCATCAAGTAGACGAGTCAGGTGGAGGGGAAGGGGGACGGTGGAGGAGCGCTAGTTCTTTCTCTAAACTCTGTCGAACGCTGACTCAAAGGAGGGAGGGGTCAAAGATTCTGGGTGAATCTGAAGCTCTAACGGCCGAGAAAGATGATGCGAAGAGTAAAGGAGGCCATGGGTTGGCCTGAGAGTCAAGCTGAAAGGGAAAGTTCCTTTTAGCCTTTAATACATTGCATCCCCTCTTAGGCACTTAAGACTTACTCTAGCCCTGTCCATGGGGTTCGGGCATCAGGAAGAAAGGCTTTTATTAGCTTACAGACAGGCATTGAAGTGGTCATTGTTTCTTATGTCCATTAGCTGATAAATGAGCAGACTCTAATTTGCAATCCATTTGTTTGTTTAACCTGACTTATTTGGGGCTCTTAACACCAAATTAAGTTTTAAAAACCCAATAATTTGGTTTAAGGATGAACACCAACCTAGGCATTTTGTGTTTAGTAAAAACCTATTTTCCTGTGAGGAGTCACGGATATGAAAGTTGGAAAAGAAAACACCCCAGGAAAGGCTGGTATTAATATTACATTATGTTGACATTTATCCCCCAGATGTCACGAAAAAGGTGCCTTCTCATGAGCTGACCACGGCATCTCCTCTGCATGTAGCTTGTATTTACTCACGGGAAGGTTGCCTGGGTCTCATTTCCGAGGCAATTTGAACAAGGTGCCAAAGGGCTAAAATGACTTCTAAGATGCACTTCTGATCTCTGGCTATTGCTCTACAATCCACGTGACCAGAGGGGAGAATGGGACAGTGACTGTCAGGGTCTGTATATATTTGCCCTTTAAAAATTCCTGATGTGGGACTTATCAACCCCCAAGTAGACAGCCTGGACTCACTGCACATTTACCAGTAAACTGCCAGATTAAAAACAAAACTCTGTCCCCAAAATAATCATCCGGCAACACTATTCTTGAGAGGTTTACCTGTTGTTTTGTAGGCATTCGCCTGTGCAGATCACAGCTATCTTAAGGCAAGTATCTGGTGCCAAGAGGTGTTTGAGCTGAGGCTGAGAAGCCACAGAGAAAACAAGTCCAGCGGCAAAAGGAAGCAAATAACCTGGTAGAAGAAGCAGAGCTCACAGGCCGCTTGGCTGCCCTGTGGAGCCTGGGGCGGGGGCGTGTGGGACTGCTGACCACCCCCCTTACCTGATACCTGGCACTTCTGCTGTGACCCTCAGGCTCACATGAGACCAGCAGCGAGAGGTGAGGGTGTTTGAGCTTGGGGAACACACTGGGGCTTCACAGACACGTCCAGACTCCCACTGTCCATAGGATTCAGCCTCGCAGTGACTCAGTTAATGCTCTCGCATTTAATGAACAACCTTTCCACTGAATTCGGGGCACGTTCTCAGAAGGCATTTTCAGTGTTAAGCCAGACAGAACCCTTAAAAAGGCCAGCTCTGTCATGTGTACGTTGTGTGGCCCAGGACAAGTGACTGGACCTCTCTGATCCCAGGAAGCTTTACCTGCCACCCTGGCATTACCAGGAAGCATTCTGCGGCTGCGTCATTTCTGAGGTTTGTTCTACTTGCCTTGTATATTTGGGGTGGATGGAAGCCCCATCCAAGGATCTCATCTGGGAAAAACTAACAAAGCGAAGTTGCTTGGCTGTTCCTTGTTTGCAAAGGGCAGGGGTCCCAGAAATGTATCTTTTCTTTGGAATAACTTCTTAGTTTGACTTTCTAGCTGTTGTTGAGAAAGGCTGCCTGGCACCTGAGGCAGGGCCTCGGAAAGAAGGGGTGCCTAGCAAGCTAGAGTCTTCTGCATAAGGACCCTGAGTAAACGAGTTGTTTGTTGTTTCTTCTGGGAGAGGAGATTGTGCAGGAGCCCAGGATGCACAGAGAACTAAAGGGTCTGAACACGGAAGAGAAGCCTGTAACCCAAGAGACGGCCCTGCTGGGAGCGATGGGGGTCAGTCTGAGAAGCCAGAAACCAAGCACTGAAAAGGCCCCCAGACTGCGCATAGGACCCGAGTCCACGTACAGGCTTCTGGGTGATCCCACGCAGCTGAAAGACTTCCCGTGGAGCTGGTGACACCCCAGGGCCCCTCGTGGGGTGGCTTTGGGTGACTCTGGAAACAGAGCATGCTAAGGACTTAGCACATTTTGCATGTAATCAGTAAATGACAAGGACAGAAATTATGTCGTCACTGTTGTTCAGTTGCTAAGTCGAGTCCGACTCTTTGCAACCCCAAGGTCTGCAGGACGCCCTGCCCTGCCCTTCACCATCTCCTGGAATTTGCTCAGACTCATGTCTATTGAGTCGGTGATGCCATCCAACCATCTCATCCTCTGTCACCCCCTTCTCCCCCTGCCCTCAATCTGTCCCAGCAACATAAGCGAGGTGAACAAATCTAGAATCAGGAGCTTCTTTACCATCTATTAGATTCTCCCTATTAAAGCAGGAAAAGAGAAACACCCCCGTCACTGTCATTACACACATGCCTGTGATTTCTTTCAATGGCAAGAGTTAGCACAGATAAAGAGCCTGGTTATCATTCCATCAACCAGAATTCATTTACGCAGAGTGCTGGGCCATGCATGCTTGGAGTCGTCCTTCAGTCAGGTCCTGTTCACAGAGACTCTGCCACATGCCAGACGCTCCGCTCCATGAGGGAAACAGGACAACACAGCAACACACTCTCAGCCCCGAGAAGCCTGCTTTCCAGGGTGAGGCAGCGCTTGCGCTGAGTCGCTCAGTCGTGTCCAACTCCTTGCAACCCCGTGGACTGCGGCCCGCTAGGCTCCTCTGTCCTTGGAGACTCTCCAGACAAGGATACTGGAGTGGGCTGCCACGCCCTCCTCCAGGGAATCTTCCCGACCCAGGAATCGAGCCCAGGGTAAGGCAGAGATGGAAGCAAACAGCTGAATGCAAATTAGATGCACTGTCGGCCCGGGGTTGAAGGGCCACTGGAGATTACACTCAACCATGGACGAGATCAACTGATTCATTTTATATTAATTAAGAAGGTGATCAATGTTTGAAAAGATGTCAATGATAATTAACTAGCCTCTAGTAGACTGATGAGGGTAAGGACTTGGGATAATTTAATTGAGACAATGAATGATAACGTCAGTGCTGGTAATGAGGGTCACTGCATTTCAAGGATGTAAAATCTCTAATTAATAGGACTTTCCGGTTTGCTTTAAAAAGACCATTCTAGACTCAGAGGAATATCACCCCTGGGTTCAACAGCTGCAGTAAAGTGGGGCTTACGGAACTTCACAGGCTGCTTAATTTGCATGAAAGTAAAATAAAATGAGGCTGGTTAGTCCCGGTTTGTGAGCTGTGGGGCCGAAAGTACCCTTGACATCCCACTACCAGGCAGACCACCTGCCCTGCACCCTGGTCTGGTTTACAGGCGGGCCTTCAGCGGTGACACGCGGTACCTCAGGGCATGCCCTAAGTGATTGATGGGGCGGGGGTGGGGGAGAGGTTGAGGAGAAGCCCCCTAGTCAGGCCTGGAGCCCTGGAACAGCCACAGAACATTCTGAAAACTGACTTTCCACCTCACTGAGGATGCAACATAACATGTAACTCTCACTTGAGATCTCTTTTCTCAAAATGAAAATGTGCACGCCCGTGTGTGTGTGTGTGTGCGCACGCGCACATGTGTGTTTTCATATATGCAAATAAAGCCTGTCTCTCTGTAATGCAAAGAAACAAAGTTGAAATAGGATTTTACTCTTTGCTTCTGCCAAGGGTCTTCATTCAGTTCAACGAAACAGAGGCTGTATCTAAATTTCCCAGGGAAGAGGCACTTGCCAACTGAAAAGTGAGGAAAAGATTCAGAAGGTGCCTCTCTCTACTGGGAGCGTGTTGGCCCACCTAAGCCTGAAGAGATGCAACTCCTCAAAGCAGGAATTCCTACCAGCAGAAGGGTCCCCTCAGACAGAAGACCAAAAGCAAGGAGCGTGATGTCCACAGAGCATTCGGGGCCTCCAAAGGGAGGAACCAGGCTTGTTCCCGTCTCTGCCCCAATCACTCCTTTAGCTGCTAGTGAAGCAGGTCCAGCCCTGCAGAGTGAGGACCCCAACACTGGGGACCCTGAGACGATAATCCAGGAGACGCGCGGACGGAACTGTGAGTTCAGCACAGAGCAACTGCTTCTCCTTGGGAAAAGCCAGGGAGAGTTTATTTTGGATCAAGCCATGAAGAGTGGATGAGGATTTCCCAAGCACAGAAGTACTGGATAAAAGCACTTTCATATACACAGAGCCAGAGAGAAACAGAGAAGAAAACTAAGTTACTGAATGTAGCTATTGTTCTCATTTATTGCTATTATTGCTTCTACTGCCCAGGGCACTCACTGCTACAGCCTTTGGAATGCTTCCTGCAGGTATTCATAACTCCAAAGGACGGTTAGCAGATAATCATTTTCGCTCTCACCGTGGAAGTGTGGGCGTTGCATTAAGAAGGCAGGACGATGCAGACAGGGGGCTGCTGAAAGCACCTCGGTCTGAGGATACATCCGGGAGCACGGGTGGGAACAAGCTTCACTGCACTGAGACAGTCTGCGGCAGGCATAGCTGGCCTCACACCAGACAAGTGGCTTTCTCTTCCCCTGAGCAAGGGGAAATCTCGAAAACCGTTCAGTAAACTGGGGCTTTACCCAAACGTGTACTCTAATTGTATTTCACCTGTTTCTCATGGGCTTTAATCAGGCACAGTGATGCTCTTCGATGTGCATTCTATGCAATGACTTCAAATGGTAACTAAATCCTTACCTCCACCAGTACCGAGCCATGAAAGAACGTTTTCTCTTTCTGAGACCTGACCTCTCTGGGCATTCCTCTGTAGTGACTGTTGGTGCAGGTGGCGCCAAACAACCCTTAGGGGAACTTTTTGACTCTGCAATTCTAAAGACTTAATAGTTTCAATTGAAAAATGTAGCTTTCGAAAAGCAGCGGAAATACCCAAACCTTTGTAAACTGGAATCCCTCCTTCATCCCCCCCACCCGCTGAGCTTTAGAAAAAGAAATCCATCTGGTCTTTCAGAATAACAATAGAGAAGGGGAGAAAGTAAATATGGAAATCAGGCTGCTTTGAGCTTTGTGAACTATCTCAATTTTATCTTCTAAAACATATACTTTTCCAGGATCAACCAGCCAGCTGATATTTCCCGACATTCAAAGGAAGTGATTTTCTCCAATTTTACAGCCTCTCTCATATCCTCCCTCACGGCGCCTGGATGAATGGAAATGAGAAGCAACAAACAGTGGCGAGGCTCTGGAGCCAGCAGCCACCACGGGCTCTCACCACGTTCCACTGAAGTCCAGAGAGAGAGTGGACTGGGAGGCCAGGCCTTGCCTGGGGCTCGCAGACAAGCCGATCCGGCCCTGGCAGCAGCTGCTGCCAACCACCCCGGGCCCGGCTGCGTCCTGAAGACGCTGGGCAGGGAGAGCGGGTCCCCCGACGGGTGCGGGTGCCTCGGCTAGCTCAGGCCACAGGCTGCAGGCTCGCCAGCCCATTGCCAAGGTTCAGCCCAGGCGGCCTTCCTAAGAGGGAATCTGCAACAGCAAATAAGCTTCCTGAGAAGGTGTGTCATCCAGGAGTCTCTGGGGTGCTGTGGCTTCAGGCTACCTGTGCAGAGCGGCCGACCCCACAAATACAGAGGGACACTCTTTCCCTGTTGCTGGCAAGTGTGATGAACAGAAGAGCCGTCTGCATCACCAACTCGATGGACATGAATTTGAGCAAGCTCTGGGAAACAGTGGGGACAGAGGAGCCTGGTGTGCTACAGTCCACAGGGTCGCAAAGGGTCGGACACGACTCAATGACTGGATAGCAGCAGCAAATACAAATATCACCCCCTGTTTGGGGAATTAGCCCTCCCCCCATCAGTCTGAAACAGGGTTAGTAATCTCAGACATGCAGATGACGCGACCCTATGGCAGAAAGCAGAGAAGAACTAAAGAGCCTCTTGATGAAAGTGAAAGAGAGTGAAAACATTGGCTTAAAACTCAACATTCAGAAAACAAGATCGTGGCATCCAGTCCCATCACTTCATGGCAAACAGATGGAGAAACAACGGAAACAGTGAGAGACTTCATTTTTTGGGGTGGGGGGGGGCTCCAAAATCACTGCAGGTGGTGACTGCAGCCATGAAATTAAAAGACCCTTGCTCCTTGGAAGAAAGCTATGACAAACCTAGGCATATTAAAAAGCAGAGACATTACTTTACCGACAAAGGTCTGTCTAGTCAAAGCTATGGTTTTTCCAGTAGTCATGTATGGATGTGAGAGTTGGACTATAAAGAAAGCTGAGCGCTGAAGAATTGATGCTTTTGAACTGTGGTGTTGGAGAAGACTCTTGAGAGTCCCTTGGACACCAAGGAGATCCTAAAGGAATCCTAAAGGAAATCAGTCCTGAATATTCATTGGAAGGACTGTTGCTGAAGCTGAAACTCCAATACTTTGGCTACCTGATGTGAAGAACTGACTCATTGGAAAAGACCCTCATGCTGGGAAAGACTGAAGGCGGGAGGAGAAGGGGACGACAGAGGATGAGATGGTTGGATGGCATCACCGACTCGATGGACATCAGTTTGAGCAAGCTCCAAGAGCTGGGGATGGACAGGGAGGCCTGGTGTGCTGCAGTCCATGGGGTCGCAAAGAGTCGGACACGACTGAGTGACTGAACTGAACTGAACTGATCTGCCACACGAAGCAGTCTGATGAAGGGCAACAAAACCCAACCCACTGTATGAGAGACTTGCAGGAAAGGCGTTCCTGGGGCGAGTGGGTGTGCGGCTGCCGAGGGGCCGCTTCTCACTGCTGTGCCCTCCACCTGCCATCGCAAAGTCGGCTGAGCACCAGCTCTCCGGCACCCTCTTCTCCCAGGTCTTCTCTGATGCCGCCTCCTCGGGCCCCTCCTGCCTGGGAGAGTGTGAACAGCTCCCACGAGATGCATACTTCCCACGTCTCCAAGTGGCTCCCACTCCTCATGGAGCTTCACTCCGTTCTCAGCACTTAAAGCACATCCCACAGAGTTCTCGCTCATTAGCTTCTGCTCTGCCGTCATCTAACCACAAGAGCTGACTCCAACTAGGCAGAGACTGCGCTCGCTAACCAAGGCGCCACCTCGAGGCATTCCGTGCATATCTTCCCACCCCCATGTCTGCGCACCAGAACATCTTATTCATGCACGGCTCACCATGCCTTCTGACATCTGTCACTCCGTCTCCACTCACAGCTGAGACTTCCACTCTCTGAAGACTGACCGAATTAAGGAAGGACTGATGCTGAAGCTGAAACTCCAGTATTTTGGCCACCTAATTCTAAGAGGTGACTCATTGGAAAAGACCTTGGTGCTCGGAAAGATTGAAGGTGGGAGGAGAAGGGGACAACAGAGGATGAGATGGTTGGATGGCATCACCAACTCAATGGACATGAGTTTGAGCAAGCTCCGGGAGCTGGTGATGGACAAGGAGGCCTGGCGTGCTGCAGTCCATGGGGTCACAGAGTCAGACACAACTGAACGATTGAACTGAACTGATGTACTGAGAGCCTACTGAGACATTAACATGATCATGGAAATAGACATTTATTTTCATTGAAATATGTTTATGATAATGTGTTATAAACTTTCCCCCATGTAATAAACATGGTCAGCATTGTCCCACCAATTATATCTAAGAGGATAAATAGGAAAATGTAATTTTATTACAGGGGATTTATTTTTATCCTTTAAAATAGCATTCTCTGTTTTCTACTTTAGTACAATAAGTATGTAATTCAGGTCTAATAAAAAATTTGATACAACACACACACCTAAGCTCTCACGGCGCCATTTCACTACTCTCTACCCTTCAGTTTCAACAGATCACGCTCGACCCCTCTGTTTCTGTGAATGGAACCCTTTCTCACTGGCCACCATCCTCTCCCAAGAACCTGAGTCATCTGGTCCGATGCTGTCCCCCTCTGGGCTCCTGGATGGGTCTTCCCCACGGCTGCACACTGTGGACGGGCATCCCAGGTGGGGCTCTGCCCGGGGCCTCTGTGGCTGCTGCCCCACAGGGGACATGCGGGACCCTCTCCCACAGAGAGCTTACTCGAAGGGCTCTCACAGTCAGATATCTGCTTAAACCAGCTTCATCAGAAAGGACTTCCAACCATTCCACGCAAAGTAGCGGATCCATAAGTTTCCTTATCCTTAAAAGTCAGTTGTTTAAGTTGCAAATGGGAGAATGTTCCAGAAGGGCCAGCAGATGGCCACAGACTGGGTACTTTGCTAAAGATTCCAGACACCGAAAGGTAGAAACGAAAGCACTCCACCCAGCCGTGTAATGATTCCCGCCTTGAACCAGAGCCAAGGCCCAAGGGGCCACTGAGGAGCATGGCGCCCGGTCCTGCCTGCTGCCACGCCTGCCCCCAGTCCTGCATCCTTTATGTGGACTGAGACAAAAAGGCCGACGTCAGCCAGGAGTGTCTGACTGAGGATTAGACGGGGTCGCAGAGTCGGACACGCCTGAAGCCACTTAGCAGCCGCAGCAGCGTATTCTGAAGGCAGAGCTGACAGTTCTTGATGGGTTAGATATGAAGCACAAGAAAAAGAGGGGGGACGACGACGACCCCAGGTCTTTCAACCGGTTCTGCCAGAAGAACAAAGTTCTCATCAGCTGATTTGGGAGTGGCTGTGGATGGGACTTCCCAGGCGGCGCCAGGGGTAAAGAAGCTGGCTGCCAGTGCAGGAGACATACGAGCCGTGGGCTCCATCCTGGGTCGGGAAGATCCCCTGGAGAAGGGAAAGGCTGCCCGCTCCAGTATTCTTGCCTGGAGACATAGAGGAGCCTGGTGGGCTATCCATGGGGCTGCACAGAGTTGGACAAGACTGAAGCAACTCAGCACGTGGATGGTGCGGGTGCTTTTTCTTTTTTGGCGAGGAGGGGGTGAACTCATATTTGGTGATATTAAAGCTAGGGTTGTATGTCTGTGAGACATCTGAGAGCTTCAGGGGAGAGGTCTGGTCTGGAGAATAAGTTAGGGGTCATCAGTAGGTGGAGAATATTTAAAGTCATGAGACTAGATGAAAACTCGGGGGGAGTGAGTGTAGATACTGAAAGCGAAGGGGAAGCCTGAGAGCCAGGCCCACCAGCATCAGAAGTCAGAGACAGCCGCTGAGGAGATAGAGACAAAACCAAGAGAACGTGACGACACGGCGGTCAAGCGAGGAAGCTGGCGCAGGTGGAGGGCAGGGACGGTGTCAAATGCTGCTGACGGCAGACTAAGCAGAGGTCTGGGATGCGAAGGTGGAAGTTAGCAACCTGGAGGTTCCTGGCGACCTCGACAAGAGAAGAGTCAGGGAGTCCTATGGCTGAAAGCCTAACCAGGGTGGGCTTAGCAAGAGCTGGAGAAGCACCTGGAGACGGTACAGGGGCGCCCGTTTCAAGCTGCAGAGAGGAGCAAGAAATCGGGCAGGGCCTGGTGGGGAAGGTGGAGCCCAGCTGAGCCTTCCGCGTGTTTTTGGAGACCCAAGCAGCAGCATATCTGCTTGATGACGGGAATAATCTAACACAGAGATGAAACATTGACACTGGGAGAAGAAAGGAGACATGTGCTGCCATTATTCCTCAAGTAAGGGAGGCACATTCACCCCTAACGCCTGGCGGCTGAGCACAGACAGGTCACAGTGCGCTTCCAGGCTGGGGGAGGCGCAGGGCGAGCGGCAGCTGCAGGCGCTGGCGGGTGAGGTGACGAGATGGTGGGAGTGTTCTTTTCCTTTCTCCCGGAAGGTCTGCGTGGGAAGTAGAATGGGAAGAAAGTTTTGAGGGTTAAGGAAAGAGGAGAAGGTCTGAAGCGATTTATCATCTAGGGGCTGGAAAGAATGAGTAGACAAGGAGAGTCCAGGAAGATGGACCAATGGAAGTGAACAGACTTAAACGTCTGAAGTGACCTAAGACCGCATCACAGAGGCCACCTCCGATCACAGCATCCCAGCGCAGCACACTAAGATGCAAAAGGTTGAGAAGTCCAATGTGGCCACTTACAAAAGACAGAAGAGTTTATTCAACTAAGCAAACATGGGGTGAGGCCACACGCTGGGTAATTTCAAGAAGCACAGGCCTCTTCCTTTGCAGGTGGGAGGTTGAGTGAACTCAGATGTTGCCAGTTATACCGTTCTATGCATCTCAAAAGGCTAGCTGCAACAAATACCTGACGGAAGTCTACAGGGGCTTTAGGACATGAGAGAATTAGAAAGCTGTTACACCAATCATTTTCAGAAAAGGTAGATCAAAAAAGTGTCCCCAGGATGAACCTGGGTGAGGAGAAATGAAACTCCAATTCATTTTTTTCCTGATAAATAAAATGTATTAGTTCTACACGATTAACTCCAATATTAAACTGAAGATAATACATTTGTTAACTTTAATGGTTAATGTTCACTAAAAAAGTCAAAGTCTCTTTCTTGGGGAATTGCACCATTTTTCTTGATCACTTGTGTTCTGTTAGTTCAACATAGGCACCATGGGAATAAGGAGTCCTAAAATAGAGAGTTAAGGAACTGCAATAATCCTGAAATACTCATAACCTACAGTCTTGATGAAACACACAATGTAGCCAGCGAGGTTGAAGAAACTGGCTGCAGACTTTGGTTAAATACAATGTAGCTATTTATAGACACCAGTGCAGCTGTTTATAGGTTTGAATCTGAATTTTGCTACTTAGTAGCTGTATGTTCAAGTCATTTAAACACCCTTGGCTCAGCTTCCTCATCTGTAAAATGCGAATAATGGTGTGTGAGCCAGGTCACTTCAGTTGTGTCCAACTCTTTGCAACCCCATGGACTATAGCCTGCCAGGCTCCTTTGTCCATGGGATTCTCTAGGCAAGAATACTCGAGTGGGTTGCCGTGCCCTCCTCCAAGGAACCTTCCTGACCCAGGGATCAAACCCACGTCTCTTATGTCTCCTGGATTGGCATGTGGGTTCCTTACCACTAGCGCCACCCGGGAAGGTCAAGTGAATAATGGTAATTGTGAGAATTAATTGACTGAAAGTGTGCAAAGCACTTAGCCCAGAACTTAAGATATGGGAAGCCCCCGGTAGATGATGTGATGATGGTGGTGGTGATATGATGATGTGGTGATGATGGTGGTGGTGATGGTGGTGGTGGTGATGGTGATGTGGTGATGATGTGATGATGATGTGGTGATGATGGTGGTGGTGATGGTGGTGGTGATGATGGTGATGTGTTGGTGGTGGTGATGATGGTGGTGGTGATGTGGTGATGTGGTGATGATGTGATGATGATGGTGGTGGTGACGGTGATGTGGGGATGTGTTGGTGGTGGTGACGGTGACGTGGGGATGTGTTGGTGGTGGTGATGACAGCAAGGAAGACGAAGGAGAGGAAATGCAGACAGAGGAGAAAGGAGGAAGAGGAGAAGAATGAGGCTGTTGTAGTGATGATGGTGGTAGATGGTTGTGGCGGCGGTGGTGGTGGGGGTGACTCCAAGTCACCCAAAGGGAAACTGTCCCATGGGCAAAACCATGTCTTTTTTGGGGTCCAGCAACTTGCCCGCTACATTGCAGACACTCTGCTGCTGCTGCTGCTGCTAAGTCGCTTCAGTTGTGTCCGACTCTGTGCGACCCCATAGACGGCAGCCCACCAGGCTCCCCCGTCCCCGGGATTCTCCAGGCAAGAACACTGGAGTGGGTTGCCATTTCCTTCTCCAATGCATGGAAGTGAAAAGTGAAAGTGAAGTCGCTCAACCGTGTCCAACTCTTCGAGATCCGATAGACTGCAGCCCACCAGGCTCCTCCGTCCATGGGATTTTCCAGGCGACAGTGCTGGAGTGGGGTGCCATTGCCTTCTCCGTGTAGACACTCAACAAACACTAATTAAATGAATTAATGTTCTGACCATTTCTAAAGCTCATCTCAGCTCCACGACAATCAACAATCCTATGAAATGTAGGATTCTTTCTCTGGGTTTTCACATTCAGACTTGTAAGGTTAGAAAATGAATGAATTCCTTATGGCGTCTGTGAGACTCACATTGTAAGGCACAGTTAGTCACCACAAAGTCACTTCTTTCCCTTTAAGCTACTGCATCTTCAGGGAGCAGGAAGAAAGAGACTGATCAGGAAGAGGGATCAGTGAAAGGAGGAGGGGGCAGCTAGAAAATAGAGGGGGGAGGAATCAGTTATGTTCCCTTGGATTTCTGATGGTGCCTGGTCTCTGGGGAGACCTGACCACTTGGTTACCCCACAACAAAACTTCACACTGTGCCTACAATTACAAAGAAAGACTCCTCTTACAAAAGCTCCTGGACATAAAAGGAATGTTTCTTTGAACCACAGGTCATCTTATGAGTAGATTTAACCTGCTGGGCATTTTCTGCTGGGCACAAGGCCACTTCCTGACTGCTTGTATTAACTCCCAACTTTGCGGATAGAATCAAATTCTGGCCAGAAAGCCAGCATATCTCAGGACCAGCTCCATGCCTCTGCAGCATAAATTAGTTCATGAAAGACCAATGCCTTATAACAGCAACCAACAAGGGTTCCTGTAGAAACTTGGGTGCCCTTGAGCCTCCAGATCTCTGCCTACACTTTTTACACTGTCTGCATAGGGAATGCTGAGGCGGGCCAAGCTGGAGGCCATGGAAACTCTATTCTAAAGGCTTGCCTATGTTATTTGAGCACTCATGGGGCCTTTGCAGGGCCCCCCTCCGACTGCCTCTGAACCCTGTGCCTTTGAGACCAAGGGACGCACCATCTTTGAAACTCCTTCTCGGGAAGAACGAGGAAATCACAGCCTTCCTGCACTTTGTGTCACGACCACCACTGGTCGCTCTGTTTGTCTCCAGGATGCTGCTGTGCTCCTTAAGAAGACAGTCATCACCTTTTATTCCCAAGATCTGGCCCAGAGCATGCGATCCGTGCTCAACCCTCTCTCTGCGATGGGCACACAGAAACAGGAAGCAGATGCCAAGTCCCCTTAAGACCAGAGGTAAAAGTATTTCCTCAAACAACAAAGAGCTTGGCTCTGTCAGTGATCTGGATTTCTGTGTGTGCCTCCTACTGGTATTCACAGTACGCTGCTCTCATTTCTTCCCAGTTCCCTCTTATAAAATGCATTCCCTCTGAGATTCAGCTACTCCTTTCATTTTTAAATAAGCAAATCTAAGAACCAGGAATTAATACAGAAGCCACAGTGAAGGACAAAGGAGAAGCTATTGCCCAGTGGGAGATGGAAAGCAAAGAGTCATTGCTGGTTGCTTTTCGACAGTTTGTGAAGCATAAATGGCATTTCAGAGGAGCTTGACAGTGAGAAAACATGCCACAATGTCATTCAACAAAGTATCAGCGGAAAGCGCACAAAATGGGGAGGAAGGTAGGAGACAGGCTTCCAGCTTCAGCTGTGTCACTAACTAGCTCTGTGACCTCAGAGAAGGCACTTAACCTCTCTTGGCCTCATTTACTATGAAAGCCAGGCTGTGAACTGACCTCTGGTATTCCACTACACAGGTTCTCTGCCCCGAGGATCAGTTTTCAAGTGCATCCCATGGAGGCTAAGATGAAATGAAAGCAGTATCTGTGGAGCTAACTGGAGAGGTCCTAGGACCAGACTGTGCAAGAGGGATGCAGAGAAGCCAGCAGAGGATGGGCGAGCAGCCACTTACATCCTTTTCCCCAGGACTGCAGTCTAGAGTTATTTCAGGCCCAACTAAAGGAAATAGGCTATTTTGAACCAACAAATGTATTATAAACAAACTGCCTTTCACCTCCAGTTCTATGTTGTTTTGTGGTTAAAAAAAAAAAAATTCCCCAAGCAAGAAAAAAAGATTTCATCTAGACTGAAATTCAAGAGGAAGATTAAGTTATCCGCATGTGGGCACTGGACTCCACTGTTCCCTTCACTAGGCAGCATTCTAGAAGAATGCCTTCTGTTCCTTCTGGAGCCTGGACCTAGTTGGGAGTGAAAGCGAGAGGCGTGCAAAAGGGTATAAAGAAATGCGGAGAAGGGAGCGAGGCTCAGCTGTGTCTCGCCCTGCCCTGTTGCTTAGCAACATCTCACGTCTGGGTCTGAGAAGCAGTGACTCAGGGAGGCGACCCTGAAGACCCATTTCTCATGAAGGAACAGCCTGATTTGACCAGACACACATTTCCTTAGAATGAGACGACCACAGCAAGAGCTCTGTGGGTCCACTTCTACAGCCAGAGAGAGAAAGTGAAAGGCGAATGGCAAAACCCAAGCGCTCAGAGTGGCAGAGAGCAGGAGAGATTCCCCAAACGCACTCAGGACTCACCACTTATCCACTTAGCCTCGGGATCGTGGATTTTGAAATCTTCACTGAAGAGGTCTTCCACAGTCACCTTCTTCTTTTGAGACAGACTGTTATCTTCCGCTAGAAAAGAGCAAGGCGCAGAGACAAAAAATTTTATTCCTTGGTTAAAAAAGAGAGGACCATAAAACATTCTGATTGCCACCCAGAAATGGTATACAGGGTTAAACATAATTTCTATACCTAGTGCTGAACAAAAGCCAGGCATGCTTTTTGCTTTTACTATTAGCTTAGCTACCAGGTGGCTCAGTGGTAAAAAAAAAATCCGCCTGCCAATGCAGGAGATGCCAGTTCGATCCCCAGAAGGAAATGGCAACCCACTCCGGTATTCTTGCCTGAGAAATCCCACAGACTGAGAAGCCTGGTGGGCGGGCTACAGTCCACGGGGTCATAAAAGAGTCGGACGTGTCTGAGGGACTGAACAATCACAACAAAGCTATCAAAAGCTATGGTAAGGGGAATCACAGTACGGTAAAACGCCATCGCTATGCCCTCTCCACCTGTAAAACATAAACAACCGTATTTCTTAGATATGAATGTAAATGACTGTTGAAAAACTGACTGATGAGCAATAAGGTGGAAATAGTTTAAAAAAAGAGAAGGGATCACAACTGTATTATGTAACCAGTCATTCATGGAGCATTCATAATGGCAACAGCAAACCACACACTGGGCGCCTGAAATCCAAAAACAAGTAGCACCTTCCTTAGGTATTTATCCCCCATATGCCTCACTCGTTCCTGGCTGCCTTCAGGTTGGGGAGTAGTCCTCCAGATAAGGACATACCCCACATTCTGTGTGCAAACTACCAGATTCTGACCTCCCCGCCTCCCCTGGATCAGCAGGCTTGGGAGTAAGCACCCAGGATAAGACTTGAACATCCATCCCAAGAGGAGGTATTCAGGTAATGACACCACCGGGGAGACTTTAGGAACCTGGCAGCTTTTATCCTACTTCCTAAGGCTGAAGCTTCTGGGGATTTAGATCTGCCTCAGAAAGGTTCCCTCATTATAGGCACAAAAATTCATTCATCTACGTTGACAAGACAATAGGCTGTCCACCTTCTGATCTGCGAGTCTGAGCAGATTAAAGCCGGGCAGGAACAGAGATGCAAATGCAGGGAACAGAATGTGTGGAAGTGTCGGGGGCAGGAGACGGGATGCCCAGGGGGCTGCTGACACAGCCACACTGCTAGACAGCGAGTGGGAAGCTGCGTGTTGAGCAAGGAGCTTGGCTTGGGGAGGCCATCTCTCTGCGGATAGAGAGGGGTGGGCTGGGGGAGGTGGGAGGGAGGCTCCAGAGGGAGGGGCCGTGTGCATACTTACAGCTGAGTCACGCTGCTGACCAGCAGACGCCAACACCACATTGTAAAGCAAGAGCACCTCTCCCCCCAAAACCCCCACCGGACAGGACATCGAACCACCCCCCCTGCTGTTACACTAAGAAGACACTCTTTCACCTTGGTCTGATGCCCCTCAGTCACGCAGAATGCTTGTTTACGACCCTGCTCTGTGAAATAAAAGATGCCTCTCTTGCTGCCCTTTTCCTGGAGATGCCGGTCCCCATTTCTCTAGTTTTGTGCTGGGCTGCGGCGTGGAGGTATCACGAGTGTTAGCTGGGGTGTGTAGGCCTGTGGGCATCCTGCGTGAGGTGGTTTCAGATCACCGCGATTTTACAGGGGGATGTTTGGTTGTTCTGTCTGTTTCTCTCTCCAGTTCTGGCTGTTGAGCCAGCCTTCACTTCTTGGGCTGCCATAGGGCCTGCCCTCAACAGTACCCTTTGCCTCTTTCAGCTTTCTGTTTCAAATTCTGTGGCAGGTTGGGGAAACAAAAAAAAAATTTATATTACAGAATGAAAAAATGATAATCTCTGAATGAAATCCTCAAAGCTTCTAGGATTCTAGCGTATAGATTTTGTTACATCTCCTTTGGTTTCTTCTTTGTGGCCTCCCTGGGCATGAAACATCACTGAAATTCACAGAAATGTTGTACACGGACTTGTACCTTGCATATCAAATAGGATTAGTGCATATGAAACTCTCTTAATGCACAGAACGATGAGGCTTGAGGTGGCCTTCCTGTTAGACCTGATGGTATGTGGAGCTCTCCTAGGTGCTAATCAAAGCATGTTAAAACCAAGCCCAGTTCTTCCCTCTAGGACTTTCTTATCTGCCTCTGAAGCAGTCTCGAAGAGAGATGCACTGCTTCAAGCACGATGCATTTCAGTATAGAAAACAGACAATAAATGAAAAATTTAAAGATTACTGGACATCGATCTAATAAAGTTACACCGTGAACTAGTAATTAGGAAGTATATTTGCAGCTAGTTGATAAATAAGTCCTGGAGCTCTCATGCACTTTTAGTAATTAGAGACAACAAAAATGGACTATAAACATCAAACTTGGTAAGAGACTAGATCTTAACTTTTCCCACCCTAAAAAAGAACCTAACCGTGTGGCCTTACAGAGGGTGTTAGCTGATCCTACAAAGGCAATCATATTGCAACATGTAAAGGCATCAAGCCAACATGCTGTACACCTTAAACGTGTGTGTGAGTCACGCAGTCGTGTCCGACTCGTTGCGACCCCGTGGACCCTGAAAGGCTCCTCTGTCCATAGGATTCTCCAGGCAAGAATACTGGAGCGGGCTGCCACGCCCTCCTCCTGGGGATCTTCCCGACCCGGGATCGAGCCCGCCTCTTTCACGTCTCCCACGCTGGCAGGCGCATTCTTTACCACTAGCGCCACCTGGGACGCCGTAAACTTACACAGTGTCAAATATATTTCAATTAAAATACAATATATAAAACAAGCACAAAAGCAAATATGTCAGAGACACTCAAATACATGGTCAGAAAATAACTAATCATATTAAAACTTAAATTTTATCGAATAAACACTTCTATTCAGGGATGGTTCTAGCTGCACATTTTGGTATCCACAGGAAGCCCACTAAGAGTGAAAGACTGCCTTTAAACAAACTTTGGGTCAAATACGAAAAGCCGACCTACTCACTTTCTGAAAAATTTTCCTTTTCACAAACGACTGTTCTATGCATCAAAACAAAAAAGGTGGTTTTTAAATTTTATTTGATTTATTTTTTTTTGCCACACTGCATGGCATGCAGGGCTCCCTGATCAGGGATCGAACTCACGCCCCCTGTGTTGGGAGTGTGGAGGCTCAACCACTGGACCACTGAAAATGTGTTTTATTTTTATATAACTACTACTTCCTTGGCTTAAAAAAAATACTTTAAAATCTTATATGACTTAAATAGGGAGAGCCTACAGTGGCAGCATTCCTATATGCTATCACTATAGTATTACTACATCTACGGCATTACTGTAGAAAGTGCTCCGTCCAAGCCGGGACAGGCGCTTCTGCCAAGAGTCAGCCCTCCCTCCTCCAGACACTCTCCGCTCGCCCCTCTGGAGCCTGACGGCTTGTTCACACGGTCAGGCGCTCTCTAACTAAGCTACTGACTTACAGCCTGACGCATTCCAAAATCCTTTGAGGTGGGGAGAAGCACAAGGGACTGCCATGTTCAGAAGTCAGGCTGAGCCCCAAAGAATCACAAATGAAAGACCCTGTAAGCGATTCTGACTCTCCGAATCTCAAAGAGGAAAGGAACCAGCGCTGAGAGAGTGACCACGCCGCGAGAGTGCCGGGGCTGAGGGCGGCCGCGCCTGGCGTGCCGGCGGCTGCAGGACAAAAAGCGGGGGGAACTGAGAAAAGACCCTGCTGGCCAAGATAACATAACGGAGGAACATTCCAGCTGGGAGGACTGCAAGGCCATGAAGGCACTGACGACTGCCGTGCTTTCGGGAGGCTGTGATCGCGTTGGTACTGGTGCAGTAGAAAGTGTGAGCTGAAAATGTCCAGCGAGGAAGGTATAGTCTCCCATATTTGATATTCTGAAATCCCATTAGAAAAATGTCCAGTTGTGGCTTTTCTTTAAATATCCTGCTTACCAGTCAGTACTCTTTACAGTCTAAGAACTGCCTTTCTCTGCATCAGGAATGTTATCAGTAACTGTCCAATTCAACACTGCTTCTCCGTCATTCCAGACCCCACTGGACCTCACCAGGAACCTCTAGGTCCCCTGCATTTTTACGTCTCTGGAAGGATTTGCATTATGTCTTCAGCTCAATTTTTATCTATTTTTTTTCTTTAGTGTATCAAGCTCTTTCATTTTGCTGTTTTAATTTTCTAAATAATTTATTTTAATTTCTAATATTCCAAATTAGCTCTATCAAGATCATCTGCTCTTAGGTTACAAGCTCTATGTAACTGATAATTTTGAAAAAAAACTTTTTCAAACTGATAATTAAACTGATCAAACTGATAATTTTGAAAAAAAAATTTTCAGTCATTTTCTGCTGTGCCTAATAGATTTCTATTTCTTTGGAATCAAGGTCTCATGTGCGTTAAGCTGGTGAACTGCTTTCAGGGGATGGTTTCTTTGGGTCCTTGTGATGTAAAGTGACAACTCTAAAATGTTTTGCTGTGTTTGGAGGACTCTGACAGTTATTACCTCTCAATCCTGCAAGGAGGAGGAAAGAAAGCCATTTTATGGAAGGTAGACCTGAGCTCCTAAGAGGCTAAGTGGCTTCTCTAAAGATGTGCAGGAGGACAGTGGCTTCTCTAAAGATGTGCATTAACCACATCGGCAGGAGAGTTTAAAGACTGACATTATTCACAGAATCTGGCTTATTCATAACATATTCCAGAGCCAGGAAGCTAATAAGATCACAAAACGCAGGTAACGTTTATGATGATCCTGATAGAACACTGCTCTCCAGGTAAAAATGTTTTCTGTAATAAAGAAAAGATTGGGAAAAACTTTTAAAGGCATACATTTCCTTAACTGGAAAAGACTTGGCCATCAAATCAGATCAACAATGACGGGCACACAGCAAGTGGTCACTCTGCTGTGAACAGTGTGGGTGATGTCAAGTACCAAGTGCTTTAAAAACTCGAAGAGGAAAAGGACAGTGGTGGGCATGTCAGGTGCAAATCCACAGGGAGACAGACCCCAGCCTGAGACGCAGAGCAAAACTACTCTAATGCTCAGAATCAGTCACTGGGAAACTTGTGTGTTATTTCTATAGAGGTTGATAATCGGTGTGCGTTTCCATACAAACACCTAAGGAAGAACATGCGGAAATCAATTTTTCATTTTTCAGTGTCTGCACTGTTAATTCACAAGTTCCAATGACACAGAGTTTGCTGAGAAGCAAGTCGCTGCAGCCTTTTCCATTAACAAGCATCCTAACACAGCTGTGCAGAGAAGGAAAAAGCTCGGTGAACACAGAGGGACTGTGCCTGCGTGCCAGTGCAAAATGAGCGCTCTATGCCAGATACGGTCAGAGGCTGGGTCCAATAATTCCAATCAGATTTCTTTTCTCTTCTCTTTTAATAGAAAAAGTACAATAAATAACGATGTCTGCTGCACATACTACTCATATTTCTTTAGTAGATTCTTGACATAATGAAAGAATAAATTTAGTTATGCTTCACTATCAACGGCTTAGGAACAATGACATTTAAACCAGGTAACATATCAACAACCTCAGATATGCAGATGATGCCATTCTAACGGCAGAAGGTGAAGCGGGCCTAAAGAGCCTCTTGATGAGGGTGCAAGAGGAGAGTGAAAAAAGCTGGCTTGAAACTCAACATTCAAAAACCAAGATCATGGCATCCAGTCCCATCACTTCTTGGCAAACAGAAGGGCTTCCCTGGTGGCTCAATGGGTAGAGCGTCTGCCTCCAATGCGGGAGACCTGGGTTTGATCCCTGGGTTGGGAAGATCCCCTGGAGAAGGAAATGGCAACCTACTCCAATACTCTTGCCTGGAAAATCCCATGGACTGAGAAGCCTGGTAGGCTACAGTACGTGGCGTCACGAAGAGTCGAACACGACTGAGCGACTTCCCTTCCCTTCATTTCACTTCAAAGTGAAAGCAGTGATAAATTTTATTTTCTTGGGCTCCAAAATCACTGAGCACAGTGACTGCAGCCATGAAGTTAAAAGACACTTGCTCTTTGGAAGAGAAGCTAGGACAAACCTAGACAGCACAGTCTAAAGCAGAGACATCACTTTGTCGGCAAAGGTGCACACAGGCACAGCTAGGGTTTTTCCAGCAGAGTTGGGCCATAAGGAAGGCTGTGCGCAGAAGAACTGAGGCTTTCAAAGTGTGCTGGAGCAGACTCTTGAGAGTCCCTTGGACTGCAAGGAGATCAAACCAGTCAGTCCTAAGGGAAATCAGTCCTGAATATTCATTGGAAGGACTGATGCTGAAGCTAAAGCTCTAGTACTTTGACTACCTGATGCGAAGAGCTGACTCATTGGAAAAGATTCTGATGCTGGAAAAGATTGAGGGCAGGAGGAGAAGGGGACGACAGAGGAGGAGACGGCTGGATGGCATCACCGACTCAACGGACATGAGTTTGAACAAACTCCGGGAGACAGTGAAGGAGAGGGAAGCCTAGTGCGCCGCTGTTCACGGGGTCGCAAAGAGTCGGACACGACTAAGCAACTGAACAGCAGCAGCCGTGCTACGGCCGAAGTTTAGAACATTTTCATTGTTCCTCTCTAAAACTCCATAACCATGAGCAGGCACTCCCCACATCAACCCATTTCTTCCCAGTCCTAAGCAATGAAAAATTTGTTTTCTGTATCTATACATTTGGTTACTATGAGTAATTCATATGGAGTCGTATAATATCTTGGTCTTTTTTATTGGTATATTTCATTTTCAAGTTTCATCCATGTGATAATATGTAATAATATCTACCAGCACTTCATTCCTTTTTGTGGGTGAATAATGTTTCAACCCTAATAGTGTCGAGCATCTTTTCATGTGTTTATTGGCTATTTCTGTATTTCCTTTGGAGAATTATCTCCCCTTACCCAGACTGTAAAAAATGCGGAAGTTGAGAAATTCACTTCACTAGATGTGGCTTAACATACTTTTGCCAATACGACTGCAAGATCAAAATCTCAGATTTTTACTCACGTAAAAATCTCACTGAAGAGCCTAACTGTAACTCATAATCTTCTCAGCCATCTCAGCAGAAGCCAAACACAGAGATGGGAGTATCTAGCTAACCACTATGGAGGGGTTGCTGGTCTAATGGAATGAATTCCCAGGACATACATAGGAGACCCACAGGTTCTTAAGAATTGTGTATCTGCAGAAGCTCTGCCAGCTTGGACTGAAAAGGACAGAGAGACTATGAAATAAGAGAAGGCTGGCAGACCTCCAGCCTCCTCAGACAAGAAACATGCTGATAAAACTACTCAGCTGCAAACTCACGCTGCCTTTCATGAAGAAGAAACATGATCCCCGGAGGACAGAGTCACAATCTGCAGACCATTATTCCCAGGACTTAACACACACAGGAGCATGCCCAAGTGCACTTAGAAGTGCTTTGGAACTGGTAACCCCTTTTTTCCTTCAAATTTCTCCATTTTGGAACAGAAGTACTTACGACTGTTACCCTATTTCTGTCTCACCATTACTTTCAGGAGAAGACACCACTTATTTCTTTAGTTCCACAGGTTCACAATCGTGATGAATTGTGCCCTGGGATAGAGTATACCCAGAGTCTTACTCACAACTCATTGAGATTATTTAGATGATAGCATTTGGGACTGCTGAGCTGATGAAATTTTGGACTTTGAATTGATTCTGGAATAGTTTGAAACTTCTGGGGTCTCAGAACGGAGTGGATATACTTTGTATGTGGGATGGATGTAAATCTTTGAAGGCCAGAGGTCAGACTGTGTAGGCAAAATAATACACAGCAAAGATGTACATGTTGCTCAGTCGTGTCTGACTCCTTGTGACCCCATGGACTGCAGCACAGCAGGCCTCTCCCTGTCCATCACCAACTCCCGGAGTGAGGTCAAACCCATGTCCATCGAGTTGGTGATGCCAACCCACCATCTCATCCTCTCTTGTCCCCTTCTCCTCCTGCCCTCAGTCTTTCCCAGCATCAGGGTCTTTCCAATGAGTCAGTTCTTCGCACCAGATGTCCACATGTAATGGTGTTATGGATTGAACCGACTCTTCTCTCTCCAATTCATATGTGGAAGCCTTAATCCTCAATGTGACTATATCTGGCAACAGAGCCTTGAAGGAGGCGGTAAAATGAGATCATAAACGTGGGGCTCTGGTCCAACAGCACTGGTCTCCTTGTAAGCAGACAGGACTAGAGACAGAGCTCTCTCCGTCTCTCTCTCCCCCTGTGCATCCAAGCAGAGGAAAAGCGATGTGAGACCCAGTGACCAGGTCCATCTGCAGCCAAGAGGAGAGGCCACACTGGAAACCAACCCTGCTGGCCCTTCCCCTGGCACTTAAAGACTCAGGAACTGTGAGAAAATACATTTCTGTTGTTTGAATCCACTCTGTGGCTTCATTAGGTCAGCCCAGGCAAATAATACAACTAGCATTTTCAAAATTTCCGTTTCCAAAGTTTTGCTGCTAGTGCCTAAGACATACAATTAATATTTGAATATAGACCTTGTATTCCATGTTCTTTCTAAAACTACCCCTAAATGTATTAGCATTATCTACACAACTTTTTCATTTTGTCTGTAAAGAAGATAGTTTTACTTTTTAATTTCAAATAGAAACAATCCATTAGGATTGCTAAGAAAACGGGTCTGTTTACTAAAGTCAAAGTCCAAATAAGAATAAGCTAGCTGCAGCTACTGAAGAGTCTATTTGACCCGAATACCTCTAGACAAGCTGTTTAGTGACAAAGTACTACAATTTCTCTCTCCCTGTGGCTTTGTCTGCATTATCAGGTTTTAAAGAGAAATACATGTCTAAGCCAAACATTGTCAATATTTTAAATGAATTATCCATTTAAAAATTTAGGTATCTATTTATTTGGAATAACTTCTCTTTTTTAATTTTTCACAGATTTTTAGGTGATTATCCATAGACTTTGTAGTACATGGTAAAGCTGCAACCCATTCTTGATACTTAGATGACTTCACTGTTTTCAATACAGAAGCAAAATGCTTTTGCTTTTGTTTCAAAGATCTGCATTCTTTTTTGTAAGCACAGTTGACTTACAGTGTTGTGTTAGAATTTTCCACTTTAAAATCAACCATTTGGTGGGAGATTTTATTAAGTGGGACAGTGCACATGTCACTGATGAGAGCTGGGAGGAAGAGCTGGAGGGACCATGTAGCACGGAGCAGAAGGTCGTCTGGGCACTAGCTTCTCTCTCCTGTCTGGTGAGAAGCCAGGAGACTCCACTGAAGATCAGCAGAACAGGAAATGCGCTTGTAAAGACATTTTCATAGGAATTTACGAAAGAGATCTCTAGAGCAGCGGTCCACAACCTTTTTCGGCCTCAGGGATGGGTTTCATGGAAGACAATTATTCCACAAATGGGGGAGGGCAGGGTGAGGAAGGATGGTTTAGGGATGATTCACGCCCAGCACATTTGCTGTGCACTTTATTTCTAATCTAAGGCTGCTGCTGATGTGACAGGAGGTACCAGCCCATGGCCTGGAGGTTGGGCACCCCTGTCTAGAGGAAGTGAAAATAACCTGATAGTTTCTCCAACCCAGAGCAGAGAAAAGAAAGCAGGAGGAAATGTGAGTTAAATGTTCTACTTGGATGGGAGGCAGTCTGTGAATATTGATATATGAACATCACATTACAGTGACAGAAATAAATACCGGAAGAATTAAAATCAGAAATGGTCCAAAGTAATGATACCGAGGGACTGGATGCAGCACGGATAGTATGAGAAAAGTATTATTATTTTGATTTTAATTGTAATTGTTAATACCTTTTTCACTGTTTTTCTGTTTATTCATATTATTTGGGCAATAAATATTAATGAAGTTATATTCTGATCATAAAAATACACTCATACCCAAATTAATTGCCTGAATGAGCGTGCGTCTTCATGATGCACCAACGCCAAGTCAGCTGATTTGGTCTCCCGGAAGCACAGGGGTCTCTGTGAACAAAGAGTGCAGCTCCCAGCAGAGAAACGGTGGGCAGGGCAACGCTTTACCCAGTGAGGCAAGAGCAGGCATGTCCAATGCAACGTCCAACCCAAAACATTGGTGTCACAACAAACACCCGAACACATTTAAGCGGTGATTTAGTTTCGGGAACCTCATCTTCTGCCACACAAAATGACTGTTTCTTAATTTGAAATTTATTGACTTTGTTGATTGACCTGTATTTATTTTAATTTGGTTCTTGCTCTTAAGTTTATATGAATTGTTAAGTAGAGTCTGTATGTGTTTAATGAATGTTTTTCTTGGGTTCCAAAATCACTGCAGGCGGTGACTGCAGCCATGAAGTTAAAAGACGCTTGCTCCTTGGAAGAAAAGCTATGACAAACCTAGACAGCATATCAAAAAGCAAAGACATCACTTTGTCAAGAACCGTGTGCACAGTCAAAAGTATGGTTTTTCCAGTAGTCGTGTATGGATGTGAGAGCTGGATGATAAAGAAGGCTGAGCACTGTGGTGCTGGAGAAGACTCTTGAGAGTCCCTTGGACAGCAAGATCAAACCAGTCAATCCTAACGGAAATCAACCATGAATGTTCATTGGAGAGACTGATGCTGAGGGTGAAGCTCCAGTACTTTGGCCCCTTGATGTGAAGAGTCAACTCACTGGAAAAGACTCCGATGCTGGGAAAGACTGAGGGCAGGAGGAGAAGGGGATGACAGAGGATGGGATGGTTAGATAGCATCCCTGACTCAATGGACATGAGTTTGAGAAAGCTCCAGGAGATAGTGAAGGACAAGAAAGTCTGGCATGCTGCAATCCATGGGGTCGCAAAGAGTAGGACATAACTGAACAACAAAAATAATGAAATACGTCAGTGTGGGAGGCAGACACCGTCTTTTGCTCTCCAATTTTTAAAAAGGCAAGTGCATACCTTAATGTGAATGAATTTCAGCTCCTTTCCTGGTGGTCGAGATGATAAAGAATCACATTTTGAAGCTGAGAGGAGCCCCCCGAGGAGGGGAGAGGAGCTGGTGTGGGCGCTCAGTGGGAGAGGCCAGGGACGCAGAGGCGGGCCTCACGGCGAGGCTGTCACCGGGGCCGCGGCATCCAAAGTGGCCAGTTCCTCTCCCTAGTTCTGCTGGCTGCGGGGGTCCACTTACATGCCTGCCTTCAAGATGTGGCCGCCGTAAAGTCACTGGAGGCATTTAGTAATGTTTCCCTTTGTTATCAGCTTCTTTGGACGGTTCTAACACGTTGCCACAGATCTGATCATTTAAAAGAGAAATTTATCCTCCCATGGTTTTTGGAGCCCAGAAGCCTAAAATCAGTTTAAACGGGCCAACATCAAGGTGGGCTCCTTGGGAGCTTTAGGGGACAATCTTTTCCATTTAAAAAATGCTTTAATTGGAAGAGAATTACTTTATAGTTATATTGGTTTCTGCCATACAACGTGAATCAGCCATAAGCATGTACACGTGTGTGTGTGTGTGTGTGTGTATCTGTGTGTGTGTATCTGTGTCTGTGTGTCTGTGTGTGTCTGTGTGTCTATGTGTGTCTGTGTGTTTCTGTGTGTCTCTATGTGCGTGTCTGTGTGTGTCTGTGTGTGCATGTCTGTGTCTGTGTGTGTGTGCCTGTGTCTGCGTGTGTGTATCTCTGTGTGTGTGTGTGTCTGTGTCTCTGTGTGTGTCTCTCTGTGTGTGTCTCTGTGTGTGTGTGTCTGTGTGCCTGTGTATCTGTGTGTCTGTGTCTGTGTGTGTGTGCCTGTGTCTGCGTGTGTGTATCTCTGTGTGTGTGTGTGTCTCTGTGTGTCTCTGTGTGTGTCTCTCTGTGTGTGTCTCTGTGTGTGTGTGTCTGTGTGCCTGTGTATCTGTGTGTCTGTGTGCCTGTGTATCTGTGTGTCTGTGTCTGTGTGTGTGTGCCTGTGTCTGTGTGTGTCTGTGTGCCTGTGTGTGTGTCTGTGTATCTGTGTCTGTGTGTGTGTGTCTGTGTGTCTGTGCATCTGTGTCTGTGTGTGTCTGTGTGTGTGTGTATCTGTGTGTGTGTCTGTGTGTGTGTCTGCATGTGTGTCTCTGTGTGTGTGTGTGCATATCTGTGTGTGTCTGTGTCTGTGTGTGTGCCTGTGTCCCTGTGTGTCTCTGTGTGTGTCTGTGTGTGTCTTTGTGTGTGTGTCTGTGTGTGTATCTGTGTGTGTGTGCCTGTGTCTGTGTGCCTGTGTATCTGTGTGTCTGTGTGTGTGTCTGTGTGTCTGTATGTCTGTGTGTGTGTCTGTGTATCTGTGTGTGTCTGTGTGTGTGTGTGTCTGTGTGTGTGTGTCTGTGTGTGTGTGTATCTGTGTGTGTGTGTGCCTGTGTCTGTGTGTCTGTGTATCTGTGTCTGTGTCTGTGTCTGTGTGTGTGTCTGTGTGTGTGTCTCTGTGTGTATGTATCTGTGTCTGTGTGTGTGTGTGTCTGTGTCTCTGTGTGTCTGTGTCTCTGTGTGTGTGTATCTGTGTCTGTGTGTGTGTGTCTGTGTGTGCATATCTGTGTGTGTCTGCGTGTGTGCGTCTGTGTCTGTGTGTGTGTGCCTGTGTGTGTGTGCATGTCTGTGTGTGTCTCTGTGTGTGTGTGTCTGTGTGCCTGTGTATCTGTGTGTCTGTCTGTGTGTGTGTGCCTGTGTCTGTGTGTGTCTGTGTGCCTGTGTGTGTGTCTGTGTCTGTGTGTGTGTCTGTGTGTGTATGTATCTGTGTCTGTGTGTGGTGTGTGTGTCTGTGTCTCTGTGTGTGTCTCTGTGTGTGTGTATCTGTGTCTGTGTGTGTGTCTGTGTGTGTGCATATCTGTGTGTGTCTGCGTGTGTGTGTCTGTGTCTCTGTGTCTGTGTGTGTGTGCATATCTGTGTGTGTCTGTGTCTGTGTGTGTGCCTGTGTGTGTGTGCATGTCTGTGTGTGTATCTGTGTGTGTGCCTGTGTCTGTGTGTCTGTGTATCTGTGTGTGTGTGCCTGTGTGTGTGTGCATGTCTGTGTGTGTATCTGTGTGTGTGTGCCTGTGTCTGTGTGTCTGTGTATCTGTGTGTGTGTCTGTGTGTGTGTGCCTGTGTCTGTGTATCTGTGTGTCTGTGTCTGTGTCTCTGTGCGTGTGTGTCTGTGTCTGCGTGTGTCTCTGTGTGTCTGTGTGTTTCTGTGTGTGTGTCTGTGTGTCTGTGTATCTGTGTGTCTGTGCGCCTGTGTGTCTGTGCCCCCTCCCTCTTGAGCCTCCCCCACCACTCCTGTCTGCGTCTCTTCCAGCTTCCGCTGCTCTGGGTGCTCCGTGACTTGGGGCCGCATCACTCCAGCCTCTGACTCGGGGCCTCATGGCCTTCTCTCCTGCCTCTCTGTCACATTTCCCGCTGCCTCCACTCACAAAGGCACAAATGATTCCATTTATGACCCACTGATAGTCCAAAAAACCCCGCATCTCAAGCTACTCAACATGACCACACCTGCAAGGAAGCACACTCCTAGGGTGACGGTTCCAGGCGTTGGGACGTGGGCATCTCCCAGGACCTGCCTTTTGCCTGCCTCATCCCTCTCAACCTTTGCTCCCATTTCCAACTAGCCCACCACTTGATAAGGTAGCCTCTGAAAATGCAACAGTTATACATTTCCTGAACTTTTAAAAGGATATTGAAAAAAAGAAAAAGAATCTGGATAAAGGAAAGCAATGGGGAAAAAGACTGATTAGATCTGAGGTTCTATAAATTATCACTTAACCTATTTTCTGTGATTTTATTACCTCACCTAAAAGCACAGATAATCAGGGATTTGGGGAATATGAAACATCAACCCAAGAAAGTGCATATACCTATTACTCCTCCTTAAGCGATCAATGTTGCTGAACCAGGGTTTAAGGTGAGAGTTTTGTCTCAAAGAGAAGGCAGGTGATTTAACTTCATCCTCTTCAGTCCCCCGAGCTGCCTAATACATTGTGGACAACTTCTCTCTAGTTCTCTGGTTTTATTATTTCCATTGATTTCTGTGCTCTGACCTATACGAAGAAACAGCTTAGACTCCTGAATTGCTACCTTTGGGTCCTAAGCGGTCAGAGTCTTCCTTAAAATAGCACCTCCTGGATCGGCTAGCCCCTTGTAACACATGGTCGCAAAGGCTCCCAAAATCCACGTGAAATTTACCAACAGGCTCTCCTCTAAGCCAAGCAGTAGACTCCAGAGAAAACCAGAGTGCCAGGATAAGACACACTCCTTTTCAGGGCTTACAGGCAACTGTGCCTTTAAAGTAGAATGCATAATGTAGGAACACTTTGAAAAGTGCCCCTTTATGGATAAATATGTAGGCACACTTGCCTTAACTTAGAGTCTTCATGCAAGTGTGAATAATAAGCATCTACCGTCATCCTTGCGATAAATGGCTCTTTAGTGTAAGGATTCAATAAATAAGCAAGATTCACCTAAGAATCCTTCTAGAACTAATGATGAAAAGTCAGAAGAGAGACTGTTAAGATTCTCCTAGGGACCCACTTCTCAAGACTTTGGAAGCTTGCAACTAACTGTAAGGTTAGTAGCAATATAAATTAATTCTTTCTTTCATGAGAATCTGTCAGAACTCCCTCTTTTCAGATTTGTTTCAATTTAAAGAATGGTGCAAACTCACCGTTCAAGTTGAAGGAATGCAGGCCTCATTCCTCAAGTATTTCATAAATCGAGGAGTCTCATTACTTATTGTGGCAGGCACTACGCTGCCTCCCCAAGAGCCACAGCCCTCTGTCAACTCAGCAGAGGTGAATTTCCATGAAATACATGCTCTCTCAACCCTTACAGCTAAGGGTGTTCATGTAATATCATTATATGAACAAGCTGCCTCCTGGCTAGTTTTGGAAAAAGACAGAAATACATTAGGCAGGTTCTAATTTTCCCTTCCTTTTGGTGAGGGTGTGAGATGAGATGCATGGTGCCGCTGCAGCTACTTTGCCAACATTAAGATGATAGCAGCAGAGAAACATGGTCTTTGAGCCACTGAATCATCCTGGGACTGGCTAGGTCTGGACTTCTTGTTTGTGAAAACAATGATAAATACCTACCATTTGAATTACAGTATTTTAGTTAGGTATTTTATTCCATATGGATAAAAGTACCCTAATGGATATCTCCTAACATCTGAGCTTGGATAAATGCTCAAGATGATTCCAAGATGGTTAACGGACTGACTAGATCCATGAGCTTTCTGAAATGTATCCACATTTTTATGAGCCTGTCCCCCTTCCAATGGCAAGATCAACTGTTGTTCAGTGTCTAAGTCATGTCAGACTCTTGTGACCCCATGGACTGCAGCACACCAGGCTTCCCTGTTCATCACGATCTCCCCGAGTGTGCTCAGACCCATGTCCAAAGAGTCAGTGATGCCATCCAACCATCTCGTCCTCTGTTGCTCCCTTCTCCTCCTGCTCTCAATCTTTCCCAGCATCAGGGGAAATGATAAGATCATCATCTGTGGGCTTATCACAATAAAAGTAGTTAGGACGTATAAGTTGTTCCAGATTGTAGGAGCCATTAGAGTACAATCTGGAGCTCAGTGCCTCAGCTCCAGACCCTCCTAACACTCGTCACATCCTGCCAGTGCTTCCAGGCCAGGCATCAGCTGTCCAGCAAACACGCCAGGCTCATTATGGTTCATGGTGACCTTCCTTCTTGGATTTCCTTCCATTAACACAAGGTATGTGTTTCATATTCTTCATCCTCCAAAATATCTTCCACACATGCTTTCTGTCCTCAGCGATTTCTCCCATATTCTGGATTGTCATAACAGACACTATCTGTATCACCCATTTAAATATAGCACTTGGTCTTCCTCAGCACTGACACATTAACTGTAATCAGAAACAACAGCAAGAAGAGGAGCAAAAACAGAGACACACTATTTACTCAGTTCATCCGCTGGCTGGTGGGTGTGCAGAGAATCTACAGACACAACCACAGATGCCCAAGTGCAAATGAACAACACCAGGCATGTATAAAGCACCCTATATGTCCCATGACAGGACACCTGGTCACAGTCATTGATAATAGATGGACGATGACAAGACTGGGACATGGGGGGTGAGTTTAATGTCGGAAGGAGAACAGAGAGAAAATGCCTATAAAAAATGGGCAGGAAACAGTATTCCTACAAAAAAAAAAACCAATAGGAAATAGTAAGGTATATATCACTTGTTACGAAATGAACAGAAGTTATTAAATTACTGGTGGTGTGCAATTTCCATAGGGATGATATGAGACCTCCCGAAGAGATAATCCATCATCAGTTGAAAACTGGGTACAAATAGGACTTAAAATATAACATTAAAATGCATGAACACACTGAACAAAAGAACCAGGTATAAAAAATACACATTACATGATTACATGAATAATGTGAAGTAACATATATCACATCATGCAAAATTATTTTATGACGTTAGAAGTTAGGCTACCTTTGGGGAGATGAATGATGAGAACGGGCATGGGGTAGCTTTGGGGATACTGGCTGCATTCTGGTACTTTTGGATGTGGGTGCAGGCTATGTAGTCCGTTCAGTTTGAAAATTCATTAAACATTAGAATATTATATGCAAATTCATAATGTTTTTAAAACGTCTGTCCCAGAATTTTAAAAGGATAGGCTTAAAACACCAGGTTACCACTTCATGCCAATTAGAAGGACCAGTCAGAAAATCTGAGATGCTGACAACAGCAAATGCTGGTGAGAGTGTGGAGCAATGGGAACTCTCATTCACTGCTGGTGGGGATCACCATGGAGCAGGTCCTCGGGAAGACGGCTTGGTGGTTTCCCCCACGACTACACACTCATCAGACCGTCCAGTGATCATGCTCCTTGGCAACTACCAAAGGAACTGAAAATTTATGTCCCACCCAGAACCTTCACACAAATGTTCACAGCAGGTTTATTCATACCCATCAACACTTGGAAGCAATCAAGATGTTTTTCAGTGGGTAAATGGATCGAGAAACTGAGGTACAGCCAGACAGTGGGATATTATTTAGTGCTGAAAAAGAAATAAAGCGTCCCTGGTGGCACAGTGGTAAAGAATCTGTCAGCCAATGCAGAACAGGTTTGATCCCTAGTCCAGGAAGATCCCCTGGAGAAGGAAATGGCAACCCACTCCAATATTGTTACCTGGAGAAACTCATGGACAGAGGTGCCTGGCAGACTACTGTCCATGGGGGCGGGGGTCTCAAAAGAGTAGGACACAACTTAGCAACTGAAAAACAGCAATAAAAAAAGAAATAAACTCTCCAACGATGACAGTTCCTCCAGGAAGGAACCTCAAGTGCACACTGCCAAGTGACAAGACGCCAATCTGAAAAGGGTACATACTGTACGATCCAGCCCTATGACATTCTGGAAAAGACAAAACTATGGAGATGGTATCTTCCGGGTGGCACAAGTGGTAAGGAACCCACTTGTCAATGCAGGGGACATAAGAGATGAGGGTTCAATCCTTGGGCGGGAAGATCCCCTGGAGGAGGAAATGGCAACCCACTCCAGTATTACTGTCTGGAGAATCTCATGGACAAACGAGCCTGGTGGGCTACAGTCCATAGGGTTGCAAAGAGTCAGACGTGACTGAAGTGACTTAGCACGCACACATGGAAACAGTAAAAACAACAACAACAATCAGTGGTTTCCAGGCATTATAGGGGAAGGGAGAATGAACAGACAGGGCACAGAGGACTTTTAGGGCACTGAAACTACCCCATGCGATACAGTAAAGGCAGATGCATGCAATTATAAATCTATCCAATGCCACAGACCATGCACCCTGAGGGTGAACCTCACTGTCAACTATGGACTTTGACAACGACGTATCAATGCAGGTTCATAAACTGTCACAAAGGCACCACCTGGGGAGGGATGTTCATGATGGGGATACCATCCATTTCTGGGCATGCAGAGGCTATCCCCTGGGTAACTCTACCTTCCTCTCAATGTTGCTGGAACCTAAAACTGCTTTTAAAAAGCCAAGTCTATTAAAAGAACCCATGGAAATTTTGTTTCAAAATTCAGACAACTAGTGGTAGCAACTATTAAGTCAAAGGAGTCTCTTCTATGTAATTTTAACGTAATTTTCCCACATAAACCCATCTCCTCTTATTTTGACTGTGGTATAATTTCAGAGCGCTTGATTGTTGCTGACTTACATGCTCTTAGAGCAGAATCTAATTTACGAGCTGTATGCTAATAGCTAGATTTCTCTCCCTCTCAATAAAGCCTATTGGGTCAAATTGAACATTTTTTAAAAAAGATAAGCTGAGAGCTAGCAATGCAGTTATAGACAGTAGATATAAATCAGATAGTTATGAAAATTCCATTCTGTAACAATCATTTCTACATTTTGTTCCCACCCAAAAGATTAATGAGTCTTATATTCTGATAACCTCTGCTTTGCCTTTAAAATTTACCTTCAATAAGACTTCCAAATACCCAAGGCTTTTCGTTTTTATACCACCTAAAGGATCCTAATGTTTTCCGTCACAAACCAGTGTTCATCTTCTCTACAGTGAAAAACCATAAAAGTCAAATGTCAGGGATATTTTAATGCAAATATGATCCTGGTGGGTTTTTAAGCTCCTACAACCATAATTGTGGTACTAAAGATTATCAGAGTCCTTTTCATCAGAATACAAGAGTTATAGCTGCAAAAAAAAAAAAGGCATATGCTGTGTGTGACCTATCGCAGACATATATTTAATATCTGAAAATAAAAAAGGTAACTTTGAGTCTATTATTCCAAAGAGAAATTAAGAAAAGAGCACAGACTAGCAAGGGAGAAATGAATGACAGGACTGAAAAGGACACATTCTCCTCTGGTTAATCCCTTTGGAACTAAGATTGCCTTAAACACTTTTAATTTGATTTTTAAAACATAAATTGTGCATAACTGGTGATAATTAGGCTGCACTACAGAACAAAGGTACTTGTCGCTCAGAAGTAAGGTATCGCCAGGACGTTCTTTGAGAGCCTGAAGCACCAAAGGCGCACTCCATCACGACCCTTCCCAAGGATACTTCCCAAGTAGGAAAGGGACCCACACGTACTCAGAAATGTTTTCGCCAAAAGACTGAATCCAAGGAGTTTGGAATGGATTTGAGGGTTAAGTAGAAAGTGGATACTGCACTCTGAGTTTCAACACACCAAAATACAAGACTGAAAAAGAGGGAGCACTTGAAAAGATAATTGTTTAAATACATGATATGAGTTTCAAGTCAGTCTAGGAAGCAGCAGCAAGTCTGGAAGGGGTGCACTCAAGACTGTGCATATAGGTCCAGGGTGTTATTACTACCAGGACGCTCTACTTTTCAAACCTAAACTTCCTCCCTCACGGGGGAGAGCCACTCCTGCCCTGGCTTGTGGAGACACCAGGAAGATAGAGGGGGGTGTGCGGGCACTTGGGGGACTGTGGATAAGGTGATGGCCATGCCGTGTGTTACGTCAAAGATTCAGTAATTCACACCACAACAGGTCTTTAACCAAAAACGAAAGGGAAAGTTGCTCAGTCGTATCTGACTCTGTGACCCCATGGACCAGAGCCCACCAGGCTCCTCTGTCCATGGAATTCTCCAGGCAAGAATACTGGAGTGTGTAGCCATTCCCTTCTCCAGGGGATCTTCCTGATCCAGGGATTGAACTCGAGTCTCCTGCAATGCAGGCAGATTCTTTACCATCTGAGCTACTGGGGAAGTCCCCCAGCCTCACCTGTAACTTCTGTTTTAGTTTTGCCTAATGACTGTTCAGTCACTCAGGCACGTCCAACTCTTTCTGACCCCATGGACTGCAGCACATCAGGCTTCCCTGTCCTTCACCATCTCCTGGAGCTTGCTCAAACTCATCTCCATCGAGTTGGTAATGCCACCTAGCTATCTCGTCCTCTGTCGTCCCCTTCTCCTGCCTTCAATTTTTCCCAACATCAGGGTTTTTTCCAATGAGTTAGTTCTTCACATCAGGTGGCCAAAGTATTGGAGCTTCAGCATCAGTCCTTCCAATGAATACTGAGGGTTGATTTTCTTTAGGATTGACTGGTTTGATCTCTTTGCAGTCCAAGGGACTCTCAAGAGTCTTCTCCAACACCAGCATGCTCAGCCTTCTTCATGGTCTAACTCTCACATCCCTACATGACTACTGTTAAAACCATAGCTTTGATTATATGGATCTTTGTTAGCAAAGTAATGTCTCTGCTTTTTAATATGCTATCTAGGTTTGTCATAGCTTTTCTTCAAAGGAACAAGCATCTTTTAATTTCATAGTTGCAGTCACTGTCTGCAGTTATTTTGGAGCCCAAGAAAATAGAGTCTCTCACCGTTTCCATTGTTTCCCCATTTATTAACCATGAAGTAATGGGACCAGGTGTCATGATCTGAGTTTTCTGAATGTTGAGTTTTAAGCCAGCTTTTTCACTCTCTTCTTTCACCTTCTTCAAGAAGCTCTTCAGTTCTTCACTTTCTGCCATAAGGGTGGTGTCATCTGCATATCTGAGGTTATTGATATTTCTCCTGGCAATCTTGATTCCAGCTTGTGCTTCATCCAGCCTGGCATTTCAGATGAAGTACTCTGCATGTAAGTTAAACAAGCAGGGTGACAATATACAGCCTTGATGTGCTCCTTTCCCAATTTTGGACCAGTCTGTTGTTCCATGTCTGGCTCTAACCGTTGCCCCTTGACCTGCATCCAGGTTTCTTAGGAGGCAGGTCAGGTGGTCTGGTATTCCCGTCTCTGTCATGGTGGGAAATTCTCCGCGTGCACTTTCTGTCTTTCTCGGTGGATCTGTGCTGTCATGGAAAATATGTGCATCTTCTCTGCCCACAGTGCATCCAGCACTTAGCTCGATGCCCTCAGCCCCTCACAGGGATCCTTCACGTTCGATCGATGGATAGGCATTATGAGTCCATGTGATGGTCTACAGATAGGTGAATTTGAGAAGGCTCTGGAGGATCTGACGTCCTCTTGTGTCTGGCGGAATTTTGACGCTGTAACAAAAGCCACTGCTGCATCAAGGGAGAGTGACGCAGAACGCCAGTGATGGGAGGCACTCGCTATTGAACCAGCCCATCCGACCATCCTAAACCTAGGACACACAGCCGTCCAGCAGCACAGCCCAGATAAACACTACCTATGAAAGTCCAACAGAACCAAAGGGTCAGGCAGGCTCAGCCACAGTTTTATTTTAACAGACGGATAAAAGAAATCCCACTCAAAGCCTTTCCTGGAACTCAGGGATTCACTAGAGCCTCACCTTCATGGTGGTTGCCCCTGGCAACTGGCCGTCAGCATTCAAACAGAGAACAGAGTGGTGTGATCTGTGCTCTTATTTACCGCAGAAGAGATGCTGCTGTGACGGTTCTGGCTGCACAAGAACTGAATGTAAAAAGCTTTCAGGATTAGCAGCTGCATTTGAGAGAAGAGAGACTGAGGCATGGCTCACTGTACAGCTGGGAAGACCCAGGGACGGCTCTCTGCCTGATGCTGAGTGGGGCATCTGGAAGGGAATGTCCCGGGACTGACTTCATGTCCCAGGCATGAAGTTGTTCAGTCTCAGACATTTCCCACCCAGCCTGGCTGCCCTGGACCGCAGGCATGAGGGGAGCCTCCAGCAGCCCTCCCGTCTCCCTTTGAAGTGATGGAGGCGTGAGCCCTCGGATCCTGGGAGACAGGAATGCTCACGCACCTTGGGGAGGAGGGGGATGGCAGTAACTGCAAACTGCCCAAACCGTTGCTGCTCCCTAATCCCCAAAGTGAGTGATGGGCAATCACATCCTCAGAGTGGCAATGGCCGTTGTATACACTACACTTGTGCTCAAAGAAAAGCAAAGGTAGGAACATGCTTCACGATTTCTGAAGGAGATCTCACTTCCTTTCTATTAATTAAAAATAGTTGCCAAAGTCCCCAACGTTTATGAATTAATTTTTAATTAATATAAAATATCAGCAAAATTATAAAATAGAAGAGTCTAGAAAGTGAAAGTGAAGTCGCTCAGTCATGTCCGACTCTTTGCGACCCCATGGACTGTAGCCTACCAGGCTTCTCCGTCCATGGGATTCTCCAGGCAAGAGTACTGGAGTGGGGTGCTATTTCCTTCTCCAGAGAAGAGTATATGTCTCTCCCAATTCCCTTCGCCAGTCCCTCTCAGATCTACGCGTCTAGATTCCAACAGCTGCATGGAAGTTTTCCTGTCCAGTCAGACGCTCCGTTTTGAATCGTGAGTCCAAGTGACCCAGGAACTCTGATCTCATCATAAACCTAACTCACAGAGCAAGCTACAATTATTGGAATGTCTCTATGGACATCTGTCCCTGGAGAAGGAAATGGCAACCCACCCCAGTATTGTTGCCTGGAAAATCCCACAGACAGAGAAGCCTGGTGAGATACAATCCACGTGGTTCCAAAGAGTCGGGCAGAACAATTTTGACTTTCACCACTTCACCTTATTCAAAGAGGCTATGTAATTTTACATTCCTACTAGTACTGTATGAGGTTCTAATTTTTCCACATCCTCACCAATATTTGCTATTTCCTATAAAAATATATACATTTTGGGGGGATTTGAATTGAAGGGTATTATGCTAAGTGAGGAGAAGGCAATGGCACCCCACTCCAGTGTTCTTGCCTGGAGAATCCCAGGGACCGGGGAGCCTGCTGGGCTGCCGTCTGTGGGGTCGCACAGAGTCGGACACGACTGACGCGACTCAGCAGCAGCAGAAGCAGCATGCTAAGTGAATAAGTCAGACAGAGAAAGACAAACACTGTATGATCTCACTTACACGTGGAATCTAAAAAGAACAGCAAACTAGTGAACATAACAAAAAAGCATTAGACTCAGAGATGAAACAAACCAGCGGCTACCAGTGGGGAGAGGGAGGGGAGGGCAATACAAGGGCAGGGCTGGGGCGCACACGGGTGAGTGCACCACAAGTTACAAGGGCTTATTGTTTACTGTGCGGAATATACCCAGTATTTTGCAATAATTGTAAATGGACTGCAACCTTTAAAAATAGTGCCAAAAATACATATAAAACTATATATGTATATCTCTCCACCCTGCTGAGTATGGAGTGGTACCTTACTATGTTTTCCTTTGCATTTCCCTGATGATTAATGATACAGAGCATGTTTTCTTAGTCTTACTGGCCATTTGTATTTCTTTGGAGAGATGTTGTTCAAATTCTTTACTCATTTAAAAATGAACTGTTTGTCGCATGATTTAAGCTGTAAGAACTCTTTGTATACTCTGAATACTAAATGTTTATTGAATATATGATTTGCAAATATATTCTCCCATCCTGGGGGTTCTCTTTTCACCTTCTCCATAGTGATCCTTGAAACACAAAATATGTTTATGTTGATGGAAGTGTTATCTATTTCTTCCTTTGGTTGCTTGTGCTTTTGGCGTCATATATGACAAACAGTTTCCTAACAGACTGGTTCCAAATAGGGAAGGGAGTACATCAGGGCTGTATATTGTCACCCTGCTTATTTAACTTATATGCAGAGTAAATCATGAGAAATGCTGGGCTGGAAGAAGCACAAGCTGGAATCAAGATTGCTGGGAGAAATATCAATAACCTCAGATGTGCAGATGACATCACCCTTATGGCAGAAAGTGAAGAAGAACTAAAGAGTCTTTTGATGAAAGTGAAAGAGGACAGTGAAAAAGTTGGCTTAAAGCTCAACATTCAGAAAACGAAGATCATGGCATCTGGTCCCATCACTTCATGGCAAATAGATGGGGAAACAGTGGAAACAGTGACTGACTTTATTTTTGGGGGCTCCAAGATCACTGTAGATGGTGATTGCAGCCATGAAATTAAAAGACACTTACTCCTTGGAAGGAAAGTTATGACCAACCTAGACAGCATATTGAAAAGCAGGGACATTACTTTGCCAACAAAGGTCCGTCTAGTCAAGGCTATGGTTTTTCCAGTGGTCATGTATGGATGTGAGAGTTGGACTGTGAAGAAAGCTGAGTGCCGAAGAATTGATGCCTTTGAACTGTGGTGTTGGAGAAGACTCTTGAGAATCCCTTGGGCTGCAGGGAGATCCAACCAGTCCATCCTAAAGGAAACCAACCCTGAATGTTTATTGGAAGGACTGAAGCTGAAGCTCCAATACTTCAGCCACCTGATGCGAAGAGCTGACTCACTGGAAGAGAACCTGATGCTGGGAAATATTGAGGGAGGGAGGAGAAGGGGACGACAGAGGATGAGATGGTTGGATGGCATTGCTGACTCAATGGACATGGGTTTGAGGAAGCTCCGGGAGGTGGTGAACGACAGGGAAGCCGGAAGTGCTTCAGTCCGTGGGGTCGCAAAGAAGTCAGACGTGACTGAGTGACTGAGCAACAGACAGTATCACGATACTTTTCCTGTAGTTTCAGGGTGAATTTTAATATCATAGATGTAAGTCCTTTAGCTGTTCTTTCTCAAGATTGTTTGGCTGGTCTGAGAGCCTTGCGTTTTCCTATGAAGTTTAGAATTGGCCTGTCAAGTTCTGCAATGACACCAAGGTGGGCTTTGACATGGAGCAGGTTGAATCTACGGATGATTCTGGGAACTGCTGCGTGTTAACAGTGGCTCACCCTCTAACCCATGAGACGGGATATCTTTCCATTTGCTAAGATCTTTAATTCCTTTCAATTACGTTTCATGGTTTTCAGTGCACAAGTCTTACATTTTTATTGTTAAATTGATTCCTAAATGTCTTATTTCCTTAGAAACTAATGTAAGTGGAATCATTTCTAAACTTCATTTTGAACTGCCCATTGCTAGTGTACAGAATTATAAATAATTTTTGTATAATTTTGCATCTTCCAGTGTTGGTGAACTCATTTATTAGTTACGCTTTTGTGTGTTTGTGGACTCCAGGATTTCTATACACAAGTTCATGCCATCTATGAATAGAGACAGTTTTACTTCTTTCTAACCTGGATGTCTTTTCTTCCCCTTGTCAAGGATAAGCTGATATTCAGCAGGATCACTGCTAACCATTTCAGTGTGAAGTATGATATGAGCTGTGGGTTTTTTATAGATGCTCTTTTTCAGGTTGGGAAAGTTTCTCTCTACTCTTTGTTCGTTCAGTGTTTTATAGAGAGGGGATTTTGAACTTTGTCAAATGCTTATTCTGTGCCTATTGAGATGATCATATTGTTTTTTTCTGTCTTTATTCTACAAATCTGAGTGCACTACCCTGATTTTTCATATGTTAAACCAAATTTTATTTCCTGGGATAAGTCCCATTTGCTTTTTTGGTTTGTTAATTTGGTTCACGTTGTTAGTATTTTGTTATGCTTTTTGCAGTTATGTTCAGCAGAGACATTGGTCTGCAGCTTTCTCGTGGTATCTTTATTGAGTCTTGGTTTCAGGGTATTTGCTGTCATTCAGTTGGTCAGTTGTGTCTGACTCTTTCTGACCCCATGGACTGCAGCACACCAGGCTTCCCTGTCCTTGACAATCTCCTAGAGCTTGCTCAAACTTAGTCAGTAAGGAAATAGCAACCCACTCCAGTATTCTTGCCTGGAAAATCTCATGGATAGGGGAGCTTGGCGTGATCTGGGGTTACAAAAAGCTGGACATGACTCAGTGACTAAACAATAACAGCAACAATAAATTAGAGCTAAACATACCTGAAAATTTGCCTGCAATTTTTGTACCTGTCAAAAAATGCATTTTTTCCATCATAAAGTCTCATACCTGTATAGTCTGTTTATTGAGGACTGGAACACCTTTTTGTCCACAGAAGTTGACACTTAATACAACAAAGGAGAATGGATAGTCACGCACAGTTTATATACGGCGATAATGCTTTCCTGCCATGACCCCAGACGTTTATCTTATAGGCGAAGGCCTTCTTCTGTCCTAACCTCACCACTCTCCTGCTACTAAATTCTCACCTCTCCATGGAGGTCCAGCTTCACACATGACTTTCTCCGTGAACTTTCTCATGAAGGGTTTTATCTCTTTCTTCTCAACTTCTATACAACTTATATTTGAAACTTTCAATAATCCATGCCTATATATGTTTTTTTTTTTCTGTAGACTTTTGCTGACGATTTTTGTGAGTTTTTCTTCCCTGAGAGATTTCTGATTCTATTTCATGCTTCCTTTATTTCATCAGTACTATCTAATAAGTAGTTTATCCTTAGCTCACACTTAGTATATGTTATTTTAATAATGTTAATTCATCCCTGATAGAATACCCAAGAATACCATGAGACATATAAAATCATTACATTTATAAGGGCAAAGTCTTTATTTAAGCTGATCAAGTATAAATAAATATTTGTGAATTTTAATACGTGCCAAGAATTTACCCTAGTCAGGAATTGTCTGACAAATTCATAGCATGTACAATGGATCTTTTTCACTGAATGCATATTACATCATTTTGCCAAATGGCACAATGAGAATTAGAATCGAGGGAACATAAATTACACAGTAGGCTGTTAGAAAAAAATCGCCAAGTAAAATCATGCCCTCTCTCCCTTACAGCAACTTGCTTTTCCAGGAATAAACGTAAGTACCTGGCGTCAGCAGTATCACCGAGGTGACGATCAAGGAGCAGATGACCAGGATGACAAGCAGCGCGATGGCTATTCCTTTCCAGTTTCTCTGTGGAGGGTTACTCCCCACGAGCTCCTGAAACGACAGCACGAAACAGAAAATCTGTGAGTCAAATCAGGAACTAAAATAACCAAGTAACCACACTTCAGTCAAGTCAAGATCTCGGGCGTAGGCTTCCACGGTGGCTTGGTGGTAAAGAGTCTGCCTGCCAAGGCAGGAGACGCAGAGACGTGGGTTCGATCCCTGCTCTGGGAAGATCCCACATGCCTTCGAGCAACTAAGCCCCGGACCACAATTACTGGGCCTGCGCTCCAGGGCCCGGGAGCCACGACTACCTAGCCCACGCGCCGCAACTCCTGCCCTCTCACTCCCCAGAATCCATCCTCTGCAACAGGGGAAGCCGCCGGTGCCAAACGCGTGCACTGAAACTGGGGCGCGGTCCTCACTCTCTGCAACTAGAGAAAGGCCCGCGCAGCAAGGAGGACCCAACACGGCAAAAATAAATAAAGAGCTCCGGGGTATTCTCATCCCGGAAGCGGAGATCAGTTCCTTTCTCTTCCTTCTGCCTCAGGGTCCAAAGGACCCAGGCTCCCTTCCCCCATCTTATGGCAAAGCTCCATCTCAAGAAGAAGGTGATATTACGTTATGTTTACAGCCTTTTACGCTTTTCCACCCAATAGACTTGGTTCCACATTACGGGGTGACTGACTATGGAGTTTCTCATTGCAGCCAACCTATTAAATGCCATCAAATCAAACCCAGGTATGATAGAATTTCTAGCCTCAACCTCTCTCATCTTTGTCTTCATTGACACCCACACTGTGAACCTCTATTTCAGCTATGAAACTCAAACGTTTATTTAGCACATACTAAATGCCAATGTCAATCAATGTCTGCCTACTTCTCATCATCTTGTACCTTCTTCCACCTACAGCTCCTCAAATAAAGCTTCAAGGTTTCCCAGGTCTCACTTCACTAGGTAACCCATCTATCCCTTTTCTAGGTTCTTAGTCCCCTCCACAGAGCTGTATTTGTATTATAGCAGGTACTGAGGGTGAGAGGAGGGATCTGGAGACACAGTTAAGGATAATAAAGATTTACTAAATCTAGGAAATTAATCCAGCATGTTGGCTCCTGAGACCAAACTTGCAATTTCAAATCAGGATGATTATATAACTTACAGTCCAAACTAGGATCCTTGGGGAGACAAAGGGGGTGATATTAATAAACAATAACAAATACAATAGTTACATACCAATAATAATTATTATTAATTATGCAAGAGCGACAGGAACTCTCCAGGGCAAATTTAAGCAGAAGGCCACACCGCGAATGAGCTACTCACTACTGTCTATACATAGGTCACAAAATACTCTCTCCTGTAGTACCCATGACTGCAACTCATATTAACTGCAAGTCAAAATGCAACAGAATGGAGATGGTGCCAAAAAGTAGGTAATGTGAGGCATAGATACACCTTTATCCCAGGCTGAAAGTTCATTAGAATGTTATAAAATGGCTGCAAATCAAAATGAAGAAAATATTCAACCACAGGACAGCAAATAATTAACATCTGACATCCAAATATTTAATACTGGCTATCCAGGCTACAGAATTAGGAAAAAAATTGACTCGAGCTAATTAACACTGGCCATCCAGGTTTGAGGACCATCATAACTTGAGCAGGAAAGAGTGCTACAGTTTTTAGAAATTTTGACCAGCATTCTTATGTGCCATCGAGAACTTAATTTGCCTATTAAAAAGTGATTTTCAGCATTTAAAAATAAGATGAAACATAAGCATGAAATTATGACAACATGTATACTGAGCCAATCTCCTTTCCTATTGGACAGAGCTTTCTATGCGAGGAAATCACTGGCCAATGACAAGAAGTGATCAGATCTCACTGATTGAGCAGCTTTTCATTTCACCTGAGTTTACAGAGGAAACAAGCCCTTCTCACTAAGAATGAGAAGAGCGTATGTCTTGCAGTAGCACACTCCTTACGCTATCAGATGTGCAAGATCACTCACAGACCCAAAGCAGACATTTCTCAAGTACTGTTCAGATTAAATTCAGAGTCGACATCCAAAATTTGAACAATTTCATACTCCAGATCAATCTTTCTCAAGACAGAGAATAAGTAAATTAGTGGTATGGCCTTCATCAGCTCAAACAATGGATATCTTTCAAATTTTGTTTTTAATAAGAATAATCTCAGATTTGAAATTTTGTTTTAAACACATTTATTAACTTCTATGCAGAGTACATCATGAGAAACGCTGGACTGGAAGAAACACAAGCTGGAATCAAGATTGCCGGGAGAAATATCAATAACCTCAGATATGCAGATGACACCACCCTTATGGCAGAAAGTAAAAAGGAACTAAAAAGCCTCTTGATGAAAGTGAAAGAGGAGAGTGAAAAAGTTGGCTTAAAGCTCAACATTCAGAAAACGAAGATCATGGCATCTGGTCCCATCACTTCATGGGAAATAGATGGGGAAACAGTGGAAACAGTGTCAGACTTTATTTTGGGGGGCTCCAAAATCACTGCAGATGGTGACTGCAGCCATGAAATTAAAAGACACTTACTCCTTGGAAGGAAAGTTATGACCAACCTAGATAGCATATTCAAAAGCAGAGACATTACTTTGCTGACTAAGGTCCGCCTAGTCAAGGCTATGGTTTTTCCAGTAGTCATGTATGGATGTGAGAGTTGGACTGTGAAGAAAGCTGAGCACCGAAGAATTGATGCTTTTGAATTGTGGTGTTGGAGAAGACTCTTGAGAGTTCCATGGACTGCAAGGAAATCCAGCCAGTCCATTCTAAAGGAGATCAGTTCTGGGTGTTCTTTGGAAGGAATGATGGTGAAGCTGAAACTCCAGTACTTTGGCCACCTCATGAGAAGAGTTGACTCATTGGAAAAGACTCTGATGCTGGGAGGGATTGGGGGCAGGAGGAGAAGGATGAGATGGCTGGATGGCATCACGGACTCGATGGACGGGAGTCTGAGTGAACTCCGGGAGTTGGTGATGGACAGGAAGGCCTGGCGTGCTGCGATTCATGGGGTTGCAAAGAGTCAGACATGACTGAGCAACTGAACTGAACGGATTAATATTAGATGCCCTTGTAGAAGTTTATATGAAAAAATAACTAAAATAGTGTACAGAGACTTAAAAAAAACAACTAAGACTTTTAGTTTGCATCAATTTTTTTTGCATCAATTTCTTGAGTGGTCAGGAGCATAACTAATTTACTCGCAAAAATGCAATTGAATGAACATTGCAGCAATGTTCCAATAGACCTTTCCCTGGCCCAAGTACACTCACAGAATGGTGTCCAAGTCTGGGCTGAATATCGTTAGAGATAATGATGGACAGAGTACGTCCATAAAGAGGATACCAAAGATAGACACTGCAAAACGTCATATGAAGCAAGGCTAACAGAAGAGTTCAACCTCAATGCAAGAGAGAGAAGACTTCTGCAGAGCTGTAGAAGGCAGAGTTGCAATCAAAAGGAAATTTCACGAAGACAAAATTATGTAAAACAAACAAACAAGACTTCAGAATTTCTAACCATTTGCATTGTTCATGACAGAACGGGCTGTTTCACCAGAAAGTGAGGAAGGTGGATGAACAGCTCGCAAGGATGCAGGAGGGCCAGTCCAGGAAAGGAGGTGGAGAGGAGAGATCTTGAAAACTTCAAACACAGGGCACCTTCTACGGTCACACAGGGCATGGGAAAGAAAGATGCTGAGATGGCTCGGCAAGTGGGAAAATGAATGAGGGTCAGTTCAGAAAAAGGACAAAGGCTCTGCTCCTTCATGCTCACTGGGCTAAGAAAAGATTTTGCAGAGAAAACCAGTTCAGTATATATTATTAGATGGAAGAATGCACAATAATATAACCAAACAGGTGTTGATAGCAGAGTCTGCTTAGGTGATTCTGGATCATTGACGCCATTTCTTAAGTACAGATGCATTACACTGTCTTTCAGGCAACACTCTTACATTTAAAAAGCAGTGTCATTTCACCCTCAGAAAAGCAGACCGTCCTTACTAAATTCCGAATTTTATTTTCAAAAGTAACTTTTTAAACTACACAAGCAATATCGCTACAATAACCATAGGAAACAAAGAGGAAAAACACACGAACAACCTCAGCAGCCCCAAAAGAGCCCAAAAGAGCCCAAGTTTCCATATTCCCGTCTTCCTCTCCAGGGCTGATGTGTGTGCATATTCAGCTCTTACACGGGTATTTAACAATAACCAGAACATAGATCTGGTTTTTGAGTTAGAATGCAGAGTAACCGTGAACATCCAACCTGAGCATCTGATTTGGCATCCCAAATTCAGACTTCCTCAACCTAACTTGTGGAGGAATTGAATTATCAAAAATTTGAGCAAAATTGTTCCCGTTTCTCAAGAAGGGCAACTTTCCCCTGCAATGTTGAGCTTCGGTAGTGCCTTTCTCAACATCATTACGTATTTTTTGCCTAGAATGATGAGAATGAGGCTGTGATATATTCCCTGTTCTGTTTGGTACCACATGCATACCGTGGAGATCCAATAAAATTTAATTTACAATTAAACACTGGCCTGAGAAGGTGAACGAATCCCCCATCCATCCATCCAATATTTATCCAAGGCTTACTCTGCCAAGCCCTGTTCTGTGAACTTGTTATGCACTGTTAGCAACTCGACAAGTCCAACAGCTTTCATTTTTTCCATATTCCTTTCTTGTATCTTAGTGTAGGGACAGGGGCAAACAATAAACAGACAAACCCACCAAGAAAGCTGCCTCCACTCTGTCTTCACCTGCAAACGTGGAGGAAAGGCCACGTGAGGACAGAGAGAAGGCGGCTGGCTGCAACCCAAGGAGACGGCCCTCACCAGACCCAGCAGCTGGCATCCTGACCCTGGACTTCAGTCCCTGGAACCGTGAGAGAGAAATCTGTGTTTAAGCCACCTGGTCTGTGGCGGTGTGTTATAGCTGCTCCAGACAGAGTAAGACACGGGCTGACGCCTGAAGGCAAGCAATTCAGGGAGAGGAAGAGGCCGTGTGCGCTCTGGAGTGGAGGGCGGCAGAGAGACAGTGGCCTGGGGGCCACGGGGATGAGGGTGGGGTGACCACGCTGAGCAAGAAGGGTGGGCGTGGGCAGCCAGGAAAGCAGGGTCTGGAGGCCACAGCACGGGTTTTGGCGTTTCCTCTAAGGGCAGGACATGTGAGCACCACAGGGCATGAACCAGACTCCCACAAGAAGACCCCCAGGGGAGCTGCTACACGGAGGGCAAAGAACAAGGAAAGAAGGGTGTGCCCAGAAGGGACCCACTAGGAGGCGCGATGGAGGTTTGTCCCAGGGGGCAGTGGCGCAGGTTGTGAGAAGGGGTTAACCCTGGGCACATGATAGAAAACGCCAGTCAACAGTGCTATTCAGGGCAGAGGATACGCGACGGGGACACATTTATACGCCCCTCCTCCGCTTGGAGCCCCCTCTGAGGAGCCTGGCTTCTGTGCTCAAGCGATGTGCACCTCACTACAAAGTCCCCTCCTTCCCTCCACCTCTGAGCTAAGCCTCCCACTCTCGGCTCACAACTTACTGCTCCTGGAGCCGCCTCCTGCAGCCGCCTCCTGCCCTGTCCCCATCCCCTCCCCACCCGCACCGTCTGCAGCTTTGTGTGCAAGGCTTGATTTCCGTTTCCTGACATTCCTCTCCAGCCTCATTTCAACAGGCAAATCCCTTCGCACTCTTTAGTTGTCAGCTAAAATATCATCTCTGACATTTCAGGAAGCTTTGCCTGGTTTCACTGGCAGAGTCCATTATTCTTTCCAACTGGACACAAATGCAACAGTTTGTAAATGCTCTTCTGTAACATTACTGCGCTACTAAATGGTGCATTCCACGTGGGTTGTGAGAAGGGGTTAACCCTGGGCACATGATAGAAAACGCCAGTCAACAGCGCTATTCGGAGCAGAGGATACGCGATGGGGACACATTTATACGCCCCTCCTCCACTTGGGGCCCCCTCTGAGGAGCCTCATCTGCAGGCTGCAAGCCACTTAAGGAAGTTATCCTGATGTTCATGATCACGACGCCTGGTATGAAACCCAGGGCACCACAGCGCCCGGGGACTGTGGGGAGAACGGATGAGTGAATCTACAGATGCCTTTATGAGAAGGAGCTTTGGCATTTGCCTGCACATCTGTCAGAGACGCAACTGTTGACTGATGCAGAAAGTAAAGCGTTAATATAAGTCTGATTGCATGAACTATGCCATAAATAGCAATCGGTCCTAAAAGCCTAATGCAAACTGACATCTAAGGCTGCCAATTCCCTCGTACCTAGTGACGTAACTGTTGCTCATACTTATTTTTAGCTCAGACAGAAAGAAAACACAGAACTAAAACCAAACAACCTTTTCCTGGGTCATTTGGTTGTTTTAAATATAAAATTCATCTTCCCAGAGTGCTATTATCTTAGCAGTTCCTAATCAGAGCTTGATATTTTCTTTGCCAAGGTCACAACATTAGTTATAGACCCCACGATGTCCTGTGAACTGATTCAGAAAAGACTCCGTTGGATGCTGACTCCCCTGCAGGGACCACCTGCGCCCTTACAGCAGGTCTGCTAGAGAGGCCCTCTGCTCTCTCTGCAAAAATCTGACATCTCTTTATTTTACTTTTTTGACCGTGCTGAACAGCATGTGGAATCTTAGAGACCTGACCAGGGACTGAAGCTGTGTCCTCTGGTTTGAGAGAGCAGAGTCTTAAACCACTCGACGGCTGGGGAAGTCCCTATCTGCAGCATCTTATCTCGTCCTGAGCTCCATGTACCTTCATCACACCTCTGCCTTCTGATGGGGAGTAGAGAATCAAATGAAAACTCAGGGGTGATTATTTAAACAAGAGACACCAAGACTGCAAAGGTGGAGAAAAGAAAGGAAGGGCGGGGATGAGGAATCTAGAGTGCGGCTGTCAGAGGATAAATGCACACGTGTCTGAAAGCCTGTTAACGTCTGTAGACACTACAAAAACCGGAATCAACGTTGTGTTACTATTGACTGTGATCCAAACGATGTCTGGGCAACACCTGACACGCGATACGGGGAAACTCAAAAGCACACCAAACTTCCTGTCCTGGATAAAGAAGGTAAAGGGCGCAGAGACCACATTTCCTTCATCCACTCTCTTCACACCAGAAGCTCCAATGAGGGGAAAGGAGCACTTTAACTTCTGTTGGCTCCCCGCAGTAGGGCGGTGTAGGTTGCAGCTGAGAGACTCCACCACAGTGATGCAGAAATAACCACCTCGCCTCAAGTACTGTGTGCGCTGTGAATAAAGGGACACAGGGACAGCCAGCAGGAGTGAGACTGGAAAGACTTCCCCAGTGGCCCAGAGGTTAAGACTTCACCTTCCCATGTAGGGGGGCGTGGGTTCAATCCCTGGTCAGGGACTAAGATCCCACACGCCTGCCAGCCAGAAAACGAGAACATGAAACAGAAGCAATCCAGTAACAAAACTCAATAAAGACTTTAGAAATGGGAAGGAAAAAAAATGGTGCACATTAAAAAAATACTTAAAAAACAAGAGATGAGGCTGGAGGCTGACTTCTGCAGGACACTAGGGGTTGTCCTAAAGAAGCTCCCCATCCCAGGGGACGAGAGCACAGGAAACTTCAAGTCAGGAGCGACGGGGGTGGTGGGAGGAGGGCAGGGGCCACAGCGACAGCTGAGGTCCAGGCCTCGCCGGCTGCAACGGGGACAGCTGGCCATTGCGTGTTTTATTTCCCTTTGCTGAAGGCAGAGAGGTCAACCAGATGGCCCACTCACCAGGGAAGGAGGAAGTGAATTCAATTATTTTTCTCAGAATAATCCATCTTTGAGCTAATCAATTTCATCTTCTATCATCAAGCAGCTTTCCGAAGAAAACTAAGGCTAGGAGACTGGTTCTGGCTCTCAAAATGGAAATCAAAGCTGGGATATCACTAGACCCAGGTTTAGGTCACTGATAGTTTAAATGTCCCAAGAGGACAGATGGGAATGGCAGCCCCATGGAGACCGGGCATCCTTCACAAGGGGGACTCTCCACTCCCTGGAACACCCCCTCCCGTGACAGCGCGCCTGAGTCCTCTGAGTACTCTGGGCATTCTTGCTAGCTGTGAGTGTGAGGGATGGCTGAGTGCTGTGACCTTGAGACACTGATTAACGCTGATGCCACTAGTGACTCTCAACTGATTACAGGGCTGGGGGGCGGCTGGCAGCCACTCCTGAAAGACAGAAACATCCAATGATGTGTGAGCAGTGGGCAGGGCTCGTGTTGGAGGGCAGAGTCTTACCCTTCAAAAGGCTTCTGCTGACTTCACTAATTTGAGGTTACATTTGGTTGATGGGCCCTTCTTCCTAGGACTGATGGTTCCTTATGAATCGTCATCGTCTTAGTGATAGAGAGGAGCTGTCATGCCCCGAGTATCTGACCCACAGTCAGGTGGCCCTCCTTCCCCTGGATGCTCTCTCTTCACCGTCTTTCTCTAGACTACATGGACACCCCAATCCTCAGGCTGTTCTGAGTCCTCCACCACGTTCTTTGCCAGCCTTACTGACTGAGCTGGGATCCACTCTCCTTTCCTCCTATGAACTTGGAAATTCTGAAGTTGACTATTTGACTTAACATGGCTTTAACCTAACATTGCTGTCTGAGGGCACAGCCCTCTAAAATCAAACCCACCACTGTTAGGAGCAGCTGCCATCTTCGCCTGGGCTTCCCTGGCGGCTCAGTGGGTAAAGAATCCACCTGCAATGCGGGAGACCTGGGCTTGATCCCCGGGCTGGGAAGATCCCCTGGAGGAGAGCATGGCAACGCACTCCAGTATTCTTGCCTGGAGAATCCCATGGACAGAGGAGCCTGGCAGGCTATAGTCTGTGGGGTCGCAAAGAGTCAGACACGACTGAGTGACGAAGCGTGCATGCATGCACCTGCTACCTGTGGCTCAGCAGCACTGTTTGCAGAGCAAGCCCCTACCCTATAAGTTCTCCTAGATGAAGAAGAAAAAACAGGCAAAACATTGACTGTAATTATCTGTCTTTAAAAATTTTTTCATTATTTTTACCCACAAATTCAACAACAGAGCTGAAATAATTTTATGCTCTTTAGTTTAACTGACAGTGTCTGACAGCTTCTTTATGAAATTAATTCAAAACGTTAAGTTATTCCTGTTGCAGTGAAAAGGAAAAAAACAGGATTGAGTTTTTCTTTTTCCCTTCTCTGAGAACAAAGACAAAGAAAAACAGTGAGCAGGCCTAAACATTCCTAGTTTCTAAAGCCTCATGGACCGTAGCCCAACAGGCGCCTCTGTCCATGGGATTTTCCAGGCAAGAATACTGGAGTGGGTTGCCATTCCCTTCTCCAGAGATCTTCCCAACCTAGGGATCAAACCCGGGTCTATGCATTGCAGAAGGCTTCTCTGCCATCTGAGCCACCAAGGAAGTCCTTCTTTTTTTTTTTTTTACTTTCAGTTCAGTGCAGTCACTCAGTCGTGTCCGACTCTGCGACCCCATGAACCACAGCACGCCAGGCCTCCCTGTCCATCACCAACTCCCGGAGTTTACCCAAACTCATGTCCATCGAGTCAGTGATGCCACCCAGCCATCTCATCCTCTGTCGTCCCCTCCTCCTGCCCCCAATCCCTCCCAGCATCAGAGTCTTTTCCAATGAGTCAGCTCTTTGCATGAGGTGGCCAAAGTGCTGGAGTTTCAGCTTTAGCATCATTCCCTCCAAAGAAATCTCAGGGCTGATCTCCTTGCAGTCTAACGGAGTGTCAAGAGTCTTCTCCAACACCACAGTTCAAAAGCATCAATGCTTCGGAGCTCAGCTTTCTTCACAGTCCAACTCTCACATCCATACATGACCACTGGAAAAACCATAGCCTTGACTAGATGGACCGTTGTTGGCAAAGTAATGTCTCTGCTTTTGAATATGCCATCTAGGTTGCTCATAACTTTCCTTCCAAGGAGTGAGAGTCTTTTAATTTCATGGCTGTAACTGCCCCTAATCCTGCATGTCTGTAACTGAGTCTGCTTTCCTGGCCCCCAACTCTGCAGGAGCCACAGTTCACGTTTCCTCCTTTGACTCTATGCTAAATACCTCCCCTATCTGGTGTTTACCCTGACAACACGCTTCCCCTTGTGGTTACACAGCAGAAAGAAGGTCACAGAGCCACCAAGCCACCAGACCCTAAGACTGGGTTGCTGATGCCAGTATATGACTGACTTTGAAACAGTGCAAGAGGATGAAGTCAAGCTCCTATCACCTTTGTTCCTCATCACCGACTCCTGACTAGGAGCCCTTGCCATATATAAGCCCCTAGAGGCCTCATGGGTTGGGGGCACAGTTCTTGAGACATAAGCCCACTGAGTTCCCCTCTCAGCAGCTGGGAGTGAAAGCCACCTTTCTATTTCCTCCAAATTCTCTCTCCATTTTTTCATTCGGCTTTGGTGGGCAGAGAAGGTTGAGATTTTGGCTGGCAACTTTCCAAACTTCACAGCTTTGTCTGACTTGGACCTGTTTAGATAGACTGTTTTATAAGGCATCATGTTGCTCCATAAATCACAAAAGTAAGTACACTATGATCCGATCAAGGTCAGAGGAAATTTCACAATGTATCATGCTCAAGAGAAACCTCTTTCAGTAAAAAATATGGCTATGAAATTAAGTTGCAGAATTTAAAATTGAGCATTTGCATCTCACATTGCTGTGTATGATGATGTCTTAAAAGCATTTTAGATAATGTCTGCCTTTGCCTTGACTCACTGAAACGCACAGCAATTTTAAGACAAGTTTCCTACACTGGGCAGCCTTTAAGCAAACTCAACACCTCACTTCCTGATGTCAAACTTTCCTGCAGGCCGTCATTCACTATTAAATAACAAACAAGTCTCCAAGACAGGACTCACCAGCAGTTTAATGACAAAGATTAAAATAATTTAGCTCAATTTTTCAAAAGGGCTTGCCCTCTGATACAGTCTTCTATCAAGGTACATGGACTCCTTTTGAGAAATTATCCCAACTGCCCTCCTCCCCCAGCCATGGCGCTCCCTCAACCACTCTGCACCCCACCATGCCCCGCCCCAGCCTCAAGTGACTGGCCCAACCTAGGTCAGAATTCTGCCACAGGATTTTAGGGATGGGGTTAAAATATTGTAACAGGGAAGAATCTCTGTATTCTCTTACAAGTTCACTAAACATCATCAAAAAAACAACATCACTAAAAGGATGTTGCCTATAAGCTTAAATTTTACATAATGGCCCATCTCTGGGAACCCTGCCTTGCAGGTAATGAGCAAGATGCTCAAATACCTCTGTTTAGTTCACAGGAAACATCCTTACCAGCCCACCTATGGATGACCACAGGAAGGAAGAGATTAACACATCGCTTCAGGAGGATGACCAGAACCAGGAAACATCTGACTTTACTCCCTCCCCTTTCAGAGCAGAAGAATCCTGAATTCTGTCTCAGGCATGATGGTTCTTTGGAACAGTAGTTCCCCATCTTCTTGATCAATTGGTTTTCCAAATAAAGTTGGAATCTGCCTGCCATGCAGGAGACCCCGGTTCGATTCCTGGGTCGGGAAGATCCGCTGGAGAAGGGATGGGCTACCCACTCCAGTATTCTTGGGCTTCCCTTATGACTCAGCTGGTAAAGAATCCGCCTGCAATGCGGAAGACCTGGGTTCGATCCCTGGGTTGGGAAGATCCCCTGGAGAAGGGATGGGCTACCCACGCCAGTATTCTGGCCTGGAGAATCCTATGGCCTGTATAGTCCATGGGGTCACAAAGAGTCAGACATGACTGAGCAACTTTCACTTTCACGCCTTTCCCCAGCAACTGGCTTCCCAAATTACTGACCTGTCCTGCGGCAAGCACTGCGAGTTTGGACTCTGTAACAATATTCCAATTTATTCTCGCGTTTGTCATGAAACACGAGAATGGAGGAGGCATGGGGGGGGGGAGTGTCTGCTCCCATTTGGCATATGGACCCTGAAGGAGACAGAAGCGGCTGACAGAAGACGAGGAATGAATTAGACCAAGACACAAAGAGACAAGCAGCGGAGAGAGAGAGCAGTCCCCACTGGTTTTGAATTTCTTGACCTAATTTTTCTCCTGGGGCGTGAATAAATTTTTCCCTTAGACTTATCAGCACACTCCTATTTCTCCATGAAATACTTTATTTCCTATTTTACTTATCTAGCCTGAGCTGATTCCTGAAACTTGGGGACAAGGAAGCTGACACATGTCACGTAGAGACACCCAGCCCAGCCGCCCAACACCCCGTCGGCACTGTGCTTTCAGAAGACATTCTGTGCATACGACCTGAGTCACAGGTCGTCTGTGAGGAGTATCTTACGGCCAAACCCACACCTGAAAACGAGGTGAACATTTTAACTACATGCTTGATGTATAATATCAAAATATCTAATTTGCTAACTGGATGTGTAACTTTCTTTGAAAAGACCAGCTCTTCCATAAGCATGCATAGTTATTTTTTCCAGGGAAATGCTGAGTGAAATTCAGCAACCCTAACCTTCGCAGATCCCCACAAGAACCCACACTTGTTATTCTCAGTGCTCGAGTGTGCGCCCTGCGAGACAGGAGGTGAGTAATTCAAGCTGAAGGAAAAGCAGCCAAGACGGCTGGCGCGACAGTGACCCTGGGCGTCCTGAGAGGGCGGGCTGTCCGACGTGTTCGCGGCCTCGCTGTTGTTGTGAAGAGCCGACTCAGTGGAAAAGACCCTGATGCTGGGGAAGACTGAAGGCAAGACGAGCAGGGGGCAACAGAGGAGGAGATGGTTAGATATTATCACTGGCTCAGTGGACATGAACTTGGGCAAACTCCCGGAGACAGTGGAGGACGGGGAAGCCTGGTGTGCTGCCGTCCGTGGGGTCGCAAAGAGCAGCACACAGCTTAAAGACTGAACATCAACAGCTGGCTTAGAACGGCTCTTTCCAGTAGCTCCATGTGTAACAGCTATTTTTATAATCAAGAATGGTCTATAAATTGCAGATGCAGAAAACAAACTTATGGTTACCAAGGGGTAAGAGGAGGGAGGGATAAATCGGCAGACTGGGATTGATACACACATCCTCCTATACATAAAATAGATAACTAATAAGGACCCAATGTGTAGCATAGGGAACTCTATCTACTCAATACTTCGTAGTATTGGGGAAAAAAAGCCTAAAAAAGAGGAGATACATGTCTGTGCATAACTGATTCACTTGGCTGTACACCTGAAAACTAGCACAATATTGTAAATCAACCATACTTCAACTAAGAAAAAGAGAATAGTCTATGCCAGCACTGTCATTAATTCAGTCTAACAGAAAGGCATATAGCATCAGAGGAATTATGAACCACAGGAATACAACTGATAAACCACGTAATTCCATCTGCCACCTTCATCATCTTTGCTGTGAAACTAACGTGTCTACAGGTCCGTGTGTTTGGGATGAGGACATCTCTGGGGTGGGGGAGATGATTATTTTGCCAACCACGGGGTGCATTCCATGTGATGAAATGTTATACCTCAATGGAAATACCAACCTTATACTACATTCAGTGTCCTAAGGAAAATCTCAAATAGAGCTGGGAGTGAGATGGAAAAGACACTAAGGAATATACGCGGGATAATTTCATCCCCTTGTGGCTCAGCAGTGAATAATCTGCCTCCCAACGAGGGAGATGCAGGTTTGGTCTCTGGGTCAGGAGGAGCCCCTGGAGTAGGAAATGGCAACCCACTCCAGGATTCTTGCCTGGGAAATTCCATGGACAGAGGAGCCTGGTGGGCTACAGTCCATGGGGTCGCAGAGAGTCAGACACGACTTAGCACCGTTCACTCTCTCAGTCCTGTCCAACTCTCTGTGACCCCATGGACTGCAGCAAGCCAGGCTTCCCTGTCCTTCACCATCTCCTGGAGCTTGCTCAAACTCACATCTACTGAGTCGGTGATGCCATCGAACCATCTCATCCTCTGTCGTCCCCTCTCCTGCCATCAATCTTTCCCAGCATCAGGGTCTTTTCTAATGAATCAGTTCTTCACATCAGGTGGCCAAAGTACTGGAGCTTCAGCTTCAGCATCAGTCCTTCCAGTTGAATATTCAGGACTGACTTCCTTTAGGATGGACTGGTTTGATCTCCCTGCAGTCCAAGGGACTCTCAAGAGTCTTCTCCAATACCACAGTTCAAAAGCATCAACGGGATTGCAGACACAATTTAGCAACTCCACAACAAACAGTTCAATATTGGGCAAAATTGCACCCCAAGCATAGGGTGCACACTTGAGTCTACAAGGACAACCAAGAAAGGAATTTCCATAGAAATGAGGCTGCTGGATAACTTAGCAGTTGGAGAGGGGAAGACGAAAGGCAGCAGTCTGGGGAGGCCTGGCAGGACTCTCTTCTGACCCAGACGGAGGCTATAGGGCCGTTTCTGGGCACACTTGTCTGTTCGGCTGTCTGCTTCATGTTATCCAGCTTTACACTACAGTATTTCACAGTGCAAAGGGGAACTGTGCTCCGTGTGCAACAGCCTGGGGACTGGCCACGGGCGAAATAAGCAGACACTTTCTGGAGCTCACAGCTGGTAGGAAGGGACATCAGGCCAAGGAAATGACCCTCGGGACACAGATGATGGACAGAAAGCCAAGGGCTGCCGCTGCTGCTGAGTCGCTTCAGTCGTGTCTGACTCTGTGCGACCCCATAGATGGCAGCCCACCAGGCTCCCCCATCCCTGGGATTCTCCAGGCAAGAACACTGGAGTGGGTTGCCATTTCCTTCTCCAATGCATGAAAGTGAAAAGTGAAAGTGAAGTCGCTCAGTCATATCCAACTCTCAGTGACCCCATGGACTGCAGCCCACCAGGCTCCTCCGTCCATGGGATTTTCCAGGCAAGAGTCCTGGAGTGGGGTGCCATAAGCCAAGGGCTATGATGGGCCTAATGATGGGAGGCAGGGCCAGGCGGCAGGCAAGGGCTCTCTGAGGAAGAGACATTTGAGATGAAGGGTGTGCAGGAAGGAGCCAGGTGGGCAACTGGGAAGGTTGCCCCCGTGGGGAAAGCTCAGAGCAGAGGGTGTGGGCCTGTGCTCAACGCAGCTCAGCTGCCGGCCGCGTGGCATCCAGGACAAAGCTGAAGGGAAGGTGAAGACAAAACATGGCCTGCTTTGCAGATGACACCGTGCATTTTGGGTTGGATGCAAAATGCAAGGAGAAGTCAGAGAAGGATTCTATAAGCCACTTGTGATAACTTCTGGGGTTCCCTGGTGGCAGCTGGTAAAAGAATCTGCCTGCAATGTAGGAGATCTGGGTTCGATCCCTGGGTGGGGAAGATCCCTTGGAGAAGCAAAAGGCTAACCACTCCAGTATTCTGGCCTGGAGAATTCCGTGGACTGTATAGAAGAAGTAGAAGAACAGCTTAGAAGAATAATAGAGCTATAGAAGAATAACTTCTGGAAGAAGGTAGGCATTCATTACTTACTCGATTTATTTATTGACATCAGAAAAAGTACACCAAGAAGGACCAGGACTGGTTACTTCCATTGTGCCTTAAAACATACCAGGCCAAGCTGGAAACAAATATCCCCAAAAGGGAAATAGCCACATAACAACTATTACAATTATTGAGAGAAAATAAACCACACAAACTGGACCGCGGGACTTCTCATTACAGGGCTCCAGTCTATTGTCTACATGTATTTTCTTTCTAATATTTATTCACCATGAACACCACTGACATAAATTTTCTTTTATGTACCGTGGACCATTTACTATAAGTAGAAGGTAGCAATGAATTACAGAATCAGCAGTGTGTGCATCTCAGGATGGTAAGAAAAGCCTTCTAATCCTTGTATTTTTCACATTCAGGAGGACAACAAAAGACTTCTAAGATGGCAAGAACACATTTTAAATAACATCTAGCAACTGACACACGTCCATCAACATCCATCATGTCGGCCTGTTGCAGGCATACCCCGTATTTCTGCTCTGCCGGTTTATTTCCTTACACTTCGATCTCGGTGAGTCCTTCATAAACGGCACAACAAAGGCAGTAAGTGGCCAATAACGCCCCAGGAACCCAAGTGGACCAGAGCAGAGAGCACGGCTCTGCGTGGTCCTAGGTCACTGAGCTGGTGACAGGGCTCAGAGGGAAATCCCCAGTGGTGAAATTAGCGGAGCAGGGGCTGCCCTCCACGGTCCATGGGAGGGAGTCACAGGATGGCTCAGGGGGTGGCGGGATCCCTCCTCATCCTGCCTCTGCTCCTCCCACAAGGCCCCCCACCACCTCCCTCACACAGTCAAGGCCCCTTGAATCCAGCATGGATTGAGTGGTTGATTTTGTTTTTCCAAAAAAATTTGACAGTTTATTCAAACGGAAAGGACATTGAAAGTTCTTCAAATGTTTCTACATGAAAAGTGTATCATCTATCGACACACACTTTAGTAGGCGTGATTCTTCTTTCCACTCAGATGCTAATCTTATTTTGTCCAAACTTTGAACTTGTTATTTTGAATTGGGGTATAGCCAATTAGCAGTGCTCTGGTGGTTTCAGGCAAACAGCGAAGGGACCCAGCCATACACATACATGCATCCATTTCCCCCCAGGGGCCTGGTGGCTCAGACGATAAAGGATGCACCTGCAACGTGGGCGACCTGGGCTTGATCCCTGATCCCCGGGTTGGGACGATCCCCTGGAGGAGGGCATGGCACCCCACTCCAGTATTTTTTGCCTAGAGAATCATCCATGGACAGAGGAGCCTGGCAGGCTGCAGTCCATGTGCTTGCCGAGTCAGATTTAACTGCGCGACTGGGCACAAAACGCACCCAGACGCCCCTCCCACCCAGCCGGCCACATAACATTGAGCCACGTGCCATGTGCTGCACAGTAGGTCCTTGAAGATGGTCAGAAGACCTGAACAGACGTTTCTCCAAACAGGACACTCAGAAGGCCAACAGTCATATGCAAAGATGATCAACATTGCTAGTTATTAGAGAAACGCAAATCAAAACACGAGATCGTACCTCACATCAGTTGGAATGGCTAACATCAAAAAATCCACAAACCACAAATGATGAAGAGGGCATGGAGAGACGGGTACCCCCCTACACTCTTGGTGGGAATGTAAACTGGTACAGCCACTGTGGCCAACGGTAAGGAAGCTCCTTGAAAAACTAAAAACAGAGCTATCATAGGACCCCACAACCGCACTCCTGGGCATATATCCAGAGGAAAACACGCACAAAAGGATGCATGCCCCCAGCGTTCACTGCAGTGCTGTTCACAACAGTCAGGACACGGGAACAACCTCTGTCCACTGACTGAGGAATGGATAAAGAAGGTGTATGACATCCCTTATATGTGGACTCTAAAAAGAAATTATGCAAATAAACTTACTTACAAAACAGAAAGAGACTCACGGACTTAGAAAATGAACTCATGTTTACAGGGGGGAAGGGACAGTTAGGGACTTTGGGAAGGCCAGGTACACACTGGTGTATTTAGAATGATTTTCCTTTCGATAACTGAAGCATAGCCGACTTACAATATTCTGTTGGTTTCAGGTGTAAGCAGAGTGATTCAGTTACACGCACACACAGCCCTGCTTTCTCAGAGCCTTTTCCCTCATGCTACTGCTTAGTCACTCAGTCGTGTCTGGCTCTTTGCGAGCCCGTGGACTGCAGCCCCCCAGGCTCCTCTGTCCATGGGATTCTCCAGGCAAGAATACTGGAGTGGGTTGCCATGCCCTCCTCCAGGGGATCTTCCTGACCCAGGGATCGAACCCAGGTCTCCCACATTGCAGGTGGAGTCTTTACTGTCTGAGCCAGCAGGGAAGCCAGAGAATACTGGAGTGGGTAGCCTATCCCTTCTCCAGGGGATCTTCCCAACCCAGGAATTGAACCTGGGTCTCCTGCCTTGCAGGCAGATTCTCTACCAGCTGAGCTACCAGAGAAACCCTTTTCCCTCATAGGTTATTGCAAAATGTTGAGTATAGATCCCTGTGCTTCACAGTAGGACCTTGTTGGTTCTCTATTTTTATATACAGTAGCGTGTATTCAGTAGTCCTGAATATTCATTGGAAGGACTGATGCCGAAGCTGAAGCTCCAATACTTTGGCCACCTGATGTGAAGAACTTACTCATCGGAAAAGACCCCGATGCTGGGAAAGATTGAAGACAGAAGGAGAAGGGGATGACAGAGGATGAGACGGTTGCATGGCATCACTGACTCAATGGACATGAGTCTGAGCAAGCTCTGGGAGTTGGTGATGGACAGGGAGGCCTGGCGTGCTGCAGTCCATGGGTCACAAAGAGTTGAACACGACTGAGTGACTGAACTGAACAGAACTGAGTGTGTATCTGTTAATCCCAAACTCCTAATTTATCCCTCCCCTCTTCCCCTTTGGTGACCATAAATTTGTTTTCTTGTCTATGAGTCTCTTTCTGTTTTGTAAATAAATCTATTTGTACTGAATCCAGGATTTCAGTGGAATTCTCTGCCTCTGGCACAGCCATGAGCACGAAAGCAACAACCAAGAAGTTTCAGAGTCCAAGAAGCACAGTTCAGACATACTGGATAGAAGCAAACACCCAGAGGGGATCCACTGGGCTTGCAGAGCAGAAGGAGAAGCACCTTGATCAGAAAACGGGAATCGTCTCAGTAACACTCAGCCCAGCACAGCGGAGCAGCTCAAGCAAAAGTTCAACAAGAAATATGAAGCAAAACACTTAAAGTGCCCTGAAGAGAAAAACAGAAGAAAACCTCAGGCCCTGGGAGGGGAAGCGTCGTGACACCACAGGCGAAGAACCAGCTGGAAGGGGCCAGTCTGGATCCCTGGCTGGGGCAAACAGGAGCAGCATCCAGCGACCCGCGGATGCCCCTGCCTCTGGGTGCAAAATCATGCCTCTGCAAGAGTCACACAGAGGGAAACCCAGGTTGTGGTGGTTGCTTCTGTTTGCTGGTTTTTTTGTTTGTTTGCTTTTAATGAAGAGGAAAAGTTAGAATTTCACATCCCCTCCTGCTCCTTCTGCCTCTGTGACTCAGCTTGCCCCTTGCAAGGTCTGGGCCACGTAGGTCACACAGTCTCAGAAAGTGAGGACTCACAATACTAGGAACTGGAGCTTTTCTCACTCACCCTTGTCCTGATCTTTGCAATCGCCCAGCCCCTGCAAACCTGCTTAATCGTGCCTGCCAGGTAAAGGTCAGGCATCCCCTCCCCGTCTTGACCACTGTTCTCTGCGTGGCCACGAAACCCCTTAGTTTAATCCAGCCTATTAGCAGCTAGTGTTGCCTATAAGGTTTATTAAAACTCTGTAACCCCTTTGTTTGGGCTTAGAGCTTAGAGTGTTAACGTCTCTGGCCCCCCTGGCATAATAAACCTGAGTTCTCCAGCCCTCTGAGTGTGGCGCTTGGTTTCTCAATTACTGGTTTCTGCAACATTTCAGCAGCTATTTACATGCTGCATTCCCAAATAATTTCTACCTGAAAATATTAAAACAAATTCTACATTTGAAGTGACAAAATTTTAGAAACCTCAAGCTACAGGTATCAAGAGCAACCCAGGTGAGCCTATAATTTAAACCAAATTCACACTGTTCATTTTTTACTTCAATTTGATCCATCCACTTCAAGTCATTTTTTTATGAATCAATTTTTTTTAAAGACTGCACTTAAACGTTTCAGGATGCCATTATTGTTGTTATAGGTAAAACTGATTTTTTCAAAAATAACCACAATTTCTGACATATTCAGGAGACCCACGAGGCCTGGGTTTAACCATGACATATACAACGTGAAAGGACAACCAGAAATATTTGTTTTATTTTGGATGTTATGTAACAGATGAAGAGTCCTTTCGGGGAGCTTACAGGGAAACAAACAGCGAATGTTTTGCTGGAAAATTGGATCTACAAGGAAATGTCAAGATAATTAGTCTACTTATCTGAAGAAAAACTGGCCCAGGCCAGAACTTAATTAGTCTCCAAATATAGCCATCCAAAGATGTTTGGACAAAAGAAATAATAATGATTTAGTCCCCAGGACAGAAGCAAGTTGACATGATGAGAAAGACTATTTGAAACAACTGAGTATGTTTCTCAAAGTGCTGCTGCAGAAGTGCTCAGCGCCCCTGGCTGTGATGTCAACACGCAGATTCCTGGGCCCCCTGACCCCTCTTGAACCGGAGTCTCTGGGGGTTGGAGCAGAGAGCAGTGGTTTTACTATCCACACAGGTGATGTTTATAATGACGAAGTATTCACAAGAGCTTCCCATCATATAAATTGGTTTAGCAAGTTTCCCCAAAACTGATCTAAGAATTCCTCAAAATTGGTATAAGAAAATTGGTTCAGGCTGCTGTCAGGAGATAGGGAGCAGATTTTTAACCGTTCAGATCAGGGTCTCCAGTCCCACAGGAGGCAAGGCTACTTCATCTCTGATGTGCTTTATCCTTCTTGTCTCCCAAAGGAAGAGTTCAAGGGCCCTTTGGTCCCTTCCCAACTTCGTTCTGCCCCCTTCTGCACCCTGCTCCATGTCTCGGGAGGCTGCCCTCTGACCCTGCAAGCTTCATCCCTGCCCATCTTTGCTCATGGCTTCAGATTGGTCAACAGATTAAAAAAGAATGAAATAACGCCACTTGCACCAACACAATGGACCTAGAGACCATTGTATTAAATGAAGTCAGATAAAGACAAATTTTTCCATGTGAAATAATTATGTGAAATCATTTATTACAATCCTTTCTATGTGCTGCTGCTGCTGCTGCTAAGTCATAGTCGTGTCCGACTCTGTGTGACCCCATAGACGGCAGCCCACCAGGCTCCCCCATCGCTGGGATTCTCCAGGCAAGAACACTGGAGTGGGTTGCCATTTCCTTCTCCAATGCATGAAAGTGAAAAGAGAAAGGGAAGTCGCTCAGTTGTGTCCGACTCTTAGTGACCCCATGAACTGCAGCCCACCAGGCTCCTCCGCCCATGGGATTTTCCAGGCAAAAGAGTACTGGAGTGGGTTGCCATTACCTTTTCCCTTTATATATGAAATCTTTTTAAAAATGATAAAAATGAACTTATTTACGAAACAGAAGTAGACTCACAGACATAGAAAAGAAACTTACGGCCACCAAAGGCGGAAGGGGGACAGGCAAAAATCAGGAGCTTGAGATTAACGTATAGGCACCACTATACACAAAACAGATAACCAACAAGGGCATACTGCGTAGCAGAGGGAAGTATCCTCGACGTTTGGTAATAACCTCTCATGGAAAAGAATAATACGGATATAACTGAACCACCCTGCTGTACACCGGAAACTAACGTAACACTGTAAACCAACTATACTCACACAAAACCCAAACTGACCGGCCAGCGGTCACCTGTCTGATCTCTCCCTGCTACACCCAGGATGCCTGGCAAGAGCAGTTTCCTCTCGTGACTACATCCCATGGGGGCAGCCCGCGGGGGGCCACCCTTTGCCTCTCAGGCTTAGTTGATGGTAGATAGCAGTTTCAGGGGCTGCTCTTCCCTAGAGCTCACCTCTCTGATTGCTCCCTTAACCCAGTCCATGCCTCTGCAAAGAGTCCCGAACCAGTGAGCCGTTCTAGGTTTCCTGTGCGACCCTGAACGCCCTAGAAGTTGACCCCACTCACAGCGAGAGGAGGCAGTGTTTCTTTCTTGCTGCACTCAACGAGCTCTCAGCCTCATCCTGGATTGAGCGGTCTCTTTTCCATTAAATGTGAAGTTCCTCCGGGGAACGCCGGCCACAGTTCCCCATCCAGAGTTTTCTATACATCCTAAGTGAATATCTGCCTTCCGGATGGATTAGCCAGCTTCCCTGAGTGGCTATTCTCTCTTTGGAATGATCGGGGCAATAGGAGCTACTTTATGGAGAGCACCTGTCTATTCTCACCTGTTTCTGTCCAGGGAAGGGTGGGGAGGCCAAGGGTGTGGGCTGGATGAGTCCTGCTTTCCAGCCTGGACAGAGACCAGGTCATGGTCGCCCTGGGCCCGGCCTGCACCTGCAGGGCACAGGGCTGAGGGGGCTGGAGGCAGTCCTGGGCCCCACTGGGCAGGCTCTGGGAGACGTGGAGGGTCTTGCCCTCAGGGGCTGTGTCTTCACCTCTCACGTGGTCCCTGTTGCACGAGGCACGTGTGTCTTCTCCCCGACTGAGCATTCTTGGAATCAGCCCCTTGGGGACAGGGCCTCATCAGGACCCGTCATCGCAAGATACAGGCCTAGTGATTGTGATGTTCAACACAGAACACTTATTTCCTGGATGGGAAAGACTTAACTCCACTTGGGAAAGAAGCATTCAAATGACCCTGGGGGGCCTTAGAAATGCAGGCTCGGCTCCGCCTCTGCTGAGTGGCAGTCTCAGTGGGCTAAGGCTGCTGTAACAAAGCAGTACAGGCCCGCGGCTTACACAACAGAAATGTGTCCTCACGGCTGGAGCCGAAGTCCCAGATCAGGCGCCACCTGGCCGGGTTCTGGGTCAAGGCCCCCTTCCTCCTGTCCAGAGGCAGGCATCTTCTTGCTGTGTTCTCACACGGCCAGAAGGAAGCTGGCCAGAACCCTGGCCTCTTCCTGCAAGTCACTAATTCCCCGCCAAAGGCCCTTTCTCCAGATGCCGTCACTTGGGGTTAGATTTCAACATCCTCAGACACCCCGCTCCTAACAGGGACTATACATGGAGCTAGTGTTCAGCATGATCAGCGGTAGGCTGGGGACGACACACACCTTGGGGAATTGAAGCGTGGATGACCACAACACGTCCAGGAAGAGGTGTAGGGTGGAGCAGACCCCGAGAGCAGCACCTGTTACCCCGTGAACGTAATACCAACACCCCCTTGTGTGGTATCCTCGTGGAAGAGACAGTGACCGTTCAGCAGGCGTTTCCACAGCCCTGGCGCCTCCTAGCTGACCTGCAGCACCAAGCCAGCCCCAGCCAGAGCGCTGTCTGCTCCCGAGAAACACTTCGAGTCTGGGGCCCCCGGCTGAGCCTGGCCTGCAGGAGAGGGGTGCAGCTCTCTGCCCTGAGCCTGACTGCCGCCCCGGGAAGAGAACCCTGCAGCATCCAAGCAGCTAGGCAGGAAGACGGAAAGCAGTGTCTGTTTGGTGATGGACGGTGGCTGAAGGTGCCTCTGCTCTGGAGCTGTCAGAAAGGGCGGCCTGTGTTCCAGAAGCCAGAGAGAACACCGCGCTGGACTCCCTTCTGTGCTGGGGCGGGGAGGGAGGGGTACAGCGACATGCCAGGTCAGCTGTCACAACCCACATCCCAGCTGAACTGTGGAAAGCAGGCCCTGCTGCGGTAAGACTGGAGGAAGCCTCACACACACCTTCTCCAAAGGGCAGGAGCCTTGCTCCACGGATGTCAATGCCCCTGTGCTCCCAGGGGCTGAGCGCTAGCTGGCTAGACAAATGATCCTTATGACAATACAGGTTAAGAACCCTAAGCTCAGAGAGGTTAAGGAACTTGCCCAAGGTCACACAGAGGTCAAGCAGCAGAATGGGACCCGAGGTCAGGTCCTGAATCTCAAGCTTTTCCAAAACTACTTTATGAATACCAAACAATACCAAATGCACTTATCCCTAAATTTAAGGACATTAATATAAAGACATTTAATGAACATATGTGTCTCTACACACTCCATTTAGGGGAAGGAGGTGGAAAAAAAACCAGCAAGTGACAATGGGTTATAACACAAAATTGCCTACAACATTAAATAGTAATGATCTTGATTGATCTTTTAATGTGCACATTTATTTTCAACAAAACAATATCTGATTAAAATAGAGTGTTGAACTATGAGTAAGGAGTGTCACTAGCGGAAGTGGTCATTTCGTGGTCAGAAAATGTCACGTTACTTTCTTCACAAACATATTCAGCTCCTCGTGTAGCAAACAAACGATTCTCTTAGAGTTTTGTGTTCCATGATCTATTCACATAAACCTTTTTTTTTTTTTTTGAGTATTTAATGGCTCTATTTAAAAAAAAAATTAAATAACGCACTGGCTGATATTTTCCCAAAAGTCATTCCTCAGTGGTTTTACGGGGCATTTCAGCACTTCCTCACGGTGACCAGAAAGCCAGAGCAGCAAGTCCTCAATCGTATGGCACACTTGCGTTGTCTGCAGAGATGGCTGTCAGGGACCCCACACTGCAGAAGCCTCCCAGCCACAGGTCCTGACCTTCCTTCTCCAGGAGACCTGCCCGACTCAGGGATCGAACCCACATCTCCTGCACTGCAGGCAGGTTCTTTACCACTGAGCCACCAGGGAAGCCCCAAAATACTTACACATGTGTCCACAGTTGTGGTGCTGGGAAGGCTCTTGAGAGTCCCTTGGACTACAAGCAGATCAAACCAGTCCATCCTAAAGGAAATCAACCCTGAATATTCTTTGGAAGGACTGATGCTGAAGCTGAAGCTCCAATACTTTGGCTACCTGATGTGAAGAACTGACTCACTGGAAAAAGACCCTGATGCTGGGAAAGATTGAAGGCGGGAGGAGAAAGGGGTGACAGAGGATGAGATGGTTGGCTGGCATCACCGACTCAAGGGACACCAATTTGAGCAAGCTCCCGGAGATAGTGGAGGACAGAGGAGCCTGGCATGCTGCAGTCCTTGGGGTCACAAAGAGTTAGACAAGATTTAGCAACTGAACAACAACAGCCCCATCAGTGGGAAAATGGGTGATTGTTTTCTTCCCATAAAAAGGACACTGGAAACAAAAGCCCATTAAGCAAACGCCATAAAGTCTCTCTGGCCTCGGGCTGAGGGATCATTCACCACACTTCTTTCACACTGCTATTTCCTCCATATAACTCTTACTTTCAATTTTTTTCCTATCACTGCAGGTAGTTTTGTTAAACGAGAATCTTTCATCAGCAGCTTTGAATAACCTGACTAATTCGGTTCCCGGATTTTGGAAGAGAAAATAAACCCACATGCAACAGTTCTTTGCATTCTTGACTTTAAATAATATAACCAAAACCCTCAGCTGGGTTGCAAAATGCAACTAATTTAAACGCCTGATTAAGGTGGGTGGGGGGCTTTCACAATTTTCCATTTCATGAATCATTACTCAGATGCACTTCGCCAATAAAACTGTTCTCTGACAACACAGTTTTGTGCGGTCGTTTTCCCTGTATGCTCTGTTCAGGTGTTCAGAGATACCTACGTGCTCTACTGATGTAGAATGACAGGTGACGAAGATCTCCCCTCAGCCAGTCAGTAGGCACGACCTTCCTTGCCACCTGCCCTCAGCCTAGGTCTATAAGTCCATGGGATTTTCCAGGCAAGAATACTGGAGTGGGTAGCCATTTCCTTCTCCAGGGGATCTTCCGACCCAGGGATCCAGGGGGTCGAACCTGGGTCTCCTGCACTGCAGGCAGGTCCTCCACCACCTGAGCCACGAGGGAAGCCGCCCCAGCAGCACGAGCAAACACTAGTAGAGTCTCTGACAGCTCAAGGTCACGTCACTAGGCTGACCCCAGTCCACACTGACACGGACGTGGCTTTCTGTCCCTGCGCTTCGCCCCAGGAGCCTGATCTCGAGGGCCAGCCTGGACCTGGTTCCCTTGTGCTCTGGGTTTTAGTTGGGTCTGGCCAGTGGGAAGCTCTGTTGGGAGATCAGAATGTCAGGAGGAGAGGTCAAGGCATTAATGGGCACAATCCGTGCCCAGTAGGCAGCCTTCTCGCAGGCCCACCAACTTGTCGGGGTCCAGCAGCTACTCACTGGGCCAAAGGGTGACTGTGTCCTCCCGCCCTTCCAGCCCCAGAATGTTTCACCATCTTCCGCTGCTTTCTCCTAGTCCTGTCTGCTGCTGTCTAACTTGTCACTTCGTTTATCTCTTCAAATGCTCCATCTGATCATGCCCTCTATTTCCTGGACTCATAGTTGTGACTCATACAACTAGTTACTTCAAATCATTAAATAAATGTTTCCTGAGTGCCGACTATACACCCTGGGCACTGGGGCCACTGTAATTGACAAGATACACACCAGCGCTGTAATTAAATGGTTGGTTTCATTTCCTCTCTAATGGTGTTTGATTGAACCAAATGCATTGGCCCAAAGCTTTGGGCACCATTTGAATGTGCTGTTTGACAGCACATACAAAACAGAATCTTTAGACAACTTGATGAGTAGATAATTCAGTTCAATTCTCTCTTTTTTACAAAGGTAGAAACTGACATTCAAAGACAGGAAATGATGTGAGAAGCTAAGAGGGATACACAGCCCAGAGCGTCAACAGCTGCATGAGCTGTGAGGTTCTATTCCTGCAGAAAACTGGTTCCCAGGCTGAGCCTGCAATTCTTCCAGTCCTGCTGAAAATCAGATCTTGTTATGTCCAGCTTCCCAGGTGGCTCAGTGGTAAAGAATTTGCCTGCAATGCAGGAGATCTATGTGGGATCTCTGGGTGGGGAGGATCCCCTAGAGAAGGAAATGACAAGCCACTCCATTATTCTTGCCTAGGAAAATCAAAGGACAGAGGAGCCTGGCAGGCTAAAGTCCATGGGGTCACAAAGAGTTGAATGTGACTTAGAAATAACAAAAATGTCCACTTACAGACACGGAAACTGAGGGTGAGAGACATCAGGTAAGGTGCCTGACATTATATACTAGTAACTGGGAGAGTCATTCTTCAAATACTGGGTGGTCTAGTTTCAGATGTCGAACTTTTATACACACTGTTTCAGAATTCTGAGGCTCTATCTATACTTGAACAAAAGGTATGCATATTTCACAGACTCTGGTTGCCTTTCTGCTTCTGGTTCTAACCACTCCCAAGAGAAGAAAAGGAAAGGAATACAAGCCCAGAGCAGCACCAGGGGTGTGGGGGGGAGGGGGGGTTGGGGAGCCCACCAGCAGTACCTGCTCCACCTGAGACCCTACGTGCAACTCTGGAAGCGGCAAGAACAATTCTCAGCTAGGACTTGGTTTTACCCCAGGCCACTTGGCTACTGAGCTGCCAAGAGATGTATGAAAAATGCAAACACATCAGAATGAAGCTGGGAGCTATATATTTTTAAAAAAGTGAATCAAGCGTGAATGTAAGTCCTAGAAGGGTAACTATGTGTAAATAAAGGACATTCACTGTCTGAAATATAAATCTCAACCCTTCATTTAATACCAGCACGGAGTCATTCTCACACGAATAGTGAGCAGGCATTTTGCAAAGGTTAACCTTCCAATCTATCGATCGAGACGAGCCAAACATCCTTTCAAGGAAAACACTGACAAGGCAGTGCATCTCTCTCTCTCTTTTTTTTTTAATACTATCAGGACAAAAGTCTCTGGCTGGAAGCCATAAGCTTTTCTGAAGATTATTTTTTAATTTTTTGAAACTTTTATTCTCACGTTCCATTCCAGCAGTTGTCATGTCTGACTCTACAACCCCATAGACGGCAGCCCCCCAGGCTCCTCTGTCCATGGGATTCTCCAGGCAAGAATACTGGAGTGCGTTGCCATTTCCTTCTCCAGGGGATCTTCCCAACCCAGGGATAGAACCCGCATTTCCTGTGTCTCCTACATTCCAGCAGTTACAACTATGCTGCTGCTACTAAGTCACTTCAGTTGTGTCCGACTCTGTGCGACCCCATAGACGGCAGCCCACCAGGCTCCGGGATTCTCCAGGCAAGAACACTGGAGTGGGTTGCCATTTCCTTCTCCAATGCATGAAAGTGAAAAGTGAAAGGGAAGTCGCTCAGTCGTGTCTGACTCTTAGCGACCCCGTGGACTGGAGCCCACCAGGCTCCTCCATCCATGGGATTTTCCAGGCAAGAGTACTGGAGTGGGGTGCCATTGCCAAAACCTGATAAATGTTCGTTGTTGCCTCCAACTATTGATGTAATTTTCATTAACTTACAACAACATGCCTAAAACACAGCAGACATGCCAACCTCAAGGAGCTGAATTCAAAGGCTCCGCCATGGTGTACACCTCCCTGGTTAGAGGTGTTTGGACACCCCTGACTTCAAACATAAGATGCTCACTTTTCTAGTGCTTGTTAATACATTGATAGAGAGCTGTGTGCCTGACTGGTTCTCAAGCTCACATTCCTATGGGAGCTGTCTCTCAGTTATAAAGGCAATTAAAAATCACAGAAAAAATCACCTTTAATATAAAATTTCCCGAGAGAGGGAGGTAGAAGGGCTATAACCAGGCGGTAATGCATGAGAAGCAGGCAGCAGGCATAGGAATGGTTTCCTTATGAGGTCACGGTCGTTACTTAAATGCTATTGACAGCTTCAAGATAAAACTGTTTCAGGCGTGCTTGACACCATCTCTCCCAGCTTTCCCTCTTGGTACCATTTATTATTTCGTCATGTAGTGTCCTTTAATCCTTTCCACGTTCCTTTCACAAAATCTACTTTCTCAAAGAATCCAAGAAACCCATTCATTGAATTCATAAATGGGTTAAACATTTATTAAGCACCTGTTGTAAATAGGCTCCAATGCTAGCTGATTTAGGAGACAAGAAGATGAATAAAACATAGTCTTTGTCACCTAAATTTACAATCCAGTAAAGAGAACTAAGCAAACAACAGCAACAGCCGCGAAAGATCCTCCACACGCTAGATGTTACAGCAGGCGAGCTGGGGCTGCCTGTTCTGACCTGCATCTCCACTGGTGGCGGGGCTGGGAAGCCTTCATGCAAACAGTGGGTATTTGGGCAGAGAGTTGGGAGGCAAACAGATTTCTGCAGACTTTGCCACGGCATCCTAGCGAGGGAGACTGTCACTGTTACTGGCAGAGACGTGCCTGCCCTGTTCACAACAGAGCACGTGTTCTGGAATGACTGTGATGGTGGCTGTAATTGGCGACCAAACAGACCTCATGAACAAGGCTTTTGGTCACGGGAACTCCTGAAATCAGGAGTCTAAGGAGGAGGACTGCTACTAATCCATCAGTGTGCTGGTAACAGCCCCCAGGCAGAGGGTGAGGAGTGAAGGACAAAGGCAGAGATAGCTTTTGTGCTGGCTGGAAGAGCTCAGGTGAGAGGTGAATCCCGGGGCTGGAAAGATCCCCTGGAGAAGGGAATGGCCGCCCACTCCAGTATCCTTGCCTGGAGAATTCTATGGACAGAACAGCCTGGCAGGCTACAGTCCATGGGATCGCAAAGAGTCAGACACAGCTGAGCATCTAACACTTTCACTTTCAAAGAGTTTATAAAGATGATTCGGTAGAGGAAGGCTTTGACTGATTCAAGCTACATATCTTATAAAGAAAAGTCGCCGTTTTATTTTTAATCAAAGAAAAAGTTTCCTTCTTGTTTTTAATGAAATTATACCACATAACCAGCCAAGGAAAGGCTTTCCTTTCCTGGGAAAGGAAACTCATTCTTTCTGATAGAAGAGTTCTTCCTTCTGGTTTTTTCAGGTGTAGCTGAATTCTGCTAGTCTGACTAGTAACATTCCTGAATGAAGTACATATTAGCCCAAATTACAGTATTAATGATGGCAAATCAAATGGCAAAGTTTCAAAAGGGCTCTTTGGCAGTCCTGAGATGCTGTACCACTGTGGAGTCTGAGAAGCTCACGTCTCAGAATCATTTTGCTCTCAGTGAAAATGATGGACACAATGGCTTAAAAATCTAGGCACTTTACAGATTGCATGCTTCATTGTTCTCAATGGTATCTTTTTAAGAAATTCTATACTACAGTAATGCTGAAAGAACGCGTCTGCTGAGCATTTTGTGATTTTTATATCATTACTTTTTCATGACAAAGCAGGTTATTTTTATTTGGCTCACTAGCATGCATTATTTCAGAAGGCAATGGCACCCCACTCCAGTACTTTCGCCTGGAGAGTCCCATGGATGGAGGAGCCTGGTGGGCTGCAGTCCATCGGGTCGACTGAGCGACTTCACTTTCACTTTTCACTTTCATGCACTGGAGAAGGAAATGGCAACCCACTCCAGTATTCTTGCCTGGAGAATCCCAGGGACGGAGGAGCCTGGTGGGCTGCAGTCTATGGGGTCGCACAGAGTCGGATACGACTGAAGCAACTTAGCAGCAGCAGCAGCATGCATTATTGGTGGGAGAAAAAGAAAAGTTGCTTTATACTCGTTTTGATTTTCACTTAATTTTCAATTATTTTAAATAATTGGTTATTGAATTTAAGCATTTGACTCATATAACCTTATTCATACTGCTGAAGTCCACTGATAAACAATGAAAAAATACTAAACAGAGAAGGGATTGCTTTCTGAAGCCTTCATTTATAAAACCCTGTGTGTATTTACTTAACACAAAATAAATGCCCAGAACTAAATTAACTACTTGAAATGTGGCTTCAGGTGAATGGATTAAAATAATATCCTTTACTCGTTCTGTAGAAAATCAAAATGGATTATGAATAAAGGGCGGAGATGGTGAACAAAAATTGCCATAAACCACTGACTATTAGCTACCTTACTCTCTTTGAATTTCAGCCTCGCGACTCACCACATATTTCCTTACTATCAAAAAGATTCCTGCAATATGCAACAGGCTCCATAGAAACAGACCTGTGATCTCTGAATACCTGAATAAAACTGAGGAGGCACAGAAATATTAGATACACTGTTTAGGGAAATGCGCTCCCCGAGGAGAAGACGGTGCGACTAGGTTTACTTAAACAGAGAAGAGGCTGAAGGGGAATGTACCGACACTCAGGCAGCTGGATGAGGGGTGGGCAGCTGTTTTTTATGTATACCAAAGGCCAATCTAGGGCAGTGTTTCTCAAGCTCAAATTTTCATGAGGGATGTTAATATTCACAAGGAACACCTGTATTAATATCAACACGGAATATTAGTATTCAGGAGTCTGGGTGGGGTCAGAGTGTCTGAATTTAGATTCTCAGGTGGTACGGATGTTTCTCCGACTCCAGTTGGAATGTTCTAAAGCAGCGACCAGAAACTCAGATTGGGAAGGTGTTTGTCCTGAGGATTTGTGAGACCCTGGACCAAGGTGCGTAGGGTTTTAGGGCAAGCACATCAGGACCACCGAGTGGGCTGCCCCTGTGAGCGTGCGGGACGCTTCATCGGCTCAGACGAGCACCTTGGGCAGGGCAGAAGCCAGGAGAGCTTCAGGGAAGGCTGCAAGTGGGGAAGGCAGGTCACCCTGGGTAGGCAGCAGTGGGCAAATGCAGCTCAGAGAGGCAGAGCTTCAAAAGATGTCTTATGTGAAAGCTGCCGTGCCTCTTTCTCTGGAGCTGCTGGAGGCTGAGAGAAAAAGATGCACCAAGGTAGCTGAAAATCCATGATGGGGAACTGAATTGTGTCCCCTCGAATGCACGTTGAAGCCCTAGCCCCCCGGGGTGACTGCCTTCAAAGACATGGACTTTAGGGATGTTAGTACATGTCCATCTTCATGACATTTCTGCTGAACATCGAGTGTTCTCTTTAAAAAGGTTATCTAGAAGCGGCTTCACAAAAGGTAGAGGACCGTTCAAGGATCTATCCAGTCCTAGAGGTGTCTGACTTGATTGGAATTTTCCCCAGGGTTGAGGCAGGAGACATTCTCAGGTCAAAAGCACTTCAGGCAATTCTTGTAGATACATATTTCTTAATTCCTAAGAGCTAACTATAAAAGCTCATACTTTCAAGGGAATCAAATGTGCACTTTTTCCTTAATGAAAAGAACTGTGACAGTGGGTTTTCACTGTTTAAACAATGTTTTTGAATACTTTCTAGGCTAGCAAATGAATCAGGCTCTAAGGAAAAACACCAAAATTAATTTTTTTAAGGAAAGAAACAAAATATCTCACACTAAGGGACTTTACTGCTTATTAGCAGTAAAAATAAAAATATCCAAAGCAGTGATAATGCAGAATCCATTCTGCTGTTAAATCCGTTGATTAAAGACCCTTAAGTGAAAAGCGACATTTGGTTGTTTATAGCCAGAGCTGCCTCTTAAACCTCTCTCTCCAGAGATCAACATACTAGGAAGACATAGTATTAATATCTTCAACATTGATTAACCAAAGATAAGTACCATCAAACAAATGTTCACAGAACAAAAAGAACTTAAGACTGTGTATGCTTCAGTGATGGAGGGAAAGCCTTTATATCCAGTGAAATACTGAATCTGAAACACTGTAATCCAAATAGACATTTAAGCATCCTGCACCTGTTTATTAGCAGAGTTAGAGGAAAATTCTGTAAATCTCATTACTGCTTTCTCCAGAATCCACTAGTCTTATCTGTCAGGAAGTGCACACATCTCAACTCAACCCTTCAAGCCACAGCTTAAGCACAGTTCCTGCCGAACTGTCATCACTAAGACGTGGTGTCAGGCAAATCTGAAATCGTGTGATCTTTGTTCACACATACATTTCGGACAGTGCTTTATTATATTTTCTCTTTAAAGAGGCTCTCTCATCCTTATCAAGGGATGGATTTGCAGAGAGACAGGTCCTACTCATTAAATTCTAAGAGTTTGAATTTATTTCACCTGAGTGATATAGCTTCCTGCCTTTGTTAGCATCACAAATGTGAACAGAGGATGAGGGTAGCTATGCTGAAATGTGATATTCTTACATGTTTTTCCTCTCTTCCCCAGCACAAGAAGAGCCTTTCATGATCAGTACCTTGGAGAGTGACATGCTTCCACCCTGGAGAAACAGTCTGCCAGGCATGAGTCAAGGTTATTAGAGGATGCTGTTAGAGAACCAGCTGGTGCCACAGGTCAAGAACCAAAACGTGGTACCATAGACCTTGGTTTCTAGATGTCATTTTAAAATAAAAGGAAGCTGCATTCTTTGGGGAAATGGCCGATTGTAGGGACAGTGCAAGGAAAATACACGATGAGCCTGGATTATCTCAAAGCACATGAATAGAAGTAAGTGCCCAAATACCAAAAGCACGAGACACCCCCAAGGAACACAGGGACCAACGTGAAAAAGCTCCAGAGGCAAGGCTTGGACAATCTGAGCATCAACATAAGCAACCCTGAACTAGAGTTTAATGAAAAGGATAAAGCAAGCTTATATGGGTCCATGTGGTGCCAGCTCTCTAAGGTTGCCATGCCAAACACCACAAACTGAGCGACCTGAATGCCAGGAATTTACTTCCTCGGAGCTCTGGAGGCTGGAAGCCAAAGATCAAGGAGTCGGTGGGGTGGTTCCTTCTGAGGATTCTCTCCTTGGCTTATGGGTGGCTGTCTTCACATGGCTATCCCTCTGTGCATATCTGGGTCCCAGTCTCTTCTGATAAAGACACCTGTTAGGTTGGACTAAGCGCCCCCACATATGACCTCCAATGGCCTTCCTGGTGGCTCAGCAAAGGGTCTGCCTGCAATGAAGGAGACCCGGGGTCGATCCCTGGGCTGGAAAGATCCCCTGGAGAAGCAAATGGCAACCCACTCCAGTATTCCTGCCTGGAGTATCCCATGGACGGAGGAGCCTGGCAGGCTATAGTCCATGGGGTCACAAAGAGTTGGACAGGACTGACAGACTAACCCATATGACATTATTTTAACCTAATCACCTCTTTAAAGAGCCTGTCTCCAAATACAGTCCTATGCTAAGGTCCCGGGTTAGGACCCCAACCTGTAAACCTGGGAGGCACGATTCAGCCTGTAACAGTATTGATATAAATAAACGAGTCAAGGTCAGGAAAAATAGGAAAGAAGTGGAAGTGGCCGCGGATCAGAGGACACTGGGGAGACCTCGCCTGGAACAGAGAGAGGGCACCAAGGGAAAAGCTGAAGCCCAAGGACAGTCCGGAGGTGGGTTAACAGTTACTCACCAATCTCACTTTCTTCATTTTTGACTTAATGTGCACAGAAGAGTAAGCTGTTGCCAACGTGGACACTGGGGGAAAGTATACGAGAACTCTCCGTACCAGGCCTGCAAATTTTCTGAAAACCTAAAATTATACCCAAATGAAAAAAAAGAAATTATAATAAAAAAGATCAAACAAACACAGGGCTGGCTCCAGCTCAGCGCTTCCTTCGACTGAATCACGGTTCAAGCGCCCTTTCCAGGGTGGTTCAATACCCACGGGCACTCCCCAGTCCTTAAAAAAAAAAACAACAACCCAAACCACACAAACGGAGTACTAGGATTTTGCTCAAGGAAAGAAGAGCCTGACCTCCTTTCCTAGCCTAAAGGTAACACAGCGGGTAGTTGGTGAAACTGCCTTCCAGCCCTCTTTACACTGAATATTACACCTTGCATTAAATGTACAGGAAAACCCTTCACTTTTTTTTTTTTTAATGTGCTGAGTCTCATTTTTACTGAAAGACGGAACAAAGAATATGACTTTCTTGACCCATCTTTTGTTAGAAGAGAAACACTGGCAAATGGTACGACTATTTCTGCTTTGATTACTGGCCCTAAGAACTAGGGCAAGAACATTAAACAAACACTTGAGCACTCACTATGTGTCAGGCTTGTTTGAAGCACTTTATGTATATGTACACATTGGATCTTCATGACCCATGAGCTGGGTACCACTAATATCCCCAGTTCTGAGAAGGGAATCAGAGACAGAAGTTAGGTATCTTGTGCCAGGTTGCTTGGAGAAGACAATGGCACCCCACTCCAGTACTCTTGCCTGGAGAATCCCATGGACGGAGGAGCCTGGTGGGCTGCGGTCCATGGGGTCGGTAAGAGTCAGGCACCACTGAGCGACTTCACTTTCACTTTTCACTTTTATGCATTGGAGAAGGAAATGGCAATTCACTCCAGTATTCTTGTCTGGAGAATCCCAGGGACAGAGGAGCCTAGTGGGCTGCCGTCTATGGGGTTGCACAGAGTCGGACACGACTGAAGCGACTTAGCAGCACCAGCAGCCAGGTTGCTCAGACACAGCGAGTAAGGTGCACAGCCAACAGCAGATGCCAGACACTCCATAAAGAGAACGGTCTCCAGCCTCAGACAGTCACTGGTGCACCTGTGATGACTAACAGGTACTCATGGCCCTGCTGGACATAGTTCAGAAGTAAAGACTCCACATCGTCTTTCATTTCAAAGCCATAAATGTTACATTCACAGGAAATTTCTCAATTTTTAAATCAAAGTTCAAAAAAAGAAAACCAACCATGAAGCACCAGAGCAAAATGCCTCCCATGAGCCGCCTGACCGTGGCCTCTAGTTAGAGAAGCTATGCCAAGAAAATGTGGAGAGGGGAGAGTGACCGCAAGCGAATACACTAAGCACAACCTGGAAAGTCATGGCAAGGAAATGCTAACTGCACACACGGGGCAGCAAGGTAAACACCATCAGTGATTATCAGTAGACACTTGGCCGGACGCTGAAACGATACAAAATGATGCAGAGACACGTTTAATACGGGCCTTCTCCGTGAAACTTTTTTCAATCAGAGGCAGTCAAGACATAACATGCATAAAATGATTCTCTAAAAAAATGATGAGAAGAAGACCAAATAAAAAGCAGTAGAAAAGAAGAGTCAGATGCCATTTGAAAAAGAGAACCCTCGGAGGAATCTCAGAGGATCTTAAATTGGAAATTTAAATGTGGGGAGAAATTCCAGTTGGAGGAGAAACCGTAACAACCACAGGCCTGAAGCGGTGTCTGCTATACAGTCTATCGTCTGCTTGGAGTGCGTAGAAAAAATTAATGGTACGTGTAATTCCAGATAAAGACTCGGGATTTGGGTTTATCTCAAAGATGAAGGGCTAGGATGGGAAGAGCTGGTTTGTACCAAGACCAGGAAGGGCAATGCTGGCTGGAGCTGTCAGTGCACGGTCGTGACACTGATACGCGCTGCACGGAGGCCTCTGGCTGGAGCTGTCGGCGCATGGTCGTGACACTGATACGCTCTGCACGGGGGCATCTGCTGTTGTTCAGTTGCTCAGCCGTATCTGACTCTTTGCAACCCCATGGACTGCAGCATGCCGGGCTTCCCTGTCCTTCACCATCTCCCTGAGCTTGCTCAAACTCATGTCCATCGAGTCGGTGATGCCATCCAACCATCTCATCCTCTGTCGTCCCCTTCTCCTCCCGCCCTCAATCTTTCCCAGCATCAGGGTCTTTCCTAATGAGTCTGCTCTTCCATTCAGGTGGCCAAAGTTCTGGAGCATCAGTTTCAGCATCAGTCCTTCCAATGAATATTTAGGGTTGATTTCCTTTAGAATTGACTGGTTGGATCTCCTTGCCATCCAAGGGACTCTTAAGAGTCTTCTCCAGCACCACAGTTCAAAAGCATCAATTCTTCAGTGTTCAGCCTTTCTTATGGTCCAACTCTCACATCCAAACATGACTACTGGAAAAACCATAGCTTTGACTAGACGGGCCTTTGTCGGTAAAGGAATGTCTCTGCTTTTTAATACACACAGAGGCATTATGTTTGCACAGTTTCTTCTTTTTCCGAAGAACAGATTTGTTCTCATCAACACTGACATCCATCTTGCTCTTTCTCTGACTGCCCTGAGCTCACCAGAACCAACTTGTGAAAGAGCACTAGGGGAAGACAGTCCCCTGACTGTCCTGGGGTGGGACCTGAGAAATCACCTTTATAACAAGATCCCAGGTGATGCTGATGGCGGTGGTCTGAAACCTACACTGTGGAAGCCAGTGGCCTAGAGGTCCAAGGCTGATACATGACCCTCATGGAGCTGTCTGGTAGAACAGCTAGTGATCAATATCAAGCTAAAATGTGTGAGTGAGTCTGTGTGTGTTGTGTGTGTGTATGTGTGTGTCTATCTGTGTGTGTGTCTATGAGTCTGTGTCTGTGTCTGTGTGTATGTCTGTGTATGTGTATGAGTCTAGATATATTTATATGTCTCTGTGTGTGTGTCTGTGTGCACATCTATGTCTGTGTGTGAACCGCTGTGTGTCTGAGTTTGTGTCTGTGCGTATGTCTGTGTGTGATTCTGTGTGAGTTTGTGTCTGTGTGTCTGTATGTATCTGTGTGTCCGTGTGTGTGCATGACTCTGTGTGTGTGTGTGTGTGTCTGTGTGTACATCTATGTGTCTGTGTGTGAATCTCTGTGTGTCTGAGTTTGTGTCTATGCATATGTCTGTGTGTGTGAGTCTGTGTGTGTATGAGTTTGTGTCTGTGTGTGTCTCTGTGTCTGTGTATTCATCTATGTGTGTGTCTGTATGAGTTTGTGTCTATGCATATGTCTGTGTGTGTGTGTGTGTCTGTGTATGTATGAGTTTGTCTCTGTGTCTGCATATATATCTGTGTGTCTGTGTGTGTGCGTGTCTGTGTGTGTGTCTGTGTGTGTGTGAATCTGTGTGCCTGAGTTTGTGTCTGTGCATGTATCTGTGTGTGTGAGTCTGTGTGTGTATGAGTTTGTGTCTGTGTATATGTATCTGTGTGTCTGTGTGGGTGGGTCTCTCTGTGTCTGTGTGTGTGCCTGTATGAGTTTGTATCTATGCATACGTCTGTGTGTGTGGTGTGTGTGTGTGTGTGTGTGTGTGAGTCTGTGTGTGTGTGGGTTTGTCAGTGTCTGTGTGTGTCTGTGTGTCTGTCAACAGCCCACGCTTCTCCCTCCACACGGGCTCAGGGCAGCAGCCAGCTCTCAGAGTTAAACTGGAACAGTTGAAGAAAAGACTGGCCCATAACCACAGCAGAACTGGAAAGTGTGTTTAATAAAAGACAATGTTTATCTGTCTTTACGACCTTATGGAAATGACACTGTAGCCTTACCTTTTCAAAATGTAAACATAAAGTATGCCTGGCGAGCTTCTGGTTTCCTTTTTCAGGAGTGGAGAACACTTAAGTCTAAGTGTGTGACACTCAGTGGAATCTTCTCCAAGGACTTCCCTGTGCTCTGCCCACTTCACAGCAGACTCTCTGATTTTCCCTCTAGTCAGCATTAATACAAGATTCACTGCACCTGTTTCTTAGAAAACTCAATGTACCAGTAGCCAAGTTAATTTCACATTATGTATCATATTGCAAATGTCTTCCTTCTATGTAGCAGTCTTCACCAAAGCCTTCCTTAATCTACTGAGCTCCTTTGCCCCAGAAATATGAGTCCACTCACCAAGCACACATCTTCACATGACTTTCCAGAAGTTCTCCAGTACGTAAAGGGAAAACATTTTCAAGTTCATTTTAGAAAGAAGCAAAGGTGAACTGAGTCATGCAAAGCCTGGTGTGGATCCCAGGGCCATTCTGCGTGCCCTCCATGTCCTGCCTCCCGGAGCCTGTTCAGGCTCCCTGCTCCATCCACTCTCAGTCTGCCCAGCTCAGCTTAGACATCATGCGGTTAAACCGAGCCTGCAAAATCCAAGGGGGACCACATCCGCCTCACATCGCTTGACCCCTTTCTCAGCTTAGAAAAAGCTTCTGTGTTTTAAGAGATGGAAAACAAGGGGGAAAGGCATCTCCTAAAAGAGTAGCTTAAAGCTCAACATTCAGAAAACGAAGATCATGGCATCTGGTCCCATCGTTTCATGGGAAATAGATGGGGAAACAGTGGAAACAGTGTCAGACTTTATTATTTTGGGCTCCAAAATCACTGCAGATGGTGATTGCAGCCATGAAATTAAAAGACGCTTACTCCTTGGAAGAAAAGTTATGACCAACCTAGACAGCATATTCAAAAGCAGAGACATTACTTTGTCGACTAAGGTCCGTCTAGTGAAGGCTATGGTTTTTCCAGTGGTCATGTATGGATGTGAGAGTTGGACTGTGAGGAAAGCTGAGTGCCAAAGAATTGATGCTTTTGAACTGTGGTGCTGGAGAAGACTCTTGAGAGTCCCTTGGACTTCAAGGAGATCCAACCAGTCCATTCTGAAGAAGATCAGCCCTGGGATTTCTTTGGAAGGAATGATGCTAAAGCTGAAACTCCAGTACTTTGGCCACCTCATGCGAAGAGTTGACTCATTGGAAAAGACTCTGATGCTGGGAGGGATTGGGGGCAGGAGGATAAGGGGACGACCGAGGATGAGATGGCTGGATGGCATCACGGACTCGATGGACGTGAGTCTGAGTGAACTCCAGGAGTTGGTGATAGACAGGGAGGCCTGGCGTGCTGAGATTCATGGGGTCGCAAAGAGTCGGACACGACTGAGCGACTGAACTGAAAAGAGTAGATACTACTTTTGTATTAACAAACATCTTCATTTTCATTTGTAGTCAGAAGCCAAAAAAGCAAGCAAGAATGTGTCACGTCTGTTTCACAGGTGAAAATCCTGGGGCTTCCCTGGTGGCCCAGCAGTTGGGAGTCTGCCTTCCAATGCAGGGGCACAGGTTTGATCCCTGGCCGGGGAACTGGGATCCTACATGCCACAGGGCAATGAAGCCCACACCTCAACTACTGAGCACCCTGGCACCCCCGCAGGCTCGAGAGCCTGCCCCCCTGCAGTGAAGAGCCCACCCACTCAGCTGAGGCCTCACTCAGGCAGGTGAGTGAAGATGAAGACAGATGTGAAGACCATGCCAAGCCGAGGGACCGCGTTTCCCAAAGCATGTTATGGGGGCTTCTCCTAAACGCTGTTCGCTTTTTCAGTGCAGCTGGAGTGAGACTGTGTATTTCAATGGGTATGCGACTTTGTGTGACCTACTGAATTCTCCAATTCAGTCTCTGTGTCTAAAAACTGGAGAACAATGATTCGTACTTTATAGGGTTGGTTCTGAGGGTTAAATGTGAACCTGTAACACACACACACACACACACTCACACACACACACACATATATACATAAATACAGCTGACCCCTGAAGAACACATGGGGGCTGGGGGTACCAACACTCCCCCAGTCAAAAGTCCAAGTGCAACAGTAAGTCAGTTCTCCATAGTTACACATTCAATCAAGTTTGGATCAGAAAGTACTCCTGTACGTATTTGTTGGAAAAAATTCACATAAGTGGACCTATGCAGTTCAGACTTTTGTTGTTCAAGGGTCCACTTACAAATACATGCATGCATGTATGTGTGTGAATATATATACATATATATATACACACACATGTACATATACACACACATATTTAAACACACAGACACAGTGCCTGGCACCTAAGTGCAAAATAAACATCTGCCGTTACTATTAAACTTATTTATAAATATAATTTTATTGGATTTCCTTTTGGGTTTTTATTCTCTATAAAGTGCTACCATGGCCATACTGGTGCCTAGTTATACCCTACATGATATTATTTACTTGGGGCAAAGTTCTGGATGTGGAATTTCTGGGTCAAGGCACCTGAGCCTTTCCAAGGCAGTCTCCCGTGTGGAACCCGCCCATCCAATCTGCACCCCCGCCGAGTGCTGAGAGAGGGCGCCTGTTTTACTTCTATGGCATCAGGACTCGAGTTGGAAATCACCTGCTTTAAACATGTACTGACTTTATAAGCCAGACGTCCCCTTTCCACCTCTGTCTGAATCTCTCTGACCACTGCTGTGCTGGCGCTTCTGACGAACCAGTCGCTCGGCACGTTTTCTCATTTGTCTGTCCATCTGTTTGTGTCCAGGCTCTGTATATTGGGCTTTCGTAATTTTCTTCTTATTGATTTTTCTTCTTATGAGCACGCCTGTGGCTCAAAGACATGATCCTTTTTCCTATTTGCTGTCAACATTTCCCACAGCCTTGCTCTTTCTTCTCTGATTTCCTATGCGGAGCTTTACAAAGCTCATGCTTCTGTCTTTATGCAACAGGTATGGTCTTTGCCTTACAATTCCCTCCATAGATTTGAACAGAGAGTCCCCAACTCAGTGTGCATGGCTTCTGACCATCATTTATACGATATGATATGTGCCATTAATATCACCCATGCTGTATCTTTGATTTCCTGTCTTGTAAGCATCAGCTACTGCCTTCTGGAGGGGAGGAGTGGAACTACCGTTGGAAGTGACTTTAATTCCAGTTTCTGCCTGGATCCAATGAGAGAACCACTCATCAGTTCCAAGTCCAGTGAACTACGTTATGGATGAATGTTGCTATGACAACAAAGAAAAGACAAGTTCATTTCATGATGCTCTTACTTAAGGCACAGGTAGTACAAGGTGTTTCCAGGTGTGTATCTGACACCACGTTATAAACTCTGACAGTTGGCTATCAGTGTCACTGTTTTCGACATAATAAAACTCCAGATCTCTGCAGCTATGGGCAATCCCCAAACCGTCTGAACTGAAGAACCAGAGTTGTTACTTGAACAAGAGTTACACGTCTTAAAATTTCTGTTCTTTCCACGTCTGTCGTCTCAAGCTGCTCACTAGGCTTTGAGATAATCTGTTAGGCAGGAATGAATGACACACACATAGTGGAAAACGTTTCCAGCATCTTATCAAATAGAGACTTTCAGTTTAGAACAGTCTTTTCTGGAAAAACAGTATGTTTTAGATTTCAACTCATCAGTCAAGGACAATTAGGGATTAAATGTGAAGACCTCAAGACTGGCTACTTTAATTAATGAAATGTACAAAGCTGACTTGCGACCGTCTCACTGTATATGAATATGAATTGTTGTTGTTCAGTCGCTAAGTTGTGTCACAACCCCATGGACTGCAGCGCGCCAGGCTTCCCTGTCCTTCAGTATCTCCTGGAGCTTGCTCAAACTCACGTCCATTGAGTCAGCGATGCCACCCAACCATGTCATCCTCTGCCCAATACTAATTTTCAGTCTCACAATAATGGGGTTTTTTTGAGGGGGAGGGGACTGGTGTTTGTTTCTGTATTTTAAGCGATTGGTATTAGGAATTAGTTGTGCATTTCTTTAGCATTCCAGCTTAATCTGCCTCTCTGTCTGTGAATACTAACAAAGAATAGTCTTTACCAGGCTGCTTACATAAGAGCCCTCAGCGTGTTGGCAAGTAAAGATTACTAAACATACATTAAGACCCTCAGAATATTAAAAAAGAGAATGCATGTATCCAGTCCATCCTAAAGGAAATCAGTCCTGAATATTCATTGGAAGGACTGATGCTGAAGCTCTGGCCACCTGATGCGAAGAGCTGACTCATTTGAAAAGACCCTGATGCTGGGAAAGATTGAGGGCAGGAGCAGAAGGGGACAACTGAGGACGGGATGGTTGGATGGCAACACTGACTTGATGGACATGAGTGTGAATAAGCTCCAGGAGTTGGTGATGGACAGGGAAGCTCAGTCCACGAGGTCGCAAATGACTGAGTGGCTGAACTGAACTGAATATAACTGAATCACTGCTGTGCAGGAGCAACTGATGAAACACCATAAAGATTCTTCTTTCTGGATGTGGCCATTTTTTGAAAAGTCTTAATTGAATTTGATGGGTATCCTGGTGGCTTAAAATAGTGCTTATGTTTTACGGGGTTTTTGGTTTTTTGGGCCACAAGGCATGTGGGATCCTAGCTCCCCAACAAGGGATAAACCCACAGCCCCTGCATTAGAAGGTGAAGTCTTAGCCACTGAACCACCAGGGAAGTCCCAACACTATAAATCAACTACACTTCAATTAAAAATATTGATAAATTAAGGCTCTCAGACTGTGCTGAGAGCTTTATCCCTTTGCCACTTTCCCTCTCCTGGGGGGCTGTGTGCCCTCCCCTTAGCACACTGTCTTGAGTTCACAGGAACTCAGGGCTGTGAGTCACTCCCCTCTCTGAGTTGCTTCCTGACCTTTAAATTGAACATGTGTGCCAGACGACCTGTAGGTCTAAAATCCTTTCCAGCGCCAACAGTCTACAAGTTGATGAAACCTGCTTTCTGCAGATGCCTGCAATTGAGGCATCCTCATCCTTTCGTGGAGTTTGGTGAGGGGAGGAATTCTCCTAGTGATGCATTCTTGGAGGACTCACAGATAAGCCCGCAAAGAGTGAAGGCCTTCAGAGGAGCCTCTTTCCTACTTTGATTTTGTAAAACAGAGTCCACAGGATGTAAAGTGAATATTTATGGGGCCACATGGATAAATCAATAAACACAAAGTAAAGCCCTGCTTTCTCCTACCACTTACCCAGCACTGATCTCAATTTCCATGCACCGGGCCTATTGGGGCCCACAGCAAACCCATTCCCCGAGACGTGCCGACCCCCAGCTCTCCACCTCTGCTCCCCACATCCTCAAACATGCAGCCCCAGGCACAGGCTGCTAATCAGCTCAGGAGGGCGTCTCCTTCCAGCAGAGTTCTGTCAATATGTAGGAGCCAAGAGTTCAGGGAGCGCTTTGCCATGAAGAGATGCTCACGAGGGTACAGAAGGAAATAAATGAAGCTGGAAGAAATGGGAGGAATCAAAATCGAACCTCACCGCTGGAGCATCACACCTCACTGCAAGTGCATCTTGATTAAACCGAAGCCCCGAGCTCCTACCTGTGAAATCTGAGGAGCTTTACTGTTATGACTGTCCCTGCACCTCGGGACTGAAACGCTCACCTGCCCTGGAAGCGGGTTTGGCTGGACCGTTTCCCTGTCCTTGGCTGGCTCTGACCGTTGGTTTTCAGCCCTCTTCTCTTTCAAAGTTCTTTCCCTACGGGATCTCATTCAGGCCCATGACTCCGGCAACTGCAAGAGTCGTTGGCCCAGCACGCTCCAAATTCATTCCAAACACACTCCCAAAAAGCTTGAATCTGCTCTTCAGCATCTATTCCAAGTGGCTGCCTCGCTTGTGCTTATTAACGCACTGCCTGGAGCCTTGCCCTCTTTCAAGACTCCTTCCCTCCACCCCCAGCAAGACAGCCAGCCATCAGAGCTGTGCCTCGATACTTCTCTTCATCAACCGCCCTCACTTTGCCTCAGCTGGGGAGACCCAGGGAGACCCAGATGGCATCTTCCCCAGCGAGGGCAGCGGGCTTGGATCTTCCAGGGCAAGAACAGCAGGCTCAGAAGTGCTCCCTGCACAGCCATGCCACTCGCTGGTCTCCTCTCTGCCCCATGACTTCCAGATGGATTTCAGCACCACTCTCAACCCCCTGCAAGCCCCCCATCCCTGATGTCTTTTCTGGCAAGACCCTACACTGCTGCTGTATACACACCCTACACTCTCCCCAGCTGGACCCTGGGTCCGTATCCAAACGTGTCCATGCTTCTCTGTGTGTTCGGTCTTGGCATTCTTTCTTTCCTGAAGAATCTTTCTTCTGTATTTTTCTAATATTACAATGTGTGTGCACACACATGTGCTCAGTGACTTTACGCCTGTCCGACTCTATGTGACTGTACAGACTGTAGCCCGCCAGGCTCCTCAGGCCACGGGATTCTCCAGGCAAGAATGCTGGAGTGGGCTGCCATCCCCTCCTCCAGGGGATCTTCCTGACCCAGAATTCAAACCTGCGTCTCACTGAGCCACTGCGGAAGCCCTGATATTATGACATACATATACGCAATAACTTACTAAATTATATCTAACATCCAAGGGTGCATTAAACTTCAATCTCCTCCATGAAGACCCCCACCCTCCACCTGGAGAGAAGCTACATCCTTCTTTACAGCATGGACAGCGCTCACCCCGAAGTCTGGCAGAACAGAAGGCAGGCAGCACCCAGTGATGCCCACCCTCCATCCCCTGGGCCTCCAAGAGCATCAGCCTGGCCCTCAGCACCTGCCACATGCCACTGGGTTGTGTGTGTGCAAAGACAGACTCGCTTCCTCATTTTCTATGACAGGATGAACACAGTTGCCTGCCCAGAGTGAGCCCCCCACGGAGACACTTGGAACAATCACTGCAGTTTTTCCACTGCCACCGAAGTTATCAACAAACCGACACCTGGCAATGAGTTTGAGCCGTTCTGAGTTCTGATACCTGAACAGTTTCATTTCATTTTTCTGACAACTCTGGGAAGTTAATACAGAAGGTCTGATTATTCCCATTTTACAGAAATGATAGTGGAGCCTTGAAAAACTACTTGACAATCAGTAGAACTGTAACAAAATAAGGAGAGGGATAGAGAAATTAACTGGGCATCCCAGGTGACACAGCGGTAAAGAATTTGTCTGCTAATGCAGGAGATGCAAGAGGCATGGGTTCGATCCCTGGGTTGGGAAGATCCCCTGGAGTACGAAATGACAAGTCGTTCCAGTATTCTTGCCCAGGAAACCCCATGGACAGAGGAGAATGGGGGCCACAGTCCACGGGGCTGAGGGCAGTTAGGACTGAGCAACTAAGCACTCACACAGGAAAATGAATGAGGCGTCTCTTTCCGGTTCTGTCCTAGCACACAGATGCATCTGAATAAGAACACTGTGTTTAAACTGAATCAACGACACAAGGAAAGTACAATGGGCTTTGGTGCCTGAGGAGCTAACTTTCCTTAGGAGAGAGGATTCCTCTTCCTATTCCTATAAAAAGAAAGGTGGTGACTCCATAGAGATTGCATGGCTGCTCTTGAATTTCCAGAATCCAAAGATTCATTGTCACTGAAGTCTGGTTCTCACCCACCAACCACACGTCTGAGCGCAAGGCCACTGGCTGCAGTTTAAATATTTTGTTCACCGGCTATTGTTCACTTAACAAAGCCCTCAGTTCAGGGTTGTTGGGAGACAAGACTTCTCCAGGATCTGGCTGAAAACGTTTACTCTGGGGAAACTATACCTTCCCTTCGAAAGAGAGTGTTTTTAAGTTTCTTTCCCTAAGCAATCAAGTGTGCCGTGTAAAAATGACCTTCAGAGTCCCCAAGTCTTACTGTTTTCAGGAAGGGAAATTTAGGAGACAGAAGTGATGAATGAACAAGGTCTTTAAGACGCAGCTCCCCCTCAAAAGAAGAAGGTAAGCCTCTGTGACACCCGAATTTGATGCCCCAGTAGACACGTGACACATGGATGCACTGAGGCAGCTGATTTTCTGCCTGCTGTGGCTGCTTCAATCTGCAAAGCAGAAGCAGCATAACCAAAATCGGGAGAGGATGAGAAAAGCAAGCTGCCCATTCACTTGAGATGGAGAAAAAATTGTGATCATTAAGTGGAAAAAGAAATATGATGGACAGAGATACTTTCTCTGTGGGATCATTTTGGTTCCTGCATACGAGGGTGACTTGACGGGTCATGAAGGCACTTGAAGTGCAAATCAAACACCAGAGGTGCCACCCTGCCATCAACACACAGATGCATCTCTAGGAGCGGGCTGGCAGTGCGGTGGGCTAGCATGCCCGTTCCAGAGTCAGAGCCTTCTGGGGCTGAAGCTGGGCTCTGCTGCTAATTAGCTGAAAGATCTTAGGCAAGCCGTTTAAATGACATGCACCTCAGTTTTCAAACTGAGATAATAATGATTACTTTATGGAGGAACTGGCAAGATTAGTAAGTTGCACACATAATGTGACTGGTGCCTTGCCTGGCCGGTCACAAGCACACAACACGGGTCTTGATGTTGCTGTTGTTCAGTCGCTCAGTCGTGTCTGACTCTTTGTGACCCCATGGACTGCAGCTACCAGGGTTCCATGTCCTCCACTATCTCTGGAACCTTGCTCAAACTCACGTCCACTGAGTCGGTGATGCTATCCAACCACCTTATCCTCTGTCATCTCCTCCTTCTGCCCTTAATCTTTCCCAGCATCAAGGTCTTTTCAGGGCTTTTTCCAGATCAGAGTCTCGATACACGGTCCTTATCATTCTTACACCTTACACACATCCACGGAGATGCACCAGTTGTTACTAACAATGCTGCCGTGCCCAGAATTACCATCTGTTTCATAGCATCGCAACTGTTGGATATAAATCCAGAAATGTACATTCAGGGAAAGAGTAAGTTGAAATGAATAGTGATCATCCCCTCCAAATGTTCTATATTGAAAACCTGGCCCTAAAGCCCAAAGGCACCAAGACCTGGAAATGTCTGGGGACCTGGCAAGAGAAAGAGGGCTGTTTATTAGAAAAGACGCCTTCACCGCCTTCCTCCCCCCACACACAGCACAAAGCGGATGAACATATTGTACACCTGCCACCTAGCTTTTTCATCTGCATCTCAGGAGTGCTGGAAAGTAAACAAATACATTAGAACTCATCCCAAACCCAGCGCCATCAACATTCCCATCCGAATGTGAGCAGCCTCCCCATCAGAAGAGAACGAATCTTGGTATTAGCAGCCTGCAGCCGTGGCATTTGATTCATTGCAGGTCATCAGCTGATAATTTCTCCTATGGAAATCACATTGCACACAACAGTGGTAATATTTTATCCAAGAATGCAGGTGCAGCTTCATGACAAAGACGTTCCTTTTTAGGGAGAAAAAACCCATTATTTTCCACCAGTTTGAGGATTCTAGAATTCTCTCTCCTTTTTAAATGAAGTTTATGAATGAGGAATTAAAACTGAAATGTGGTTCTTTCATTCCTTTCTCAGCAGACTGCCCTCCCCATCACCATGTCCATAAGATAAAGGCTATGCTTGCCAGCATGCACGTTTCTCATCCTTTTGGGGACCATTGTACCACTGTTCAGTTGATGCCCACTGCTAGACAGAGATGGAAAAAAAAGAAGTAGCTTCATTTTGTTCTAAAATAACTAGATTCTGAAAGTAGGTCCCTATCTCCTGTACATTTCATCATTTATTATAACATCCTGCCTCTACTAACAAGTGGAGATTGTGTCATGATGGGAAATCAAGGTTATGTGTGCTCCAGGCTCTTTGTTAGATGTCAGTTATTCGTCACTACAGTCTGTCAAGGACTTTTTTATCCTGCTTTTTTTATGCATTTTTATCTCTGCTCCAATATAAGCATCAGACAGCCTCCCTTTGTGCCCAGGAAGGTGCAAGCTGGTCAACTTTTCTTCCTGAAGTTAAGGGAAAACAGGAACATTCTCATTCCTTTTCTCTCTGTCTCTTTCTCCCTTGCAGAGCCTCCCTGGAGCGTCTGGGACAAGGCTCTCTTCCACGACCCTAGCACAGCGGTCACCACAGCAAGCTGGGGGTTAGATGGCAGAGTCTGGATCCCAACCCTGCCCTTGCTGGCTTGCTGCCTTGAGCACATTACTGAGCCTCTCTCAGTTCCTCGCTTGTAGAGGTGGGGGTACTAGTAACTCCCACACGGAAGGTGTTCTGCGCATTAGGACTATAATGCATGTGGATGGTTTAGCGGGGCGCCGTGCATACAGTAAACCACTGTACTTTATTTGTGCTGTTATTTCAGTGGCTGGAGAGTCAAATCAAGTCAATTTTCTAAAAATGCAGGGCAGTGTACTCTCATCTAAAGATTATGAGACTTTTAAATAAGCAATCAGTGTACAACCTAATGTTACTGGGTCCAAAAGGAGAAACAAAAATGTGTGTGGGCCAATTCCATGGCTCGCCCACAGCCAGCTTCTCACCCCCCCCAAGGACAAAAATTATAAAAGGCTGGATGACAATTACAAGCAACTCTTTATTGAATAAACATTCCCCCTGACTAACCTATAAGAGATTTTATTGAGTCATAAACAGTACTTAGTCCACATACCAACCTCAGTTTTCATTAGAGTCGTCCAAGGCAAGGGTCATTATGCAAACTCTGCTTCCACCATAGGCTTTAAGCCCCAGCATGGATCATTTACTGACTACGCTAAAGCCTTTGACTGTGTGGATCACAACAAACAGTGGAAAATTCTTAAAGTGATGGGAATACCAGATCACTTGACCTGCCTCCTGAGAAACCTGTATGCAGGTCAAGAAGAAACAGTTCAAACAAACGCAGAACAGACTGGTTCAAAATCAGGAAAGGAGTACGCCAAGGCTGTATACTATCACCCTGCTTGTTTGAGTCCTATGCAGAGTACACCATGCAAAATGATATGCCAAGGCTGTATATTGTCACCCTGTTTATTTAAGTTCTATGCAGAGTACATCATGCAAAATGCTATGCTGGATAAATCAGAAGTTGGAATCAAGATTGCTGGGAGAAATATCAACTTCAGATATGCAGATGTTACCACTCTAATGGCAGAAAGCAAAGAAGAACTAAAGTGCCTCTTGATGGGGGTGGAAGAGGGGAGTGAAAAAGCTGGCTTAAAACTCAACATTCAGAAAATGAAGATCATGGCATTCGGTCCCATCACTTCATGGCAAATATCGGGGAAAAAGTGGAAACAGAGACAAATTTTCTTTCTTTGGGTTCCAAAATCACTGCAGACAGTGACTCCAGCCATGAAATTAAAAGATGCTTGATCCTTGGAAGGAAAGCTATGACAAACCTAGACAGTGTATCAAAAAGCAGAGACATCCCTTTTCCAACAAAGGTCTGTTTAGTTAAAGCTATGGTTTTTCCAGTAGTCACGTACTGATGGGAGAGTGGGACCAGAAAGAAGGCTGAGTGCTGAAGAACTGATACTTTTCAATTATGGTGTTGGACAAGACTCTTTACAGCCCCTTGGACTACAAGGAGATCAAACCAGTCAACCTTAAAGGAAATCATCCCTGAACATTCATTGGAAGGACTGATGCTGAAGCTGAAGCTCCAATACTTTGGCCCCCTGATGTGAAAAGCCAACTCATTGGAAAAGACCCTGATGCTGGGAAAGATTCAGGGCAAGAGGAGAAGGGGGCAACAGAGGATGAGATCGACTCAATGGACATGAGTTTGAGCAAACTCTGGGAGATAGTGAAGGACAGGGAGTCTTGTGTGCTGCAGTCCCTGGAGTCACAAAGAGTCAGATACAACTTAGTGACTTAACAACAACATGGATCATTCAGATTGCAATTTGTTTCCTGGTAAAGGTTCTCTCATTGGGACATTTAAAACTTTATATTGAGAATGTCCCATCTAAATCCCTCAGCTGTGTAGTCTTTTGGCTCCTCAGGAGTCTAGACTGTTCTCCACTTTGTGTATTTCTAAACAAATCCAGTCTACATACTAGGAGACTATTCAAGATGACCCATATTTGAGACAAGAAAAACATTTGCATTTTAAATGCAAATTGAAAGTATTAAAATGATTCTAACTTAGGGTTAGCACTTCAGATTTCTTTTCTTCATCAGATGAAGAGTGCAAGGCAACACCTTCACCTCCTTTAAATAGCTCTGGACTCACGGTGGGTGTGTCCCGAGGATTCAGACTCTGGCCCCAGGTCTCCCAAAGCAATGTCTTGGCCACGGGACTGCTGCCTTGCAACTTTGCAAACTGTCTGCAGTTCCTTCTTCCTTCCATCCTCTAATTTTACACAATTATATCTCTGTGCCTCCTGGGATCTTCTCTAACCCAAATACAGTAACACATCAATTAACCAGAAAGCTCTGGGAATGAGGGTTGTGATTAATTTAATTTTCTAATTAACTGAGGACTAACAGGAAACACTAATCTCAACTCTCCATTGAAAGTTCCCTAGATATACTCGTCCAGTCTTTACCTTAGTGAAGTCAAACATGCAAAACCCATCCTGGATGAAAGAAGACCCCTCCGCCTTCCTGGAGCCCTCACAGAAACGGAGTCTAGCCAGAGAGAAGTGAGGAAGGGCGTGAATCCACTCTCCATCCGCACAAAATAGCTCACAGGAGCTTGTCACATGCTTCTTCTTAGAAGCGGAGTTAATAAAGGAAAGAAAAGTTAATCAATGGAGGCCTTTGCTCAGCTAAATTACTTACAGATATTACTTCTTAGATGAATATCTACCGAAAAAGTACCTTTATTGATATGGCACCTCGGGGGTCTTTAACAACCAGGATTCCTCCAGTGGATACTGTAACAGGAGAGAACAGATCTGACCCCATGCTGGATCTGTTATAGTGCCTGTGCTGAGTCATGCCAGCTAGCACTTTTTGTAAAAGCGTGTTGCCTACAACCTGAAACGGGCTTCCCTGGTGGCTCAGATGGTGAAAAATCTGCCTGCAACGTGGGAGACCTGGGTTCAATCCCTGGGTTAGGAAGATCCCCTGGAGGAGGGCATGGCAACCCACTCCAGTATTCTTGCCTGGAGAATCCCCATGGACAGAGGAGCCTGGTGGGCTGCAGTCCACAGGGTTGCAAAGAGTTGGACATGACTGAGCAACTAAGCACAGCACAGCCTGAAATACACAGGACAGTCCATTCTCAGGACACTCACAGGTAAGAGTTCATTCATATAGAGATAAAAAGTTGCAGAACAGAGAATAACACTTGTCTTATTGGAGGTTTACAGGAACATGGTGAGCTGACCTAGGTGTGTAGTTATAAGAACAAAGGATTCTGACATCAAGAAGTTTACACCAACCAACCACGCCCCTTCCCTCACTATGCCTTTAAAAGTTGTGCTGAAATCCTCTGGGGAGCTCCGGAGTTTGTGGGGGCACAAGCCACAAATCTTTTTTTTTTTTTCCACAAATCTTCTTGTATGGCTCTGCAATAAACTTTCTTGGCTCCAAACATCAGTCTGTTTAGCCCCACTGTGTGCTGGGCACAGGAACTTGCATTCGCTAACAATTAAGGAGGAACACTGTCATGGGGGAGTTGGGGGCACACTGCTGGCTCCTCTGGTCACTGAGACTCTGGTCACACCAAGGTGACTGTGAGGTGTGCTTCACTCAGAGAACCCTGAAGCAAGTCACTGACCTGCCCTCCGCAGCACCCACCCTTCACCCTCACCATTGTGAAGAACTACCATCTTCATCGTAAATATTCCCTGGCTGAGGTGTGCAAGGCAGGTGGACAGTGAGTACCTCTAGGCTGGATCAGGGGCTGATGAGTCTGTCCAGGTGGGACACCAGGAAAGTCTGAGGGAAAGGGAAGAATTTACAAAGCCCTCATGACTGACTGACAGAGATTAATGGAGGCTGTGCTCCCAGAATGATGAATTCGGGAGAAATGGCCATTTAGAGGAGGCAGGTTTGAGATGTACTAAATTTGAGTCTGGGAAGACACACATCCAGGGAAGTGTCTGCCGATAATGAGAAATACTCAGTAGGGGTGTGGAAGAGTCTGGAACAGGGCCATCATCCCGCAGGCGTGACTCTGAGGCCGTGCAGGCTGGAGGGCTCATTGTGGGGAAAGCGGGGTGGCAGGGGAGACGGCTGGTGCACAAGCAGCTGCCCAGCCGGTAGAGACCTGAGGGCCACCACCACCCACCCGACGCTGTGTGTGGAAGACAAGGGATTCTAAGCCCCGGCTCCTACTCTTTAAGATTTTACGGTAGAACAGAACCAATACACGTGATATCATATGCAAAACAAGAGCACACGTATGAAATAGGGTGCAAACGCAGGAGCGCGATGGCGGCAGCAGTGTTCACAGGGTGCCTCACACAGTCAGTGTGCGCCAAGTCTCATAACATCTTCTTGCTGAATTTGCCCCTGGAGGTGGGTGGGCTTTTACTGGTGAGGACACCGAAGTCTGACGCACAAGGCAACCTGTGGAAAGCCATGTATTTAGAACGTGGAGAACTGATCTCTGGTTGCGTGAAAATTGATGACAGATTGTGTGTTTGTCTCTGGGTCTTGCAGGTGATGAGCTGAGAGGCTGGCGGGCAGGGCAGAAGGCGTCAGGGCAGGGCCACATTTACGGTGGGTATGGAAGCGTGAGCAGGTCAGGAATAGGAGGCTTTAGGGGAGAAGCAAAGAGGGTGGTGGGCTGGCCTGGAGAGGATGAGGGCCAAGGACAGAGGAAGCCAGTCCTGGTTCCTGCTTCTCTTGGTCCCACGCCCGCTGGGTATCTGCTCTCGTGACTTTTGAGGCGCCATCCTGACCTGGACACAATTGCTTCTTATGCGGCCTGGAGGTCTGTAATTTAGTGAGGCAGGTATTGAGAGCATAGGCAGACCTTTTTGCTTCTCTGATCCAACACTTCCCAGCTTCACTCAAAATAAAACCCAAAGCCCTGCACCGGTGAGCATGCTCTGGACCCCGAGTGGTCTCTGGCCCCATTCACGCGACAGACCCTCTCCTGCCCCGATCTGCTATGGATGTCACCCTTTAACCTCATACCTTAGTTTTCTTTATATCTCTACTTGACATTCACTCACTTATTATCTTCCCAGCATGGATCTAAACAACTAGAGTGAAAGTCACTCAGTCGTGTCCAACTCTTTGTGACCCCATGAATCGCAGCACACCAGGCCTTCCTGTCCATCACTAACTCCCGGAGTTCACTCAAACTCACGTCCATCGAGTCAGTGATGCCATCCAGCCATCTCATCCTCTGTTGTTCCCTTCTCCTCCTGCCCCCAATCCCTCCCAGCATCAGGGTCTTTTCCAATTGTAAACTTACATATTTGCAATAAAAGCCACTCTTATAAGGCTACTTATGTTACTGTCACTGTCTTGAAATTAGGTCAAATTGTATTAATTTAGCTTTTATAATAATCACTCATCCAGCTTCAAAGCTGAGATGTTTAATCCTTTCAGAGAAAATTCACTTGCTGCATATGAAAGTTATCATGAGAATTTTAATTAAATGGATTGTGTCTAAAAATGAACTTGCGAATTATATTTTGGGGAATGCCAGAATGCAACAAAAAGCAATATATTATGTCAAATATCTTCAAGATATTATCCAGGTCAAAATTCTGAAAATAACCCCCCTCCAATTCTCTTAGTTTTCTAAATACATAGGCACTGAAATAAGTCATCACACAAATTCTGTAAAACATATTATTGTCTGACACTAATTCCAGGACACAGAAGGCTAATTGCCCACTGCAAAGAGACAATGAAATAATCAAAGGGTACATTATGAAATTACTAGAACACTGATCTCTGCAGTGAAACAGAATTTAAGTAAAACATTCTAGAAATCATAAGCCTATCCCGGGTAGATGAAATCACCTCCGTTTTTATTAACTTCTAACCACCTGCTTTCACCCTGAAGTGAAACATCTGAATCCCATTCAGCCTCCTCGTCTCATCCCTGAGTGAGCAGCCATCATCACCTTGGACTTTCACAACCCTCCCTCTGCCTTTCCCTAGTTGCTCTGCTGCTGCTGAGTCACTTCAGTCGTGTCCAACTCTGTGCGACCCCATAGACAGCCTCCTACCAGGCTCCCCTGTCCCTGGGATTCTCCAGGCAAGAACACTGGAGTGGGTTGCTATTTCCTTCTCCAATGCATGAAAGTGAAAACTGAAAGGGAAGTTGCTCAGTCGTGTCCAACTCTTAGCGACCTCATGGACTATAGCCCACCAGGCTCCTCCGTCCATGGGATTTTCCAGGCAAGAATACTGGAGTGGGGTGCCATTGCCTTCTCTGGAATTGCCAAAATCAGCAAAAGTGCCCTCCTAAATAATCTATTGACATTTCTACATAAATTATATGCTTCAGGTGAGGGTATCATGAACTCCGTGAGGCTGAGTACTCACTACGGGGACAACGATCCATCAACGTGAAGACAGTTTAGAAGTCAGTGCTGAGGACTGACCTGGGCTCCTGGGATGTCACTTGTGCATTTGAGCAGGAAACCCATCACCAAGAAATAAGAGGAAAGCCTTTAACCAATAGAAACCTGTATTAAATTATCCTGGTCTTGGGCTTCCCTGGTAGCTCAGATGGTAAAGAATCTGCCTGCAATGCAGGAGACCCAAGTCCACTCCCTCAGTCAGGAAGATCCCCTGGAGACGGGAACGGCAACCCACTCCAGTATTCCTGCCTGGAGAAGTCCACAGAGGAGCCTGGCGGGTTAGAGTCCATGGCACTGCAAAGAGTCAGACACGACTGAGCGACTATCACACACACACATCCAGGTCTTAATGATCTTGGTGGTGATTTAGTTGCTAAATGACGTCCGACTCCTGCGACCCCATGGACTGTAGCACACCAGGCTCCTCTGTCCATGGGATTCTCCAGGCAAGGGTACTGGAGTGGGTTGCCATGCCCTTCTCCAGGGGATCTTTCCAACCCAGGGACTGAACTGGGATCTCCTCCACTGCAGGCAGATTCTTTACTGCTAAGACACCAGGGACGAGTTAGTGAGGAGCTACGATCTTAATTCTGCTTAAACGGCACTGGATGCATTTTCTTCACTTGGAATCAACTTCCCAATGTTACTATTAGTCATAAATCTACTGTCCCTCAAAAGCCTGCTTAAACTCCACCCTCAGTCACCTCTTGGCAGGGAGATTCTCTCCAGGCTCGTGTTAGATGCAGACCAGACTGCAGAGAAGGGAACTGGCTGCTGTGAGGGAAGGTGTTTTGTGTCTTTGAGTCTACTGTTTCTCTTGTGCAAAGGGGACGATGGACTCTGTAGTTTCCAAGCCTGGACCACCATCGGAATCAAAAACCAAAACAGCCTGGGTCCCACCTCCAGGAGAAATAACTCTCCTGGGGGAGACCGAGACATGTTTAAGGGCTCCAAGAAATCTGAACGATCATCTGAACGAAACTATTCGATGAAACTAGTGAATCTGAAGATGCCACTGTCTTCAAAGGCTCAGAACTATCCTGAGAACATAAATACGGTAAGACAAGCTTTAGGGGGTGATTGAACCATTATTACAATTACATGCTCAGTCGCTTAGTTGCGTCTGACTCTTTTGCGATTCCATGGACTGTAGCCTGCCAGGCTCCTCTGGCCGTGGAATTCTTCCTAGGCAATAATTCTGGGGTGGGTTTCCATTTGCTCCTGCAGGGGATCTTCCAGACTCAGAATCGAACCCGTGTCTCCTGCATCGCCTCCATTGCAGGCAGATTCTTTACCACTTAGCCATCCGGGAAGCCCTTATTCCAATTCATTACTTTATTCCAATTATTCAGTGGATATTTTTGAGTGCCTGCTGCCTGCCCTGCCCTCTTCTAAGGTGCTGAGTACAGAACAGTTGATATAAACGGTTCCTGCTCTGATGGAGCCAACTGGCTGGTGTCAGACGGTGAAGAGGGTAATGAACAAAACAGTGACAAAGAAAGACAGGAATGGTGTCCCGGACTAGAGGACAGGCCGTTAGTCCCAGGCTCCTGACTGGAAGGTCCCAACGCAGAGGGCCGTCTCGCAGCACTGCGGTGTGGGTGCTGGTGGGCAGTGGGGTGGGCCTGAGGGATACACCTCGCGCTGCTGCCATGACGACGTGGGGCCGCGAACGAGCTGCCCAGCGCTTGTGACCGAGCGGAGGGGAGGAAGCGGGGACACGTCTGTGCTCCCAACACGTGTCAGCCCTGAGTGCTGGGCTGACCCCACGTCTGCCCAAGACGCTGTTTCCACGGCCCTTGCAGCGGGTCAGAGAAGGTCGCCACGGGCCGGCCCCCTCAGCCGACTTGCGGATCCCCCCGGGGCTAGACGTCCAGGCTCTAGGAAGCCGCCGCACCTTCTCTCGGGGCTGTTAGAAAGCATCCCTGGATGTTTCCGGCAATGTCCTCACCGGGGGGCCGCTGGGAGGACTCAGAATCGGGGCATCTCGACTCCCTTCGCTCCGAGGCTCGCGGCTCCCCGAGGGCCGAGCGGCGCCCCTGAGGGCGGCCGGGAACCCACGGTCAGCGCACGGCCGTTAGTCAGCGCACGGCCGTTAGTCAGTCAGCGCACGGCCGTTAGTCAGTCAGCGCACGGCCGTTAGTCAGTCAGCGCACGGCCGTTAGTCAGTCAGCGCACGGCCGTTAGTCAGCGCACGGCCGTTAGTCAGCGCACGGCCGTTAGTCAGCGCACGGCCGTTAGTCAGCGCACGGCCGTTCTCGCGAGACGCCGGCACGAGACCGGAAGTGGGGGTGGCAGAGGTCGTCTCAGCCGCGGCCAGCCTGGCGGTTCTCTTGAGGCCCGGAGGGCGATGAGAGCAGGATAGGGCCTCTCCCCGGGACCCTAACTTGGGCCGGCGGGTGAGCTGGGAGCCCCGGGCCAGGCTTGTCCTGCAGGCTCCAGAGTCCTCGCCATGGCCTGCGCCAGACCCCAGCCTTGAGGCAGGGGTGAACCTCTTCCCCCACCTCCGCCTCCGTGGGTCACAAGGGAGCCTGAGGGTCGGCTGGGTCCTGGGCGCCAGGCTCCCTCAGTGATGATGGCTGGGCGGGTCCGGGTGCCTGATGCTGAGGACTCTGCCTGCTGAGGTCTGCCACTTGATCAGCACCAGGGGAGGATCCAGACTGGACGCTAGATGAGCGCTCCAGGGCTGGATAACCGACCCGGTGGGAACCCCTCCTCTTAGCCAGGACCTGGACCTTGGAGGGTGAAAGCTGAGCTTGCAGACCTTGCCCTTACTTGTCAGAACAGAGAATATTTGTTTTAGTGGAGACTTACAGGAACCTTTGCTACCTGACCATGACCTGACCTCAAGGACAAAGGCTCTAACACCAGGAAGTCTGCAGCAACTGACCATGCCCCTCCCTCACCTTTACTAGGAAAGGGCTTTGCTGAAAGCTTTGGGGAGTTCACGGTTATCTGGGCACGAGCCACTGGCCTCGCTGCACGGCCCTGCAACCTTTCTCTGTTCCAAACTGATGTTTGAGGGTTATTCGGCCTTACCATGCACCTGGCCTGCCTGTAACACTAGCGCACGCCAAGTCACCCACAGATGTTTGCTGAAATGAAGGATGCCTTCTCCTGCCTCTTGATGAATGATTCGGCCACGTTCAGAAGTTGCCCAGGGTTCAAAGACCAGTAACGTCCTGCTTCTAGAGCTAGATGCTGCGTTGAAGTTTTTCTAGGTTGATTTTCTCTTCTCACACTTTCATCCTCTGTCCTTTCCTCTCCCACATCCACATCCTGTCCTCCTGTCCTGTCAGTCTAACACGGCCATTTCTCACCACTCTGGTTTCTGCATTCTGAATACTTGCTCACTCTGCCCAAACCTCCATTATTTTTTTTTAAATGAAAAATTAAAAAAAAAATTTTCTGGCTGTGCCACATGACATTTGGGATCTTAGTTCCCTGACCAGCGATCGAACCCCTGCATTGGCAGTGCAGAGTCTTAACCCCTGGACTGCCAGGGAAATCCTCAAACCTCCATTCTTGTTTCCTCTATTTGGTCATCTGCCCCATCCTCTGCCCTGTAATTTCCACGGCTGGCTCACAGGAAAGGAGCTGCTTCTTTCCTCTCGGGGGTGGTTTCAGTCCTGCCCCAGCTCCAGGAATGCTCCAATGAACAGCACATATTTCAACTTTGACTCTCCCCTGCTTTCTCTAATTAGGTGAGGCTTTTTTTTGCATCTCTTCTCCTAAATTAAGCTGCTGCTTATACATTAAACAAAGCAACCGCGTGAAAATCTGGAGTCCTCTTTGTTTTAGAAAAGTTCCCTCCTACTTGACCTTGGCTGTCTTGGGAGGTTCACGTAACTCCCGCATGCATCTATGCAAAGTCCGAAGCCTGAAATAATGCCATTACTGCCATAACGTCCAGTGAGGTCTGGATCTGGTGGCACCAATGGGCAAGTGTTTCTGGGAGAAGACAGATGACTGTGATGGGGAAGCACAGTGGACCGCAAACTTAACCTGTGACAGAAATGCTTCTGGGCAACGTGGGGCTTCAGAAGCACCAGGGGATCGTGGATGGTTGCAATGAAAGAAATCTTATATATATAAACACAGACTCTAGAGATTAGAAGGTGATAAGCGACCCTTCCTGCCACATCAGGGAAGACATGGCAGAGACACCAACAAGATCAATCAAGGTTTGTGAGTCGATCCAGTCCATCTCTTTAAAAATATCTCAGAAGGACACAGAGACTGGAAAAGACAGTAGTAACACTTTTCACAAATATACCCAGTAATTCTGCAAGAAGGGACTGGCTTTCTGGAAGAATGACTGTCATGAAGACCAGCCCACGATCATAGCGAAACAAGAAATGTGATTCTGGGTTACTTCCTGCTTTCTGCCCGGAAGTATCCGGCGAGCTCATCAAAGCTGCTGGCGTTCACAGGTTGGGAGAGACCACCCTTCTGCCTGCCTAGTACCCCCACTCCCCCCACGCTGAGCCTCATTTATTGGGTAATTAAACACCATCCATTTAGTTTTCTCCATGAATGATCCCCGACGCCAGTTTCTATGTAAGATTCTCTTACTGATCTGAAGAATCCATCTGTACACAGGGTGCCATGGATAGGGAATGAACCTCTACTGATGAATTGCAGTTGAGCACAGTCATAATTCTGGGCATGTCACAGCCTGTGCAGCAAGGGTCTCACCGCAGCTTCACAGCAACCCATGACATAATGCTTAGCATCTCCGCCGACAGAGGAGGGAATTCTGTCCCATAGAAATTAGATGGCTTTCTCAGCAACTGGGGGCAGAACTGACCTGGGGCCTGAGTCCCACTCTCATCAGCCTTGCCTCCCTCTCCCGTGGAAGCTGGTAAACATGGACTGACGGATGGGGTGGAGGGGAAGCAGAGTGATGCAGACCATGTATTTACTCTGTGTGGACTGGGGTGGTCACGGTAGAAGGCATGGCGCTACATGATTGGTGAAAAGTGCCTCATCTAAAAAGTAACAACTTCATTTCTTGGAAATAAAACTCAATAATTTCATCTGATTCTCTCTGGTTTTCCCTAAAAATGGATGATAATTTGGAGCCAGAAAGTGGGTTGATGTGATGTACAGTTGACCCTTGAACAACTTGAAGGGGTTAATCGTAGAATTTAGAGTCAAACCCTGGCATCTGTGCTTCCCCGGAACCCTTGAGGTTAACCATTCGTGGACTGTGCATAATGCTTGCTACTGAAAAGCATCCGTGTGTGAATGGGCCCACAGAGTTCAAAGCCGTGCTGTTCAGGCGGTCACCCGTACTGCGAGAAGGCATTTCGCCCAGTTCTCATTGGCCCTGAAAACTGGTCTTCCTGTCTCCTCCAGGTTCTGTCCCCCACTTGCCCACGTGTCCATATACAGTCCCGGCCCCTTCTCCCAAATCCCCTCCAGCATTCAGGGTCTGCCCATGCTGAGGCTCCTCTGCAAGTCTTTCCCGAATGCTTCTGGAACCCTGGGACCTCCTCCCTGCAGAGGCACATGTCTGCCATGGGTGCTATTTCAGTTAGGGAGCCTTAAGTCGTCCTCTGCTGTTGACGCCTTCAGGCCTCGTTTTCTGACAGTTACAACCTTCCCAAACACCAGGGGATGCTATGACCGCCATCCTCAGACGGCATGGTCTCTGCCTTTACAAAGCCCTGCACTGGAGTCCTAGTAACACATACCGATGTCCGTGTTCAGCTCTCTGGCCTCAACTTTCAAATGAAGACAATTACACGACACACGGGAGGATCCATGTGCAAAGACCCCAGATGAACATCTTTGTAAAACAGCTGCTCAGCACTCATGGGTTGAGAATGACTAAGCTAATTACTCGGGGATGTTGGGTGATCCTAGGCCCTTACCAAGGAGGTTTAAGAATCCTTTGATGACTCTAAGAGATCAGTATTATTTTAAATAATTCACTAACATTTTTTAAACTGTTGAGTCATGAATCAGCTAGAGACAAAACGCTCCACTATATTTTTCATATAGTTATCAACAGTGCATGTAACTTCCATATATTAAAATGTTTTGCACGTAGGAATAATCAGCATACCCTAGAAAGCAATCCACAGGAAACATTTTAGTACCAAATAATGTTGAAAAATAGACACAAAGATGTGAATGTTTCTATTAATGGGAGGATCTAAAAGAACAAGGGAGTGCAGGGCTACAAAGGGAGGGATGGGAATTTGGGTATTTTATGAGCCTATAAGGGCTTCCCAGATGGTAACAGTGGCAAAGAATCCACCTGCCAACGCAGGAAACATACGAGAAGCAGGTTCAATCCCTGGGTTGGGAAGATGCCCTGGAGGAGGGCATGGCAGCCCACTCCAGTGTTCTTGCCTGGAGAATCCCATGGACAGAGGAGCCTGGAGGGCCGTAGTCCATGGGGCTGCAAAGAGTCGGACACGACTGAAGCTACTGAGCACGCACGCATGCAGTGAATAAAGGAAAAAATACACAAAAGCACTTAACACGGAGTTAAGCTCACAGTAGGGCTTCCCAGACGGTGCTAGCGGTAAAGAAAGAGCCAGCCTGCCAAGGCAGGAGCCGTAAGAGACCTGGGTTCGATCCCTGGGTCAGGAAGATCCCCTAGAGGAGGGCATGGCCGCGCACTGCAGTATTCTTTCCTGAAGAGTCCCATGGACAATGGAGCCCGGCAGGCTTCAATCCAGAAGGGTCAAAAACAGTCAAGACAGGTCTGAAGCAACTTAGTACACACACACACACACACACACACACACACACACACACACGAGCTTCTAGTAAGAGTCTGTTAATTGTTGTTATTATTGCTGCTTTTATTATTATTACTCCTACTGCTATTCTACCGATTGAAAAATTAAACAGGACAAACCCTTGAACTTGGGAGAATGAAAAGTTCTACAAAGCAGGCACATCTGCTAGGATGCCTCAACAGTAATTAAAGTTCTGATGGCATCTTGACCATAACATCACCAGACGATGATCCTCAATTCGAAAGTATGAAACTTGAAACACGGGCTGGCCGTCCTTTGCCCACGGACACCCTGCTGCACAAACCCAGACCCAGACCCAGAGCATCCCTGGCCGCAGCCCAGGCTTGGGGGAGAGCCACCAGTGAGCACGTCTGTGGCCCCGCACACGTGCCACCTGCACACACTGCTTCTCACTAGGCAAGATTAGTGTGTGCTCAGGCCCTCAGTCGTGGCCGACTCTTCACGGCCCCGTGGACTGCAGCCTGCCTGGCTCCTCTGTCCACGGGACTGCAGAGCGTGACCAGTTCCAAAGCAGAGCCCTTCACAGGACGTAACAACCGGGTCTGCTTGTGGCTTCACTGGGATGCGGACCGTCCTCCAGGCTCCCTTCCTGGCTCACCGCACAGCCACCCGTCCTGGGCTGTAATCACAAGACTTTAGGGAAAGAGAAAGCCAAAGCTCAGGCCCCAAGGTCAACACACCCACGGCTCCGACAGGGCCTCACCCCGAAGGAGGAGAGAAAGGAGTACCAAGGATGGCAGGCCAGTGGCTACCGCACATTCACTGCAAACACATGCAGATGTACACACAGGCTGGCACACACACGCGAGTAGACCCACACACAGACACACACGCACGCATCTAAGGAAACACGCGGTACGCAGACAGAATTGGTTTCAGACCCCCGATCCACTGTTTACTACATTCTTTTATGTCATTCACATTGCTTAATCCATTTTTTAATCTGTAAGTTGTGAAATCAATATAGGAGGCACCAACCAGCAATATCTCTTTAAAGAAGGGAGCATATTAAATATTAATAAACATCTAAGAATAAGTGTAAGGTTTGTTTGATAAAACTTTTGTATCATATATTTTAAGATGCATACACATAAACCTATGCATTCACGTCTACAGGTCCTCTGGCATGCTGATAAATATGTGTATATATACATGTATGTATATACACACACATACACATACAAACCCATATACGTGCATGGTTATTATACAGAAACATATTTGTTGTCTGGGTTTACTGTCAAAATTTTTGAGATACCGACAACACCAACTGTCAGCTCCCTCCTCCTTTAAAACACCTATTCCTGCAAAGAGAGAGGAGGCGGGAGGAGAGACAGGAGGGGACAGGATGCCGATGCCTCTGGGTGGTGTCTGAGCCAGAGTGTGGTGAAAGTCAGACGCAAACCCGGCAAGAAACGTCCACATATCTGTGCCCAGGCGCACCTTGCACACACCACCTGTGACACACCCACAGCATTACTGCTCCTCTCCCAGGACCCCCTTGGGCAGACAGGTGTGGAAGAGGCTGGACGCCATGATGAGCGGGTGGAGACCACACTGCCGAAGACCCTGAATGGCGTGCGTTGTCTGGTCCCCTTTGCCCTCTCTGACCATCTCTGCCTCTGAAGGTGCTGACCACAGTACCTTCCCCACCCTCTCACCTGGGGAGAAAGCTAAGATAAAACACTCTCCTAGAAACACGTGGCCAGGTGTGCCCCGAAGTTAGAGATGCTGGCACCAGCCAGGGACTGACCCAGGGTGATGGCCCCGGGCCTGTGCCCCCACGCAGGACGCAACTTGAGAAGATGCTACAGAAACAGCCCACCACCCCTGCCAAAGCCCTCCTCTGTGGATTTACAGCCCAGAAAAAGGAATAATCCCAAACTGATGCTCCCTGAGAACCACCAAAAGCAACAAAACACAGCCCTCACCCAAGATGAGGATGCTCTAGAGGAGAAGGCGATCTTCCCAGGGCCCAGCCTGACATTTTCCCCACAGCTGGCCACCCCTGCTGGGCGGAGACATCGCCCCCTCCCACCTGCCCCAACCCGCCTCCCTTTGAAGAGTCAGGAAGCTAGGGAAACCCGTGAAAACCAGTGCAGTGGACATCTGCACAGGCTTCACGGAGACATCACAGCTGTTACCACACTACTGCGTTGCCCCTCTCCTGCCCTCTCTGTATACACATACGTCTACCTATATGCATACACGTCTGGGTATATGCATACACACAGACTTTCCCTGCTAAACCACCTGAAAGCCACTTACAAACAACACCCACCAAGTACTTCAGCATGAATTTCCTGATAAGGGCATTCTCCTACAGCATCACAACCAACACAAACATCTCTGAGTTATAACACCTAAAATATCTAACAATAATCCTGGGCCTTATTCAGATTCCCTAGTGTTTCTAAAATGCCTTTTGTATCTGTTTCTTTTCATCAAGTGACGAATCATGGCGTACTGTTTTGCACTTGTTTTTTCTAGTTTATCTCTGAATTTAATGCATCCACCCCTCTGCCTCGCCAGGTTTTACTTTGTTTTGTTTTCCATGATGACATTGTTTTTGGTTTACTTTAGTTTTGTTTTCATGGATCCAGGCTCGTTGTCTTCTAGAAAGTCCCACAGTCTGGACTCATCTGATTATTTTCTCATGATTAGATTCACTTGAACATTCTTGGCAATAATATTACGTAAGGAATGCTGTGGGCTGCTGACTGCACCGTCCCAAGAAGCACGTATTTTGTTCCAACGTTTTCATTACTGAGTTTGATCATTTGGTTAAGTGATGTTAATTAGAAAGGTGGTTTCATTTTTCCATTTTTCATTAATAAGAATCTATGGAACGACACTTTAAGACTTCATGGCTATCTTAGTCCCCAGACTGTCACTGAATGATTTTAGCATTCATTGTCAATTTTTGCCTGCATCAACTATGGCATTGGGAATGACAAAATCATAATTTTCTAAATTCATAATGCTTTCTATATTTATTAGGGAATATTCATCTGGAAAAGTTTTTATACTCTTTATACTTCTCACTTTTTTAAAAGTCCACACTTCAGGAAAAATTTTAGGTCTAAACATTCACTGCTGCACCCCCTGGAGCTCTCTGTTCTGGGGGTCTGCATGACCTTTGACTGGGGTGCTGCTTGGAGCCAGGCTGTCACGTCAACATGCCTTTCACTAGGGCCTTAAATTCATCCCTTATTTTTTGATGGTAGTTTGACAGTATATCTATTTTTACATAACTACTTCCCATTTCTTTGCTTCTCCCTCAGAAACGATACATCAGCTTATTCTACTTTGCCGCTGTCACATGCTGAATAAAACGTATGGAGAGAAATGACTGGCAATAGGTAGAAAATGATGTATAAAATCCTGCAGCTTTGAAAAACGCCTGCTGCTGCTGCTAAGTCGCTTTAGTCGTGTCCAACTCTGTGCGACCCCATGGACGGCAGCCCACCAGGTTCCCCCATCCCTGGGATTCTCCAGGCAAGAAAACTGGAGTGGGTTGCCATCTCCTTCTCCAATGCATGAAAGTGAAAAGTGAAAGTGAAGTCGCTCAGTCGTGTCCGACTCTTAGCGACCCCATGGACTGCAACCTACCAGGCTCCTCCATCCATGGGATTTTCCAGGAAAGAGTACTGGAGTGGGGTGCCACTGCCTTCTCCGGAAAAGTGCCTAACATTCACTCAAAAATACTTGAGTGGCATCATCATTTTGCTGGGTCCTAGGAAGGAAAAAGTAGAGAAGACAGAGTTTCTACCCTCAAAAATACCTCACCACGCCCCATTTCAGCTTTCCTGGTGGTTCAGGATTAAAGAATTGGCCTGCCAAGGCTGGAGACACAGATTCAGTCCCTGGGTTGGGCAGATCCCCTGGAGAAGGAATTAGCAACCCATTCTACTATTCTTGCCTGGGAAATCTCATGGACAGAGGAGCCTGGTGGGCTACGGTCCATGGGGTCACAAAGAATTAGATATGGCTTAGGAATCAAACAACAATGATGCCCTATTTCTATACACTAATACAAAGTTTATCCAAAATTATAAGAGCATTTCTATTATGTCCGGAAGACACACCCCAAGATTCTGACCTAGAAAGATGAAGTACCCCCTTGTACAACAACCAAAAATGGGATTGATCTCTGCAACCAGACTCTCATAGCTGCTCTCCCTCACCTAGAATTCAGCGCAGGTGCCCAAGTGGCTCAGATGGTCAGGTCTACAGGTGACTCATTCAAATACATGTCCCAGAAGCTACACTAAATGGTGATTAAGAATGGACTGTTTGGCTTTAATCTCAGTTCTGTTACTAACTGCTCAAATGAAACTCAAGCACTCAGGGTCTCCACTCTTCAAATGCAGCATGTGGGTAAGAAAGCAAGTCCCATCAGGTTGTGATGGAATTGTGAGTTGACACAATGAAACTGCTTGTAGCTTTCCTTAGCACAGGACGGGCTCCCCTCGGGGTTCAGATGGTAAAGAATCCGCCTGCAATGCAGGAGACTCGGGTTTGATTCCTGGATCGGGACGAGCCCCTGGAGAAGGGAATGGCAACCCACTCCAGTATTCTTGCCTGGAGAATCCCATGGACAGAGCAACCTGCTGAGTTATAGTCCACGGGATCTCAGAGTCGGACATGACTGAGTGACTACCACGAGCATATGATACATATTCAGTAACTATTAGTTGTTCTGAAGGTGATTATAATTATTCCTATTCATTTGATTTCTTTCTCTAAAAGAAGGTTGGCTATCAACAGATTGAGACTTCCAATACCATTGAGAAGTTCCCTCACCCGCCTCCCACCCCCGCCAGATGAGGAATACAATAGGAAATCCCTGACTTTCTCAAAAAGCAAACCGCAGGAAAACAATTACAGCTGTGCCACACAGTGAGAGGAGAAAATCCTCCAGTTGGGGGCCAAATTACAACATCTTAATACCAGGGATTAGAGCCTATTGTATGGGCTTGACTTCTCTGAATTCATGAGGCCCAAGCTGCAAGCTATTAAGCAGAGAGATTAGTTTTATGGGCCAATGGGCGGCAGACCAGCTCCAGCGAGAGCCAGGGTTTTGGAAGCAGGTGGGACCACCGCGTGCAAGCCTGAACCTACCTGCGCTGTCAGTCAACCCTGAGGACTCATGGTGTGCAAACAGAGCCACCTGAAGTTTCTTCGACTGGATGCAGACGTATTTCTTACATGCTTCACATACTCACGAGTGTCGCTACACTCAATTAAAGCAAAATTTTAAGTCTTGTAGTGTTTAGTGTTTATCCACTGAGGACTAAACCCATCTCACTTCTAACTGCCTAATGATTAATGAGAGATGATGTATATCTGAGTATTAGAGTCGTTAAAACCCGGGGTGGTGAGACAGCATTTATGGGCAGTCTGATATTTTATAGACTATTGCTGCCTTGTCCATTTAAGCCTCGTCCATTTAATCACTTTCCACTAAAAATATTTTTTAAGTAGGGCCGAAGGACAGAACAACCATCAACGGCCTCAGCCCTTCCAGCTCAATTAAGCTTGGTCACACGTTGGCATCAGTAATGACCACCATCTGCTCAAGTCCACGGCCCAGCAGCCCTCCCTGTGCATGGAAATCACCACGTGTCCATCAAATTGCCTGATGCTGGCAGAGGCCCAAGAGCACCACGTGAGCAAAGAAGCTGCCTGACATGAGCCTCCGGTGGAGTGCAAATGCACGCGCTTCGGGAGACTGGGGGCCCAGCAGTTCTGGTCGGAGGGCACCGGGAAGGGGCAGGTCATACCTGGGACCCACCTGGCTCCTCCTTAAGCAGACAGGCAGGTGAGCATGCCTGTCCAGGTGTGGGAAGGTATTTGACTCTTCCTCACTTGAATGCAGCATCCACTTATCAAAAGGCAGGCATCTGTTTAAAAAGTTGGTGGCAATCAGAAAAAAATGTGGGCCTTGGGATGTGAGTTGAGTGATTCAGGGAGCAGAAGGCTTTCCTGCGCAGCTCAGATGGCTGTGACAAAACACACAGGCTGGTGGCTTAAACATCAGACATTACTTCTCACAACTCTGGAGGCTGGAAGTCTAAGGTCAAGGCGCTGGGAGATGGGGTTCCAGTGAGAGCTCCCTTCCTGGTGTGCAGACAGTGTCCAGGGAAAGACCTCTCATCCATGGACACTAATCCCCTGCTGGGGCCCCACCCTCGTGACCTCACCTGACCCTGATTATCATCCACAGACCCATCTCCAAATCATCCCATGGGAATGAGGGCTTCAATGCAGGAATCTGCTGGGGCTGGTGGGGAGGACACTAACAAGGCTCGTAATAAAATGGAGTAAATAAAGCTCAAGGGAGAGAAATGCACAGCCCATAAAGCTTTCTCTTCGAGTCTGCTCTCCCTGTGACTCGGAGCCCATCCCCCAGGGCTCTTCATAATATGCCCCCCGATTTCACACCAGCCCCTGCTCAAACATCACCTCAAAGCAGCACTTCTCAGGTGTCCATCTGACCCTGCACCCTCTTATTCCTGATACTCGTATTGTGTTTGAATTTTCTCTAAAGCCCCCTGCCCCCACCTTGCTACCTAAACACAGGTTTATTGTTCCCAAATCCATTCCCTTCCACACTCACTCAGGACCAGGTCCCTATCAGTCATGGCTGCATCCACAGGGCCCTCAGAGTATCTGGCGTGTAACAAGTACTTAATACGTGCTGCTGCTGCTAAGTCACTTCAGTCGTGTCCAACTCTGTGCGACCCCATAGACGGCAGCCCACGAGGCTCCCCCGTCCCTGGGATTCTTCAAGCAAGAACACTGGAGTGGGTTGCCATTTCCTTCTCCAATGCATGAAAGTGAAAAGTGAAAGTAAAGTTGCTCAGTCGTGTCCGACTCTTTGCAACTCCATGGATTGTAGCCCACCAGGCTCCTCTGTCTGTGGGATTTTCCAGGCAAGAGTACTGGAGTTGGGGTGCCATTGCCTTCTCCGTAATACACGCTAGTGGAGAGAATTATTTAAAACTGTCATGCTGGCCCCTCTCTCACAATATGGAGCGAGAAGACAAAAGATCAGTTTACCCTGTTTAGAACAGCGGATATGAAGCCCTTGCACGGTCTCCAAGTGGCAACACATTCGTGTGGGAACTGCCGTAAAAATGTTAATAAGGAACAGGCACACTTTTCTTAAAATGACCCCCAAACAGTAGCTGTGACAACCAGCTACCACAAGGACAGCCAATACTCTAAAGCCAAGATAAGTACTTTACAAACCTCAGCTCACGCGGGCCACCTGACACTATGAAGCAGTTACTATTATTAGCCTGAATTTATAAGCATGAGACTAAAGAGGTCAAGCGACTTCTCCAAGGTCACGCAGCTAGTCCTCACGGGGCCAGGGTTCCGGCTAGAGTCGGTCTGACTCCAAAACCTCTGGCTTCGTCGTGTGTCCTCATCGGGACTGCGACAGATTCGGCCACGTTTTTGGAAGCTCAGCGAATTTCCTGCGTGAAAATAAGCTGGTGTCCAGAGTTTCTGCTTATACGTCAATCAGCTAAAAATAAGCAATTATAGCTTTAAAAAGGAAGGATATTCTCACACTCGCTACAGCCTGGATGGACCTTGAAGACTTCATGAAATGACGAGTCACAAAAGGAGGAACATTGATATCACCTATATGAAAGGCGTGGAGGATTCAAATTCACAGACACAAAGCAGCTGGTGTGACCAGGGGCCGGGAGCCAGGACGGGGAGTCAGCGTTTACTGACAACAGAGCTTCCCTTTTGCAGGAAGAACTATGGACGTGGATGTTGGGGACAGCTGTGCGACAGTGAGGCTGTGCTTCACACCCCTGGAACTGTACCCTAAATCATGGTTATGACGGTATATTTCATGTTATGTACGTTTCATCGCAATAAACATTTTTTTTTAATTGAGCACACACAGAAAAATGGTTCGAACATTTTCAATCTACCTGCTGATCCCCCATAGCTCTCAGTGAAGCACAGACCCTGTCCCTTTACAATGATGGGCGGATGACAGGAGGAGCCGGCCTTGGTGACACGCACGTGGCGGCCAGCTGCCTATCTTCATCCGACACCTCGGAACGGCCTACACACCGCGACCCGCCTCCTCCTTGTAGGAAGACACGGCGACCTGTCCTAGTAACTGCCCATCAGACACAAGCAACCAAGTCACAGAGTCACTTTTATTTCCTGGAAGGCTGGCTGCGCTGCAGGAGAGGCAGTGTACAGACACAGGTCTTCTGCTTCCGGATCTCTAAGCTCCCTCCCTAAAGAAGACTCTCGTTAATTTCAGAAATCCCATTAGTGGTCATTTCTTCTGCTCATCCTCGGAAGCCAGCACGGTGGAAGACGGAGGAGGAGGGAGAAAAGGAGAGGGAAGGGTTAGGGTGCAGGCAAAGGAGATGAACAGAAGCAGGTGAGACGGCAAGGCCTGGCCGATCTGGCGCGTCTGGCCCCGTGTGGGCAGCAGGGGAGGGGCTCTGTCACCACGTGGGGAGCACTCCTATTAGGAACCCACCTCCAAAGGGTGCATCCCCACGGCGGTGGCCTCCGACTCACGTGTGCCTGAGCTCCACATCCGCGGTCACCTAGCAACGCCGCCACCTAAGGGGACCCTAGGTGCTCTCAGCCCTCGCCTCCCTCCTGTAATTACTCCCTTTCTAGGCTCAGCCATCTCCTTTGGCTCTTCTCTGTAAATTAAATTTGGACCACTTCAACTAATGCATTAATAACAACGCCGTTTTCTTCTCAGGAAGTAATTTTTTAAAAAGCACCTTTGGACCTCCGCGGCATCTTGGCTCCCTGCCCCAATAGGCAAAATCAGCCGGGCCGGCACTGTGTCTGCCCCACCCCTCCACGTCAGGGAAACAGGTTGGAAATCGGATGCGTGGGCACTGCCACGTACAGGTCAGCCCGCTATGTTCAATGCCCCTCCCTGGGGGAGCAGCCAGCACTGGACAAGTGACAGGCGCTGGCCTTCCCTTCTCAGAAGGCTGTTCTCTATAACGATCTCACCCGCAATGAGACATCCCGAGGTTCCTTTCCAAGTCACCCCAGGAACTCGTCTCTATTGGGTCTCTGTTAGGCTTTCAGGCACGTCCATGATGGTGGGGGTGTGGGGGTAGGGGGAGGTGCCAGCTTTCAAAGTTAGGACACTTGAAATGATTTCTGCCCAAAGAATACGATCAAGCCGCATAAAAGCAAACAGCGGTCTCCCTGCCAGCTGACCCTGGGCCAGTTTCCAGTAAGAGGCTTTCTTTCTCGTTCACCCACACGCTCCCCAACAGCTCTCCCTGCCTGGCACGTGGGTCCTCACTTGGGCTCAGGCATCCACTACTCTGGGGTGTGCCCGTCTTTCTCTCTCTACACCCTGCCCCACGTGATGTCCAGTCAAAGCCTGTTTCTGGGAGGAGTGTGGTAAGCACATCCACACCCCAAGCCAGCCACGAGGCACCCCAGCACCTCTGGCTCCTGGCGGGCCACGTGCCCTTTCCCCAGGCCACCACGGCGCTCACAGCAAAGGACCCACTGGCCACCAGTGGGGTCTCAGCTGCCCTGGGAAAGCTCTTGATTTGGTGGGCTTGTTTTGACTCCTTTGTTTTTCTGTCCTCTTGAAGTCAGGCCCTGAGTTTGAGTAAATGGACACAACTCAATGGACTTGAGTTTGAGTAAACTCCGGGAGTTGGTGATGGACAGGGAGGCCTGGTGTGCTGCAGTCCATGGGGTCGCAAAGAGAGATGACTGAGGGACTGAAGTCAGGTGGCGCAGGTCCCAGGAGGACCCCCGGCAGACCACAGGTCCTTAAATCCCACTCACAGACCCCATTCTCAGGGACCCCCGGAGGGAATCTGCTCGGGCCCTCCTCTGACTCACAGGCCTGTCTACCCAGGACGCCCGGACCGCCCGCCCGCACCCCACCCCGCGGCCAAGGACTTGAACATCCGTCCCCACCTTCTCTTGGAAGCCCGAGCCCACCCCGGAGAACCGGCAGAAACACCGCTTCCGTCACAGGATGAGGTGACCCCTTTTCGTTTTGGCGTTTCCTGTGAAGTTAAAAGAGGATTCCTTCTGGCAGATGGTTGAAACGTCCCCTGAGTTGGGAGCAGACCTCTGGCTCCGACAAGCAGAGAATCTGAAAGTGCCCGGGGAGAACTGTGGCCCGCTCAGGTGAGCTCATTCAAGCTGCTTCGTTATTCAAGTTTGAAAGACGCTTCGGCCCTTGGCGGGAGAAGAAACGAGTCGTGCTGAAGTAATCAGATTTCTGCACTCAGTTTCTTAAAGAACCACTTCCAGTGGGTTGTGTTTACCGACATTAAGAATAGATGAAGTGCTGTCAGAAAAATTCGACCAATGTTCTATCTGGCTCCGAGGTGAGAGTACTTGAAAGAACTGATGTCTAATATTTCCGCAAAGAAACAGACGAGTTCGGAGTCACATTCCAAAGTTTAAACGCTTCTTGCTGAGCTCTCTCCGATTTTAATTACTTGGCTAAAGTTGCTGCGCTGACATTTTTCAAGAGATGAGGGGCACAAGAACAGGAACTCGTACGAAGGCAGACAGACAAAGGGGTTGAATTCAGCAAAGGACTGTAACGTTGTTCCACGCCAGAGCTAACCGCTGGCTGCCCCTTGGACAAAAGCTGACCCAGCCCGAGGCCCAGCAGAACAGGCAATTATCTGCGTGGGGTGGTCTGACAAGCATTGAGAGCACTTCATCCTCCCCCCCCAGCTCCCCATTCCCTCCAAAGAAAACAGAATCCCTCCCATTAGCCTGCCCCTGTGTCCAAAATTGCTGGCATGTGCCTCCAGGCACGACAGACGCTCAGACTGCAGGTACCTGTTTCATTAGGGACACTCTGCCGGGCGGATGGACTGAATTATAGAAGCTGGGCACCAGGCTGTGTACACGGGCATTTTTCAGAAGAGTCAGGCAGAGTGGAGGGTCCGTGAAAGGCAGAGGCACCCTGGGGGCTCAGGGCTGGGCTGAGAGCAGATAGGCTGAGCCGCAAACCGGGAGAAGCAGGCCAGCATCAGTTCAGAACTTGCCAGGGCTGCTGAGGCTGCTTCAAGGGACCGCCAGCACAAAATCGATGACAAGGGGCGATGTATATACACTGTTGATACTGTGTATGAAATAGACAATTAATGAGATACTCAGTGCTCTGGGGGGACCCAGCTGGGAAGGAAATCCCAAAGGGAGGGGACAGATGCAGCTGACGGCTGACTCTCTTTGCTGCACAGCAGAAACTAACACTGCAAAGCAACTGTGTGTGTGTCCGTGTGTGTGTGTGTGTGTCCGTGTGTGTGTGAAAGGCGCGCAGTCGTGTCCGACCCTTTGTGACCCCATGGACTCTACAGTCCATGGAATTTTCTAGGCCAGAATACTGGAGTGGGTAGCCTTTCCCTTCTCCAGGGAATCTTCCCAACCCAGGGATCAAACCCAGGTCTCCCGCGTTGCAGGCAGATTCTTTACAATATACCCCAATAAAAATCTTTTAAAATTAGCTACTAAAATAAAAAGAAAAAGCCTTATCCATTGAAATAATGATTAATTTCTAGGCTTAAGTGCCTATTGATACTATGTAGATGCGGGTCTTCTGTAAGGGGTGAGGGCCCGTCCTCACTCCTGCTTGGCCACGTGTCCCCCTCCCCCTGCAGCCCGGTATCAGGAGAGCATCGCCCAGACGGCTTGTGAAAACATCATCAGCCCAGTATCAGGAGAGCATCGCCTAGACGGCTTGTGAAAGCATTGTCTGCAGAGCCCCACACCCGGAGTTTCCGATGCAGCAGATCTGGGACAGCACCTCTGAGAACTGGCTCTTCCAGCAGGTTTCCAAGTGACGCTGATGCTGCCGGTGCAGGGATCGCAGTTTGAGAACCACTGGTCCAGCTGCTCCACACGAAGTGAGACGGAGTCAGGCTGCCCTTCCTTCCTCCTGGCCTCTGTGTTTCTCTGAACATACGAGGGAGTTGACTGACTTGATGTCCGTGGTTTGGGCAGGGAGATTATTTGAACTAATACCATGATCCAATAGCATTCCAAAATTTTTTCATGTACCACAATAAAAAGTTTACTTGAGAGCCTAATTACACACACACAACTGGGGTTTCCCTGGTGGCTTAGTCAGTAGAGTCTGCCTGCGATGCAGGAGACTTGGGTTCGATCGCTGACTTTGAAAGATCCCCTGGAGAAGGAAACGGCAACTCACTCCAGTATGCTTGCCTGGGAAATCTCATGGACAGAGGGACCTGGTTGTCTACAGTCCATGAGGTGAAAAGAGTCAGATACGACTGAGCAACTAAACCTACCTACCTCCAATTGGAGTAAAGTCTTCAGCAGGCAATATTCACCCTTACTCCTGTTATATAAGCTGGTATTCTCTATTTTCCCCTCTTGTACTCAATTTCATTAAAATAATATGCTGAACATGCTTCTCTTTAACTGGAATGCTAGCAATAATTTTGGAGGAAAGTCAAGAAAACAAAACTCTACCATAAAAATAAACATGTCATTTTTAGATCTTAGGAGAAATGAGTATTTAAGAGGCACATAATCGTGCAACCCCAGTTGGTACTTATTTTTAAAAGTTCATGGCTTTTCAAACTGTTAGAAGCAATCCAATTAGAAATGTTGGGAATGAGAATGCAGAGATAATTTGTCAGAGTCACTTGAGAAAGCTTGACTAACAGACTTGAGATATGCAAGGAAGGATTTTCCAGCGTGGTAAATTACACACTCCCATGTTACACTAACGACGAACACGGTATATTTTTCTTCTGCTGTGGCTCAGCACTGCGGCAATAAAGGCTGCACGCTGGAGTGCTGGCTGACGCTGGGGCCATGAGACGTGCCATGCTCACCTTCAGTGGAGAGCCCAGGTCCCTGCCCACCGACCTCACTGCCTGTCACCTGGGCGGTGACCCTGGGCAACCACTGCTGGGCTCCATGGTGTGATTCTGTGTATTCGTACCTCTCACTTAGTTCCATGGACCTTGGGAAACCTCATCCTTCACGTGACATGTCCTCCCAGGAAAGGAAGAGTCCTCTCCAGTAAAAGGACAACATTGATAATGCCCTCCTATTACAGAAGCCTGTCTCAAAGGCAAAACAATAAAATCAGCAAGTTTTCCACACATGCCCACACTTCTTATCAATTAATCTGACAATCTTATCAAACAACTCTGTTACTGAAGACAGTTCGGAGGCATTTTTTAAGGCTTTGCAGGGAATAAATTAATTATTAAAAGTCTTGGCAAAACTGAGTATCTTGATGATTAGGAAGTAATATCTGCATTTAGCTCTCTCGACATTACTTTTTATCCTTTTAATTATTTCTAGTGGGTTCCACCCCATCCAGTTCCTCACCCTCATACTCATGAAACTTGTTGACTTAAAAAGTTCTGATGAGGTCCTCACCCCAAGGCCAATGTCATATGATAATCGCTTACACGTAACGTAGAATCTAAAAAAAATGATACAAATGAACTTGTATACAAAACAGAAGTAGAATGCAAAAAAACAAACTTAGGTTCCCAATGGGGAAGAGGGTCGGAGACGGATAAATTAGGAGACTGCCATCGACAGATACACACTGGTAGATGTGGAAGGGATAAGCAACAAGGTCCCACTGTACGCACAGGGCGCCATACTGTTTTGTCATAACCTATAAGAGAAAAGAGTCTGAAGAATAAATATGCATGTATAACTGAATCACTTTGCTGTACCCCTGAAAGGAACACAGCTCTGCAAACCAACTACACTAAAATACTCTGAAGAGGCCATTCCCACTAAGACTGCAGCCCCCATCTTGGCCGTACATTAAAATCACCAGGGGGAGTCTGTAAGTGACCAATGGCCAATCCTGCCCCAGGCCAAACGAGTGGCAGTCTCTGCTGATGGGGACCGATGGGGCCCAACACCTGTGTTTTGGGAGCTCTTCCCACGCAGTTGACAGCCATGGCTCTGTCTGGGATGTAACCCCCACCCCTGTTGCAAGAGATGTTAACAAAAAATCGAAGGCGCAGAGTCAGCCTCCAGTTGCAGAAGCTGTTTCCCCCCAAGGAAGAGACGAGAGAGGCACATGTCCAGGGGTGCAGAGAATCCCCTCCAGTATCCCCGCATCTTATTCACCCAGGGGTGCAGAGAATCCTTTCCAGTATCCCCGCATCTTATTCACCCAGGGGTGCAGAGAATCCTTTCCAGTATCCCCGCATCTTATTCACCTGCACAGCTGGGTCACTAGCTGGCCTACAGCTCTTGCCCACCTTGCACTTTCCCATTCTCTTCCTACTTGGTGGTCCCCTCGATGGGGGACGCACTCACGCCCCCGAGCAGCATCACCATTCTCCTCCCGTCTCAGCCACGTGGCTCAGAGCCAGGCCCCATTCAGCCCAGGAGCTGAGACAGGACAGCAGCCCCTGGAGCTAGAACTGGGCCGACAACACCTGTCGGGGGCCCAGGGCTGCAGGCTTCCCCGGAAGACAGAGCAAAGGCTCCCACTTCAAGAGGGGCAGCGAGATGAACAGCGGGGCTGGGCCAGCAATTAGGGGCTCTGCGCCGTGAATTCCAGGTGAGTCAGAGACTCCCGAGTGTTAAGTGGGCCGCGCTCTGCACGCGTTTGATCTGAACCTCACAGTTACACGTTCCCATCCCGTCAGACCCAGTTACACACAAAGGGGATTCATCTCCCAAGAAAATACTGCACAGCAGAGGGGACCCTCGGGGCTCTGTTTCTTAGCTTTCATCAAACGCACGTGGATCACACTTTGCCCTGTGAATTTTACATTCTCTGCTAAATCTATGATCATCATTCTGTTCTTTAACATCAGTTCTGGTCCTGCAATGGAGAAGGAAAGGGCAACCCACTCCAGTACTCCTGCCTAGAGAATCCCATGGACAGAGGAGCCTGGTGGGCTACAGTTCCTGGGGTCGTAAGAGTCAGACACGACTGAGCGACTGCACCACCACCAAGGGTCCTGCTAAATTTATTTTTGTTTTGTTCCCGTTTTCGTTCTGCAGGGAGCCTTACTTGGCAAAATACAATAATGTTCTCGCCTTGGCATGTCCTTTGACTCCTGGAGGCTGGACTAGATTCCATGGTGTCATGAATTCCTGGATTAACCCTTTTCATGAAAGAACGGCGAGTCCTGCTGCTCTCTCTCAGGATGCCACTGTGCCGAGGAGACAGGAGGTCACTTAGTCCAGGCAAAGCAGTTTGGGACTGTCAGCCCAGCAGGACTCATCGATAGACACCCCCGTGTCTGTCCTTGGGAGTGGATGGTACAGACAGCCCCCAAACACGGCCCCTGAGTGAGGACGCCTTGCTAGGGGGGAAACGCAATAGACAGAGGCCTGTCTGGTCACCTCCTCCGTCCTTTTAGAAGCAGGAATGACAGCTGATCTTCACCCTCAGGGGAAGAAGGAAGGGAAGCCCACAGAGGGGTCTTCCAGAGCAGACTATCCCACCACACATTGCCTGGCGGGGGTTGACCAGCTTTACGGAGTATAGACCACACATTTCAGATCTGATTTCTCTTGTGCGGATAAATACATTGGGTAACTCAAGAAAGAATGAGTTGATGCTGGGCTGGAAGGTCAGTGTCTAGACTGGGGCTGAAATACTGTTTCTCCACTTGGACATATGTGCACTCTGCCCTTTACGTGAGTCTCTGCCTGTGTGCAGAGAAGGCAATGGCACCCCACTCCAGTACTCTTGCCTGGAAAATCCCATGGACGGAGGAGCCTGGTGGGCTGCAGGCCACGGGGTCTCAAAGAGTCGGACACGACTGAGCGACTTCACTTTCACTTTTCACTTCCATGCATTGGAGAAGGAAATGGCACCCCACCGCAGTATTCTTGCCTGGAGAATCCCAGGGACGGGGGAGCCTGGTGGGCTGCCGTCTATGGGATCGCACAGAGTCGGACACGACTGAAGCGACTTAGCAGCAGCAGCAGCAGCATCCGCCTGTGTGTCCTATCCTGCAGAGACTGCCAGAGAAATAGGGACATTTCTCTGTCCTAAATATGAGGATGTGAAAGTGAACAAGTGGAAAGAGGAGCCCGCCAAGCCCCTCTGTCTATGGGATTCTCCAGGCAAGAATACTGGAGTGGGTTGCCATTTCCTCCTCCAAGGCATCTGGAGTCTCCTGCAGTGGCAAGCAGATTCTTTACCACTGGTGCTGCCTGGGAAGCCCATTGAAGGAGCAGTCATTCATATTTAACGTGAAAGAGAATGGAGGCTAGGAGATTTGCACCCAGACCCCCCAGAAGTAAGCAAAGGCAGAAGCCTGGCTCAACCCGAAGTTATCCAGCACCAAATCTGCTACACGCCATTGCCTCTACGACTCAAAGGAAAATGTCACAGGTGTCCAAAGGGAGGCATGTGCCGACTGTTATCCTTTCCTGCTGGGGAATGAGAATCGATTCCCTGGAGGTATTTGAGATGAGCCTTGAAGGATGGCAGAGTTTGACAAGGCACGACGGTCAGAGGAAATTATAAACTACAGGAACTCATTCAAAGAGAGCAGAAGGTAAGAGGGCAGGAACAAGGGGGGCACTGACGGCAAGTGGCTCAGCTGAGGCTGAGGCTCCAAGACTCTGGCCACCTGATGGGGAGAGCTGACTTACTGGAGAAGACCCTGCTGCTGGGAAAGACTGACGGCAAAAGGAGGGGAGGGTGGCGGAGAATGAGATGGTTAGATACCATCATGGACCCGATGGCCGTGAATGTCAACAAACTCCGGGAGATAGTGAAGGAGAGGGAAGCCTGGCGGGCTGCAGTCCATGGGGCCCCAAAGAGTCAGACACGACTTAAGCGACTGAACAACAGCAAGCGTGGTTCAGTTCAGCTGGAGCACAAGTCATGCAAAGGAGAGCTGTGGAAGTCAGACTGGGAATTTGGGTTTGAAACATGGAGGGCCTCGAATGCCTTGTAAGTGAATCAACTCCGTCTTGGGAGTTTAGCACCTAATGGAATGAAATGGCCATAAAAACTCCATAAACTGGAAACCTGCGACTCCTCCTGAACCCTGAACATGTTTCCTAAGCAAAAGCCTTTCTTCTCCGACTAAACCACGTGCAAAAGGCTAAACGGAGCCCAGAGAATCAGCCCAAGGTCACGCCTTAGCAGGGCTGAGTGCTGTGGCCGGTTGCTAGGGCCTGAGGACAGGCTTCACAAACTGGGTCACCTGTAGAGCTTGGAACATGCTTGAGGCCAAGGGCTCACCCCAGAGCAATGTGGGAGGAGGCGGGCCCAGACCTCAGCCTTCTGAAAGCCCCCCGGGGTCTCTAACGTGCAGCCATGCTTGGCACGCCAGTCTGAGGCCGTGGCATCAAACATGGCGTGCGCCCTGAGGACTCATAACATCCAGAGCTGACCAGGGGACCGTCTGCCTTCCAAAGGGGCTCTGACTCCTGCTGCGGCTGCGGGGCAGACTCCCCTTGGAGCAAGCCGACCTCCACTGTGGTGGTTCTGACCCCCGGGGCAGAGGAGTCAGTCCGCAGGCAGTAGCTTCGTCTTTTCATCTGATGCGAACCATCTCAGGGTTTCCTGATGCAGGATGCAGCCCCCGCCTCAGGGCTCCTGCAAGGTGATGGCTGGCTTCCTCCTGAGCTGAGCCCCCGGGGCTGTCTGGAGGTCCCTCAGCCCACATCTCTCAAACTGCTCTCCCAGGGACCGGCAATGATGTTAGCCCTTCCCACTGGGGCAAGGGAGAACCCTGTTGAGTCGGTCTCCATGATTTAAAAAGACCATCATTAGCATTTCCCGGGAGGTCCAGTGGTGAAGAATCCACCCGGCAATGCAGGGGACACAGGTTCAATCCCCGGTCCAGGAAGTGAGACCCCATGTGTCAGGTTGATGCTCTAGAGGCAAGCGTGGCAGCAGCTGAGGCCCCAGGGCTCTAGACCCCCTGCTCTCCACAAGAGGAGCCGCTGCAGTGAGAAGCCCGCGCGGCGCACCTAGCGGACCCCGGGCTAACAGCGCAGCCCAGCACAGCCATGAGCAAACAGCCTTAAGAGTCAGTTCAGTTCAGTCGCTCAGTCGTGTCTGACTCTCTGCCGCCCCATGGACTGCAGCACGCCAGGCCCCCCTGTCCATCACCAACTCCCGGAGTCCACCCAAACTCATGTGCATCGAGTCGGTGATGCCATCCTCCCATCTCATCCTCTGGGGTCCCCTTCTCCTCCTGCCCCCAGTCTTTCCCAGCATCAGGGTCTTTTCCAATGAGTCAGCTCTCTGCATCAGGTGGCCAAAGTATTGGAGTTTCAGCTTCAACATCAGTCCTTCCAATGAACACCCAGGACTGATATCCTTTAGGATGGAATGGTTGGATGTCCTTGCAGTCCAAGGGACTCTCAAGAGTCTTCTCCAACACCACCACAGTTCAAAATTTGAAAAAGAGTTTGTTAAAAATAGAAATGCCACCACACCACCTCTATGACTCTGCCCTCATCCCCCCTGACGAGGACCACTGTGGACCTACCTAGTGGGTTCCCCACCAGGTGACACGCTGCCAGGGATGAGCCTACACCCTAGAGGTGGGGCTGTGGTGCAGAGGACCTCCCGTGGGGAACCCTGGAGACGAACTGGGTTCCAGATCCAACACCGCAGGACACGGCAAGTTACCTGACGCCTCTGAGTTTTCTCATCTGTGAGGCAGGATTAATAGAGCACCTACTTTAGAGGATATATATGTGAATCAAATGAGTCAATGCTGTAAGCGCCTGTCTAGGACCTGCCACAGTGCGGTCAATTAATCAGCAACAATAATAGCTTATTAAGCAAATGCTGCTGCTGCTGAGTCGCTTCAGTTGTGTCCGACTCTGTGCAACCCCATAGATGGCAGCCCACCAGGCTCCCCCGTCCCTGGGATTCTCCAGGCAAGAACACTGCAGTGAGGTGCCATTTCCTTCTCCAATGCATGAAAGTGAAAAGTGAAAGGGAAGTCGCTCAGTCGTGCCCGACTCTTAGCGACCCCATGGACTGGAGCCCACCAGGCTCCTCCATCCATGGGATTTTCCAGGCAAGAGTACTGGAGTGGGGTGCCATTGCCTTCTCCTATTAAGCAAATACTTGATATTAATTAATAATTAAACAAAACACCTATTTATTGCCGAGTCCGCCGCAGTGTCTCAGATGGGCCACGTGGAGCATGAGGTCAGCTCAGACTCCAGGTGTTTTGTTTTGTTCTGCCAGCAAGCACTCTTGAGATCTCTCTGCTCAGGTGTTCTCCAAATTGCTTTCATTTTTTTAATAGACATGAAAGACTACATTTATTCCTGGGAGATTTTACCCTGTTGATCTGGATTTCCAGCCCACACCCACGTGATAGTACAAACAAAGCAACAAGGTTTCATAACGTCCTCACAAACAGGAGCAGGAAGAAACCTCAAAAGTCCTTTTGGCTCACCCTGACCTTCAGGGTGAGTCAGTCCAGAGTGTGGACCAAATACACGTCTTGTGGGGTCTTGGAGCACAGGGCAGGGCAGGGCGCTGTGACTCAGCTGGTTATCACTATTAAAAATAAATCTCAGCGCCTCAGTGGCAGCTTGCATGCCATCGATAACTCTGGATAAGAGGCACAGAGGTCCTCCATCAGCCACCAGCCCACGGCGTCCAGCATCTCATACACAGATGCTCGTCAAGCTCAATAAGAACTGCATGCGCAAGAGAAGACAGACCCAGCCCAGGCCATCAGGGATGGATTCTCACTGGGAGAAGACAACAGTGCACAGCTCCCTGTTATTTGTGGAGCCCACATCAACTCCCTACTTATTTATGCCTTATAATTTAATTTTTCTGGCATACAGTCATAAATCACACAGGCTGGTCACTTGGAAAACAGCTCATTGTTATGCCTAGCGAACTTTAAACAAGGTAATCATTCTCTCTGCGCTTTCAGCTTCTCTTTACAGAGCTAAAGCGAGTGACATGTCACAAAGAGACTTCTGCTGCAAAGCACCGAATCCAGGCGTTTTCAGAGGAATCAACACCTGGCGCGCCATGTTTTATTCAGATCCATTTCAGGGTTATTTTTCTGGTCTCAAGCATCTCTGTCTTTGGCAAATCAACTTACAGTGGTTCGGGGCAGCTGCTTGCTGCTGAAAATAGAGAAACAGGGAAAGCCTGAGCCTGCAACACACGGCATGGAAAGAAGAAACAAATGGAGCCACTTAGGGTTTTGGGTCAAAGTCAGCGACTTGAGAGGTGAAGGGAGCGTGGAATCAGGGTCTGGACATGGCCTCATTTTCCCCCAGGGAATCCCGTGGCCGGGGGGTCCCCTGAAAGCTCCCTATCTGGGGCACCCAGATAATATTCCAAGAACAAGTGAAGCCAACGTACTACACTGTCCCACCTGCTGAACGGCAGCTCGCATGCAGATTTATGCCAGCTTCCGTGCTTAAGGAGATAGGAAAGAGATCACTGCTGACACAGAAGAATGAGCCAGGAAGAGTCCAGCGTCTAAACCTTCCAAATCAGAGCCAAGCCACAGTCACGGATAAAAACAATCGATTCTCCTCCGTGCACAGCCCTTCTGCATCCAGCCGTTGGGTCATTTCCACCTGCCCCCAGAAAACCCTCCTACCCTCTGCGTCTCCCACAGCTGTCCAGAGGTTCCCGGTTCAAGGCTGATATCTACTTCTCCAGGAAGGCTTCCTTCACTAATTGGAACATTTAGCTCCCAGGGGTGCTTTAGGGCCTATTTTGGGGGTGGACTTATTTGTCAAGGCAGGCTTGCCTGATAGCTCAGTTGGTAAAGAATCCACCTGCAATGCAGGAGACCCGGGTTTGATTCCTGGGTCAGGAAAATCCCCTGGAGAAGGACTAGGCTACCCACTCCAGTATTCTTAGGCTTTCCTTTTGGTTCAGCTGGTAAAGAATCCACCTGCAATGCAGAAGACCTGGGTTTGATCCCTGGGTTGGAAAGATCCCCTGGAGAAGGGAAAGGCGACCCACTCCAGTATTCTGGCCCGGAGAATTCCATGGACTATATAGTCCATGGGGTCGCAAAGAGTCGGATTCGACTGAGTGACTTTCACTTGACACTTAAAGATCTGTTTGTCGAGGTGGGGATTCAGGCTCTGAAATCAGATTCCCCAGGATCAGGCCTGGGCTCTCCCACTTGCTAGTTATCATCTCTGGGTTGTGTGTGTGTGTTAAGTCGCTTCAGTCATGTCCAGCTCTGTGCAACCCTATGGACAGTACCCGCCCCTCTGTCCATGGGATTCTCCAGGCAAGAATACTGGAGTGGGCTGCTGTGCCCTCCTCCAGGGGATCCTCCTGACCCAGGGATGAGCCCACGTCTCTTACGTCTACCTGCACTGCAAGGTGGGCTGCTTACCACTAGCCCCACCTGGGAAGCCCATCTCTGGGTTACCCTTCTGCAAAGCAGTTCCTAAAAAATGTGCTCACTAAATGGCGCCTGCCACCATCATGACCAACAACCAAAGCAGCAGAGTCTATACACGAAAAAATGTGTTGGTGATTTTGAGAAACATTTCATGGTTGTGATAACGTGGGATGAAACACGCAGAAGGTAAAGACACCCTGGGTGACACACTCCTGCAGGAAAAGGCACCATTTGTCCCACGCTTCAGTCATCTGCCCTGGAGAAGGCAATGGCACCCCACTCCAGTACTCTTGCCTGGAAAATCCCATGGATGGAGGAGCCTGGTGGGCCACAGTCCACAGCGTCACAAAGAGTCGGACACGACTGGGCGACTTCACTTTCTTTCTTTCTTTAGTCATCTCAGTCTATCGCAGTTATTTGGCATCATCATTTTTTGGAAACTTTCTTTGAATCTACCCCAGCCCACCTCTCAACAATGTCTCTGTTTATACTTCTATCTTAGTATCTCATGTAGCTATTTATTCACGAGTTCATTCCACTCCCTCAACAAACCCTTAGGAGGGCTTACTATCCCAGCCCTGTTCTAGGCGCCTCGGGCGACAGAAAAGGACAAAATTTCCTCCTGCTGTCAGGCGTGAGTGGGTTAGCGTGGGAGATGGTACACAGAGCAGCCAAATGGGTTAGAAGGCAAGAGGGCTCTGACGATCCCGGGGAGGACGGAGGCAGGGCGAGGAGCAGGGGGAGGAGGGGTGGAATCAGTAGTGAGGACTCGCTCCCCACGGCTCCCCCTGCCACCCTCATGGGGCTGCAAGATCTCGGGGCGCCTGCCTTTCTCTGCGTCTCCAGCACGGACTACCGGTGCCAACGGCCTCAGCAAACAGGACGTGGTAACTGGACGAAAGCCAGCCCAGGCTTGGACTGCTTTCATCGCACGCTGAGATGGGCCCTCCAGCCCCCAGCATCGCGCCAGGGCTCCTCCTGGGAGGCACCCACCACCCCATCTGCCCCGTCCCTGCCAGCCTGCCTTCCACGTCTTTCGCGGTCCTCTGACCACGTCTACCGGGACGGACGGCATCCTTCCTGAGCTCACTGACCGCCAAAGGCCGTTCTGCTCAGCTCTGCACTCAGAAACATACGGCTTCCTGAACTGAAGCGTCAATACATCACATGCCAAACATACTTTAATCGTAACTTATGTGGAGATAAAGAAGAGAAAAAGGCCATGACATCCTTCCCAGAGCCCCGGCTGACCCCCCAACACACCTGGTCCCCCTCCTGGGCCACCCCCTCCAGCCCCTGCCTTTGCCCCCTTCCATCTGCCTCCTGTCGTCTGTGTTTCTGGCTTTCCTTGTCTCGTGCCTCACACATTACACACATGTGCCACTATTACACACACACACACACACACACACACACACACACACGGTGTTGGTTTATAAACTGAAACAGTGAGAAAGATACACACACTGAGAGAGAAAATTTACTTAAAGTTTATTTGATCAAGTCCCAAGAGCTATGTCAGATGTTCAGAATGCACGAGACCCCCGTGAGATGCTGACTCCCCAGGGTCTGGGTCCCTTCCTCTTCATCCCGGGGGACCAGGCTGCCCGGCTCTCCGTGCCAGCCACTGGTACACCTCACATGGCCAAAAGAGTGGAGCCGACTTGCAAACGTGTACTGTTTGTGGCAAACGAGGTAGGGGAAAGGATTGCGTGGTCCAGGCTGACTGTCCCCAGAAGTCAAAGTCCATCGTCTACATCAAGCGCCCACCTGCGGGATACCACCGTCATGCGAGGCATGAGGACAGTGCCTAAGGAAAGCATCCTTTCTAAAGCTGCCTTGGTAACCCTGAGCCCTCCAACCATTCTTTAAAAATGGAACGACTTCTGCTATGAGTTGCCCTAAGCCTGAATGCATTACAGAGAAAAGAAGCTTATTTTCTGCCATTTTCAAGAGAAGATATAAAAAGGCAACATTTATTGACCTTACCGAAGGCTCTGGTGCAATTAACAGCAATTTGGCTTGAATAAAACTACATGCAATTGACCTTACTTCATTAGTTTGAAGATTATTTTACAAATGGAGAGCAAAGAGCTGTGATTTAACAGATGAACTATGGTAGCTGATTAAATGAATCTTCCTTCAATTCTGACAAACCTGGACTCTTCTCTAAAGATAATGCATTAATGAAAGAGGCGCTGTACTTGTTTGGTATAAGATCAAAGGGAATTAATGTGCTTTTTGAATTTTAATTTTAGGTGAACTTCTTTTTATATTAACCTCATGCTTTACGTATTAAGGTCAAGATATTCACTGTTCATTTAAAATACATCATATGAGGATGGTAAATGCAGGATGAGGATTTTTTTTTTTCATTTTAGCAATGATTCTTCCATTAAATGACTGGTTTGAAAGAAACTCCTGTACAAGAGACTTATTTTTTTTAACTCTTAAAATACAAGGTAATACCATCTATAGGGTAAAACCTGGGGCTTCATGAAATTTGCCTGCTTATGTAGCAAATATCAAATTCCAATAGAATTTTCTAATCATCTTCCAATTTATCTTTTCTGCTTTTTTTCAAATTTCATTCCTTTTGTTCTTTATCTGATACACTCTCAATCTGACAGGACCCTACCGTCCTTCAACCCCCACCCTATACCACCAAGGCTTCCTCCTGCCTCTTGTCTGTAAAAAGTGAAAGTGAAAGTCACTCAGTCATGTCCGACTCTGTGACCCACTGGACTATATGGTCCATGGAACTCTCCAGGCCAGAATACTGGAGTGGGTAGCCTTTCCCTTCTCTAGCGGATCTTCCCAACCCAGGGATTGAACCCAGGTCTCCCACATTGCAGGTGGAGTCTTTGCCAGCTGAGCCACAAGCTTTAGCCAAGGAATAAGTTTAAACAGAGGAATGATGAAATGCAGAAGCAAAGGAAGGAGTGAAACAAGACCAAACAGTCGAGTCAGATAAGCAAAGTCAAGGACCTTTATTTCCTCCTCACGGGCTATGACAATATTCTGAGCCGTATCCTGTGAGCTGTTTGTAGACGCTGAAACCCCTCAAGTGGAAGAAGCTAACTGTATGAAGATGATCAACAGCGAGATGACCATCAGAGCCGAGTGTGCTGCTCTGCGTGTGGCCCCTCCCTTGGCCTGCACACCCCAAAAGTCCCCCTTTAAAGCTCTTCCCACTGTCAGTGGGGAGCTGGCCTTTGAGCAGGAGTCTACCCTCCCTCCAGTTGCAAGCCTCCAAAGTAAAGCAGACTTTCCTTCCCACCAGCCTTGCCGCTCAAGCACTGGCTTTTGAGCAATGAGCAGCCAGCTCCCACATTCAGTAACAAAATAGTCTTCAGCAAGATGAGATTTCAGGACAGAGGCGGCTGCAGGAGTACGTGCATGTCTGACTTAAGAGGAGGCTTTTTATTCTAAAAACTGTAATTTATAAGATGATTGGATGCCCACAAACTTTAGTTACGTATTAGATTCAGCTAAAACAGTCAGACCACTGAAGAATTAGTCTGAAATGTTATCACTTTCAGAGTAACCAGAAAAGACTAAAGTTCTTTCACAAATCATCAATCAACAGTAATGAAATATTTATTTGGTAAATATTCAGTCATGCACTGTGAGTATAAGGGAAAAAAATCCAAAATGTTCTCTTGCCATAATAAAAAATAAAATTATAAAACTGTGTACATAGAACATTGTTTTAAATGACTCAGAAATGCAAAGTCAATATAAAATTAGCCTTACTGGTATTACCATTTTATCAATATAAACAAATAAAAATGAAATAGAAAAACACAGGAAAGAAAAAGGAGAAAAAGATTTATATTAGCATCAATAACCCCCAAACTTACGTAGGACTCAATCTCATAAAAGTGTGTAAGACGTCAACACAGAAAACTTGAAGATGATATTAAGAGTAACTAAAGGTCTAAATTAAATAGAGGGGTATACCACATTTATGGTTTGGAAAATTTAATATTGTAAGTATGTAACTCCTCATCAATTTCATCTCTCAACCCTCAATGCTGTGCATACCCATGTGCACATGCCCATGTGTGCAATCTGACAAGCTGATTTGAGAATTTTTATGAAAATGTAAAGGGCAAAGAAAGACAACCTAGGAAAGATAATCTTTATAGCTGAAGCAGGTAAACCATCAGTGCGTGGGCACGCATGCTAAGTCTCTCCAGCTGTGTCTGGCGCTTTGCAATCCTATGGACTATAGTCTGCCAGGCCCCTCTGTCCATGAGATTCTCCAGGCAAGAATATTGGAGTGAGGTGCCTGCACTCCTCCAGGGGATCTTCCCCACCTGGGGACGGAACCTCTGTGTCCTGTATTGGCAGGTGGGCCCTTTACCACTAAAGCCACCTGGGAAGTCCCAAACCATCAGAAACAAGACTTATTTCAAGGAACAGTAACTTCAATAATGTGATTTTGGTCTGAAAGGATAAACAAGTCAACTAGTAGAACAGATAGACTGTTCAGAAATAGAGCCACACGTCACCTAACTTTTAATAAAGGTGTCATAGCTCTACTGTGAAGAAAAGATGGTGTTTTTACAAAATGGTGATAAAGCCATTCAATATCAACATGCAAATAATGAATCATGACCCCCTACACCTCACACCACATTAAAAAATACATTCTAGATCAATCACAGACTGAAATGTCCAAAGTAAAATAAAGCTTCTAGACAATAACAAAGCAAAGCTCTTCATGTCCTTGAACAGGGCAAAAATGTCATTAGAGGACAACAAAAGGAGAACATGAGACAGAAAGCAAAGGCTAATGAATGAGGCTTCACTGAAATTTAAAATCCCGTTTTTCAGGACATTATTGTGAAAACCACTGTGAGAAGGCAAGCTGTAAGGAAAGAGGATGTCTGTCATAATCTATTGGATGGTCTCATATCCAGAATATATAAACAGCTTTTATAAATCAACAAGTGGGAGGGGAGTCAGGTAACCCAGTGCAACAGAAAATAGATCAAAATATCTGAATAGGCACTTCAGGAAAGCTATCCCAAATGGACAACAAGCACGTGAGAAGGTGCTCAAGCTCATCAGCCGTCAGAGAAATGGAAATTAAAACAACAGTGAGACCCCATCATACGCTCACCGGTATGTCAAAAAAAACGACGCCTGTACCCTAGCACAGCCTGGGCCATACTGAAAGCTAGAGAGGAGAGACAGTGGCCTCTGCACTGCTGGTGGGAATATAAATGAGAATGGCTGCTTTGGACGTTTGTAGCAAAATCACCTGCAGTCCTCCATATGAATGCGTGCGTTCATGCCCTGAACTAACATGTGATGACAACTGTGCAGAAGAGTCGAGTCAGGAAACAACACACACGTCCACAGACAGAAGAGGGAATAACATGGTGCTGCTCCAACCCCTGGTTCAGGAAGATCCCCTGAAGGAGGAAATGGCAGCCCACTGTATTTTCGCCTCGAGAATCCTATGGACAGAGGAGCCTGGCGGGCTACGGTCCATGGGGTCGCAAAGAGTGGGACATGACTTAGCAATTGCGGACATGTTCACACAATGAAATACTTTAGAGAAACGCAAGAGAGAACTTCTGCTGTGTGCCAGAAGACCCTTTCAGACACAATTTTAAGCAAATTAAATGTGACACCAAAGAATACGTGTTGCATGATTCCATTCATACAAAGCTCAAAAGCAAGCAAAGCACATGGATCTGAGAGATGTCAGAATAGCGTTTGCCTTTGGGAAGAGAGGAGACGCCTGGTGCAACCGTGATTTAGGAATATTCCACAGAGCCGGTCTGCAAGGTTGTGCTGGGAAGGGGCACCTTGGGATTAGAAGGAACATTCGCAAACAGCTGCAGTGGTGCTGGGCGGAGAGCATCTGGATGGGGGAGGGGACAGCGCTGTGGATTAAACGTCACAGAGCGGTGGCTACTAGTAAACAGCGACACCCATGTAAAACACCTACAGTGCCTGTCACAGGACACAGTCAAGCCTGTCAACCATTATCATCATTGTTATTACTATGCCGGGACCTGTGGAGATGAAAAGATAATGTCAGCTACGGATTGGCGCTTGCTGTCTACCCGACAAGGATAAGGACACTAAGTTCTGCAGCCGCTGACCTTCAGACGCCCCCTGAAAGGAGACCAGGGTGGAGATCAGGAATGAGGCGGTCCGTGCTCTGGGAAAACTGGCAGAACAGGTCTTCAGACAGTTAGGGCTTTTCAGGAGGCTTTAGGAACCCGGTTCTTGCATCTTCTCCTATCTAGAAAAGTTCTAGAATCATTAACAGTAACATCTGCTCCTTGTGACTAGCAGAAACCTTCCTCCTGAATGTACTCGTGACTGTATGTACCCACCGCCCCATGAAAATCGCGTATATACTGACCTCCCCCTGGCCTTTGTGGAGCAGTTTCTCAGAGCTATCTGAAGGGCTCTCTCCTGGGCTGCAGTCCTCATTTTGCCTCAAACCTTAACTCACAGTTCTCACGTGGTACTTTTTTTTTTTCTCTCCAGTAAACAGAAAGAACAACGTGGGAAGATGTTTTGATAGGAAAGCAGACGTGACTGGATACGGAAGATGGTGGGGTGTTGGCAGCCGGGATACGTGGGGGAGGGAATGACCACAGGCACGAGCGGCGCAGGTGATTTGCTCCTGCTTTCCTGCCTCCAGGGAGCCAGGGCTGCTGCACACACCACCGGGGCTCACTGCTTCTAAGCCCTGGGCCCCTCACCGTGCTGGACCCGGGCTAAAGCTCAATAGATACACGGTGATGGGACAATCTCCATCCTCAGGGTCTTCAGCGGGAAGTCCCCTTGGACACTGGTGGGAAGAACAGAACGGGAAAGAAAACTTGACACTGGAACTTATTTGCTGAAGTTTTTCTCTTTGGAACGGCCTTGACACAGAAGTATATTATGCTTGCTGTGTGAACCCCAGAGACCTGTCTGTCATTTTCATATAAAACTAGCCATCCTCCAGCTTAATGGTGACTGCGGGCTTCCTGCCCCTAAATCATTGTGAGGTCAGGGACGGCTTTCGCGTGCAGGTTTATCGTTCTTGCAGCAGACAATCATCTCTTCTTTGACCAGAGCCCAAATCTAATAGGTTACATGTCTGGTATGCTTTTGTCTTTTACATTAAAGACCCTGTAATCAGGGTTCATTAAAATGCCTGTTCATTTGCCAGAAGAAACACAGGAAAAAATTTTAAATTCTTCCATCACTCAACTGTCACAGAGAATTCCCCAGTCAGATTCGAATGGTGGGCTACAATTTCCCCGTGTTGCAGGAGATAAACACAGTGTGTTTAAGCCTCCAAATGCCCCCATGTTTCCCAGAGGGACATTATTCTGGCTCCTGATTCACTGGCACACCTACCAGAATGTAGGTGTATCTTTCTCTCTACACCAAATAAACAAATTCAGAATTGGCCCAAACTCTGGTTGCAAAGTCACTTCCCTCGTGTCCGACTCTTTGCAACCCTATGAACTGTAGCCCATCAGGCTCTTCTGTCCATGGGATTCTCTAGACAAGAATACTGGAGTGGGTTTCCGTTTCCTTCTCCAGGGGACCTTCCCGACCCAGGAATCGAACACATTTCTCTTAAGTCTCTTGCACTGGCAGGTGGGTGAAAGTCGCTCACGAAAGTCTCTTTGAGACCCCATGGATTATACAGTCTATAGAATTCTCCAGGCCTGCATACTGGAGTGGGTTGCCTTTCTCTTCTCCAGGGGATCTTCAGAATATAAATGCAGTTCAAGCAGAAAGAAAGCAGAAACTTTACTGAAAGGTTCACCAAGTATATACTATCGGGCAAATCCGCTCCTGTTTTCTTTCAACAGTGCATCTCAAGGTGGATCAAGACCACCTCAGATCCTGACTCAGTAGGTTCGAGTAGCGGGAGGGGCTGAGACCTTGCAAGTCTGAGGACCCCCAATGACGCTGATGCAAATGGGCCAGGGACCAGGGCAAGGGCGCCCGTGCCAACACCTCTTTCCGGGCCTCATGTCGCTGATACATACTTGTAATTTATATTTTTCTAAGGCAACGGCACCCCACTCCAGTACTCTTGCCTGGAAAATCCCATGGACAGAGGAGCCTGGTAGGCTGCAGTCCATGGGGTCGCTAAGAGTTGGGCACGACTGAGTGACTTCACTTTCACTTTTCACTTTCATGCATTGGAGAAGGAAATGGCAACCCACTCCAGTTTTCTTGCCTGGAGAATCCCAGGGACGGGGGAGCCTGGTGGGCTGCATTCTATGGGGTCGCACAGAGTCGGACACGACTGAAGTGACTTAGTAGCAGCAGCAGCAGCAAGGAGCAATTATTAGGGGAAGAAGGAGACAGTTCAGGCCTCTCGTTATTGAAACACAAACAGAAGTCCTTCAAGTAGTTAAATCCTTTGTCAGCCCATAAACATCCAAATGTTTAAGGACAAATGAGGGTCGCTCACAGCAGCTGCTCTGGGAACGTTTATTTCTCCTCCACCTGAGGTCCGAGGGGTCAGACTGCGAGGGCAGCTCCCCAGGGCGGCGGGCAGTGCATCAGCCAGGGGGATGGGCAGGGAGCAGGCAGCGTGACAGCTGTCCCGCAGGCCACGTGCCCAGGCGTCTGCCACTCCCTCCCTGCGTCCAGCAAGTCTGGCCAGACAGGTTGGACCCAGGTGCCCTGCCAGATCCAAGGTGAGGCAGGGGTCCCCCAGAAACCTCTGTGCCTGAGATAAGCATGCTCGGCAGTTGCAAAGACGGTGGGGCGGGGGGCCCTGTGGGAAAGCACACCCGATTCTGCAGTCTTGCTGAGTTCATATCCCAGCACTGCCATGTAATGTCTGCGGGGGCCAAGTGAGCCTCTTTCCTGAGCTTCCCATCCTTCCCGTGACCCCATTATCATGGTCACCCCACAGCCTGGAGGGGCACAGAGCGCAGGCCCAGGGACCTCCCCTTCCTGGACGCTGTTCCTGTCCAGGCTGCAGAGGACGGGCAGGTGCCTCCAGGGGCAGGAGGGGGTGGACCCTGTGATCATCACCATTATTATTCCAGCCCTCTGTTTTCCTGCCGTGAGTAGGCTCTGCTGATGTACATTCATATCCAGGTGCTGATTAACAGGTGCTTCTCCCGGGCTCTGAGCTGGAGGCCAGGCCCCCAGAGGGGAGGGGCTGCAAATGACCCACATCTCTGTGACAACACTTGCTAAAAACGTTAATTCCCCTCTTAAATGCAGGGCCGGTCCCAGAGAGCAGATTTCCCCCGTGAGGGTCCTGGGTGAGAGCTCAGAGACCTTGGAGATGCAGGTGAAGGAAGGCATGCAAGGTCCCACCCCTGTGGGGTCTTGGCTACCGGATCCCACAGCCAACTATTCACAAACTGGCACTTGCTGTCTCCTTCTACTGCTTCTGAACTGTGGTGCTGGAGAAGACTCTAGAGAGTCCCTTTGACTGCAAGCAGACCAAACCAGTCAATCCTAAAGGAAACCAATCCTGAATATTTGTTGGAAGGACTGATACTGAAGCTGAGGCTCGAATACTTGGGGCACCTGATGTGAAGAGCTGACTCACTGGAAAAGACCCTGATGCTGGGAAAGACTGAAGGCTTAAGAGGAGGAGGGGGCGGCAGAGGATGAGATGGTTGGATGGAATCACTGACTCAACAGACATGAGTCTGAGCAAGCTCCGGGAGATGGTGAAGCACAGGGAGGCCTGGCGTGCTACAGTCCATGGGGGTCACGAACAGTCAGACACGACTGAGCAACCGAACAGCAACAATCGGCCTCCACCGAGACTGCCACAAGGACTAAGTCACAAGCTGCTGCAACCTCTCACCTTCGACATCTCCTGAAATGAGTTTAGGGTGGAGATCAGGAATGGGGCATTCTGTGCTCTGGGGAAAAAATGGGCAAAAAGGTCTTCAGATAGATATTTTCAGGAGATTTTATGAGGCAGAGTCTCACATCTTCTCACGTCTAAGCACTGAATCATCAATGCAGAACCTTGCTTTTTGTGACAAGCGGTAACCTTCAGCCAAAAGGAGTGCTTGGTTGCACACAACCCCTTCACGGAAGTCACACATACACTGACCTCCCCCTACCCCTCTGAAGCAGGTCTCTCAGAGCTTTCTGAGGTGCTGTCCCCCAGGCTACTGCCCTCATTTTGCCCCCAAATAAAAGTTTACTCACAATGCTCATGCTGTGTGTGAGCTAAGTCCCTTCAGTCGTGTCCAACTCTTTCTGACCCCATGCACGGTAGCCCACCAGGCTCCGCCATCCATGGGATTTCCCAGGCAAGAATACAGGAGTGGGCTGCCATGCCCTCCTCCAGGGGATCTTCCCAAGCCAGGGATCAAACGTGCGTCTCTTATGTCTCCTGCACTGGCAGGCAGGTTCTTTACCACGAGCGCCACCTGGGAAGCTGTGCATCTGATTTTTCCAGTGGACACCACTCTCTATAGCCCGATATGCACTGGGGTGCCCCTGCTTGGGCCTGGCTCCCCCAAAACTGAAGAGCAGTGACCCCCAACTCTGAATGACTGGGAGAGCCTGCTCTGTATTCCCTAGGGCAAGTCACCAGGGTCTCCTCTGGAGCCTCACATTTTTTTTTTAAACAAACAGTTCTTTTTAGCATTCAAATTTTTTTATTATTTTCTTGACGGCATGTGGGATCTTGGTTTTCCAACCAGGGATGGAACCCGCACCTCTTGCACTGGAAGCTTGGAATGCTAACCACTGGAAACATCAGTAACCTCAGATACACAGATGACACCACCCTTATGACAGAAAGTGAAGAGGAGCTAAAAAGCCTCTTGATGAGAGTGAAAGAAAAGAGTGAAAAAGTTGGCTTAAAGCTCAACATTCAGAAAACAAAGATCATGGCATCCGGTCCCATCACTTCATGGGAAATAGATGGGGAAACAGTGGAAACAGTGTCAGACTTTATTTTTTGGGGCTCCAAAATCACTGCAGATGCTGACTGCAGCCATGAAATTAAAAGACACTTACTCCTTAGATGAAAAGTTATGACCAACCTAGATAGCATATTCAAAAGCAGAGACATTACTTTGCCAACAAAGGTCCGTCTAGTTTTCAAAGGCTATGGTTTTTCTAGTGGTCATGAATGGATGTGAGTGTTGGACTGTGAAGAAAGCTGAGTGCCAAAGAATTGATGCTTTTGAACTGTGGTGTTGGAGGACTCTTGAGAGTCCCTTGGACTTCAAGGAGATCCAACCAGTCCATTCTAAAGGAGATCAGCCCTGGGAGTTCATTGGAATGAATGATGCTAAAGCTGAAACTCCAGTACTTTGGCCACCTCATGCGAAGAGTTGACTCATTGGAAAAGACTCTGATGCTGGGAGGGATTGGGGGCAGGAGGAGAAGGGGACGACCCAGGATGAGATGGCTGGATGGCATCACCGAGTCGATGGACGTGAGTCTGAGTGAACTCCGGGAGCTGGTGATGGACAGGAAGGCCTGGCGTGCTGCAATTCACGGGGTTGCAAAGAGTCGGACACGACTGAGCGACTGAACTGAACCACTGGACTGCCAGGGCAGACCCCCTGCCTCACATTTCACGTACCGCCCGCCCACCAGGTCTGCGTGTCCTGGTACCCTCAGCTCAGGGTTTTATTTCTGGTAAGTATTCAATACTTGCTTGTCAAGTGGAACTCATCAGTCCCTTGACTCCAAGGACTGGCCCCACACAAAAAAAACATCCATACAATGAGTCTTCAAACATTTTTTTAAGCCTACTTCAGGATAAATGGCTGAAATTCTAGTTCTGACCTCTCTTATGCACATGCTTTTTTTCAGCACTTGTGTTGTGAGAGGGGGACCCTTGGCAGAGGCCTTGGAACTGCTATACCCTTATAAGGCATCATTCGGCCGGGCACTCTGTACCCAACAAAGCTCTAAGTCACACATGCTGAACACATTAGGAGAGGTTTATTATTGCCTAAAACCTGTATCTTTCCCAACAATCGCCTGGAGACAATGCATAAACATAATTCCATTTTTGCAGCACTGGCAACTTTTAGCACACTAAGCCCTTATTAAGGCAAGTGTGTCCCCGAGTCGAGTGTTTGTGGGCTGAACTGAAAACTTCAGCCTATCTCTCCTTAACATCAAAAAGGGAACAAACATTAAACCTTTGTGGCTGGGGTTTCATGACGTGCTTTCCAGAAGCTTCCGCGGGGTGTTCATGGCTTCTGTTCTCCCGTCCTCTGCCAACTTAGAGGGTAGCAGTACTCCTGAGGGGTGTACTCTTGTGCTGACAACCTGATTGAAACCACTGATGCTCTTAACATCATCGAGACACGCTGGGACCTGGGCCTGGGACCTTCTGCTGCAGAGCCTGCAGCTGAACAAACGTCTCCTTGAGCAACAAAATACAAAGAAACTAAAAGGGACTAAAAATAAACACATGCATGCACGGTTGGGGCTAACTATGGACAATATGATACAGAAAGACCAAAAACCCCACTGCTACTTCCGCATGCGCTGCACACATCACCAAACGGGAGGACTCCCTCCAGCCCAGCCCATGAAGCGGCCCCCACCCTCACGACCCTCCTTCAGTGAGCGCGCAGGGGAAGCTGTCACTTGTTCTTGCTCCTTCCTGCTGCAGCAGGGGCCCCAGTAAAGCCTTGCTTGACTTTCTTGTCTGCTCTCTGAGCAACTTCTATTGATTAAGGAGGCCAAGAACCCTGCTTAGCAACACCAAAACCTATCTGTCCCTAGACAATGCCATCTTCCTAAAACCCTGGAGAGTACCGCAGAGAACAGGTCACCTATGTGATCAGTAGCATCCCAAGAACTAGCTGCATCTGCTAACCTTATCATAATCCCTTTACCCGGGGCAACCATAGGGCCACCCAGTTCACTAGCAAAATAAACGAGAGAGGATTCCAAGAAATACCACTTAACTCCTAGAGAAGAAGGAAGGGGCCAGGTTACAAGCAAAGGGGAATGCTTCCAGAAACTGCTACTGTGATCTTCAACAAATCATTAAGAATCTCTCTCCTCTTCAAGTCTCCATTCTGCAATTTTTAGAAGTATTGTCAGAAGTAGTCATTTTGGAGAACATCCAATTATGGCAGACGATTCCGCATCGGAGAAGAACGGGCACAATGAAATGAAGGGGTCCTGGCACCAAAGTCTTCGTGAAAGGAAGGCTCTGAGCAAACCTCTTTCATCTTCTCCATTCCGTGAGTCTAAAATGATTTTTCATTTGCTTTGGGTTTGTTTCAATGATACTATCCTTTAAATAATTGGCTATTTCACCACTTACACTCTGCTTTCATCATAGAGGATGTACAGAGAAGATGAAAAATAAAATTAGAAACCTCAGGCCTAGGAAAGAGCTTTTCAGATTTAATTAAGACTTACATTTCTTGAGGGATTTTGATTAAAACCTGCACTGCTTTTAAAAAATAATATTTTAGTCCAATTATTTATACACACAGAAATGAACTATTGGGAGGTCTGCCACTTAAATAAGGAAAAGCTCTCACATTCGAGAGTCGCATCCCATGACTTTCCGATCACTTTAAAAAATTAATACGAACTTCTTTCACAATAGCAGCTCACAAAGGAAGATGACTTCATTACACCACTTCGGGTGTGTTACATATGCCTCCTGTTCAAAGAGCATCTGCCAGGAGAACTCAGAGGCATCGGAACATGTGGGTGAGAACTGAGACACCTCCTCCTCCCTGGGCTGTAATTACCGCATGGTTCTTTGCACACTGAAAAGGCAACACCCCCAAATGCCAGGCAGCCACAAAATTAAAAGACATTGCTCCTTGGAAGAAGCGCTATGACAAACCTAGACAGCTTATTAAAAAGCAGAGATTTTACTTTGCCAATAAAGATCCATATAGTCAAAGCTGTGGTTTTTCCAGTAGTCAGGTATGGATATGAGGGTTGTACCATAGAGAAAGCTGAGCGCTGAAGAACTAATGCTTTTGAACTGTGGTGCTGGAGAAGACTCTTGAGAGTCCCCTGAACTGCAAAGAGATCCAACCAGTCCATCCCAAAGCAAATCAGTCCTGAATATTCACTGGAAGGACTGATGCTGAGGCTGAAACTCCAATACTTTGGTCACCTGATGCGAAGAACTGACTCATTGGAAAATACCCTGATGCTGGGAAAGATTGACGGCAGTGAGAAGGGGACGACAGAGGATGAGATGGTTGGATGGCATCACTGATGCGATGGACATGAGTTCGAGCAAATTCCAGGAGTTGGCTATGGACAGGGAAGCCTGGTATGCTGCAGTCCAGGGGGTCACAAAGAGTCAGACACCACTGAGCGACTGAACTGAACAGAACTGAACTGATTCAAGGAGCCAACTCATTGGAAAAGACTCTGATGCCTGGAAAGATTGAAGGCAAAAGGAGAAGAGGATGGCAGAGGGTGAGATGGTTAGATAGCAATGACTGACTCAATTTTGGACATGAGTTTGAGCAAACCCGTCTGATACTGTAGTCCATGGGGTTGCAGAAAGTTGGACACGATTTAGCAACTGAACAACAACGAGGAACAAGCGATGCTGGAGCTAAAAGGAGCCTCAGAGGCTATCAGAGCCCATCTGCCATGGGGGCTTAGCCATTTGCATAAATCTCCACGACCCGGCCAGGATTTACTGGCTGGGGTGGTTCACCCACAAGTTGGCTCTCCTCTGCTGACAACTGAAGGACGAGCCAGTGGGGAAAAAGAAAATGACTTAGTCATAAATACCCTATTCTCCTGCTAACAGGCTCTTCTCTATCAGGCTCATAATCTATAAACACCTGTTACCATTGTCAGTAAAAGACCCATTCTTCTCATGTTGTTCTCGGTTTGGCAACATTTGAATGGGACAAAATAAAAATGGTAATTTATTTCGAGCAATGTTCCTGTAGAAGAGGAGATGGGCATATTTACATGTATACAGACAAAACACCAAAACATTAATTAAGTAAATTCAGTTTTCCCTTTAATCAGACTTCCAGGTAATTAGCTGTCAGTGAAGACAAATTACAGTTTATTCCATTTTTAGACCATGCTTTGGTCAAATAAAGATTATGCTTTAATGGCCAGATTTAGTTGCTAATTTTCCATGCCTATGAAAGGATTTTCAAATATTATCAGTGGAATCGTTTAGTGTCCTGAAAACTAATTTCTGCCTAAAACATCACTCTTTAAACAAATAATTTTATCCAAGGCTAGGGATTATTTGTTGGATCTTTCTGATTTCATATATAACTGTTCAGATTTTTTTAAAAACTTATTTCCAAAACAGGAACAGACTCACAGACATAGAAAACAATCTTATGGTTACCAAAGCAGGGAAAGGGGGCAGGAATAAATTAAGACCTTGGGATTAACAGATTCACACTACCACAAAAGCAGTAACCAAGAAGGACCTCCTGTAGAGCACAGGGAATGATACTTAATATCTTGTAATAACCTATAATGGAAAAGAAAAAAAATATATATGTAAATATATGTATTACACTGACTCACTTTGTTGCACACTAGAAAGTCACATGACAGGGTAAATCGACTATACCACCACCACAACAAAGCCTTTGAAAGAAGTATGTCTATTTTAACTCACGGAAATGGTGTCACCGAGAAGGCACTTGTGTACAAATGAATGATGTCTAGAGAAAGGGGCAGTAGGTCGTCCTGGCAACCAGAGCATCCTTTCTCCCTGAGCAGAAACTGCAGGCAAGGATGCAGGGCAGGACACGTGACCCTTGACTGGGGAACCATGGCTGATGACCACTGATGGGCTTCCGTGGAGGCACACTGCGAGGCCCATACGGGTCTGCAAGGACAGCCGGCGAAAGAAACACCTCCAGGGAAAAGAGAAGGAACAGCCAAGTCCGGGCAAGTGGGAAATGGTGACAATTCCCAGGACACGTCTGGAGGGATCCAGCCCTATCAGGGCAACTAAAGTGACATCATCCCCAAAGTACCATTTGCCCAGCCCCTCTTCACAAGATTTCTCATGTATGTTTCTGGAGGTGCCAAGTATTAAACACTTGAATTATAGCTTCTAGTCAGTCCCTCCAACAGCCCTTGGGGCTTATTGTTCACCCTTTACAAATGAGGACAAAGTGACTCTGGGGCGACAGTAGTCAGCTAGCAGCCACTGGGGTGCAAAGGTGGGTGTGACCTTGCCTGGCTCCCAAGCCCTTTATCCCTATCCCACACTGGTCTAGCTCCCAGCAGGACTCACTGGAGATTGCGCTTTGCTGCTCAGTCATGTCCAACTCTTTTGCAACCCCATGGATGGTAGTCCGCCAGACTCCTCAGAAGTGGGTTGCCATGCCCTCCTCCAGGGGATCTTCCCGGCCCAGGGATTGAACCCAGAGTCTGTCTGCGATGCAGGAGACTTGTGTTCCATCCCTGGGTCAGGAAGATCCCCTGGAGGAGGAAAATGCAGTCCACTCCAGTATTCTTGCCTGGGGAGTCCCATGAACGGAGGAGTCTGGCGGGCTACAGTCCACGGGCTCGCAAGAGTGGGACAGGACTTCGCGACTGAGCACACACAGTGGAGACTGCTGCTGCCATCAGCCGCTCAGTCCTTTCCGACTGTGACCCCGTGGACTGTAGCCTGGCAGGCTCCTCTGCCCATGGGATTCTCCAGGCAAGAATACCGGAGGCATTTCCCAATTCCACGTGTTATTGAGAGAAAGCAGGTCAAAGGTGGGAGTTAGAACGCTGACCTGGGGGCGGGGAGCTTGAGGAAGGAAACCGCGGGCATGGGACCTGCAAGCGAGGTCACTTGAATGTGAATAACAGGTCTTGGGGAAGAAGAGAAGATGCAATCAGGGCAAAGGCGCCCTGATCCTCCCACCGCCTTCCCTCAGCCCTGTATCTTCTCGCCATGATGCTTTTACAGAGACCTTAGGAAAGTGAGGCTGAGTGACTTATCTATAATGCCTTCTTCCCCTTGGGGGACAGGAGATAAAACCTCACACGAACCGCGGTGTGACTTCAGACTTGAGGCTGAGTTACAGAGCTGGCTGAGCGGTACGTCGTCTCAAGATCAAGATGCGATCGGCCGTCAGTTTCAGGGCTGAGGGCACAAGATGCCTTTGTTTGCTACTCAGCTCCACTACTTATCGGCTCCGTGCCCTTGGGGAAGGTGGATGCTCTGTCTGATGTGACCAAGAGCACATCGGGGTAGAGACCTAAGGAAGCGATGACACGCGGCCTTGTACTCAGGCAGCGCAGGAGCCGCGGCTCTGTTCCTCCTTCCAGGGCACGCAAACCTGTGTCATTGTAACAACGGGCCTTCCCTCTGCTCCATGCAAACGCACCTCAAGTCACTTTTGGGGTGCCCCTCAATCCAGCTGGGTCTCTATGAGCAGCAAAGTGAGTTTTGAACACTCCAGGTAAACCCCCTCCAATACTGTCCGTTCAATGCCCTCCAATGCCCCACTACTAAGCGGATTACTGGCTGTTCTATTAGAAAGCACATCGATCATTTCACTGCCCAGCTTACCTAACACTCCCATAGGGGCTGGTTTGCTATTTCCACACTAGTAACACCAGTAAGGGCTTCCCAGGTGGTAAAGAATCCACCTGCCGGTGCAGGAGACTTAAGAGACACGGGTTCAATCCCTGGAATCCCTGGGTCGGGAAGATCCCCTGGAGGAGGGCCTGGCAACCCACTCCAGTATTCTTGCCTGGAGAATCCCATGGACAGAGGAGCCTGGCGGGCTGCAGTCCATGGGGTCACAAAGAGTCGGACAGGCCTGAAACAACTCAGCACGCATGCACACATCCAGTATCACTAAAGCTTACTGCCCTCAACACTTAACGGCAATTCTGCTGTCAGCTGGGTCTCACGTGTGGAAGGAAAGAAGTGGTCTAATTCACTTATGTTTCCCTTAAATCAACACGGTCACAGGTGGTTCTTGACTGAAAGGTCCAGAGGCCATCAGGCGTTCACATCAATTTCTGGATAAGAAACATCGACTGGCCTGTCAACTCGTGTGCCTCCAGGAAAACAGTCCTTAGAGTGATGAATCTTTCAGCGGCTCCCGAAGCCCCTCCCGTGAGGGTATCTGCCAAGGGTCAGGGTCCACTTCATCCCACTTCAGCAGACAAGGAAGAGCTTCAGGAAGACACTGTGATAGGGCTTTTGCAACCTGGCTACTCTCCCAAGGGACAGAGCCTGGAGAAGACGCAGGGCCAACGGACTCCACTGACCCTATGTGCTCCTTCCTGGGTCCCCTGAACGTGTGGAGGCCCCCCTTCTGCTCGTCCATCCGGCCCCAGCCCAGGCTCAAACCCTGGGGCGTGCTCCCCTGCCCCCTCACCCGCTGCATCACAGAGTTTGTTAAGTCACGGGCTCGGCTGTCTCCCTCGCCACACCTCCTCTGTACACTATCTACGTCCTTCAGGTGCTCTGGGGTTGCCAAACCCAACTGCCCGGCAGACTTGGTCAACCGACCATCAGGCCCTGCTGTCTGACGGACAGCCTCGCCTGTCTCCCCCTGAAGACTCTCCAGAATGCCTTTTCTTCATCAGTTTGAATGACTAACTGACAATCAGCTATGGGCTGATCAGAACCATTCAGGACTCAGAATCTGAGATGATTCTAACTCCAAAGCACCCAAGCATCGCCTCCAGCTCAGATGCCCCAGCGCAGGTCAGCAGCCCCCGTGCTCCACCCGACAACCCTGCTCCCGTGGACGCTCGTAAGTGCTGCGCCCTGCACTGAGACGCAGTCCATAGTCGGTTCTAAAGTCGTTGCCTTTTTAATTCAAACACTGGTCTTGTATATCTATATCGTATGTTCAGTCGGTCGGTAGGGTCCAGCTCTTTGGTGAGCCCAACGCCTGTAGCCCGCCAGGCTCCTCTGTCCTTGGGATTCCCAGGGAAGAATACTGGAGTGGCTTTCCTCCACCAGGGGATCTTCCTGACCCAGGGATGTCTCATAAGACCGTATCTCTTATGCCTCTTGCATGGGGAGGTGGATTTTCTTTTCATTGGGCCACCTGGGACACCCATCTGTATTACAGAAGAAAGTAACTAACTGAGGAATAGCCAGTCACTCTGGCAAGACGTACGATGCCCGGAATATGAAAATTCACGCAATTACGTGTCATCAAGGGGAAAAGCGAAACACACACACCTCGAGCCTAAACATGAGGGACAAGAAAGGGAATGAGGAACGAGGCGTTTTGCTGCTTCAAAGGGATGATGCTGCTTCCAGGGAGGGTGGAAGAGCTCGCATCTTCTTTGGCAGGAGGGAAGAAGGCGAGAAGGGGCTGCTGACCCTGGGTGAGTGGTCTTCTCCTGTTCAGCCTGCCTCTGGCTTTTTAAACTCAGATCTGTGAAAGGGACAGTGCGGCAAAGGCACCTACAACTGTGGGTTTCATTGCAACCAGCTGAAGCGATGCGGACTCGATGATTCATTTCAATCCTATATCACCACCCCCTCCTCCATCTGGCCCGCAGCCCCCACAAGGTGAGGACAGAGCAGGGGCGCATCTCCTGAACCGACACGTGCATCCTGCCCCAAAGGGGAAGCTGCGCAGATGCCTCCCACCTCGGGACACCTTCACTGTGTAACCCCATCATTTAAAACCTGTGTGACCTACTTTATAAACGTGTTTTTGTGTTTTCCAAATACCAAAAGGAAGATGGAGCAATTTATTAGTATTAGATTGAATGGTATTTAAGTGTGATTTATTACTCATAACAAAATCACTGAAAAATCTGGTGTCTACACTAACAGCTGTTAACTCACTCATTAGGGAAAGTGATCTATAGGTTTCTATAACAATGAAATGGAAAGAAGGACAAATGTCAGAAGGAAAAGAGGCATCAAGGAAAGTGTTCTTTGAAAAATTATACACATACCCTCAGAAACAAGTGCAGAACCATCTCCTTGCAACAGAGATGGGCTTTGCAGTCACATTGGAGGTCTGCTTAAGCATCACTTTTTCCAAGGGTGAAGTGGGTATAATAATAATAGGAGTGATGAAGATGAATCTTGCATTAATTGAGATATTACAGGTACAACACTTTGAGAGCTAATCGGTACCTACCATGTGGGTGGGTGGGTGGGTGGGTGTGTGTGTGTGTGTGTGTGTGTGTGTCTGTTTAGTTGCTCAGCCTGCCAGGCTCCTCTGTCCATGAGGTTCTCCAGGCAAGAACACTGGAGTGGGTTGCCATTTCCTTCTCCAGAGGATCTTCCTGACCCAGGGATCAAACCGGCATCTCCTGCAGGCAGATTCCTTCTGTCTGAGCCACCAGGAAAGCTCATGTGGTATATTCATGTCAGCTATTGCTGCTATGATCAATTCTACTCCACTCAATACCTTGAACATTAAAGGAAACATTTTTAAAGGACAGGTTTAAACCAAGAGATCGCATGACCCACGTTTTGGGTCTCCAATTCGAATAAATGCAAAAAAATATAAAAGTCACTTTTAAAAACACAAGAAAATCTAGAAGGAATTAAAGTCTGAGGGATAAAACATTCACCATAGCCCATGAACTGGGGAACCTGGATGAAGGTCAAGAGTACTGAGGACATTTCTGCAAGTTGGCTCTCTGATGGTTCGTCAAAAGATGACGAAAGGAACAAACTGAAGAGACCTGACAGGCATTTGAGGGCCGATGTGAGCGGGAAGCGATTCGGGGACTCTTGGTCTAGTTCACTGACAAACTGCTCATTCATCACAATTGTTCACAGAGTATAAACAGCATTAGTGATTACACAGAATCAACTGCTGCCCCATCAACGCACGAGTTTGTCTAAGACGGCCTGACAAGTGACGTTTGCAGCTCCACGGGTGGGCCTAGAGAGAGTCATACGAATACCACATGCTCTGTGGACTCTAAAGAAGTGATCAGATGAAGTCTCAAACACAAACAGACTCATGGACATGGACATCACATTCATGGTTACCAAAGGCGAAGCTGGGGGAGAAAAGTGAGGAGACTGAGGCTTAACAGATACACGCTACTACAGATAAAACAGATAAACAAGGACCTACTGTACAACACAAGGAGCTATACTCAGCACCTTATTATACAACAACTTACAAGGGGAAAGAACCTGGAAAGGAACACACTCGTGAAACTGAATTGCTGTACCCCTGAAACTAATACAACATTGTGAAGCAGTCATACCTCAGTAAAAAATAAACTTAAAAATAAATCTATAGTTTGTCTTCTTATAAGCAGCATCTCTAGCATTTGAGCTTTGTGTAGCAATCCTGATCAGCTAAGATGGCTCCAAGTTAACTTGATGTTTGCGTATAATGGTCAACACATTGCTGACCACCTAACAGCAAGGTGTAACAGGCACATCCCCAGGAATTTACACCATTCCTCCTCTGCAGAAAAGACTGGCTACTTCTACTGTGACTTACTAGATGCACACTGTGCTTCCCAGGTGGCTCGGTGGTGAAGAATCTGTCTCCTGGTGTAGGAGATGCATGAGACACGGGTTCAGTCCCCGGGTCGGGAAGGTCCCCTGCAGGAGGAAATGGCAACCCACTCCAGTATTCTTGCCTGGAGAATCCCAGGGACAGAGGAGCCTGGTGGGCTACAGTCCCTGGGGTCGCAAAGAGGAGTCAGACACAACTGCGTGACTAGCACACACACAGAGACGCACACTTCCTAATCTACTACAGTGAAAAACACACTCAAAGCATGGCGTGTCAAGGCAGCCCTTCACTGGACAGGGACTGCATTTCAGATGAATATTTTAGATGTTCTATTCATATTAATTGCTTGACAGATTATCGCTGAATTCAAAAGGACGGTTATGCAGAACATGCCCACTGACTGTAAGCAGCTTCCTGGGGACTCTTGGGAAGTGAGGTCTTCCTATTCTGCAGGCTCTTTAAGAAAAGCCACTGAATAAACCTCAGTTTGAAGGAGCTGCGAAGCCCCCTCCCCCGGACAGGCAGCCAGCCATTGGCTCTTCCCCAATCCTCGTCCCCACCAACCAAACGACTGTATTAAAAATAAACCGGCCTGAACCCCCTGCTTGCCTGTCCCGTGATCCTGTCTGCGCTCCTTCCTCTCCCAGTAAATTCCAAATGAGTAGCGCTTTCCATGCACAACACGAGCTGCTGACACCTCTCACAGAAGGAAAAAGCAGCAGCACACTGGATGAAACAGCATCTTCACGCACAGCCTACACGTGTTTGCTACGCTGGCAGTGACCACCGAGGACCAGCCCCACAGCCCAACAAGCAAGCGCTTTATTTAAAAGGAAACAAATAATCTGGCCCGTTTGCGTCCAGTCTGGGGCAAGTTTAGAAATCTGGGGTTGAAATAGCAATTCGGGAGGCTTAATAACCTCAGAGGGAGGGGAACTGGCACTAGCCCTTGCCTGGAGCAGGGTGGCTGGGCTCAGGAAGAGAGAGGAATGGATGGACGCCGGAGGAGGGCGGAGGGCTGTGCCACTGCGGTGAAAGAGGCCGCGGTGTTTGCTTTCAGATCAGGTTCAGGAGAAGAAAGAAAAGAGGCCACTGAAAGCGGAGCAGGCTCAGGGAGCGTGAAAGAGGGCATTGTGTCGGGCGCGGCGGCTCCCGCAGATTCAGTGGCGCGTCTGTCCCTTCAAGGGTGCGGACACTGGCAAGACAGGGATGCTGGGTGCGGGAACCGCGGCCCCGCTTGCTGAGGCTCCAGGGAGAAGCGGCGCCAGGAGCCCGAGCACTCACCCGAAAGGTGCTGTTGACCGGGCATCAGCAGTGGCCCTGAGGCAGACACCCCGGGCCTCGCAGCTCCTGTCTTCCTCTTAGCTTCTTTTCTCCTTTTGCTTTTTGGCTTGAATCGCTCGATACTGCACGGGTCGGCCGTATTCAGTCCTTTGTGTATGTTCCAGATGTTGAATTTCTCAGAATCATGGCTTTTCGGAGTTCTTTTTTCCTGGCCCCACAGACATCTGCCTTCATGAAATGAAGCCTCTTGGGTCACAGCATCCTTTGCACGTTCAGAAAAGGCCTTTCAGACAGACTCACAGACTTAGAAAATGAACCCATGGCTGCCGAGGGAAGGGGGGAGGGACAGTTAGGGAGTTTGGGATGGACGTGCACACAGGGCTGTATTTAAACCAGGGAACCATCAGGGCCTACTGCGCAGTGCAGGGAACTCTGCTCAGTGTTGGGCAGCCTGGATGGGAGGGGTCTGGTGGGGAATGGATGCGTGTGTCTGTCTGGCTGAGTCCCTTCGCCCTTCACCTGAAACTGTCACAGTGTTAACTGGCTATACCCCAATACAAGAAGTGTTTTTGAACAGGCCTCTTGGGTTATGTACCAGAGGGTTTTGGGGGACACTGAGGTTCTTGGAAACAGGCTTCTCAGGCCAGGCGGAGAGTCAGGTTTGGGACGACGGTTCCCTTGGAATAAAACGATGCTTCTCGAGCCCTTTGGAAAAAACGTAAGCGACTTCTAACTTTGTCATCCACCTTTCTCTGTAACATCTTGGCAAACAATCTCATCTTCTGGAGGAAACGATCTGAATCCAGGCTAAAAATAAGCAAAATGCCATATGGAAAATATCTGCCGGAAGGCAAGACAAGTACACGCTTACTTAGAAACGTTGTCAAGGAGGAACCGCCCCGACGCCCCCACCACGGCCAGCCTTGACACCCGGGACCCAGAAGAGAGAGGGCTGCGTTCACTGAGGCACCACCTCAGGGGCACCAGGCAGGAGTCCCCAGCCAGCACATCCCTCCGGGGCCCCCAAAGAGCCACCCCGCGGCCGGCACTGCACATTCTACTCCTCCTGCCCCCTCCCTGGGCGTGGCCCCTGGCCCCACTGAGATGCAAGCACTGCTCACAAGCGTGACGCTGTCCATCCTTTACCTCCGGAGCGTGGTTTCACTGAACCGCTTCCCATGCACACAGTTTGATGAGACCTGCCTGGGAAAGAAATCTGGCTGGGAGAGAAATCAGGCACCCTCCTGGGTGTCTGCCTGGTTGGGAGGCACCAAGAGGGCGCCCTGAGCCCCGTCAAGGCTCAAGAATGCTGAGTTCCTTCAGAATTGGACCCCAACCTATTTCATCATTAGCCATGGAGCCTGGCAGGGATGTATCTGCTGTGCAGACAGCACCCTGCCAAGGATGCCAGATTTCAGACAACGTTTTCTGAGCGCTCCGATTCTGGGCATAGGCCGTTATCATTCAAGAAGTGACACTTTCCTCCGTCTTCTTAGGGTACTGGAAACTACTCAGTGGCCTGACGGTAAAACTTCTGGACTTCTTCTAACTCTATGTTAGCAACTGGTGGCTCGATGGCAAGGATCCACGCCCCCAGTGCAGGAGCTGCAGAAGACACGAGTTTAGATCCCTGGGTGGGAAAGATCCCCTGGAAAGGGAAATGGCAACCCGCTCCAGTGTTCTTGCCTGGAGAATCCCATGGACAGAGGGGCCTGGTGGGCTGCAGTCCATGGGGTTGCAGAGAGTGGGACACGACTGAGCACGCACATGTTATGTTCGCAGAAAGAATAGGGATTCTTTGGGAGAGGACTAAGGAAGTGCTGTGCAGACACGTGAAGATGAGCTGAATGGACTGTTTACGGGAGACGGGAGACCCGGCAACTGGGCGCCCAGTGACGTCACCTGCAGTCCAGTCTTCCTCCTCCACCCCAGCTCCGCAAGAGTTCACGCAGGTTCAACTTTGAAATGCAGAGAAGTGAGGAAGCAGATATCGAGACTGACTTATCTTTTTATGCCTGGGATATTCTGAAATGACCTTTGAGGCTCTCTGACATTTAAACAGTGCTTCTTTTCTACCCCAGCTCCTCCGGCCCCGACTTCATAGTGAACACCATCAGGCGCCGCTGGGGAACTCCCAGCCCTTCGATGCCCCTTCCAGCTGGTGACCTGCCTGGTGGAGGAAGCTACAGAGCAGCCATCAGCTCAGGGGGCCAGAGCACGTCTGGCCCTCCATGGGGTGGTCCTGCCCGCGGGGACCCACGCTCCCAGACTCCTACTGCTTTCTGCAGTCTCCAGCCGAGGTCCTCCCACCTCCTCCTCCATCCATCACAATCCCACACGGGCTGTCAGATGCCTCGCGTCCCTGCCTCATCCCGCCCACGCGGTTTCGTCTTCTCCACCGCTCTGACGATCTTGGTTTGTTGGTGAGAGAGACTGAGCTAGAGGGTGGGCAGGGGAGCTGCCGATCTCGTCCTCATCAGGAAAATGGTACGGGTCCATTGTGGGCTCTGTCCCAGACAGTGGACCGCGAAGATGGAGACCATGGGTCCCTCCAGCTGGGGACTCCGCATTTAGTTTGAATCACATTTTGGAACTAACTACGCACTCTACCTTGGAGAAGGCAATGGCACCCCACTCCAGTACTCTTGCCTGGAAAATCCCATGGATAAAGGAGCCTGGAAGGCTGTAGTCCATGGGGTCGCTAGGAGTCAGACATGATTGAGCGACTTCACTTTCACTTTTCACTTTCATGCACTGGAGAAGGAAATGGCAACCCACTCCAGTGTTCTTGCCTGGAGAATCCCAGGGATGGGGGAGCCTGGTGGGCTGCCGTCTATGGGGTCACACAGAGTCAGACACGACTGAAGCAACTTAGCAGCAGCAGCAGCATACACTCTACCTTGAACTGTACTCCAAAGCGTGGGGTAGGTGTTATGTTCGACAGCCCCTGGGGAGTCCCTGGTGCCCAGACAAGCCTGTGTTTGGGGGGCAGCATGGCTGAGCTTGAGAAGCCTGGAGGGTCGGCATTGCCACCACCAGAGGCGGAATCCTCAGGCACCTCCTGCCTCTGGTGGCCCTGTCACTTGTCACCTTCTCCTCCCCACTACTTGTCACTGAAGCAACACAGGCATGAGCCTGTCAGGCAGACCTGACGAGGCATCTGGTCCCGGCTGTGCTGTCCTGTCTTCTGAGCCCAGTCGCTTCACTTCCTCCAGATGCAATTCCTACTCCCATCAGGGAAGGGGGCTAGGCTGTAGGTGGTTTCGACTTCCTGCACTACTGCAGGGAAGCCTGGCGTGCTGCGGTCCACAGGTCACACAGAGTTGGACACGACTTCGGGACTGAACAGCAACATACTACTTACTGCAGGCTTCTATAACGTTGTCTCTCTTTTACATGGACACATAGGTACAGGCCTTCTATCTGAGCCACTTGAGAAAAGAAAAGCCCGCATGATGGTTTATTACATCCCACAGAGTGCCCAACTAAAAGCCATCAACGTTGTATGCTGCACACATTTTATTAACATATTGACTGGGACTTTGCCACAAACACCCATACAACTGCAAATCAGAACACAAAACAGGCACACAGCTTCAGGAAGGCTGCATTCCTGAACAGCTGGCAGCCTTTCAGTGTGGCCAAAGCACTGGGGCCGCTGCAACTGCTTCCACACTGTACTCGGGTCACGGTGTGTCGGTGGCTCAGCCGTCCCCGACTCTTTTCGACCCCATGGACCATAGCCCACCAGGCTCCTCTGTCCATGGGATTCTCCAGGCAAGAATCCTGGAGTGGGGTGCCATTCCCTTCTCCAGAGGATCTTCTCAACCCAGGGACTGAACCCAGGTCTTTCACTGCAGGCAGATTCTTTACTGTCTGAGGCACCAGGGAAGCCAATTCAGGAGCCTCTTGAATTGATTCTGTATTCTCAATCTACTACAATCACTGTCTATTAAACATGTGGAACTTTTCCCGTAATGGGTATAGCTTGGATTCCTACTGTCATGCTTTACAGGATTTATCTGCAAGTCCCATAGACAGCAAGGAGATCAAACCAGTCAATCCTAGAGGAAATCAGTCCTGAATATTCACTGGAAGGACTGATGCTGAAGCTGAAGCTGAAGCTCCAATACTTTGGCCACCTGATGCGAAGAGCTGACTCTGGAAAAACCCTGATGCTGGGAAAGACTGAAGGCAGGAGGAGAAGGGGATGACAGAGGATGAGATGGTTGGATGGCATCGCCAACATGATGGACATGAGTCTGAGCAAAGTTCAGGAGATAGTGAAGGACAGGGAGGCCTAGTGTGCTGCAGTCCATGGGGTCGCAAAGAGTTGGACACAACGGAGCAACTGACTGGCTCCACAGCCAGTGCGTGGGGTCTGGAGTCTGAACAACAACAGCCTCTGCACATTGTTTATAGGTTACCAATGTGTGCTCTGCCCACAAATCACCGCAATGGTCATCTATACAACCCGTAAGTGGCTTAGGTGGAACGATAGCTACTCACAACTCAGGCGAGTGGTGTGGGGAGGTTTTTCTAAGAAACACTCTCATTTGATTGCTGAGCTGACAATGCCGGAGACGGGAGAAGCGTGTGTCTTGCACCTGCATCCAGGGGAAAAGCCTCAACATAAGAGTGATAATTCACACCTGCTGTTTCCTAGCCACGTGATGAACTTGGTCATGCAACCAGCCCATGCATGGAGCCTTCATTCATCTTCACTAATTTCCCTTGAGGACGTTTTCATTCTCCCCTTATGCATCACAGATTCCTACATAATTTCTACATTTAAGTCTTGAAAAAAAAAAAAAAGAAAAATCATCATTCAATCTCAAGAACAGGATTTCCTCACATTGGAGACCTGAAGTAACAAACACGCTTTGGAGCAGAAATAAGCTTGGAGTTGAATGTAAGGACCACATACAACAATAGCTGTGACTCTGCGGGGTGTCACTGAGCTCCTACAAGCGTTTATTGAGCAGCTACTAGACTACAGACATCTCAGCCTTTCCCCCAGCCAGTGAGCATCCAAGCTGGGATTCAAGTCCTGCTCAGAATATATCATCTACAAACGTTCCATTGTGCACTTTGATGAGTTGGAGGTTTCAGATGACAGACACAAGGCTTCTGTTTGAAATCCAGGGGCCAGGATTAGTATCCACCCCCCAAAAAAGACTCCTACAAAAAGCTGCAGAAGCAGTAATTTCATAAACAAAGTCCTACTGTATAGCACAGAGAACTATATTTGGTATCCTCGGATAAAATCTTATGGAAAAGAATATTTTACAAAAGAACATACATATTTTCCTACAACTGAATCACTTTGCTGTACAGCAGAAATTAACACAATATGGTAAATCAACTATAATTCAAGAGGCAGGTCAGGTGGTCTGGTATTCCCAAATCTTTCAGAATTTTCCACAGTTTATTGTGATCCACACAGTCAAAGCCTTTGGCATAGTTGAGAACTCTGTATGCAGGTCAGGAAGCAACAGTTAGAACTCGACATGGAACAACAGACTGGTTCCAAATAGGAGAAGGAGTACGTCAAGGCTGTATATTGTCACCCTGCTTATTTAACTTATATGCAGAGTACATCATGAGAAACGCTGGGCTGGAAGAAGCACAAGCTGGAATCAAGATTGCCGGGAGAAATATCAATCACCTCAGATATGCAGATGACACCACCCTTATGGCAGAAAGTGAAGAGGAACTAAAGAGCCTCTTGATGAAAGTGAAAGAGGAGAGTGAAGTTGGCTTAAATCTCAACATTCAGAAAACAAAGATCATGGCATCTGGTCCCATCGTTTCATGGGAAAAAGATGGGGAAACAGTGGAAACAGTGCCAGACTTTATTTTTTGGGGCTCCAAAATCACTGCAGATGCTGACTGCAGCCATGAAATTAAAAGACGCTTACTCCTTGGAAGAAAAGTTATGACCAACCTAGATAGCATATTCAAAAGCAGAGACATTACTTTGCCGACTAAGGTCCGTCTAGTCAAGGCTCTGGTTTTTCCTGTGGTCATGTATGGATGTGAGAGTTGGACTGTGAAGAAGGCTGAATGCCGAAGAATTGATGCTTTTGAACTGTGGTGTTGGAGGAGACTCCTGAGAGTCCCTTGGACTGCAAGGAGATCCAACCAGTCCATTCTGAAGGAGATCAACCCTGGGATTTCTTTGGAAGGAATGATGCTAAAGCTGAAACTCCAGTACTTTGGCCACCTCATGCGAAGAGTTGACTCATTGGAAAAGACTCTGATGCTGGGAGGGATTGGGGGCAGGAGGAGAAGGGGATGACCGAGGATGAGATGGCTGGATGGCATCACGGACTCGATGAAGATGAGTCTGAGTGAACTCCGGGAGATGGTGATGGACAGGGAGGCCTGGCGTGCTGCGATTCATGGGGTTGCAAAGAGTCGGACACGACTGAGTGACTGAACTGAACTGAACTATAATTCAATTTTACAAGTCATTTTAAAAAGCTGAAATCATTGTCTTAAAAATACAAGAGGTAACTTCACTCTCCACCAGACCTCAATATCAGCTCCTAAATCCTGTCTCCTCCAAATATTTTCTAAGTCAAAGGGGTAGAGAATGAGCCATGGCTTCCATCTCCGTGAGTTTCCGCCTCTCTCCCTTGTCCACAATGGGGACACATTTCTCAGGTTTACATGATAATACAACGTTCTTAACCGAGTGTGGCTGCATCTGCTCCTCCTGCGGCACGCACTGACTGGTTTACTCCTCTGAGCCGCCGCCCTGAGAGATGCCATGAAATACAGAAGGGAGGCTCCCATCCCTCACATCACTTAGGGTCCAGTGGGCAGAACACGGAGCAGACAAGTGGGGACAAGAGACGGAGGCGTGCACGGGCGCAGGAGACCCGTGCGGATGGAGGACTAATGCCTTGTCCAGACACTTGTGAGCAGCTGATTGTGACCCATTCTGACGGACGGTTTCTTCTCCCCAAACACCGACCAGTAGCTCATTGTTTCCCTTCTTCCTTTCTTTTTATTTATTTTTTTACTTTACAATATTGTATTGGTTTTGCCATACATCAACATGAATCTGCCACAGGTGTACACGTGTTCCCAATCCTGAACCCCCCTCCCACCGATACCAACCTATTTTCTTGATCTTCAGTCTTCACACTAAGGAAACCATCTGCTTTGGGCTGAGGATTACAAAGTCAGACTTCTCTCCCTCCTTGAAACTGCAAGGAGCAATTCCACCTTTGCTGGGAAGCAGTTATACGATATAGTATGTTCCCCCATTCCAGGCTCGAGGGAGAATCCAGGAAGGACAACGGAGGCACGTCAAAGACAACCTCTAGCCCTCTTTCCTGGACTCACTGCTCCACGTCTCCACGAATCACGAGAAGGCCAGGCTGGGCCAGAGGATGCTGTGGGGCATGGCTTATGTCGACAAATGTAAACTGAGATTTTTACACTTCGTAAGATCCTGTCTGCCAATGTTCTACCTAAGTTTATGAACCCAGAGACAGTAACAGTATGCATAAAAAAAGCAGCATACAGTCAAAGCCTCTTCCTCCTTGGGACAGATTACTTAGTTGTCCCCCATTTCGGAAATACCCATTTGGAAAGGAAGGAAAAACTCAAAAGAAAAATTAGATAAATACCATTTAACATCTAGAGACAAAATCAATAAAGATGGACATATCTTTCCAGCCCTTTCTCTAGGCGCTGGGTGTATGCTGCTGCTGCTGCTGCTGAGTCGCTTCAGTCATGTCCGACTCTGTGCGACCCCACAGACGGCAGCCCACCAGGCTCCCCAATCTCTGGGATTCTCCAGGTGTGTATGCGTTGTGTTAATTTAGTAAAACAATAGGTGAGGCCACCTCCCTTTTTGGACAAAGTCAAGCTGGAGTTCGCCCCCTGGGTCAAGGTCACACTGACTGCCAGGCCACCTGCTCAGGTTTTCACGGTCCCTTCTGGCTCAAAGCCCCTGTCACCACAAGCCCAGCAACCACAGCTGGTTACTTCCTTCAAACATAAGACAGAACACTGCCCTTTTCCTTGACTTCCCCAAAATTACTCAACAAGCCAATGGGGAGACAGCATGTTCCATCAAAGGCTCAGGTCTTGGACAGGTTTATCCTGAAGACACAGACTTAAAACTTCACATCAGCCAGCCGATTGCTTAAAAGGCTTTGGCTCTCTGCCCACTGGGAATTTCCCCTGGATCCTGTCTCTGGTTTCTCATCACTGTTGCTTTTCATATACTCAATAACTTCTTCTCTCCTCCAATCTTTGAACTCGTACTTTTGGACGTTCTCAGAAACTCAACTTGCCTTACCTTGTTGTCCAGAGAAATCTCGCTCCCAAACTTGCCCAGCCTGTGGCCCACCCTGCGTTTCCATTCTGCAGAGCTCCCCTTTGACAGCTCGGAGCCCTGCCAAGCCCCCCGTAAGCGGAAGGCAGCGACACAAGAATTGGGACCATAGGAAGAGTTATGCCACTGAACTCCCTTCTCCGCTCACAATACAGACCTAACCCAGCAGATGCAGGAACAGTCGGCTTAATTTTTCACTTTATTTTCAGCCCATTACACAAACACACACACACATGCATGCATGCACACGCACACACAATTTGCACAAACCATCTGTATTTTTTGTAATATTCTCTTAATATAGAGGAAGTATTTCCATATATCCCTAAATACTTTTTTTAGACAAAATACGTCATGGTTGCCCAGGATATGCTACGTTCTATTTTGGGGCTTCCCTGGTGGCTCAGAGGGTAAAGCGTCTGCCTGCAATGCAGGAGACCTGGGTTCAATCCCTGGGTCGGGAAGATCCCCTGGAGAAGGAAATGGCACCCCACTCCAGTATTCTTGCCTGGAGAATTCCATGGATGGAGGAGCCTGGTGGGCTACAGTCCACGGAGTCACCAAGAGTCGGACCCTTTATGTAACCTCCACCATGGATGTTCACTTCGCTCCAACAAAGGTAGAATGTTGCCCTTTCTACAGGTTCTTTATACGTGTTAATTGATGCTTTGATGAACACTCGTGCTTATGTATAAAAACTTGGCACACATGTGATTAATTCCAAAGCTTACATAACTAGAAACACAATTACTGGTCAATGGAAACTTAATGTTGACAGCATCAATAAGAAGTCAACTCACGCACAGATAGATAGGTTCTGGATTGGGCTTCCCTGCTGGTTCAGTTGGTGCAGAATCCACCTGCAATGCAGGAGACGCGGATTCGATCCTTCGATCAGGAAGATCCCCTGCAGAAGGAAATGGCAACCCACTCCGGTATTCGTGCCTGGGAAATCCCAAGGACAGAGGAGCCTGACGGGCTGAAGTCCATGGGGTCGCAAAGAGCCGGACACGGCTGAGTGACTGAGCACGCAGGCAGGATCCATCTTTGGACTTCTTTTAAAGACACAGAGTCACCTAGCAAGGTCTACCATTACCATTAGGTGAAAACAGTTGAGATGAAGACTCAGAACACATCCCCCAGTCCAGTAATATTTTACTCCAGGCTTAAGAAGACAGGCTGAAAGTCATGTTATTTAGTTATACAGAAATGAAACTTTGGAGTCTCAGGAAACAAAGCTCAAGTCATGGCCTTCATCAAAGACCAAACTCTCATTCAGCATTTTTGTGACTTCCAAATTACGGGTGGAAAGACCAAGGGAAACAGCAAAGCAACAATCTCCATTGTCATTATCAAATAACATAGTATCTGGATTTGAACACGGGCTATTTTGGTAATACTCCGCATTACCTTAAGTGGTCTTCAAGGATTTCTCCTCTTTCCATTCGGACTTAACGCTGATCTGCATCTAGGACGTGTCTGCACTCAGGGGTCCCTCAAACATGGGTGAGGCCGCATCACGCTCGCATCTGTGATGAGCGGATTCACTCTCACCTCTCACAGGTCCTGCTTCCCGGACTTCCCAACGATGGCCCACCTCACTCACCACCTGCCCAGAGAGAAGTCTGGCCTTTGTCTTCAGATCCTGGGATACAATCTCCAAGCCCTTGGAAGGTCCTGCCCCATAGCAACGTCTTCGTTTACCTGGTGATCTTGGGCTGCCAGACAGTCTAGGCTAACACCATTCAGGGTGGGCATCAGGGTGGGCATTTGGGCCATGTGGTATCAGCCTGAGCTCTGGAGGGGTTGGGAGGCCAAGGTCAGCACCTGGCTGGTCAACTGTGTCTGCATGACAAGTTCCCAACAAGAGCTCTGACACCAAGGCGCAGGCGAGCCTCCTGGTTGGCAACACTCCTTGTGTATTGTTGCTGGGAGCAGCTGGCATTGCCCACGAGCCCACAGGGAGGGCATGGCTGGCAGCCCCGCACCTAGAATTCTCCGGGACTTTCGCACTGTCTCTTTCGTTCACTGACTTTAGTCTACACCCTCTTGCTGTAATAAAGCACGACTGTGAGTTTAAGGCTCTCTGAGTTCTGAAGTCTTTCTGATGACTCATGGAACCTTGAACCTGCAGCTGATGGCAGAAGGCAAGCGGTCTTCAGCTCAGTTCAGTGCAGGCGCTCAGTCGTGCCCAACTCTTTGCGACCCCATGAACTGCAGCATGCCAGGCCTGGCCTCTAAATGCTGCGTCTAGTATCAGGTGTGTTTGTCCCCGCATCACCATGAGAGGAACGGGTGACAGCTCGTTATGGGCACTGACACATCCCACCTCCTCTCCCCCTCACATCCCACAACTTGCCTCGCCAGCGCTCCATTCTAGCGGGGGTGGTATGAAGAAACATCCCTAGAAGGGGAATCAGAATACAAATGTTTGGGAAAAGCTAGCACACACAAGAGAACCTGTGATGAGGTTTTTTTCCCTCCATCCTCCCTTTTAAACTAAGTGCTGTATACATACTGTTGATATTATGTATAAAATAGATAACTCCTGAGAACCTACTGTACAGCACAGGCAATTCTACTCAGTGCTCTGTGGTGGCCTAAAAGGGAAGGAAATCCAAACAAGAGGGGATATCTGTGCATGTATGGCTGGTTCAGGGCTTCCCTGGTGGCTCAAACGCTAAAGACTCTTGCTTGCAACGCAGGAGACCTGGGTTTCATCCCTGGGTAGGGAAAACTGCCTGGAGAAGAGAATGGTGGCTACCCACTCCAGTATTCTTGCCTGGAGAATTCCATGGACAGAGGAGCCTGGTGGGCTACAGTCCATGGGGTCACAAAGAGTTGTAGACGACTGAGTGACGAACATTTCACATTTCATGTGGATTCACTTTGTTGTACGGCAGAAACTAACACAACATTGGAAAGCAACTATACTCAAAAAAAATTTTAATCAAAAACAAAAGATCCCATATGCCACCTTGCACAATCAAAAAAATTTTTTTAATTAAAGAAGAAAAAATAAGTAACAAAATACAAACTATATACCAATTCAGTCAGTGCACATGTAGAATTCTCTCTGCAGATGAGGTATCAATATTATACCAGAATAATTTAAATAAGTACATTATAGAATGACGAGCTGAAATGCCTCCTTCTCACTAAAGTTAGTTCATACTTATTAAGTTATAAAAATGATTTGGGACTACATTATGGAAACAGTCTATTAAAATCTTATTTCTAATTACAAAGGATGATATTAAGGAATCTGAATCCAGTTACTTCCTCTTCCTGTCTGTTTGCCCCCAAGGGTAAGCATTTTTAAATCCTTGATAGAAATCATTACAGAATATAATCTAATTCTAATGACTGACCTTACTAATCAGAATTATGTAAAATCGGATGTTGAATAAAATAGCCAAATATCAAACTGACTTGTTTTGAATCTTACATTCTTGAGCTAATGAGGAAGTTTTATTTTTCTAATTTTCACCATGATTTAAAGCATTCTTCATACCCCTGGTGCATCTTATAATTAAAAAAAAGATATGTTTCACCAACAGTCTCTACTGCAAGCAACATACTAGCTATAGAGATTAACCAACCTTCCTATATTTGGGGCATCCAATATCTTAAGAGCTGTCAGAGAAAAATCAATGCTCAAACCTTCTAACTGTAGCATGGGAGCTCAGCTCTGAAAGTGCATAAAGCATTAATCTATATCGCTAGCTGCTCACGATTCAAGCAGGAGAATTACAGAAGAGGCTTGGCTGCCCTGGCAAGGCCAGCCTAGAGGCTTTAAAATCAGGAACATTTTCCAGGAACTGGTAGAAAATAAATGTTTGTCTTTCACACTAAAGACTGCCTAGAAATCCAACCTCAAAGTGAAAATGAAAGTGTTAGTCACTCAGTCGTGTCCGACTCTTTGCGACCCCATGGACTGTAACCCACCAGACTCCTCTGTTGAGGAAATTCTCTAGGCAAGAACACTGGAGTGCACTGCTATGCCCTCCTCCAGGGGATCTTCCAGGCCCAGGGATCAAACCCGAGCGAGTCTCCTGCATTACAGCAAAGATCAGTCTCAAAAAAACCCTGAGAAATATGTGTATTTCATCACAAAATCAGACCCGTCATCTCTCTCCAAACAGGTTATACAGTGCAAGATAGAATTTTTTCTCAAAGACACTAGAAAATAAGGGAAAACAAACATGCTTGAAGCAGAGGTATTAAAACAGCCCAAAGGGGTCATATGCAATCATCTTGTCAAGGCACCGGGCTCCCTTCTCTAAGAAGACAGGGGTGGGCTGCAGAAGCATCCATCCTGGGCTTTCACCGCAGGCACTTCCTCCTGTAGGGACAGAGCAGCGTTTCTGGGACGCATAGCCTGCCTCCAGCCGCTCCTGCAATTCTCCAGCACCAGAGACCCAGACAAGCATCTCACTGCCAAGGGCAGAGTTTCCTGTTTCCAACTATGGTGCTGCCAACGTGCTGTCAGGGGCACTGAGGGCAACTTGAGCGGGAAAGTGCCAAACACACACTCTCAAAAATGTATTCGAGATGAATAGATTACTCGTAGAACTTGACAATGGAAGATTTCATCTGGCTTCTCTTTGGAAGAAGCCTGGAAAGCCCAAATGCATGCGCACACTCGAAACCTGGATCCACGGATAAACATCTTCACTGCCTTAGTTCTCAGATTCCACTGGTCCTTGAGCTTCAAACTCTTGCATGATGAGTGAGTGACAGTCTCTCAGTCGTGTCCGACTCTTAGCGACCCCATGGACTGTAGCCTGCCAGTCTCCTCTGTCCATGGGATTCTCCAGGCAAGACTTAAAAGGCTCCTACCTAAAATCGGACATACATACAAAGACCCAAAGGCTTATCCACAGAACAGCAGCAACCTCATCATGGGAAATTTTGCTAGCTATGCAGACTCTCAGGACATGTGCCAAACCCACTGAATCAGAATCTGCATTGTGATAGAATCTCCAGGAGATCTGTTTGTGCACGAGAGTCTGAGAGGTGAAGATGTAATGGAAACACAGAGCTGCCGTATCACCCAGCAACCCCACTCCTGAGCAAATATCCAAAGAAAACTATAATTCAGAAAGATACACACACCCCTATGTTGGTGGCAGCACTACTGCCAATAGCCAAGACATGGAAGCAAACTAAATGACCCCCCATGGTCTAAATGACCACAGAGGAAGCGATGAAGAAGACGTGGTACAGAAATACAACGGGTGTTACTCAGTCATAAAGGAGAACAGAATACATGCCATTTGCAGCAATATGGAAGGACCCAAAGATCATCACACTGAGCGAAGTAAGTCAGAAAGAGAAAGACAAATCTCATACGGCAAAACTTATGTGTGGAATCTAAAAGAGAGAGAGAGATGAACTTATTTTCAAAACAGAAACAGATTCTATGGTTACCAAAGGGGAAAGAGGGGAGAAGGATAAACTGGGAGTTTGGGATTAACGGATACACACTACGGTATGTAAAACAGATAACCAACAAGGACCTACTGTATAGCACAGGGAATTATACTCGATATTCCGTAACAGCCTGAAAGACACTGCTGCTGCTGCTGAGTCGCTTCAGTCGTGTCCGACTCTCTGTGACCCCATCCATAGATGGCAGCCCACCAGGCTCCCCCGTCCCTGGGATTCTCCAGGCAAGAACACTGGAGTGGGTTGCCATTTCCTTCTCCAATGCATGAAAGTGAAAAGTGAAAGTGAACAACAGACACACTTTTATGCATAACTGAATCACTTTGCTGTGCGCCTGAAACTAACACAACATTATAAATGAACTATACCCCAATATAAAATAAAAATTTAAGAAATAATAAACAAATTTAAAAAGACACAATGAAGAACACCCTAGTGGCCCAGAAGGTAAAGAATAGGCCTGTAATGTGGCAGACACAAGTTTGATCCCTGGGTCGGGAAGACCCCCTGCAGAAGAACAACCCACCGCAGTACTCTTGCCTGGGAAATCCCATGGACAGAGGAGCCTGGTGGGCTACAGTCCCTGGGGTTGTAGCACACAACAGAGACGTTTTTGGTCCCTTCATGGGTTACTTTCTGTGACCCTTGGCCACAGACCCCATCATAGGTGACAACAGGAAAGGTATAGCCCATTTCCAGATCAGCATACGTGCAGGTGTGGGTACTTAGTATATACACCATCATAAAGGGTCCTGGACTTTACTAGGCATGTGTATAGTGACCCTATTGGTGGAAACTTGGAGAGTGTTTTTATGGACTCTGAGGACGTGGCTCTATTTTCAGTAGGCTGCTAATTTCACACCAGAACTCTATATTTAACCACCCCAGCTGAGTGAATGATCCCATCATGTGTGATACTCTGTCCCCTCTGAGATGACAGGTACAGAACGCTCTGGGTGTGCGGCTGATCGGGAGGGCTGGAATGGCAAAATTGATGGGCATTCTCCCCCCACAGACATCTTCTAAAGCTGGGTCCTCCTCACCCACTAGCAACACCCTCCTGCTCCATCCAGCATCAAATCCTCTTCCCTGCAGATCAGCGCGACCATCATGGATGAAGAGAGAATTCACGGGCCTCCTAATGAAAGGCCCGAGAGATTCATTTACAAAAGGGAGCTCTCTTCTCATCCCCTGCGCTTTTGGTCGACCAGTTATCCATCTGCCTATTAGCCGCAGCTCAAGTGGGATTCCCTTGGGTCTAAGCAGAGGCCTTTTGTACCTCACCAGCAGGTAGGTCCTGGAAAAACTGTGAATGTTCCACTCTTCTCAGAAGCCACACTGACAGTCCCTGTGTACTGCGTACTGCCAACTGAGGCAATGACAGACGAACGCTCCCCCAAATCACAGCTCTGCCTGCCACCTCCAACACCACTCGTGTGGTCTTTGCACAGGCTCCAGAGAGCAGGCTCATCTCTGGGATGACAGTGCCTGGAAGGGAGGGAAACGACGCAGCTTCAGAGCACGCCCTCCAAGCACTGAAATGCGATGCGATGTGAGCTGGACGAGATGAGCCAGTAACAACCCCTGCGGCAGCGTGTTCCACCCGGAGGCATCTCCCAAGCTAAACACCCCCCAGCTTCAGATGACGCCAGGGAAGGCCATCACAGGGACTTGTGGGTGCAGGGGAGAGCAAATTATACTGAAGCTAATGACTGCTAGAGCTGGGAGGAGGCGCCCAACTGCTCACTGGGCCTCCGGCTCTGAGTGCTGACGCCTCCTCCGTAAGAGGAGTCTGAGGTCCACGCAGCAGTTGGTCTGCCTGAGGTCCTACTGCACGGCACGGTGGAACAGGGGCTAACAGAGTTAGGCTGGGCTCTTAGCAGAAGCACGTGCCAGTCCGCCTCCCCACAGAGGGAGGGAAATATCCACGTGTATGTGTGCGTCTGTGTGCGTCTGTGTGCGTTCAGCTCCTCAGTTACGTCCAACTCTTTTGAGACCCCACGGACTGTAGCCTGCCAGGTTCCTCTGTCTGTGGGATTTTCCAGGCAAAAATACTGCACTGGGTTCCATTTCCTCTTTCATGGGATTTTCCCGACCCAGGGATCAAACCCAAGTCTGTTGCGACTCCTGCACTGGCAGACAGATTCTTTACCACTGAACCAGCTGGGAAGTCCCATATATAAGTATATGTGTATATAGAGAGAGAGAAAGAGAAAGAGACAGAGACAGAAGAATTTCCAGTAATGGGGAAACGTGCACAATTGAACAGTGATGTGGGGAGCAGCAGGGTCCAGAATCACAAGATTCACTGGGTCCCTCTGCTCCCCGCACACTACGAGCTTGTGCCCATTCCCACCACTGCTGAATGTCCCCTCCTCTTTTCATTAGTCTCTGGTGTCTGGAACAGACTCAGCTTGTCCATCAAGGTTCAAACACCTCCCTGACGGCCCCACCCCAAGGAGGCACGGCTCCGCGGACCCCTCTCTGGGATGACTGTTTACCCGTCTCTCCCCTCCCCCACCACTCGGGGCTGCCAGTGCCTTGCAGTCAGCGCAGTGACAATGGTGTGTAGAACTGCGCTGTGCAGGAATACAGCAGCCACTAGCCACATGCAACTATTTCCATCTTACATAGTTAGAAGTAAAATGATTTCTCAGTCACGGAAACCACACTTTAAGAAATCTACTGCGACACGCACCAGTGGCTACCATATCGGATAAGGCAGTTACGGAACAATTCTAAGTTTCACCAAACCATGCTGTTCTAGAAAATACTGTCTGGTGCACAGGAAGGATGTGCTGACATCAGAAATAAAACAAAAGTGAAAGTTGCTCAGTCGTGTCCAACTCTTTGCGACCCCGTGGGCTATACAGTCCATGGAATTCTCCAGGCCAGAATACTGGAGTGGGTAGCCTTTCCCTTCTCCATGGGATCTTCCCAACCCGGGGATCAAACCCAGGTCTCCCACATTGCAAATGAATTCTTTACCAGCTGAGCCACAAAGGAGTATGCCAAAGCTTCAATGGGCAAGATTTACACTAATTCAAAAACAAACCATTAGCATTCTACCATCCACACTTGCCTAAAAGATACCCACCTTACCTGCCTCCTGAGAAATCTGTATGCAGGTCAAGAAGCAACAGTTAGAACCAGACATGGAACAACAGACTGGTTCTAAATCGGGAAACAGGTATGCCAAGGCTGTATACTGTCACCCTGCTTATTTAACTTATATGCAGAGTACATCACACAAAATGCCGGGCTGGATAAAGCACAAACTGGAATCAAGACTGCCAAGAGAAATGCCAATAACCTCAGATACACAGATGACACCACCCTTATGGCAGAAAGCAAAGAACAACTAAAGACCTTCTTGATGAAAGTGAAAGAGGAGAGTGAAAACGCTGGCTTAAAGCTCAACATTCAGAAAATGAAGATCATGGCATCCGCTCCCATCACCTCATGGGAAATAGATGGGGAAACAATGGAAACAGTGGCAGACTTTGTTTTCTTGGGATCCAAAATCATTGCAGATGGTGACTGCAGCCATGAAATTAAAAGACACTTACTCCTTGGGAGAAAAGCTATCACCAACCTAGACAGCATATTAAAAAGCAGAGACATTACTTTGCTGGCAAAGGCCTGTGGCTCCTGCCACTACCGAGCGAGCACACCCAGGAGTTACGGAAATGCTATTCCTCTGTGGGCCTGACCGTCTCTCACTCCAGAAGGCATATTATGGCCACCAAGGCGCCTTCATACCTCCTGGTTTCCCGACACTAGACAGAAATCAACAGGACTCCCAAGGCCTTCCTTGCTGTCTTGACCACACCGGGCAGGTCAGCAAAGAGAATTTCAGGGCCACATGCATATTAGGCTAATTGTTTCCTATCTCTGTTCTCCCTGCACTCAACTTCATCAATTAAATCCATCTCGAAAAGCACTCCAGTGAAGGGCCCCTAGCTGAACAAGCGCCTCTGCCATCCTCTGCACTGCCTGAGACTTCCTGCTACTTCGGGACGTAGCATCATGTCGACTCGAGTGCCTTATACTGCCCTGCTCCTGCCTCCCATCACCTGACTTGGCTGCCATCAGCCCTACGGCCTCTCTCTCTGAGACCTCATGTTCTCTGAAAGCAGCCTTGTCCCACAGATGGCTTCCTGACCTTGAGCGTGTCTGCTACTCTGAGTGAGGGCAAGGGCACATGAAAATGAGCTTTCCACTTCAGTCTCTGATGACTGGCGCTGATGGCTCCTTGAGCTCATGGATCTCAGGAAGACTGTTCCACTGAATACAAATAATAACCACCTCCGTCAGAGAGGTCCCAGGAAACAAACTCAAACAGCAGTCCTGTTCCAAAAGCATTAGTGGTGGGCGTTCCTCACAGCAGTGCACCTTCCCACCAAAGGCGGGGCAGAAACGCAACAGCCTAGGCAAGTGAGATTGGGCAGATTATCACAAGGCTTATAGTACCTGTGTGTTTTTCTTTGCTGTCCTGGAAAGCCAAATCACATAATCAGTGTCAGTGGTGACAGCGGAGGAGTACAGTCAAAAGTATATATTTCTTTGCCTTTTTCCATTTCCCCCACTAAATATGCCAGCAAATCTGGAAAACTCAGCAGTGGCCACAGGACTGGAAAACATCAGTTTTCATTCCAATCCCAAAGAAAGGCAATGCCAAAGAATGTTCAAACTACTGCACAATTGCACTCATCTCACACACTAGCAAAGTAATGCTCAAAATTCTCCAAGTCAGCCTTCAACAGTATGTGAACAATGAACTTCCAGATGTTCAAGCTGGTTTTAGAAAAGGCAGAGGAACCAGAGATCAAATTGCCAACATCCACTGGATCATCAAAAAAGCAAGAGCATTTCAGAAAAGCATCTACTTCTGCTTTATTGACTACACCAAATCCTTTGACTGTGTGGATCACAATAAACTGTGGAATATTCTTAAAGAGATGGCAATAGCAGACCACCTGACCTGCCTCTTGAGAAATCTGTATGCAGGTCAGGAAGCAACAGTTAGAACTGGACATGGAACAACAGACTGGTTCCCAACTGGGAAAGGAGTACATAAAGCTGTATATTGTCATCCTGCTTATTTAACTTATAGGAAGAGTACATCATGAGAAATGCTGGGCTGGATGAAGCACCAGCTGGAATCAAGATTGCTGTGAGAAATATCGATAACCTCAGGTATACAGATGACACCACCCTTATAGCAGAAAGCAAAAAAGAACTAAAGAGCCTCTTGATGAAAATGAAAGAGGAGAGTGAAAAAGTTGGCCTCAAGCTCAACATTCAAAAGGCAGAGATCATGGCATCCAGTTCCATCACTTCATGGCAAATAGATGGGGAAATAATGGAAATAGTGACAAACTTTATTTTGGGGGGCTCCAAAATCACTGAAGATGGTGATCGCAGCCATGAAATTAAAAGACGCTTGCTCCTTGGAAGAAAAGCTATAACCAACCTAGACAGCATATTAAAAAGTAGAGACATTACTCTGCCAACAAAGGTTCATCTAGTCAAAGCTACAGTTTTTCCAGTGGTCATGTATGGATGTAAGGGTTGGACTATAAAGAAAGCTGAGCGCCGAAGAATTGATGCTTTTGAACTGTGGTGAAGACTCTTGAGAGTCCCTTGGACTGCAAGGAGATCCAACCAGTCCATCCTAAAGGAGATCAGTTCTGGGTGTTCACTGGAAGGACTGATGCTGAAGCTGAAACTCCAATACACTGGCTACCTGATGAGAAGAACTGACTCATTTGAAAAGACCCTGATGCTGGGAAAGATTGAAGGCGGGAGAAGTGGACGACAGAGGATGAGATGGTTGGATGGCATCACCAACGTGATGGACATGAGTTTGAGTAGGCTCCAGGAGTTGGTGATGGACAAGGAGGCCTGGCGTGCTGCAGTCCATGGGGACGCAAAGAGTTGGACATTATTGAGCTACTGAACTTCCACCATATGGAGTGGAAATTAGTACAAGCAATGAAGCTTCTAAGTTCTGAATTCCAGTCCCAACTTAGATAATTCTGCAACACTGAGAAAAGTTTTGTTATTTTTTTATCTCCACTTTTCTTCTAAGAAATATAGTCAGTACCAGTCCTCATATAAAAATAGAAGCTGACATAAATATCAGATGGTGGTACAGCAGTGTGTGTGTGTGTGTGTGTGTGTGTGTGTGTGCGCGCGCGCGCGCGCGCGCGTGTGCACGTGCCCTCATGTCTGACTCTTTGCGACCTCATGGACTGTAGCCCCCCAGGCTCTCTGTCCATGGAATTTCCCAGGCAAGTATACTGGAGAGGGTTGCCATTTTCTACTCCAGGGGATCTTCCTGATCCAGGGATCCAGCCTCATCTCGGGCATCTCCTGCATTGGCAGGCAGATTCCTTAGCAGTGAGTCACCTGCGTATAGTAAACGGAGACCTCAATAATCAATTTCACCAAAGTCTTCATTTCCAATCTGCTGCTATTTTCAAATACAAAATATTTGATGAGGAAATTTGCATTCCTCATCAATACATATGTTGCCCATGTAACAATGCCCAAACAAGGACACCACTGAGAATAAAAGGGGATACCTTTAAAACTCAAGCCAAGACACTGGCATAAACCAGGACTGTCCTAAGCACACTGGGAGATACGGTCACCTTACCTACAAAGCACTTTTGTAAACCCATAGACTGCTTTTTACCCTCATAATGCTAATAACTACTGATTCTTCTATTTTCTCATCATCCCCACATTCTGCCTTTAATTCTCTCAACATTGCCTAAAGGCCAAATTATTTTTTTCCAGAAGCAACTATCCTCACATAGACTCCAATGATGACAGGTGGTAAGCAGACCTCAAGCAAAATATTAAGACTGAAACAGAGACCTGGATCCAGGAGCTTATTATTTCTCTAAAAACACTGTGACCTCCTTGAGAACAGGAACTCTGGCACACGTGCTTTACATGCCCTTCCAGGACTAGCTGGGTAATGCCTGCAGACCAAGGACCAGTCACCTCCCTTTCTTCATTCCTTCTTCATGGCAGATCAGATTATTTCATTTACTGTCTACCCCAGGAAAAGATATAAATCAGCGCTAAACCACTAGCTCTCCAGAGAAAAACAAGATAGGAAAACAAAGTGATATTATTTCTATGCAGCAACTACACAAATTACATGGTGCTGATTATAGCAAATGCGGTAGAGTATTTCTATACTTACAGGCTAAAATTCACCATAGAATATAACGCCAGAATTATGCGTTCTTCATAAACAAGTCACACTGTGCGCGCATGAGCCACTCTAGGTCCGGACAAAGTCTGCTAGGATGCCAAGAGATGCCACTGGTATCCACGGTATCAGGTGGTTTTGAGGCTTCTACATTCTGTTTCTAGGGTCAGAGGTTCAATGTTTATCATAATTATATGTGCATTCTTGTTTCATCAAAATACAGATCATGAGCCTGACAATTTTCCTCCAGGGATAACAGAGTTGGATGCAACGGCATGAGTGTGCACACGCACACACACACACACATACACACACACACACACACACACGAGCCTCCCATGTGTCGTTTGTTGTTGCCGTGTAGTTGCCAAGTTGTGTCCAACTCTTTTGCAACCCCATGAACTGTAGCCCACCTGGCTCCTCTGTCCATAGGACTTCCCAGGCAAGAGTACTGGAGTGGGTTGCCATTTCGTTCTCCAAGGGGTCTTCCCAAACCAGGGATTGAACCCACGTCTCCTGCACCTTCTGCACTGGCAGGCAGATGCTTTACCGCTGAGCCCCCTCCCATGAATTACAAACCACCAGAGACGCGACCACATTATGTTTCTGAATAGGGACCAGAGCCACACAAGGGTTACCTCACTGTGAACAGAACCCAAGTCTTGGATGCCCAGATTATCGCTGGTCCAGAGATGATATTTTGATGAGCAGAACTGGACACAAATCAGTTTCTTTCATTCCCTACAGCCCTTTCATGATAGATTTCTGCAGTTAATTGATCAATTTTTGCCAAACCTCAAGGATATGAGACAGCAAGGTTTTATTTTTTCCTTGGAACATGGAGGTAAGGTTATCCATATTTGAGAGAGATTTCACCAATAAAGCATAGATTTAGTAGCCTTTATGCATGAAAAACAACTTGAAATCCACTTTTTTCAATAAAAATGTCAGACCTAAGGTTCAATTAAAATGATGCATGTAAGTAATTTGGCACTTCCTGACAATAAAACCTCCAAACAGGTAAGATATTCAGGTAACAGAGGCACAATTTATACCTGTTATTTCAATCCATTAAAAACGTGCCCTTGGCCTAAACATTTAGAGGTGTATGTATGACAGAAAATATGTGTCTTTCTTCTGATTATTAATAATATATATTGAATTCCGCCAATCTCTCTACAGTTCTGAATACATCATGAAAACACCATCCAAATCTTTAATTTATAATGAAAATAAAGCAAATGGGACCAGCTGAGTCTCTTTCTGAATCATTAGAGCAGATATCTAATTAAGAAATATTGCTCTGTTTCTTTGGGAATGGAGTTCCCATCACGGAAGAGAGTCTCCAGCTGAACTCACGTCGATGTTAAGTGATTCTGAGGGCAACGAGCAGAAATCAGCTGCAAAGGAGAATCACGAGAACCCAGTGTGCATCTGAAATGGAGCTGGAAAGCAGCCCTAGATGCTTAGGTGGGGCCTTGCAGGCTCAAGGCAATCCAACTCAGGCACAAATTTTTTTGTTGTCGTCGGGAAGAAGTCGGAAAAGGCTATTTGCTGGACAGCCCGTCATTCCCTCCTAAGTGGGCGGGACACGGAAGCAGGGGCCCAGTCTGAGCGCCGCCTCCCCGGGCACCAGCCACGTGGCCTCAGGCACGTCTTCACTGAGTTTCCGTCTCCTCGTGTGGCAAAGGGGGATGGTAGATCCCATCCCGAGAGCTTGGGAGGACCAACCCAACAGCTGCCCTCGAGCGGGGAGAAGCCTGTCAAGATCCCGTGACGTCGCTTAGCAGCACAGCGCCGACATCCGGTGACGCTCGGAACACTCCTAAAAGATCCTGCCACCACCCACCGCCTGGGGGGACCAGGTGCCCTTGGACCAGAAGAGATTCCCAAAGCTGACGTGAAGGAGGGGGGCTGGGGCAGCGATCACGACGTGGGGGTGACTAAGACGGGAAGAAGGGGGACAAACAAGCTCTCCGGGTGGAACCTGGGAGGGAAGACCGCACTCTGGGATGGCTGCGGTCGGGAAAAGACAAAGTCGAACTTGCTTCTGACGGGGACCAGCAAAACAGCAAGGAGGCGCTTTCCTGGCGGTCCAATGGCTAAGACTCTACCTGCCAACGCAGGGACTCGGGTTCAGCCCAGGAGGATTCCACATGCTGCAGGGCAGCTAAGCCCACGGGCCGAGATGACTGCAGCCCACGCCCCCAGAGCCTGTGCTCCAAACGGGAGAAGAGCCCGCACAGCAGCGGAGACCCAGCACGGCCGAAAACAAACAAACAGCATAAAATGTCTTAAAAAGGAAAGGGAAAAGACAAATGGAAATACAGCCAGTATTGAGCTGAATGGGCAGAAATGAGAGAACAGTTCATTAGCAAACACAGTTTTTTTTTTTTAATTGAAATACAGCTCATTTACAATGTTACAGTATTTTCAGGTGTATAACAGTCATTCAAAATTTTTAGGTTATACTCCATTTAAAGTTATTATAAAATGTTGACTGTATTACCTATTCCATCCAATATATCCTCACAGCTTATTTATTTTGTACACAGTAGTTTGTAGCCTGAATTCTCTACCCCCGATGGCCCCTCGCCTCCTTTTTCCCCACTGGGAACTTCTAGACAGTTCTCTATCTCTCTGTTTCTGCTTTGCTGCTGCTGCTGCTAAGTCGCTTCAGTCGTGTCCAACTCTGTGTGACCCCACAGACGGCAGCCCACCAGGCTCCGCCGTCCCTGGGATTCTCCAGGCAAGAACACTGGAGTGGGTTGCCATTTCCTTCTGCAGTGCATGAAAGTGAAAAGTGAAAGTGAAGTCACTGAGTCGTGTCCAACTCTCAGCGACCCCATGGACTGCAGCCCACCAGGCTTCTCCATATTGATTCAAATGTTTTTTTTTTTTTTTTAGATTCGCCATATTACTGGTAACATATGGTATCTGTCTTTGTCTGTCTGACATTTCAGAAGGCATAACAGCCACCAGGTCCATTCATGTTCTTGCAAATGGTAAAATATCATTCTTTTTATGACTGAGTAGTATTCCATGAAAATAGAATATTTGATCACACTATATACAAACATTACTCAAAATGGATTAAAGACCTAAATGTAAGACCAAAAACCATAAAACTCTTAGGAAAAAAAACATAGGCAGAACACTCTTTGATATAAATTGCAGCAATAATTTTTTCCTAAGGCAAAGGAAAGAAAAGCAAAAACAAACGAAATGGAACCTAATTAAACTTGAAAGCTTTTGCACAGCAAAGGAAACCATAAACAAAATGAAAAGATAACCTACCGAATGGGAGAAAATGTTTGCAAACGATATGACTGTGACAGGGGTTAATATTCAAAATACACAAACAGCTCATACAAGTCAATATCAAAAAACAAACAGCCCTATCGAAAATGGGCATAAAACCTAAACTGACATTTTATTCCAGAGAAGACATACAGATGGTCAACAGACACATGAAGAGATGCTCAACACTGCTAGTCATCAGAGAAAGCAAATCAAAACCAAAATGAGATACCACTTCACACCTGTCACTCTCATCCAAAAGACCACAAATAACAAATGCTGGAGAGGGTGTGGAGGAGAGAGAGCCCTCATACACTGTCCGTGGGAATGTAACTGGATACAGCCACTCTGGAAAACTGTAGAGGCTCTCCAAAAACTGAAAACAGAACCACGGTACGATGCAGCGATTCTACTCTTAGGCATAAGTCTGCAGAAGACAGAAACACTAATTTGAAAAGCTACATGCACCCCCTACGTTCATGGCAGCGCTATTTACAATAGGCAAGAAATGGGGCGCAACCTAAGTGTCCATCAACAGACAAACGGATAAAGCAGATGTGAAACACACACACGGTGGAATATTACTCAGCCATATGAAAGAGTGGGAGAATGCCATTCACAGCAACGTGGATGTATACACAGAGACAGACACACACACAGGAGCAAACATAATTTCTATAAAGTACTTAAGCAGACAAGGACTGAGGTGTTTAGGATGGGAATAGTTTCCCAAGTCACCTGGGGAAGTGGAAGGTAACTGTGACTGGGAAATCAGCAGGAGTTATAAGAGTAAGCCTAACTTAAGTAATTTCTAGGCCATCTCCAAACAGGAAAGAATATGTCCCTTTTTCTCACGGAACCCCGCCCGCTTAACCCCGCATTCAAGACTCTGTCCTGAATGAAAAAATGGCACATGGTGCTTAGCTTTCCCTCCTGTCCCCATCCTCCTAACTGTAAATGGAAAATATGGGGACACGTGTATATGCGATGCGCACTTGTTATACTACGGTTTTTGCAAACTTTTCACCTGTGGTTAATTATCTCACTGGTGCTTCTCCGTAGCCTTCACAGATGGCAAACTCATCCAACTTTTGCTATAACAAACTCAAGTTGGTTTAACCTGTTTCAAACCTTAACTAGCTCAGATGCAAATACTACTCATTCATAGGTGGCAGCTAAAAAAGGAAATTCTAGAACAATTATGGAAACAGTACCAAAACTGAAGACAGCATGCCTCACACGCGGATGTGGTGAGGTCCACGGACACAGGAGGCAGAGGCGAGCGCTGAGACCTGGAAAAACGGCAGGCTCAGACGCTCGGGGACGAGTGCACAGTGTTACTCTTGGAGAGTTCCCGTCAAGAAAGATGCTTCCATCCACTTACATGAGACACGGCAAATGGGTCAATAAAATTTCACGGTTGGGGGACCAAAGGCAGCAAGTGCCAGAGACAAGTCAGTTGCTGATGAAAATGGACGTGGACCTTCTGTTGTGGAGCTTGACGAAACCATCCTTCACCAAGATCAGCGCTTGTCCCAGACACGGGCCCAATGCCAAATGCCAGCTGGATCCCACACACGTGCAGTCGTCCCACCAAACCCTGTCCTCGTGGAGCCCTCATTTCTACAGGTTTTGTGCAGAAGCGCTTCCTTCCTTTCTTTCCTTTCAAAGACAAACTCTAGAGATTTTGCGCGAGGCTAACAGTGCCAGTTGAAAGAACTGTACATAAACTCCAAGAGAGGTCTTTAATGTTAGAGCCATCTTGGAAAAGTGGAATCTTGGAAAGGAAGCAATATCCTTCGAGTTTATTGTCATGCTTACAATAACCCTCCACACTTAAACAACTTTATACACTTCTTTAGGATGTGTATGGAATGGCGTTTTACTCGACTTTGAATTTTCTTCATTATTCCATTTATTTTCCCCAAACAGGGCCAGTGTGCCCATTCTTTTCTGCAAGCAGGCTGGCTTCCACAAAGAACTACAAACCAGAAGGTGCGATCACAGTAATACCATCGCAGTTTGTATGGTGTGAATTCCTACACACATTATCTGGTTTGGTTTTTGCATGGCGTTTGACAGCAGGTTAATAACCTCACAGAAATGTGACATAAATACATGCATCTGAAGTAAGCATATTTAGCTAATGTGAGCGTGGTGTATGTTTCAAACATCTTCTCTGTAGCCTTCACTAATGGCAAACTTATAAAACTTTTGCTATAACAAATTCAAGTTCACCTTATCTATTTCAAACCTTAACCAGCTCAGATCCAAATACTACTCATTTATAGGTAGCAGCTAAAAAGGAAATTTTATAACTGTTATGGAAATACTACAAAGGCCGTAATGTTTATTGCCTAAGAAGATCCCTCTCAGTATGTGATACCGAATATTCATAATAGATACCCAATAAACACTGCTGTCTTCCTGAGCACACCTGGAATTCGGTAGTCTGTTAGAGTCTAAGAAGTCTTCTGTTCTATCCTGCATACTATGGTTTCCTGAATCTACTTGAATTCTCCTGCCACAGAAAACGGAAGGTGAAGGTTGGCGTTCACGTTGTTTGCAATCTTCCATGTTGCCCAATGCAGCTGAGAAATGAATGAATAACCATGATACTCTTCATGACACAGCAGGTTGAACAAGTGAAGATTGTCTTCCTTCTGTTGCTGACCTTTCTGCTTCGACAGTTCATCGTTACAGTGCCAGAGACGCTGAGGCCGTGGGTTAGAAACGCAAAACGTTATCCGATTGTCCTGCTTCTGCCCAAAGAAGAAGCACGGAGGGGAAAACCCACCGTTGTGCTTTCTGCATCTCCAATGCTTTACGCTCCATAGACACAGCGTCATAACATCCTAGCATCTGAAGTCTACTTCAACCAAGTAGAAGGGAACGATGGACGGATGACAGGACAGACGTACATGCAGATACCCCCAGCTCCCACATCAGGGGCCGTAACTGCCAACAGAGAGGAGAGAACGTCTCTCTGGAATGATCGACGGCACTCAAGCCATCAGTTTTTTTTCTCTAACATATATGCCCTTCCTGTGGCTGGAAACAATCGATGCTGGATTGTTACTTAACCAGTCCAAGACGAAGCAAAATAGTATCTCCTGATGAACAAAGAGATAGACACACGTCTCCATCCTCAGGTGCAGGTCCTACTTCTCTGCCAGTGGTTTCTGAGCTTTTGGTACAATGGGCTTCAGCTGGGGCCACCTCGACCTGCTCAACAAAAACCAACCAAGCGATTTATCTTTCCAGTAAGTTTTATCAGCGTACGAGGGCCGTCAGTGAGGTGATCCCTAGCTTCTTGGTCCAGGAGTCAGAGCTGTGTGTGCCGGCAGGGGTATACAAAGTACAGGAGAGCATGTGGTTGATATGATATGTATGTAACTGATTCAGGGCTTAACAATTCCCCCCAAATCTCTCTCATTATCCTTAAATTCGCTACACCTCTTTACAGGGTCAAATAAGATGACAACGGACATTTCCAAACGTGGAAAGAGTATGCGGAAGAAGGGTAAGTATTGAGTCCTGCATTATTAAAAATCCCCTCACACGTTTCTAAATAAGACGATGTAATACACCTCTGCGCATATTTTCAAACCCAACAAAGATGTGATTTGAGGCCAAAACTGAGGATCCTCCAGCAAAAGCAAAGTCGTAAAATTTTTCTCTGCGTGCTTATGAAATTCCAGACATCGGGTCAGCTCAGAAGCTCCTACAGAATTAAAAGGTATTCTAAGTGTCTTTCACAAAATTAAGATCCGAGTGAAAAAACACACATAATTTAGCGTTTCCTTTCTTTCGTATTCATTTGACAAGAATGTTTTCTGCAAGCTTCACAAAAGGCACAAGCCAGCGTTCTGGTGACAGTGATCTCCATATTCTTCAGCGTTTTGCTTGAATTCAATTACTGTCTTGTTACTTTAACTACAGTTTCCCCATTCAAGCAATGACAACACAATTACCTAAATCTAAAATTTTCAACAGGGATATTACAGCATAGACAAAAACTAATAGAAAATTCTAATCATACCTCTGTGCATTACAAAGACCATCATTCTGCAGGAAACCAAGCTCGGTAACCTTGTAAGAACTTGGTAAATTTAAAATGCAAGTCCACTTTGCATGCAAAGCTGCATACCGGGGCTGCTAACATCTCCACGTCCATGGCAATATCACTACTGAACTAAGCTGGATAAGCAACTAAGCTGCAAATACATTTCTGACAACTAAGCTTCAAGTACCCTAATATAATTATTCAAGCCACAAGCCTAAGTGAATTTAATTGAGTCAAAAACTGCAGACTAATTGCTTCAAGTGCAGTGTGTTATCTCTGCAATTTTGAGCATAGCAGCAGTTAAGGGAAAGTAAACGACTTCATTCAACGCAACAAACGTGCATCCATTTGGCGACTTTGTCCTACAGCCAGACTGTCTGGGGCCACACAGACAGTAAACACTTTGACCCAACTCACACCAGGTCATTATCTCTCCACTCCTTTATGAAAGTCACAGGGACCCTGGCCTCCCTACCAAGGCCTACCTGACCATTAGCTCTTTCATTGACAAGACATCATAACCACTGCACTGACAATATTTACAGCTGTTGTCTACTGAGCTCAGTGTAGAAACTGAGGTCACCCAGAGTCCAGCACTGCCGAGCTGGTAAGCGGCAGGACTGGGATTTACACTCTGGCCTGCTGGAACCCAAGGCTGGTACTTCTCCTACGCAGCCCCCTGCCTCACCTCCACTTGGCTCTGTAAACCGAAGCTTCACTGTTTTGGGTTTCCCAGGTGGCTCGGTGTTAAAGAATCTGCGTGCCTATGCAGGAGATGTGGGTTCGATCCCTAGGTGGGGAAGATCCCCGGGAGAAGGAAACAGAAACCCACTCCAGTAGTCTTGCCTGGAGAATCCCACGGATAGAGAAGCCTGGCGGGCTATAGTCCATGGGGTCACAAACAGACACAGCTGAGCACACAACACTCACTCACTCACTCACTGTTTCATTTCTTTCTTCTTAAGAAAGCACAGTATGCTGTTACCCACCCTGGAAATCACTCGTGCACCCACGCTGCCTTGTGACAAAGCCTAAGAAAGGTAGCCATCCCACCTAGCAGAGGGCAAGCAGGAGGAATGTTCCAGACCAACTCAGCCTTGCCATCTTGATCCACTTGCTTCCTTTTTCTTTGAAAGCACTCCTCCCACCTGAGTCTCAGAGGACCAGCTCACACTGGTCCTCCAAGTCAACTCTGTCTACACATAGGGGAAGGTGGTGCAATCTGGATCTTACCATCTTTTCATTTCAGGGCGTCACTTTCGTGGAGGAGAAAGACTTGGTGCTTCTGCTTCAGCAACAACAGAAAGGGGCTTTGGGAACGCACACTGTCCATTTCCTCACCTTCTCTCATCAACTGGCTTTCTTGTTTGTGAGTTGGTAAATGAGAGGACGTTCGCTTACGTAACAGACATGAGTCATGGCAATGCTGGATGGCCATGCCTGGCCTGTAGCTGCGGCAAAGAGTCGGTGCTTTCGTGGTGGGAAAGGCTTCAGGCAAGTCAGGCGGGGGGGTCGGATTTGGGGAAAGGAAAAGTGGCAGTGACACATCAAGCGTCAGAGACAGCAAGGTAAGCCTGGCGTTCGGGAGCTGGATTTTATTTTCCTCCAAAAATTTAATCCATTTGCTGAATGAATCGAACCACGGATCCCCGAGCTCTGTGAGACACTCACTGGACGGGTTTCGGGGAGGACAAGGTGCTTCACCCCTTCACTGATTTATTCTGCACATAGACTCATGGGCAGGCATGGTGCACGCTGCTGGAGATACAGAAGGAACAGGGCCTGTCTGTCTATCAGAGGCTCACAGCTGTGTGTCAGGGAAGGGAAAACACGTTCCACATTACAGAGCTTTAAGTAGAGGAGTCCTTTGTCACACTTGCCCCTATCGGAGGCCAATGGGCATCCTACGGTCCTGGTGATGAGAAGACGGCCAGCAAGTCAGCCGTGACCCACAGAGCACATGCTGACCCTCAGCTAAAGCTGCATCCAGGGGTCCATAGACCCCCTAAATCCACAGATCCCTAGTTTTGTCTTGCAGAGTAACCCAGGAAGTCGAAAGATCAAAATCCTACACTTCTACTACTATTTATAGCAGTAGATCTTCCCAACCCAGGGATTGAACCCAGGTCTCCCACGCTGCAGGTGGGTTCTTTACCAGCTGAGCCACAAGGGAAGCCCAAGAAGACTGGAGTGGGTAGCCTATCCCTGCTCCAGCGGATCTTCCCGACCCAGGAATTGAACAGGGGTCTCCTGCATTCCAGGCAGATTCTTTACCAGCTGAGCTAATGTAGGGAAGCCCTAGAGGTGATGTAAATTACCAAAATCACACAGCTGACAAATTCAGGACACAAACCACACGAAGGGAACAGAGAGATACTCAACTTGGAGTCCACGGATGGACGTGAGAGCTTCTGTGAGCCTCACCCGAGGTTATGGGACTTTTTCTTTTTTGTTGTTTGTTTTTACAGTTTAAAAGTGTTATTTTTAATTCTGAAAGTATGATAACACATTCACAGGAGACTTGAAAAATACAGAACAAAGTTTCATATAGCTCCGCTATATATTACAATTATGTTTTTAGGTAGATTAAGATTTTTAGTTGGCATTTCAGTACCAAACTCTCCAAAATTAATAGAATGAACAGATAGAAGAGTGGGAGGATAGAGTACATCTGAAAAGCACGATGAACCAGTTCAGTATAATTGAGATTTATAACAATTTTTCTTGCTACATCAGGATACAAATTCTGTTCAAGTTCCCATAGACTACAAACCAGGAGACACTGGAACATATCCAGGGACATAAAACAAAGGTGCAAAATCTTCAAGATAGGAGACGTTTTTCTGGTTGGCAGATCCATAGCTTTTATCAGACCCTCAAAGGGGCTCCATAATCCCAGGGCAGTGATCAACACAGCATCAGTTCAGTTTAAGCTTATGAACGGTAACAGTCCCAGTGTTTCAACATCAGCCTTCCTGCTGGGCCAGGTACCCAGCGTGCCCAGGTGTTTGTCTGGGAATCCTGTGTCTCTTGACTCTGATCTCCCTACACCTGTCGTATAACTGCTACCTTTGAAGCTATTCAAGTGTAAGAGGAAATTGAAAATTACCTCCTGCCTACTTCCAAAGCAGGCAGAATTTATTAACTGTTGCTTATTTTTGAAATTTGGGGAGAAAAACATTTGTTATATCCTCATTTTTTTTCCCCCTCGTTTGAAAAACAACTCATTAAGTAACTCATTAAATAGAAGTTGCTCTGAAAACCCTAATGCCTCCAGGGATGGTGCTGTAAAAAGAAGAAACATCTCTGCCTCTCCACAGACAGGAAGACAAGGAATTGCAGGAAACCCCGGCTGCCCTCAGCACACACCCCTTCTCAGCCGGTCTGCAGACAAGGGTTTTTATTGCATCTATAACATGAAATTCTTTTATTGCCGTTTCAGTTTCCAGTCCATCTCAGTTTGGGGGTTAATCGTCTTAGTATATTATTTTTATTGGGTCTCACCCAGGAGTGCTTGGTTTGAAGCAAGAACTAAGAAACTGTCCTGAATCTGCAAAGTGCTGGCTGTGTGATTTTGGTAACTGACGTAACCTCTCTGAGCCCTATTTCCTCCTGCACAAAATCCTGCTACTGAATCAGGCGTCTGGACTGTTGCTCTGGGGCTCTGATGGCCTGTCCCGGGGTCACGAGGGCGATGCTTTCGTCTCTTTTACACGTTGGATTTGTCTTTTCTTTACGGAATAGGTTTCTGTTACTAAAACAGGGATCCACAAATCACACTGGCCAAGATGGTCTATAAAGTGCCCTGAAAGTCAAAATTCTATGATTTCCTAGAACAACACCTCTTGGAATGGACACAAACCCTCACCAAATGCTGAAAGTCAGGAGAGCCACTCAAATACCATCGTTAATGCCAACACGCACAGTAAGGGCTCATTCAACGGCAGATTGAAATCTTCATTCTAAGAATAGCGTTCTGTGCTTAAAAAATGTTTTCCTCATAGCAGTGGTGTGACTGGCATTATCTCCAAATGTGGAAGTGAACCCGATTTGCCAAGATCGCTCAGCTACGAGGGGGAAGGGCTGGGATGTGAAGTCAGAAGCATCCATGTGTTCTCCCAACCACCAGCAAACAGGGCTATTGGCAATGACTATTCACACTGTCAAAGTGAAACAGCCACCCCTGGACCCCCATCGGAGCTTCGAGGTATGATATTTGAAGTATTAAGGCTTTACGATTTGTAATGGCTGAAGAATTGATGCTTTGGAACTGTGGTGTTGGAGAAGACTCTTGAGAGTCCCTTGGACTGCAAGGAGATCCAACCAGTTCATCCTAAAGGAAATCAACCCTGAAAATTCATTGGAAGGACTGATGCTGACGCTGAAACTCTGATCCTTTGGCCACCTGATGCAAATAACTGACTCATTTGAAAAGACCCTGATGCTGGGAAAGATTGAAGGCGGGAGGAGAAGGGGATGACAGGATGAGATGGCTGGATGGCATCACCGACTCGATGGACATGAGTTTGAGCAAGCTCCAGGAGTTGGTGATGGACAGGGAAGCCTGGCGTGCTGCAGTCCGTGGGGTCACAAAGAGTTGGACATGACTGAGTGAACTGAACTGAACTGATTTGTAATGGCACAACAGCTTTTACCTGGCAAAGCTCTCTCACTGGTAATCGCATTGTCTGATTGTGTATCATATGACTTGGTACTGGGAGAGTGCAGGGTTTGTTTGTTTTTTCAAAATCAGAGCCAGAAATTCTAATCATCCAAAGTCTTATAAATGTTTTTCAGATTATTTCAAGAAATAGGACGTGTAGATATCTATGTTCCTATCTACCTACTCATGTGAGTGTATGTATCATGTGGCCTTAAAACACCCTGTTGCTTGTGGACTTGAGTCCCATTTGGGACATCACACACTCCTTTTCAGCTCTCTGAAAACTAGAATCCTACAGTGCCCTTTCGAGTCCCTCAAAGTCACACCCAGATGACATAACTCCCCCACAAAGTGTGACTTTACATCCAAGTCGCTCTTCCAGTTTCAAATACTCCCCTCAAGTCCTGTTCTTTTATGCAGGATTCTGTCACGTGAAGTTCAGTTTTCTTCTCTTTCTTTGAGAATATGACTAACCCTCTGCTGCTTCCCATCCTTCCCAGGGCATCACGGCACTGTAACCCTCTCTTGTGGGCACCGAAGAATTGATGCTTTTGAACCGTGGTGCAGGAACAGACTCTTGAGAGTCCCTTGAACAGCAAGGAGATCAGACCGTTCAATCCTAAAGGAAATCAGTCCTGAATATTCACGGGAAGGACTGATGCTGAAGCTGAAGCTCCAATACTTTGGTCACCTGATGCAAAGAACAGACTCATTGGAAAAGACCCTGATGCTGGGAAAGACTGAAGGCAGGAGAAGAAGGGGGAGACAAGAGGATGAGACGGTTGGATGGCATCACCGACTCAATGGACATGAGTTTGAGCAAAGTGGGAGTTGGTGATGGACAGGGAAGCCTGGCGTGCTTCAGTCTACGGGGTCGCAAAGAGTCGGACAGGACTTAGCGATTGAACAACGACATGTAAGCAGGTCCTGTTCCCCCAAATTGCCTCCAAGCCCCACAAAACATTCCACCTCCCCAGGTGGACCACTCCGCCCCACCCGCTCCCCGCCCCTTAGTATGCAGACCGCAGAGCTGGGAATCCCTCTCCCCTCCTGACCTCCAGCTGGTACGTCCAGCTCTCCTTTCCTCTACTCTGCCTCCTGACTGACTGTAGGGATGATCATACTAAATGAGATAAGTCAGGAAGAGAAAGGCAAACACCCCACGGTATCACTTATATGCAGAATCTAAAATGCAACATAAATGGGCTTATCTATGAAACAGAAAGAGACTCACAGACGTAGAGGACGGACATCACGCCCAAGGAGAATGATGGATTGGGAGGTTGGGATTAGCAGGTGCAAACTGTATAAATACAATGGATAAACAACAAGGTCCTACAGTATCGCACAGGGAACTATAACCAGTATCCTGTGATAAACCGTAACAGAAAAGAATACTTTTTAAAATGTATATAACTGAATCACTTTGCTGTACAGTAGAAATTAACACAACAGTTGTAAAGCAACAATACTTTAATAAAAAAATTAAAAACAAATAAAAACCTTCCTCCAATCCAACAGCTGTCTAATAAGTGGATGGGGTATTAGGCAGCTATTAAAAATTAAAATATGTTTACCTGACTCTCCTACCCAGGGATCCAACTTAAGATACATAGTTAGTGTCATAATTTTAGAATTTCCAGTGGGAACACTGTAACAACCTCGAACGTTCTAACAAGAAGAATGCAAATCTTGTCCTCAAAATAGAGAAGGAAAGTTCTTTCATTCATTTTAACACCTACATCATCACCATTCAAGGACATCTCTATTGAATATTTCCAAGAGACAAAAATGGGCATGCATTTCAGATTTTGTGGTTTGATGACCATCTTTCTCTGGGCAAACCTACTACTTATGGGGTGGAATCTAGCCTTCCACGGACATGGACACCCACTATTGTCAAGAGGAATCACGTGAGCGCGTCAGAAGACAGACCTTGGAAAATGTTCTGAAAGAGCTCCCTGCCTACCTTGGTTTCCCATTTTAATCACCAGACCGCGCTGGTGCTTTTTAGTCCACCATCTCCACCTTCACAGGGGCGTCAGACACAAATTTCTGAAAAGCCTGTATTCCAAATTCATGGCTTAGCAGTTTGAGAAAATGCTCAGTGTCTTGTACAGTTTCTGAGAAGAAAGCAGTTTTTCTCAGAATCTAGTAGGAGAGGCTAAAGCTCTCTAGACATGGGTCAGATGCTAGTAAGGGAAGCTACACATCTCTAAAAATCGATCAGATACAATTCCCGGGTCGGGAAGATCCCCTGGAGAAGGAAACGGCAACTCACTCCAGTATTCTCGCCTGGAGAATCCCATGGACGGAGGAGCCTGGGGGCTACAGTCCATGGGGACGCAAGAGTCAGACACGAGTTAGCGACTAAAGCAGCACCACCACTAGTAAGGAAATAAAATGTACACTGCCACGGAAAATTCTATTATCAAGACTCTTCTATCACTGGTGTGTTTTGTAAAGTTGCTGGTGGAGGGCTGCATTCCAGATCCTATAGCATCCGAGCCACCGGCACTAAAAGGAGCCGGCCACCACCATGGAAGCTGGCCCAGGACACTGACTCAATGTCTGTGCTTATGGCCGTTTTTCTCAAGAAGGGATTCACAGCAAATTTTGACTCCATTGCCATAAGCTCAACCTGGAAACGGAAGCTGAACCTAGCAACAGCATCTGCTGTTTGGTCCTTGACTGATGTAGCACTTCCTCCAATGAAAACACAGAATTCACAGACCTGATAACACACACAGAATCCATCAGCGGTTGAAGGGGCGCCAAGACAGGCCCCACAGCGACCTCTCCCTGCTTTTCCACGAACAACTGGGACCAACTGGGACCATAGTTTGTCTTGTATCAACTCTGCCATAACTTTGTACCAGAAATTTCAACCATTAATAATTCAATTTGGTCTGTTCACCAACAGTTATTGTTAAGCTTTTGGTTTTTGTTTTATTTTACGTTGGCATATACTTGATTATTGCTTTCTAGGTGGTGCAAACGGTAAAGAACCCACCTGCCAATGCAGGAGACCTAAGAGATATGGGTTCAGTCCCTGAGCTGGGAAGATCTGGAGGAGAGCCTGGCAACCCCCTCCAGTGTTCTTGCTGGAGAATCCCATAGACAGAGGAGCCTGACGGGCCACAGTCCATGGGGCTGCAGAGTCGGACACGACCGAAGCGGTGAAGCACACACGCCTCATGAACAGTGTTGTGTTGGCTTCAGGAGCACGGCAAAGTGATTCGGTCACACACGCACATGTATCCACTCTTCTTCAGATTCTTTTCCCGTTTAGGTTCTTACCGACAACTGAGCAGCGTTCTCTGTGCTACACAGCAGGCCCTAGTTGATTCTCTGTTTTAGATATACACACTGCTATTGCTAAAGTTATGGATGTTCTGAAGGAGGGTGACACACTGTACCAGTTTTACACGTTTTCAAGTAATTGGATTTGTCTCAACCTTTTAGCAAAGCCAGGTGGAATATAGCACATAAAAAAATGAGTTGGATAAGAAGAATCCACTATGAACAAATACCGGTCCTGTATAGGTACCGGGGGTGACTAAAGGCCTATCAGGGACATGACATAAAGCGTTCCGGAGCGTAAACTGCAGACGGGGAGGAGCATGGAGAAGAAACTTCCTGGACTTAACCACGTTCCCTGGGCTATTTTAAAAAATCCTTTCCACCCTCCTCTCTTTAATTTATTTCCCCACATTAAGGAACACAAGATGCCCAAGTCAGGAAGGAAATGTCAGTCTCGTGAAGAATTACAGCAAGTGGGATTCAGGCTGAAATTTCACCCAAACGCGTAGTTATCTCCTCCTTGTGGCTTTAAGGCCACAAGGCATCCAGATGCAAATTTTAAAAGACATTTCAGTCCATTCCGTGTTTCCAAAGGATGTCTGAAAAAAGAATACACACCCCACACCTGTCTGATATTTTTAAAGCAAGGACTTCAGGCCACCATTGACCTCTAAAATCTTTTAGAGAATTGCTTCTTTACCCAGTTAAATTCTTGTCCTCAATTGTCAGGACTCGATCATCAGACTCATCCAGTCTTGTCTTTCTCAACGAGAGAGGGCGAAAGATGTCTATTACAAAACCAAATCAGTTAATGCCAAAGACAGGCACGGCTCATTTCCATAAAAAATAATAAAGCTACAATTCCCGATGAGCCGGAAACATGGTAACTGTTCATTACTGTAAGTGGTGAGCGTCTTTGCATTTTCAGCAGGCACGTTGGAGCTGAAGACGTTTCGGTGAAGGTGAACAGAAAGCATTTTCCAGCCCTTTACATCCTCCAGCTTTTCTCTGTGGAACACTGAGAATTCCTGGCGAAGCTTTCCGTGGCAACTCCACTACTAAAGAGGAAGCGCAGGACCAGGTTTAATGTGACACTTGCTGATAAAGTATAACACAGCGGACTGTGTTCCGTCCAGAGAGAGTATTTTCCAGGAAGGAAAGTCAGCTGGTTCCCATCTGTTTTGAATTTGGGCTGTGGGTACAGCCGATCTGGGGGGGGGCGGGGCGGTGTGGGTTTTCATGTTGTAGATTTAGTGAGCAGAATACTACTGGAGCTCATCATCAGTTCTGGTGAAGTTCACAGGATACAAAATTAATACAGTCCCATTTATCACTGCATTTCTATACTGTAACCATGAAAATTCAGAAAGAAAAATTAAGGAAACAATCCCATTTATCATTGCATCAAGAAGGGCAGAATTCCTTTTCCTTCCTCAGGGAGGAAGGAAAGTTTTGAAAGAAAAGACTTATACTCTCAAAACTGTAACACACTGATGAAAGAAACTGAAGATGATACAGAAAGATACACCATGTTCTTGGATCGGAAGAATCAATATTGTTAAGATGAATATACTACCCAAGCCAACCTACAGATTCAATGCAACCCCTATCAAATCATCAATGGCACTTTTCACAGAACTAGGACCAAGAAAACAGTTTTATATTTATACGGAAACACAAAAGACCCTGAATAATCAAAGCAATCTTGAGAAAGAAAAAGGAAGCTGGAGGAACCAGGCTCCCTGACTTCAGAGTATATTATAAACCTACATTGATCAAAACAGTATGGTATGGTACTGGCACAAAAACAGCAGCAAAAGCTCAGAAATAAACATATGCACCTAAGGCTAATTAATCTATGACAAAGGCGGCAAGAAGATACAATGGAGAAAAGACAGTCTCCTCAGTAAGTGGTGCTGGAAAAACTGGACACCTACATGAAAAAGAATGAAATTAGAACATTCTCTAACATCATGTGCAAAAATAAACTCAAAGTGGATGAAAGGCCTGAACGTAAAACTGGATACCGTGAAACTCCTTGGGGAAACCATAGGTAAGAACACTCTCTGACACGCATCACAGCAATATCTTTCTGGACTTCTTTTAATACAGCATGTGACTTACATCCCAGAAGACTGGGAACTACCCGTGGATACCAGGACACACAGATTACAGCTTTGCACTGGTGTGCGCTTCATTGCCACACTGGTCTCCCCCGTAATGAGACTATATATCCTTCCTCGGAGAAGAGCATCACTCAACGCCCCTTCCTTTCCTCAGAAACGTCACACTGCTGTCCCTTTGCTCCCTCAGCTCCAGGACCCACCCTGGCAACTCCAGGCCCTGAGCCCTTCTCAACCTGCTCTTGCTTGGACACCCATGACTTCTGAATTCTCCCCCTCAAATCTTTCACACACCAACCCGTTTTGCAGTGAAAGTGATTCTCTCTCTCTCGCTGCTCTGGAAGCTCACAAATCCTACAGGTATTTCCAGATAAACTTAAGAGCCTGGCATCCCTATCCTTCACCAGTTCCTTCAAGCTTCCTTTTCATCCAGAGAGTCTTATATAAGTTAGTCCATGGCAGAATGGCTTATTTAAAACCAGAGACATCACTTTGTCAACAAAGGTCCATCTAGTCAGAGCTATGGTTTTTCCAGTAGTCATGTATGGATGTGAGAGTTGAACCATAAAGAAAGTTGAGCGCCAAAGAACTGATGCTTTTGAACTGTGGTGTTGGAGAAGACTCTTGGGAGTCCCTTGGACTGCAAGGAGACCCACCCAGTTCATCCTAAAGGAGATCAGTTCTGGATATTCACTGGAAGGACTAAAGGACTAAAGCTGAAGCTCCAATCCTTTGCCCACCTGTTGTGAAGAGCTGACTCATTGGAAAAGACCCCGATGCTGGGAAAGATTGAGGGCAGGAGAAGGCAACGACAGAGGATGCAATGGCTAGATACCATCACCAACTCAATGGGCATAAATTTGAGCCAACTCCGGGAGTCAGTGAGGACAGAAGAGCCTGATGTACTGCAGTCCATGGGCTTGCAAAGGGTCAGACACAACTTAGCGCCTAAACAACAACAGCAACGTGGGCAGAACGGAATTTGACTTATAATAGTACAGGAGGAGAGTGAAAAAGTTGGCTTAAAGCTCAACATTCAGAAAACGAAGATCATGGCATCTGGTCCCATCACTTCATGGGAAATAGATGGGGAAACAGTGGAAACAGTGTCAGCCTTTATTTTTTGGGCTCCAAAATCACTGCAGATGGTGACTGCAGCCATGAAATTAAAAGACGCTTACTCCTTGGAAGGAAAGTTATGACCAACCTAGACAGCATATTCAAAAGCAGAGACATTACTTTGCCAACTAAGGTCCGTCTAGTCAAGGCTGTGGTTTTTCCTGTGGTCATGTATGGATGTGAGAGTTGGACTGTGAAGAAGGCTGAGTGCCGAAGAATTGATGCTTTTGAGCTGTGGTGTTGGAGAAGACTCCTGAGAGTCCCTTGGACTGCAAGGAGATCCAACCAGTCCATCCTAAAGGAGATCAGCCCTGGGATTTCTTCGGAAGGAACGATGCTAAAGCTGAAGCTCCAGTACTTTGGCCACGTCATGCGAAGAGTTGACTCATTGGAAAAGACTTTGATGCTGGAAGGGATTGGGGGCAGGAGGAGAAGGGACGACCGAGGATGAGATGGCTGGAGGGCATCACGGACTCGATGGGCGTGAGTCTGAGTGAACTCCGGGAGTTGGTGATGGACAGGGAGGCCTGGCGTGCTGCGATTATGGGGTCGCGAAGAGCTGGACACGACTGAGCGACTGAACTGAACTGCACTGAGTACAATTACTGCCATCGTTGACACCTTGTGAGTCATGAAAGACTCTCCTACTAAGAAACTCTTGAGCAAGCCTTTCTGCACTTCCGAATACCGACCCTCGATGTTCTGGCGCTTCTTTCCCCGCTTCCCCCTCCCCCTCCTCTTCCTTCTCTTCTCCTTCCTCCTGTTTTTAATACCACATCTGCCTTCACAGCAGTCGCCTCACATCGCCTCTTCTCTTAAGACAGTCACACAAAAAATTTACGTGTCATGATGGTCAAAGCGAGATCCTCTGTTTAAGCATCTTGTCCAACCACTGACAGAGGCAGAAGGCTGCATACAAAGAGCGCTAGCCAGGGCGGGCCAGGCCATCATCTATGCGTCCCTGGGAAGGCCCGCCCTCTCAGAAGCCTCGGCTCCGTGCACTGTGTTTCGTTTAAAGTTCATTTGGCTGCATGGGCCCTAGCTGAAGCACAGGAGCTCTTCGTCTTGTCTGAGGCATGCAGCATCTAGCTCCCTGACCAGGGGTCACACCCGGGCCCCTTCTCTGGGAGTGTGCAGTCTTAGCCACTGGACCACCCGGGAAGTCCCGCCGCGCCTGTTAAGGCTCACTCTATAGCTGTTTGTAAAATTCTCTTCACTTCAGAAAACACTTCTATAGTGCCATTATCATTACAAACAATTAGATAATTTTTTTTTTTACGTTTAGTCTTTTAAAATTGTTTATTAAGCTGAAATTCACTTAACACAGAACAAACTATTTTGATAAGTACAGTCGGGCGGTATTTAGTACACACACACAAAGCTGTCGACCATCACCTCTATTTCTAAGACTGTCATCACCACCAAAGAAAATTCCAGTTGCATTAGCGGTCACTCTCCATTCCCCGCAGCCCCTAGTAACATCCTCGATCTAATCTAACCCATCAGTCCACACCAGGTCCCAGGGCCCATCGTTCATTAGGAGAAGAGACGCATGGGGCCTACATATTAGGACTTGTGCAGCTCAGAAAAACTGAGAAGCAACAAAAATGACCGTCGGCGGCTTCCCTGGGGGCTCAGACGGTGAAGAGTCCACCTGCAGTCCAGGAGACCAGGGTTCGATCCCTGGGTTGGGAAGATCCCCTGGAGGAGGAAATGGCAACCTACTCACCTCTGGCAGGACTATCAGAGCTACCAGTTCTCAGATCAAGGGAAGTTACAGAGGTGGTGACTGAACTTAACAAAGAGCAAAAGATTCAGGCTTGTCCACAGGACACAGAGTATTTCCATATGAAAAGAGATTTTGCTGAAGACCCTTAAAGAAAAGGGATGTTTGCCTTTATCTGTGAGATTCCTCAGCCAAAGGTGGTGGAAGGGATCACAGGGTGCACTGTTCCAGCTCTGGGATTCTGCGACACATGAGCCCTGCCGGTGCGCGCGCGCGCGTGCCTGTGGGTACGTGGATTCTGTGACACATGAGGCCTGCCGGCGCGCGCGCACGTGCGTGTGGGTACGTGTCCACACACACACAAATACGGAGTCTGCATCCCTGCTCACTATGTGAGGAACAGGGTGTCCCGGTTGGCTGGAATCATGGAGACCGAGCCTGCGGTCTCCTCTGTCTCTCAGCAGCCCCTGAGGTGAGCACTTTCCAACTTTAAGTCATTTGACGCGAGGGTAGCACAGTTTAAAAAGGGAGAGAAAGTACCTTAATATAGTTCTCTAAGGAAGGATCTAGTTTGTGAGAATACGCTAAGTCAAATTAGCCTCTGATCTTTCTACTTCACTTTCGAGGCTAACCTCTGGGTACATGTGAAGCAAGGGTGCTGGCCAGGGTGGATTCTGGTTTCACCAACACGTCTCCGTAACACCTGACTGGCTTCAGAGTCAAAGGGTAGATTTGATTCCTTCAGCTTAAAAGATGTATTGTTTCCAAGCATCTCTGGGTTTTTTTTATACTTCATTTAAAAATAACTTTTAGCATCTTCAGAGAGAAGGGAGAATAGTTTTCTAGAAGTCTGTTTCCCATTTCACTCCAACAGGTGCATCGCGGGTGCTCCCTCAGTCATGCCAACTCTTGGCGACCTCATAGACTGCAGCCCGCCAGGCTCCTCTGTCCATGGGATTTCCCAGGCAAGAATACTGGAGCAGGTTGCCATTTCTTCCTCCAGGGGATCTTTCCGACCCAGGGATCGAACTCGCGTCTCCTGCATTGGCAGGTGGGTACTTTACTGCTGAGCCACCTGGGAGGCCTAAAATACGTCATACAGTTTCCTAAAAAAAAACAACAAAAAAAATCTCCTCCTACATATTCATCATTTTATAGTACATATTTTAGAAAACAAATTGGTAAAACTCAGCAATCTCTAATTAACAGGTAAAATCAATTGGTTATATGCTATTTCTTGGATTTTTTTTTTCATTAATCTGCAGTAATCCTCAACATAAAAAAGCTAATTCCAGCTGCCACCCATGTGCCTGGCTCCCAACTACCAAGGCTCCCAACTACTGTAATACATCTGTTAGCGTGCTGAGAAGAAAGTGGTCGTCTACGGCAACAGCCAAAAATGTGTAAGCATCATGCCACATTAAACCCACATCCTTGGTAATGCTAAGAGTTTCAACCAGGAAGCAATGCTTGGTGATTTGAAGGCAGTCATGAAGTTGGTACAATACAACACAATCAAAAGATCTGCAACCCAGCAATCAAACCACAAACCAGCATCTATCTCTTTCTCTCTCCTAAAATAAACCGGATCGTATTTCTCCCAGCCTGGGTAAGGGGCCATCCCCAAAGCATCATGAGTAAAAAAGAAGAAAATGATATGAAGGAGTGGAGGAATCATTAAGAGCTCACACAGAAACAGCTTAAATGTCTTCTGAAAACTGACAGATGAGAGGAATAAGAAACAGTCTTCATGAACTAAGTATTTAATTCTCCTCCTTGTTTCTGGACTAGCAGTTAAGATTTTAACCAATGTCCCCTAAAGGTTTATTTATTGCATTTCACTTAAAAAAAAATTGGTTTTACTGTGGGCCATTTTAGAAGTCTTTTATTGAATTTCCTACAATATTGCTTCAATTTTATGTTTTGTTTTTTTTTGCTATGAGGCATGTGAGATCTTAGTTCCCTGACTAGGGATCGAACCCATGCTCCCGACATTGGAAGTCTTAACCACTTCCCCGCCAGGGAAGCTCGTGGTGTATTTATTTTAGATGCAGTATCTCCATCCTCCATCCTCATTTTGCTTCTCCTCCCCTGACTCTGCTGCTGACCTTTTATTTATTGGACTGTGGGCTCTGGGAATTCTTCAGTCAAGGCGACACCACTCTGAGAAGAGTGGAAAGGGCTCTCCCAACTGCCTGGGGTGAGACAGACTCTTCTGGATGTCCCCACCAGCTCCCAGAAGCCAGGTCATGCCAGCTGAAGTCTTCCACAATTACAGCATGTTCAATTATAAGGGATTTCCCAAGATAAAAAGTATAATATCAAACAAGGGCTTATCCATCCTCCCAAACCCACACCCTAATGAGACATTTCCAGGGTTCTGGCTTGTGAAGGTATCAAGCAGAGTGAGAACAAAACTGAGCAGGAACCACGCACCTCCCTTTACGTAACAGCCTGGGCTTCTGAGGGCCCGCCCTTGGTTTAGACCCATGAATAGCGATGCACTGGCCCCTGGTCCGAGATGCTACCCCAGCCCTTGCTAGAAGCTGGAGCCCGGGGCAGGTTTATTTTACAGCTAGTGAGGAGGAGCTCGGGAATAAGAGGAAGCCCCATCAGTCACTGGAGGTTGATTCAGGGTGGACACATTACTTTATTGAACAGATACCCCGGAGGAAGGCTTCGTTGGCCTCATGTGAACCTGCGTCCATGCTACACTGAGCATTAACCCTCACACAAGCTCGCCAACTGCATAGAAGGTTTCCGAGACATCCATAATGACAAAACCTTCTTCCCAGAAGAAATGAAACTGCACGTAAGTTCTGTAGATGACGATGATACAACCAATAAGACGGTCTCATTTTTAATGGAAAACTGGGATTTGAGGAGATGACCAACAACAGGCAGTTTGCACTACATACTGAACAGATCCGAAGTTGCCTGCAGAAGGTCTCTGAAGAGTCGATGATGGGACTGTCACATGCTGCCCCCCAGAGAGGCTCTTTGCCTTTCTGAACTCTAGAGGGGTCCCCTTTCTTTGCCTCAACCCTAGCAAGTGACAGCAAGAACACCCCTAACACACACAGGGAGACTCAGTGCTGTGGATTCACCAAGCCTGAGCGAGCTGCTCTGCCAAGCGACGGGTGTCTCCCAGGATCTACTTTAACGACCTGCCCGACAAGAACTAAGAACTGATTAAAAGGTAAGAACCCTCAAGATCTTCTGAGAAGAGAATTACTCTCTAAGAGCTTGCGGGCTCCCCTTTATTCCTTGAGTTTCTGCAAACACTGGGCCTCCTTGGGGCAGGGTGAGCGGCTGTCCCCTGCCACCTGGGGACACCAGTGCAGTCCTGGCCTTCCCTGCCAGCCCTTTAACAACTGCCACTTCTTAGCCGGGGCCCCTCTGGTCTTAACAGGAGCATCCTCTGACTTTTCCAGCTGGGAGCGTCTGTACTCTCTAAATGCCAGGATGAATAGCAGTGATCTGCTAGTACCTTCCAAAATACTAGGGAGGGGGAGAGCAGGAAAAGGGGGCACAGGTATCCGGAAAAAAGTCCTTTAAGCAGACCTGGCATGCCTTCTCGTGCTTTGTGTTAGAACCAAAGTAAAGTCCTGTTGGAGGGTCATGCGCAGCTGAATTTGGGGAGAGGGCTGTGCTAGCCACTTCCTGCAGCCCCCCTCCACCCCACCTCCCCAGATTGCAAAGTAGCCGGCACCCTTCGCAACTGACAGGCTACATTTGGCAGCTCTGAGAGAGGCCTTTGTCAGCGGTTCCCACACATCAAGTTTACCTCTCCAGATGCTCCCCGAGCCCATGCATTATGGATGGACTAGGGATCCTTCAAAAATAGAAGCGGGGTGGGAGGACAAAGGCAGTCCCTGCCGGCACCGTCGGGGCTCTTGATCTCACGGCCAGCCCGGGGCTCAGGTGGCTACAGTCGTGCAAACACACAGTCATTCAAGAGACGTAGCACCCCGCCACCACCCCTCTCTCTGCCTCGCGGGCACATGCACCTGGAGCCCAGCCTTACCTGCTCCTGCTGTTGCACGGATTTCCCCGAAGCGTTGGGCTCCTTGGCTGTGGTCATGGTCCCCTGCTTCAGGGTGCACGCCGGCTCAGCGGCAGGTGCGGTCTGAGCGGGAGGACTTCGGGGGCCCCCAGAGTCCAGCCGGCCGGCGGACTGGGGCTTAGTCCATACTTCCCAGAGCCAACGGCTGCTGGAGAGGGGGTGGAGGAGGAGGGAGGGCGAGTGGGTACGGCCGCCTAGTTCTCTCTTTTAAATGCACAGAGCAGAAGCGGGCGATGCTGCGGCTTCGCGGGGCTTCTGCAATTAGCAACAGCCTCTGCAATCGCCACAGAAACAACGACCACTGCTTAGCAACCGGGCAAGTAGCGGCGCGGTGCAGGAAGGGGACCCGAGTGATGCGCGCCGCTCCCGCCCGCCTCCCGCGGCGCACGGCGCATGCTCGGGCCGGCGGCGGGGCGGGGAGGGGGCTGGGGAGGGGGCGCCTGCGGGGAAGGGGAGCGGGGACGGGGGAGGGGAGAGGGGAGGGGCCGCTGGCTCCGGGTCTTGTTGCCAACCTGTGCAGGTGGCCGGACCTGCGCCCCCGGGGCACCGCTGCGGGCAGGTCACACCCGGGGGGGCGGGGGGAGGCGCGAGAAGGGACCACGCGGCGAGAGGCTTTGTTTGTCCCTCTGCCAAGCGCAGGGCCTCTTGAGGAGCAAAGATGCCCGCGGGCATCAAAGAACAGCTTCTTTTCTGTTTGCCTGGTGGGATTTTTCCGGCCGCTCCCCCACCCCCCCCCCCCCAACCCCGCTGCCCCCACCAAGAACACTAGGCGTGGCAATCTTGGCCTTTATTTTCCTTAAAATTCAGAAACTTAACTATGGTCTGTCTTTTTAACTCAAAGAATCATCTGTTTCTCTGCGAAAATCAACCAGGACCTCAAGGGTGTCTGATGGTTAAAAGAAGAAAAAAAAAGGGAAGAAGCTGGTGATGACCTTATAGGAACTCAAGGGCTCCCTGCTCTGTCCTGAGCTCAAAGAGAGAGAGGGGCAGGGGTGGCCAGCCTGCTCTGGGGCCTCATGTCCTTGAGCTTGGTCTTGACCCTGGGCACACGGCACCCGCTTGGCTGCTGCCCCTGGGTGGACCGAGTGGTTGGTGGAGAAGCAATGCCCAGTGGGAACTCTGGTGGCGCTGAGCTGTGGCCTGCAGGTAGGGACACCTGTGCTTTCCAGCTCAGGTTTCTGCTGCCCCTGTGTGTGACTGCCCGCCTCCTAGCCTGGAGCCTCTGCCGCCAAAGGGCTTCAGGCCTCGGACACTCACTGGCCTGGGGGAGCGTGGCCATGACCCCCAGCCCTGAGGAAGTGCTTCCCCTGGGCTCCAGGTGGTCCTGCCTTTGCCCCTGTGAAGCCAGTGCAGCATCTTGCAAAGAGAAGGCAGAGTAGAGCCGTATCCAGTTGAAGGTGTTAATAGAAGACTTCCTTGGTTCCGCTCCTTCCCTGACTCCCTGACCCCATCCTACTATAGATAGCAACAGTGCGATCCAAGGCCCCATGCCCTTCCCTGGAGGGGAGGGTCGAGTCCTGCTCCTGCAGGATTGCGGGCCCCGCCCCCCCCCCCCCCCCCGCCTGAAATTTGGCTCTAAGCGTTTACTTGGCACTGATTCCAGAAGGTCAGGATGGGCAGCTGGGAGCTTGGCTGGCTCTGCCGAGAGTACAAAAATGGAAAAGCCCCGTGTGAGAGCCTTGTCGCACAGTCTGGCTTCGGTTAGTGTTGTGTTTGTCTTATTTAGACATCCCTGCAGGGAGGGGGGTTTCTGGGTGGGAACAGCACTGGTGTGTTTCCGGTGGGCCACATTCAGGGTGTCCGGAACCCAGGTATCGCCGGTGTGGGCTGTGGGCAGTGTGCCAGGCTACACAGACACTCAGGGGGGTGGTCGCTCTGGAGGGGAAGGGGCGGTCACTGTGGTGTGAAGTCCCCAAGCAAACCGGCCATCACAGCAGCAGCAGCTAAGACTCAGGAAGGAGGTCTGGGGAGTGGGGTGAGCAGCGCCCCCTACCCTAACACAGCTGGACCTGGCAGCCCCGGGGAGAGACCAGCAGCCCTTGCGGCAAAATGGTTCATTGCTGAACATCTCAGAACTGATCTGTTCTCCCGGGTTTCCTCTTATATTGGAACCCCTGGGGTGGGTCACATCTTACAACCACCATCAGTTCACGTCTCTGAGAGCATCCACCGCTGACTCACAGGGGCCATGAACGCCACCCAGCACCGCTGTCCAAGGACGGGACGCGAGCCGGGGGAGGAGAAGGCAGAAGGTTCCCAGGGCCCTGGGTCTAACCAAGTGGGTGGCACCCCAAGCTGCTCAGCTGTATCTGCTGGGGAAGGGCGTGAAACCCTCAGGGCACTTCTATTTTACTTCTCAGTAAGACCGTAAATGCGATTTTATATCTAAAATGAATATGGATATCATGCAAAGTTCACACATACTTGCGAGATTATACCTGATCCTTCAAAGGAGTCTCCTGCTGGCCCCGCAGCCTCAGATCTCTTGGAGCTCCCCGCCCCCCAACACACACACCCACCTCCTCCAGCTCCTGTGTTTTCATGAGCCATTGATTGGGAGGAAAAGCTCGCAAAAGGCTGCAGGATGGACAGGCCAGGTGGTGCCACTCGGAACCTTTCCATGGGCTTTTCTGACACCAGGTGCCCAGGGCCCAGCTTTTCTGCATCCTTGGCTTGGACTGCTTTTAAAAGAGAAAGGGCAGGACTTCCAGCCGAGCCAGACTGCAAAGATGAACCCGGAGGACGTTTCACTGAGTGAAGTAAGCCAGTCACAGAAGGACAAATACTGCCTGACTCCACGGCTATAGAGGAGTCTAAAATAGATTCACAGAAGCAGACAGTGGAATGGTTCTGCCAGGGGTGGGGAGTGGGGGGCGGCAGAAGCAGGGCGTGGCTGTGCAGTGTTTACAAAACTTCTATTCTGCCAGATGAAAAGGTTCTAGAGCTGCCGTAAACACCCGCTTCTGGTTAACGACCGTGCGTCGTATGCTGACAAATCTGTCACCTGAAATACGGCAGAGAAAAACAAGCACCGAATCATTCCAGTCATACGTGGAGGACAGCAAACAAACAAGAATAAATCAACACAGAAACACGTAGTGACCGAGAACAGAGCAGTGGCGGCCAGAAGGGAAGGGGCGGGGGGAGATGGGTTCAGGAGGATGAGTGGACGGAGGGAGACAGTTTCCGGTGGTGAGCACCCTGCAGGCGGCGCAGAGTCCAAACGCGTGGTCCACACGCAACATGCTGTGTTACGAGCCCCCGCTACTGTATCTCAGTAGAAACAAATCTGTGGGGATTAACAGACACACAGTACTATATTCAAAGTGGATAACCAACAAGGACCTACGGGACAGCACAGGGAACTCTACTTAATCTTTTGTAATAATCTATAAGGGAAAAGATGGCATCACCGACTCGATGGACATGAGTTTGAGCCAGCTCCGGGAGCTGGTGATGGACAGGGAGGCCTGGCGTGCTGCAGTCCCTGGGGTCGCAAAGAGTCGGACACGACTGAGCTGAAGTGAAGTGATAACGGGAGAGACTGAAGAAATGGATATAGATGTACGTGTGACTGAAACACTCCTGTACAGCTGAAACTGCTGCTGCTGTTGCCGCTAAGTCACTTCAGTCGTGTCCGACTCTGTGGGACCCCATAGACGGCAGCCCACCAGGCTCCCCCATCACACCTGAAACTAACACATTGTAAATCAACCGTGGGTTTCCCTAATGGCTCAGTGGTAAAGAATCCACCTGCCAATCAGGAGATGCGGGTTTGAACCCTGGGTTGGGAAGATCCCCTGGGGAAGGAAAGGGCTACCCACTCCAATATTCTTGCCTGGGAAATTTCACAGAGAGAGGAGTCTGGCAGGCTATAGTCCGTGGGGTCACAGAGAGTCAGATGTGACTTAGTGCCTAAACAACAACAACAAAAATCAACTATACTCCCCAAAACCATCACAATATTGCAATATTGTAAACTAATTATCCTCTAATTATTAAAAAAAAAAGAAGTTATGGCAAAAACCATCACAATATTGCAATTATCCTCTAATTAAAAAAAATCAACTATATTCCAATTAAAAAGATAACAAAAATATATCTTAAAAATGTCTGTTCAAAGGGTAGATCTCTTTAAGAGAGAAAGGGCTGTGTTTTATTCATATTTTAAAATTAATCAGTATCGCTCTAGAACAAAAGCACCATGCCCAAGTTTATCCTTCAAGCTAAAGTGTGTCCTGCACACTTCTTTCGGAGCCTTGCTGCCTGCCTCAATGAGCATTAAGTTTCTAGCATCCATCCTTAGCAAAGGGACAGAGTCAAGGCTTCCTTGCCTCACAATAGCTGCAGCGACAATGGTCACCTGGGGCTTCCCTGTGCTGGGCACCCAAGCCCAGCATGTGTGTGAGGCCGGCCCTGAAATTGCACCACTTATGAAAGGAAATTGGCTTTTTGAGAATTTAAATATTATTCTCATCGTTAGCCAGCAAGTAAGTGCCCAACCTAAACTTGGGCAGGCCAGGGCCGGGGCTACCGTACTGCGCTGCCTCGAAATGCCTGCAGAGCAGAAGATGGAAGATACTTAAGCAGTCTGTGCCAGCAAGTACAGTGAGCACTGGACACCCATTCCCTTACTTGATCCTTAAAAACCTCTTAGACACACCCGGCATTAGCTCGCGAGGGCAGCCACACCAGAGCATCGCGAGAAGCCCAGGACCACGGTGCTGGCGCCTTCTGAGGCCTCTGTCTTTGGTGGCCCTTCTGTGTGTACCCGACCCGCTCTTCATACAGGACACCAGTCATGGGGGATTAGGGGTCCGCCCAGCGACCTCAGTTTATGTTAATCAGCCTTTTAATACCGTGTCTTCAGACACAGTCCCATTCTGAGGTCCTGGAGTTGCAACTTCAACGTGTAAATAAGGAGGTACACAGTTCAGTCCCTAATGTTCATTGTGAGCTCATTTCACTGATGAGGAAACTGAGGCTTGAAACGATTCTGCAGTCTTTCCAAAACCCACACAGTCAGTAATAAGCAGCAGAGTTACTCCAAACAAGAGTAAGGTGCCTGACCAACCTCCCGGTATCTGCGAAGCGGCAGGCAGCTCAAGGGTCTGCCCTAATGGCCCACTCTAGGCAAGTCCCTGCTGGGGGTCCCGGCAGGATCCCAGCGCAGTACAGACTAGCCCTTCCCAGGCGAGTGTTCCCTGTGCCGAGGGAGGGCAGAGAGAAGCCGGTGTGAGCAGAGCCTCCTCCTGCAGCACACAGCAGGGGCCACGGTGACACCTGCTCCTCGCCCCGCTGGCTCTTCCCTGCCTTTGCTGGACACAGGCAGCTGAGCCTGGCGGAGCGCGGCAGCCCGCTGGCCAAGGAGGCCGCCGCCAGCTGCTCGCCCTGCCATGTTACCCACCTCCCTTTCCCACTGGGCCCATCGCCTGGCACTACCAGAAACCTCTGAGATCCTGCAGGCAGTCTCCCTGCATGGACCCGAAGCCCCATAGTCCCGAGTAGGTGCATGGGGCTGGAGGCTTGGTCACGTGGGCGCCGTGCAGCCTGCAGCCTCCTCTCCCGTCCAGTGTGTCCCAGACCGGCGGCTGGCACCGGCTCAGCTGATGAGGTCTGCGTGCGCATGTGCGGCCCTGGGTCCTGCGGCAGCCCCAGGCCGTTCTCGCTCCGCTGATCGCTGCTCACTTTGCCCCAGCAGCCAATCGGCTGAAACAGCTTTGCCTCACGACTGGCCCCATCAGCCCGTCTTTACCAAGTACCTAGTATGTGCCGACGGCAACACCAACGACAAGACGCAGGCACGGTAGCTGCCTTGTTGCTGTAAGGGACCAAAATGGCCTTAGAGTAGGATCCCTGAAAATCCTGATTTTTTTATTTTTATTTTTAGTATTAACCATCAGCGAGAGAAACCAATTCTTACAGTTCCCTGAAAATAAAAGTGAATATGGGCAGCAAGGTAAGATTCCCTGGAGAGTCCCGTCAGGATCCAAAGAAGTAAGTTTAGAAAAAGAGCTTATAGAGATACACGGAAAACTACCACTAGGAAGGACACATGGGTAAGTTTCCTGAAGACTGGATTTCTCCAGAGAAACAGAACCAATAGGGTGTGTGTGTGTGTGTGTGTGTGTGTGTGTGTGTGTGTGTGTGTGTACATAAAGAAAGAAGAAACTAAAGTTGCTCAGTCATGTCTGACTCTTTGCGACCCATGGACTGTAGCCTACCATGCTCCTCCATCCATGGGATTTTCCAGGCAAGAGTTCTGGAGTGGGTTGCCATTTCCTTCTCCAGAGGATCTTCTGGACCCAGGGATCAAACCCGGGTCTCCTGCATTGTAGGCAAATGCTTTACCATCTGAACCACCAGAGACAGCATCCAAACGTGTGTAGAAATGGCAACCCACTCCAGTGTTCTTGCCTGGAGAATCCCAGGGACGGCGGTGCCTGGTGGGCTGCCATCTGTGGGGTCGCACAGAGTCGGACACGACTGAAGCGACTCAGCAGCAGCAGCAGCAGCATACATATACTGTACATATACATATACGGAGAGAGAGAGTGGTCACTCTTTTTTCATTTGGCTGTGTCGCGTCTTAGTTTTGGCATGCAGGCTTAATTGCCCCCATGGCATGTGGGGTCTTAGTTCTCTGACCAGGGATTGAACTCATGTCCCTTGCATTGGAAGACAGATTCTTAACTACTGGACAATATGAGAAGTCCCGAGATTGGTTAGTTTTAGGAATTTAGGAAGCTGGCTCATTTGCTTGTGGGGGCTTGCTAATCTGAAATCTGCAGGGTAGGATTGTGCAGGCCAGCAGGCTGGAAACCCAGGAAAAAGACCATCTGGAGGTAGAATTCTGTCTTCCTTTTGGGGAGGTTGGTCTCTTTTCTCTTAAAGCCTTCAACTGATTAGACAAAGCCCACCCACACTAAGGAGGGTAATATGCTTTATTCAGAAGTCTACTGACTTAAATGTTAATCACCTTAAAAAGCACCAGTCCTTCCCAGCAACATCTAGGAGACCAAACGCTGGTACCATGGGCCAGCTTCACTGACACAAAATCAACCATGACAGGTGATAAACAGAGGTGACTGGCAAAGCATTTGGTGAGGTGAATATTCTTAATTTACTAATACCGTTCTTCTCCTCTCCACTTTTCCCATCTTTCTACCTGAAATGTTTGCTACAGTTTTGAATCATGAAATCCAGACCCTTCATGGAAGAAAACAGAAAAGCCATCAGATTCCTGAGCTTCTTTCCTCCAAATGTTTTATACAGAAGACAGAAAGAGACTTCTCTCTTACATAGGCCACCATGACTTGGGTTTTCTGTCATGCACAACCAAGATGAGCCCAAATGAACACAGGACCAATTTCTCTTCTGTCTCCTCTTTTTATTACTCCTAGCAGTTTTGCTAGGGGTACCCCCCTAAAATTGCAGCCAATTAGGAAGAAACAGTTGGAGAAGGAAATGGCAGCCCACTCCAGTACTCCTGCCTGGAGAATCCCAGGGACAGGGGAGCCTGGTGGGCTGCTGTCTATGGGGTCGCACAGAGTCAGACATGACTGAAGTGACTTAGCAGCAGCAGGAAGAAACAGGAGCTGATCTTACCTATTTATTTATTTGGCCACGTGTGTGGCTTGTGGGATCCCTGACCAGGGACCAAATCCACATCCCCTGAAGTGGAAGCATGGAGTCTTAACCCCTGGGCTGCCAGGGAAGTCTCTGATCCATCTTAAGAGACCTGATAAATGTATGCTGGTTTCCAGATGTAGCAAATAAGTGAGCGTCTAAGTCAGGTCCCCCTGATCCACTTCTTATTTCATAAGTAAAGTTTTGCTGGAACACAGCTGAGCCCATTCACTCACACATTGTCTAATGAATGCTTTTGCACTATAGTGGCAGAGTGGAACTTGTGACAAGGCCATGTGATCTGTAAGGTATAACATTATTATCTGATGCTTTGCAGAAGAAGTTTGCAGACCCCAGGTCTAGAGCCACCCTGTTACTTGTCAATTATAGTTATGTGCCCTCACTCAGAATCACAAAATCAATAGGAAAAATGCTGCATCCAAGTAGACCATTCCTCTGATTCCCTAAAAGGAAAGACCATGGGAAAAAAATCCTAACAGTTTTTGCCATCAGCCTCCTGTCTTCACAGGAAGACAAATGTTTCCACACAGTTCCCCTCTGGCACTGCTGTCAGAGAGTCTCACTTCTCGTAGGGAGACTGCGACTTGACCTGTGACCTGCCACTCACCCTCGCCTGTGTACATCCTGACAGCATCCTCTCCAAAGGCCACAGCAGACCCATGGAATGGAGTTCATTGCCCTGGAAGCAGGAATCTCCCGTGGATCTGGGAATACTGAAAGCATTCAAGTGGTTTGCAAAATCCATACCTCCATCACCCAGAGTAAGTGTTTGATACTGCTTGTTTGGACAAATGAATATGATGTATACAAAGGAATTCAATGACAAGTTTCATATGAGTGATTTTCATCTTTCCCTAAAAGATGCTTCCTGCACTGATCATAAACCTTTACAAGGTAAGGTAATGCTACCCACTCTCCCTGGAGATGAGGCCACAGGACGCCTGACCTGAGCCAGTGTGTCCAGCTGTTGGAGAAGCCTCCGGCCCCGTGTTTACAGATATGTTAGTGTGTGCCAAGTGCTTTCCACGTAAGTCAGGAAATTGCTCTCAGAGTCTCAGAGCCTAATGGGAGATGCAAACTTGTAGCAAATGCACATCTTCTGGTCCTGCCTTAGGAAGCACCCCCTGGTGGCTCCGACGGTAAAGAGCCAGCCTGCAGTGCCAGAGACCCGGGCTCTATCCCTGGGGTGGAAGAGCCCCTGGAGAAGGAAATGGCAACCCACTCCAGTATTCTGGCCTGGAGAATTCCATGGACGGAGGAGCCTGGCGGGCTACAGTCTGTGGGGTCGCAAAAAATCGGACACTTTCACTTTCAGTGAGCGACTGACACTTTCACTTTCTTTCTCTTAGGAAGCACAAGGAGAAAGAGGTGGTGGTAGAGGTAGCGAGGGGGTTTGGAGGCAACCTGGGTGCCCATCCTCACAGAGGGCCATGTAGAATGCTCTGGACACATGCCCGTCAACACTAAGCAGTGATGAGCAGCAAGGTCGTGTGCATACAGAGCAGCATGGATGGATTACAAACACAGCGCTCAGGGCAAAAACTAAGAAATAGAAATGCAAACTGACACACGTACACACACGTATAAATACATTTACATAAATAATGTACACAAAACACATATGCATATATCCATAAACCTTTTAACAAATGAAAAATGCATTCGTACAAAGATACGTGTTTTGCAAAAATACAAACTGAAAGCTACCCAGAGGACATGATATAATGTTTGCTGGTAGTGGGAGGGAAGGGGGGCTAGATTCTGAACTGGGAGGGAGGAAGAGAGGCAGAGAGGAGCGTGAGGCAAAGGAAGGAGGAGGGCCGAGGGGGGCTTTGCTTGGACCACAGATGACCACGTGATGTCAGCTCTACCCCTGTAAACCTCAGCTTCCTCTCCTGCAAGTAGGGTGGAGAAAAGGCCAAACAGAAGGAATGGAGAGGGGTCTGCCTGGTGGTCCAGTGGGTAAGAAATGTCTGCCAGTGCAGGAGACGTGGGTTTGATCCCTGGTCCAGGAAGATCCTATGTGCCCTGGAGCAACTCGGCCCCTACGCCACAGCTACTGAGCCTGCGCTCTGCAGCAAGTCAGTGACTCCTGCTCGCTGCAACTAGAGAAAGCCCGAGAGCAGCACCCAAGTCCCAGTGCAGCCCCAAATAAATACATATTAAAAAAAAAAAAGGGAACGGGTCGCTATTCCCTTCTTCAGGGGATCTTCCCAACCCAGGGATGGAAGCCAGGTCTCCCGCACTGCAGGCTGACTCTTTATGGTTTGAGCCACCAGAGAATGCTTTCTAAAGCAGGACCAAAAGACATGCATTGAGAGCCCTCGGGAGCCCTGCACGGTCACTTGTACTATCTTAATTAACCCTCCCAACAGTTCTAGGAAATAACTAATTCTTAATTTATAGGTAAGGAAAAGGGGGATTCTGAGAGACCGGATCACTTGCCCGAGATCACACAGGCAATGGTTTGAAGGATGGGCCCGGCGTGGGTCCACGTGTAAGTCTAACTCTGAACTCTGTGTAGACCCATCACACTCCCTGAATTAGGTGTCCCCGGGTATGAGTACCTTCCAGCTGGGAAATTCTACTGGGTGAGTCCAGGTAGACATTCAAGGTTGATAATCAAATCTGTGAAAATTGACTCTGTGCAAAAAAGTCTGAAACCGTCTCCCCCACACCTGGTCACACTCCGGGCTGTCCAATAGCAGCCTTGTCTCAACCGTCAAGGGGACCAGATGCAATACAAACTGTGTGGCATTTTGAAAACCTCATTTAAAAATGCGTCTGCTCCATGCCAAAGTAGCTTAATTCCACTCCAATCGCTGTCTTTCGCATCTCCCCCTGACCCTTCTCGTATCTTGAAACCTGGCCGAAGGGCATGGGCAATGTGGCACCCAGGCAGGTGGGCCACCTGGCACCCAGGCAGGTGGGCCACCTGAGCTGGCTGGTCACGGCTGGGCACTGCCAGCTTCTCCCCGGGAGCCTCACACTGCTGGGATGACCTTGGCAACAGCAGCCCGACAGATGTCTTGGTGACGGTCTCTAATGGCCCCAGGTTGAAATTTCCAGGGCTGTTCGCAAGGCCCATGGTGAACGAGCTCTCATGCTAGTTGGGTAACAGCAGGCGTGGAGGGGGACTCAGGTCTTCCCGCTGTTGCACTGGTCAGTGGTGCCTCCGGACGGACATCCTCTAAGGAGCCCCTGGGCCATGCTCTGGGCACGCACACCACCTCCTCTCTGGGCTCCCAGGACCTCTGCTCAGCCCCTGCCGTCTGGCCCACGTGTGGTTACCTAGCACCAGAATCAGGGTCAGGAAGAGCTCTCATACCCACTTAGGAAGGTACATCTTATCTAACAAGTCCCTCCAAGCCGTTGAATTCTCCTGCTTCATTTTCAACAGCAAATAAATAAGTAAACAGACTCCTGCAGACAATGCCCAGGGGAGGATCCGTCTGTGAAACCACTGTTGTCCAGCTTTGCAGAACGCATTCGACTTGGCTTTGGGGATGAGTGTAAGTGAGTGTGAATGACCCCCAAATGGGTCACGTCACATTGGAGATGGACATAAGCCACGGCGATTACACTTGGCTACTCCTCTTAGAAGCTAATACTGAGCAAGGACATGAGCAGAGGAAGCTCAAAGAAAGCACGTCGTCCACCGAAGAAGGAGCACTAGTATCTCCCCCAACCCTCCAATCCGATGAGCTCCTACTCATCCTTCAACGCCCCGTTCAAATGCCACCTCCTCCCTCCTCCCTAGATTTCATCTCTTGCCTGACTGTTCTCCCTTCACAGCTTTTATGTCCCATGCTTGTGTGAAGTCTTGTTCATTACGGCATCACGGCCCACTTCCCCTTGCCCCATTGTGGGTTTCTCCAGGGCAAAGCCTGGGAAGAATGAAGTGCTACACATCAGTTAGAGGAATGAGCTTTAAGGTCAGAACAATTTCTTATGTGCAAATCCCAGGTCCATTTCACTCACTGGCCATACGTCAGCCGCTGATTCCAGGTTTTGGCTGTTAAATGCACACACAGTAGACGGCTCCCAGTGCATGGCTAGGGCTAAATGAGCTCGACTATTAAACCAGTGGACAGAGCAGGGGCTCCATCAGAGGCTCTCCTCATTGCTGGACTGAGGTCACCTTAAGGACATGTCTGCTTCTTCATATGCCCAGCACTCAGCACACAGAAAACAACAGAAACATGAGTGTTTCAGGGAGAGAACTTCAGGAAAACTTGAGAGTCACTGACACTGAAATTCAGAGGATGTCTTTCTTCACACGAGCACCAGGAGAGATCAGAACCTGATCATTCATTCTAGGCAACTTGTTCCCAGCAAAGACATTCAGACAGAGTCAGCACACACAGGGCTCCTCCTGGAGCCTTACGGGCTAGTGTGGTCACAGTGAATGGACCACTGAGAGGTGGAAACTCGGATGTGGGCAGCCCTGGAGGATGGAGCAGCATCCACGGGAGGAGACGTAGGTTGGGACGGCACCAAGGTGGTGAGGTTGAAGCCAAGGCTTCCTGAGAACTTGGGGCTCCAGCCCACCTACCCTCATTTCAGCATCCAGCCAGGACCCTGTCCCCATGACGGGAGCTGCATATCACTGAAACAAAGGCTCCCTGCCTTATGACAGTTCAGTTCAGTTCAGTTGCTCGGTCGTGTCCGACTCTTTGCGACCCCATGAATTGCAGCACGCCAGGCCTCCCTGTGCATCACCAACTCTCAGAGTTTACCTAAACTCACGTCCATCGAGTCAGTGATGCTATCCAGCCATCTCATTTCCTGTCGTCCCCTTCTCCTCCTGCCCCCAATCCCTCCCAGCATCAGAGTCTTTTCCAATGAGTTAACTCTGCATGAGATGGCCAAAGTACTGGAGTTTCAGCTTTAGCGTCATTCCTTCCAAAGAACACCCAGGACTGATCTCCTTTAAAATGGACTGGTTGGATCTCCTTGCAGTCCAAGGGACTCTCAAGAGTCTTCTCCAACACCACAGTTCAAAAGCATCAATTCTTCGGCGCTCAGCTTTCTTCACAGTCCAACTCTCACATCCATACATGACCACTGGAAAGATCATAGCCTTGACTAGATGGACCTTTGTTGGCAAAGTAACGTCTCTGCTTTTGAATATGCTGTCTAGGCTTAAGACAGAGGATCCACCAAGTCTCTCACGGCAGATGAACACTTTGTAAAGGAGAAAGATGAAAAGGGGAAAACAATGACTGCTAAAGAGAAAAAAAAAACTTACATTTTAGAAATTAACGATAAAACACACAAGGAAGATATATTTCCTCAATTCATCAGACAAGCATGTGCCTTATTATGTCTTTTTAAGTTTCTTTTGCTGAGCATTAAAAGTAAAAGTCCTTAAGAACTGGAGCTTGGCCTATCAAATAAGAAGACGACCTGCCGTTGAGTACTGAATGTGAGTCTGACTCTCCACCGGCCCCCCCAGGAAACAGGAAAGATGACTGCTTGTTGGGGAACACAGAGACAGCCACACGAAGGCAACTGCAAGGTTCGTGCGATGAAATTAATTCTATCACTTGCTGTGCCAACCAGCATTCAAAGAGAAAGCCTATAATAAAACAGAAAATACAAGTGCAGACAGTTCCTAGGACGGGTATTATTTTGTGAAACTTTTGTGAAATGCGGTCAATGGTGAAATATGAAGAAAACACTCTTCCAAGGTCTCTTAAGAGAAACTGTCCCTGGGCATGGGCCTGTTTTCCCTATTCCAAAGCTCTCTCTCCCTTGCCGAGAATTCTCGAACGCGCAACTTCTCCCAGAAGCTCTCAGGAGCACACCAGAGTCAGCTCCTTAAGCAGGCTCAGGTTCCAATACTAGAAACTTCCCCTTTCCAACATCAGTTCAGTTCAGTCGCTCAGTTGTGTCTGACTCTTTGCGACACCATGGACTGCAGCACGCCAGGCCTCCCTGTCCATCACCAACTCTGGGAGTTCACCCAAACTCATGTCCATCGAGTTGGTGATGCCATCCAGCCGTCTCATTCTCTGTCATCCCCTTCTCCTCCCACCTTCAATCTATCCATTTATAAAATGTGCCACTACACCAAAGCAACTGAAGGGCCTGCATGCGATGGAGAAAAAGCTTGCCTGAACGAATTAATGATGTCTCCTCCATCTGAGATGCTCAGGTGAACTCTGGTATAGAAAGATCACCCTTGGGATGAACGCAGAACGCCAGGAAACTAGCTGAGTTTAAGCCACATCTCAGAGAGGATGGAAGACTGAAGCCTACAAGACGCTGGGGGGTTTCTCACAGCCCATTCTGCGCAGGCTGCCAGGTGGGGCACAGCATAGCTGGTACAGTAGCATTCACAGGGGACCAGAAAGGCTCCGGCTTTAAAGTATTTTCCTCATCAAGACTTCAAAACCACAACTGCGCTTTTATCTTTTGTGCTTGCTATCATTCATAAGCCTATTGATAACAGAGTCAGTTGACACAGATGAAAGACACCCCATTTCTCTATATCAACTGTAATTGAGAATCTGTCAATGGATCCAATGAACAGACCCACTCCCCTCAGAATTACTAACTTGAAGAAACCCAGGAAGATCATTTCTAGATTCAGGCTACGTTCTTCCCTGACTCTTTTCATCAGCTTTCAGAAACTGTTCTCATCCTTCAAATGAAATAAGTTCTTTTGACGAGCACAGATTGTTGCCATACCTCTAAAAGGGAGTGGAGCCAGCATGCTCACTGACTCAGGAGAATTAAGGAGGGAGCGTGCTTTCCTTCCCTTGGGGTTTTATGGTTTAATAGAAAATACCTGTATGTCTGTAGAACTCCGCCTTTAAGCATCCCGCTTAAGGAGAAACGGGAATCCAAGGCATGGGTGACTGGCCCAGGGCCTGTGGCCTGACCCAAGAACGCCAGTCTATAGCCAGGTTAGCCATGTTCCATGCTGCAAGCCAATCCGATCCGCCCTCTCAGGAACTTGAATTCATGCAAACTCAGACGCCTCCTTTTCAAGCCCAGGTTGGTTTCCAATTTAGCATTTGGTGCTAGTGATGAGCAAGGCAAATATTCCCCATACAGACTAATACCTAAGGATGCCCCAGGCTAGTCAACACCCCAGGGACCCTCCCCTGCTGGGGCTCAGATGGAATTCACACAGGATGTTTTTTAGAGGAGGAACAACTGCAAACTGGTCCAAGTTCCCAAAGCCCAGCATCATTTTTCAACTAGCTGAGAGCTTTTATTCCATTCCACACAAGAGATTACTACTGGAAAATCCTGATTGGTCACCATTTTTTGTCTCTCTCATTTAATTTCTAGACATCTATTGAGCATCTACCATATACCAGGTCTTACTGGGCTACACTGCTGAAGAAGACTCTTGAGAGTCCCTTGGACTGCAAGGAGATCAAACCAGTCCATCCTAAAGGAAATCAACCCCGAATATACATTGGAAGGACTGATGCTGAAGCTTAAGCTCTAATAATTTGGCTACTTGATGTGAAGAGCCAACTCATCGGAAAAGACTCTGATGCTAGGAAAGATTGAGGGCAAGAGGAGAAAGGGGCGACAGAGGATGGAGGTAGTTGGGTGGCATCGCTGACTCAATGGATTTGAGTTTGAGCAAATTCCAGGAGATGGTGAAGGACAGGGAAGCCTATAGGAGTATATGCCGCAGCCCATAGGAATGCAAAGAATCAGACACAACTTAGCAGCTAAACAACAGCAACAAAGGGGGATACTGGGGAAACAGATACAGAAAATACAACCTCGGCTTTGAAGGTCACCCAGTCTGGTGCGAAGGCAGACAAACAATCCATATCTCCAGAAGAACATGAAGTGTGTGTGCAGGGCTAAAGCAAAGGACCTGTGGCTCTCCGAGGCTTTTCTTATAGCACATCCCGCTGGAATGCTGGGGGCCAGGTGGACTAGCGTGGACAGGACTGAGCGGCGGGCTGCCTGTTCAGTTGAATGGTGACGACATGCAAGAAGGTCCTTTGAGGGGCTGCAGGAGGTCCAGAGCACTGGGGTGAGGTGTGGGGGAGGAGGCGGGTGAGGCTCGGATTATGAGGATCCTGTTTCTTAAGGGGACAGGCTCTCCCCTGCGGGCAACTGAAAAAAAGTGCAGGCAATACCATGTCAGGAGCATATTTGCCATTTAGAAAGGTCTCTTCAGCATGTGGAGAATGAACTGAGGCAGCAGTTTAGGAGGTTTTTGGAGTCGTCCGTGTGAGAAAGAAGTGCCTGAAGTAAAATGGTGGGATGGATAAAAAAGAAAAATTAAAATTGCATATCACGGTCAACTTGAAAGAGCACATTGAGTGATTAAGAGTGAATCCATTTTCTTTGGATAAATTTAGGTGCAGCAACACAAGCAATCCTCTGCAAGGCCCAGCACAAGGCATTGTCCACGTGAGGAACATTCGCCACTCACGCTCACCTTTTATCCGTACTTTTCCCTGGTGCTGCCCTGTGCCCACGTGGAACTTCCTAATAAGCAAGTCTGTAATGATGGGGATAAATCGCAATGATCACACCTCATTTATTTTTCAACATCCCCTCCATCTGGTCATTCTACCAAGCGCTGTATTTTACTCAACCATTGTATTTCAACCTGAGGGCTCCTTGGTTCCTTATTTTGATTAATCTGGTCAGGGTGGCTGAACGAACAAGAAAAGCTCACACACATAGGATGGACAGTTGTGTCCCCGGCAAATTCACACTGTTAAAACCTAAGTCTGACATGGAAACTCACATTACCATATGTAAAATAGATAGCCAACGGGAATTTGCTGTCTGGCTCAGGAAACTCAAACAGGGGCTCTGTATCAACCTAGAGGGGTGGGATGGGGGTTCAAAAGGGAGGGGATATATGCATACCTGTGGCTGATTCATGTCGAGGTTTGACAGCAAACAACAAAATCAATTATCATTCAATAAAAAATTATCATTCAATAAAAAATAAATAAATTTTAAAAACAGGGATAAAACAAAACAAACAAAAAAACCCTAAGTCTGACATGCTAGCATTTGGAGGTAGGCCATTTGGGAGGTGATGCGGTCATGAGGTGGAGCCTCGTGAGTGGGATCAGTGCCCTCTTATGAGACTTCCTGGGGCCCCTTCCATCACCTGAGGACACAGCGAGAAACTCCAGCTAGGAACCTCCGGGAAGCTGGCCCCCACCAGACACAGCATCTGCCAGAGCCTTGATCGGGACTTCCCGTTTCCAGAACTGTGAGAAGTACATTTCTCTTGTTTATTCATTACCCAGTCCATGGTATTTTTGTTACAGCAGTCTGAGTACACAATTCCTCCTGTGTTCTATGAACTCTGGACGAGGGGGATTACTGGGAAAAATAAAGACCTATAATATCAATGTCAAGGATGCTCTCTGGAGTCACATAAGACAGGGGTCCCCCCAGCTTCCAGGCCATGGACTGGTACCTCTGGTCAGATCAGCGGTGGTGTTAGACTGAAGTGGACAATAAACGCCACGTGCTTAGTCATCCTGAAACCACCCCCCCATCCCTGGGCCATAGAAAAATTGCCTTCCATCAAATTGGTCCCCGGGGCCAAAAAGGTTGGGGACCGCTGGCTTAGGAATGTGGCGTTCACTGAGTTAGCATGGAGTCTGCTCCCCACACAGCTGTGTGCATCTGGGTGAGTCATGGCCACCTTCCGCCCACGGCACCCCAGCCTGGGTGCCAGGGGGCAGGGGGCTGCTCGCCTTGCTCACTGCTACACCTAGTACAAGCATACAGTAGGCACTCCCTAAATGTTGTGGCCCTTGAGAAGTGAGAGGACTGCGCCAGCTCGAGGGGGCCCAGCAGCTCTGACTTGCACTGTGAATCGGGTACAGCCGGTGTCCTGCGAGCCACTGGTCCACAGAAGGAACCCAGACTACAGGAAGGACTCTGTCATCGGCTTGGTGACCTTTAACCTGTGTTTACCACAGGTTCCACATAGAGAGCTTCATCCCACAGGAGCCGGGAGCTAGGAGTCAGTGTCTAGATGGCTTATGATGTCTATGAAATATTTTCCGGCCTCGGTTGATGACAGCGTTTTCTTTGTCACCGGATATTCTTACTGTAGCCCATCTCGCACTGCTTCTTCATCACCAGGCTCCACTTTCCCACATGGTGTATCTTCTTCCTCCTTCCATCAGCTTCCATTTAGCATCACCTTCTTCCTTGAAATGCCTTTTTTTCCTTTTTCCTGCCACTCGACAAGCCTCCCTCTTCAAATGGGTCTGCACTCTTGACACTGTGTATTCATTGAATTCCACAAGTACAAAGAGAGACAGACAAGAGCTTTCAGTCTCAAAGAGGCAGAGCCCGAGACACTGAGCTAATTTTATTTTTTTTTTATTTTTTTTTTAATATTCCATTTTTCTTTTATTTTTTTATTTTTTTTAATTTTAAAATCTTTGAGCTAATTTTAAAAATCAGTCTTTCCTGAAACTTGCATCTGTACCACCCCCTAGCCCACGAGTTTCATGTTCCATAACTCCCGTCACTTCACTCTACCTGCAACCAGATTTCTTCGAGTGCCCATTAGAATGCCAACTGCAAAAGGGCATTAAGTTGAAATCTGCTTCATTCACCGATACGTTACAAGTGCTTCAGTGTTTGCCACGTAATAGGTGCTCAATAAATACCTGTTGAAACATTCACTGTTACAGAGGCTTTCTTCCCTGCCATTCGCAGGGAGTAAAACTTGGAGGGATTCATCACATAGATGAACTCACTTTTAAAAAAATATGTTTACTTATTTTAATTGGAGGTGAATTACTTTACAGTATTGTATTGGTTTTGCCACACATCAACATGAATCTGCCACAGGTATACACGTGTTCCCCATCCTGAACCCCTCTCCCTCCTCCCTGTATGTGAGGTAGCAAAAGAGACACAGATGTATAGAACAGTCTTCTGGACTCTGTGGGAGAGGGCGCGGGGGGGATGATTTGGGAGAATGGCATTGGAACATGAAATCACTTTTGATGAATCATGCCTTCCATGTAGAGAGCAACTTATACCTTTACACAGGATCTCATCACCATTCAAACCTGCCTTAAGAAGTGGTCAAGGCATAAACTGTCTCCTCCCTAGAGAAGAAGAGCTGCTAAAGGCTGAAGCTGCCCAGGGAGGTGGCATGCCAGGTCTCAGGTCCCTCAGTGAGGTCACAGCCACCCCCGTGTGGCTCTGAGTCCTCTGCACGCGGCTGTGATGCCTACAGTGGAAACACGGCTGGTGCGTCTGGGGGAGGGCGGGTGCAGAATCACTGGCTTTGCCCAGCCAGGCGGGCAGAGTGGCACCGAGTCCCATGTCCAGTTCACCTGCCCTGTATGTTGTGTCTTCCCAGGTCTGGTCCCCTGCCTGCCTGCGTCCCCTGCCTACACCCCTTGCTCACCTCTAGGCGGAAGGTTCGCACAGCGCAGCTCAGTTGCTGGACTGCACAGAGTAAGAGCAATGGATCCATCACACCCTTGATAAGTCTCCGGATCCAGCAAACTTCTCCCGACTCCAAAGACCACGAGCTGGGGGCGGGGGGGTAGGGGTGCGTGGCCAGGAGGAGGACCAGCTCTTTTCAGATGCACAGTGGCCGAGGGCATCCAGTGAAGACCCAGCATGTTCCTACAGATGACCGTGGCTTTGCCCCTTTTACCAGACTCATTCTCTAGAGGAGAAAGTCTCTATTAGGTCAGGGGCCAAATCCTCTAAAACGATTCCGATTCCTTCACGATGGATCCCACGCCTTCACATTTAATGTTCTCAGTCTCTCAGAAATAGAAAGAGCAGGGACGGCTCTTACAGGATGCAGGGCCTGACCTGCCCTTCCTGTTCACCATGCGTTTTGCTTTTCCTGCTCTGCCGGACGCTGCTGTTTCATTAGGGAAGGCGGCAAGTGGCAGGAGGCCCTTCTGCCAGCCCTTCGGGGGTCTGGTTCCAGGAGCGTGGCCAGGCCACTGGTCTGGGCCAGCCACGCAGATGGACCCGGGGGGAAGCAGACGATGCCCAGGGCCCCTCTGCTCCTCCCAGCCCCTGTCTCCCCCTCAGCCCCCTGCTTGTTCTTTTGTCTTCCCTTGCGCACGGAATTCTTGGGGAATAAGTGATGACAGCAGAGGATAGGCCCCCACGATACATGTCCAGCGTTATAACAACATCACACTGACCTCAGACAGACGCCGTAAACCTTTAACCCGGGAGGCCTTTTATACTAAGTAGGATCAAACCAGTCCACCTGAAAGGAAATCAACCCTAAATGTTCATTGGATGGACTGATGTTGAAGCTGAAGCTCCAATCCTCTGGCCACCTAAGGTGAAGAGCCAACTCACTGGAAAACATCCTGATGCTGGGAAAGATTGATGGCGGGAGGAGAAGGGGAGGACAGAGGATGAGACAGTTAGATGGCATCACCGACTCAACGGACATGAGTTTGAGCAGGGTCCAGGAGATAGTGATGGACAGGGAGGCCTGGTGTGCTGCAGTGCATGGGGTCACAAACAGTTGAACACAACTGAGTGACTGAACAGCAACAAGACAACAGACCCAGCCATCAGGGAGAGCAAGCAGACAGTGGCCTCAGAGAGGCCAGGGGGCATCAGGAGAGGACAGCTGCCTCCGGATGGTCCCCAAGGCCACAACGACTTTCCACCAGGAAGGCACAGATGGCCTCGGGGGAGGGACAGTGCCATGAGAGGGCTGGCTTGAAGGCCACCTGGCAGCTGACTGGATATCTGGGGAGCCTTGCCTTAAAATTCAGGTCTTGTCCATAATTTCCTTGCCTGGAAGAGAATGCCCTTTTCCAAGTCACTGGAGAGAGAGAGGCCATCTCCTTGCAAGGCCATTGGATGACCTGCTGCCTACCTCAATTGCAGCGCCTAGTCTACCCTCCATAATGGCCCGAGGCATGCGTGACCTGCACGGTCCCAAGTACCCTGAGGCTCAGTCTCTGTCCTGAATATGCAGCCAAGGGATCAAGCATCATAAACCATTTTACTCATGGCTGCTTCGAGGCATGAAGGATAAAATTGCCCCAGACTGTTGATGAAGCTGGAGGCGGCCGGGGGACCTGGGCCGGGGGATCCCTTCCTCTTCCTCATCACTAGACAAAACTGTCTCCCATCTCAGTGACTGCTCCTGCCCTTTCTGTAAAATGTAAGGACTCTTTTCGGTTCCACGGTCTTGGAAAATTGAATCCTTTCTTTTCTAACCTGTGGCATACAAGCTATGAAACATTTAGCACACTGATCAAGAGCAAATATATTTGAAAACCATATGGAGGAATTAGCTATATTTTCTTCGAGGTGTATTTCTGTATGACAGGGAATAACTGGTGACAAATGGCTCTTGAGAATGGAAGGATAAACGGGTTTACGAAAGTAGAGCCTGCATCTTTCTTCTCACCAGTCTGTCAGAATGAAAAACATGCCAGAGTTTTCCTGCAAAAGGTTAAATTGTTATCTCCTCACACACTTTGCCTTTTCTATATTCTAAACACACCAGTGCTCTGTGTATGTTTCATAAACACACGGCAGGAATAATCAGGCTTAAAAGGAAACGCAGGGCGCCGCGGCATTGTGATACCACTGCTTTCTCTCATGAAAAATAGCAGAACCTACGAGGCGTCTCAAAAATTATAATATTCACCGTGCTGCCATCTCTACTTTTTAAAAACACTTCCTCACGAGGAGTTACTTAAACACACAGACACATATACATGGACATACCTTGGAGATACCGTGTGTGTGGTACCAGACTACACAGTAATGGAATATTGCAATACAGCAAGCTCTGTCAAAGTTCTGGCTTCCCAGCGCACGTAAACGCTCTGTTTATGCTCTACTGTATAAGTGTGCAGTAGAGGGTTCTCAGGTGGCACAGTAGTAAAGAATCCACATGCCTGCGCAGGAGACGCCAAAGATGCGGGTTCAATCCCTGGGTCGGGAAGATCCCCTGGAGGAGGAAATGGCAACCCACGCCAGTAGTCTTGCCTGGAGAATCCCGTGGACAGAGGAGCCTGGCAGGCTGTAGACCATGGGGTCACAAAGAGCTGGACATGGCTAAGTGACTGAGCGCGTGCACACATTGTGTGCAACAGCGTTTTGTCTAAATAAACAACATACATATTTAATTTTAAAATGCTCTATTGCTAATTTTCTGGTGGTGTTTTGGGATTTTCTGCGTATAGTATCATGTCTTCTGCAAACAGTGAGAATTTTACTTATTTTTTTACTTTTATTCCTTTTACGTATTTTTCTTGTCTGATTGTTGTGGTTAGAACTTCCAATACTAAGGTGAACATAAGTGGTGAGAGTGAGCATCCTTGTCTTGTTCCTGTTCTTAGAGAAAATGCTTTCAGCTTTTCACTACTGAGCATGTGGTTAGCTGTGGCTCTGTCATGCATGGCCTTTATTATGTTGAGATATATTCCCTCTATGCCCACCTTCTGGAGAGTTTTCTCATAAACAATGTCGAATTTTTTCAAAAGCTTTTTCTGCCTCTGTTGAGATGATTATATGGTTGGTCTTCTTCAATTTGTTGATGTGGCCTATCACATTAATTTATTTGTACTGAAAAACATCTTTGCATCCTTAGGATAAATCCCACTTGATCATGGTGTATGATCCTTTTAATGCATTGTCAGATTCAGTTTGCTAATATTTTGTTGAGGATTTTTGCATCTATGTTCATCAGTGATACTGACTTATAATTTTCTTTTTCTGTGATATCTTTGTCTGGTTTTGGTATCAAGGTGATGTTGATCTCATAGAATGAGTTTCAAAGATTATGTTCCTTCCTCTGAAATTTCTTGGAATAGTTTGAGAAGGACAGGTGTTAATGCTTCTCTAAATATTTGACAGAATTCTCCTGTGAAGCCGTATGATCCTGGACTTTTGTTTGTTGGGAATTTCTAAATTACTGATTCAATTTCAGTACTGGTGATTGACCTGTTCAGATTCTCTCTTTCTTCCTGGTTCGTTCATAGGAGAGTGGACCTTTTCTAAGAATTTGTCCATTTCTTCTAGGTGTCTATTCTATTGCCATATAGCTGTTCCTGTGTGCTGTGCAAAGCTGCTTCAGTCGTGTCTGACTCCGTGTGATGCTATGGACTCGCCAGTCCATGGGATTCTCCAGGCAAGTATACTGGAGAAGGTTGCCACGCCCTCCTCCAGCGCATCTTCCCCACCCAGGGCTCGAACCTGTGTCTCTTATATCTCCTGCACTGGCAGGCGGGTTTTGTTTTTACCACTAGTGCCAGTTGTCCATAGGAGTCTCTTATTATCTTTTGTATACCTGTGGTGCTGGCTGTAACTTCTTTTTTCACTTCTGATTTTACTGATTTGGCTAACCACCATCTGAGCTGAAACCTTTTTGCAGGTGGAGGGCTTGAAATATTGTGGGATTTACCAAAATGTGACATAGAAAAACTAAGTGAGCCAAGGCTGTTAGAAAAATGCGCCAACAGACTTGCTCAATAAAGGGCTGCTGCTGCTGCTGCTGCTGCTAAGTTGAGTCAGTCGTGTCCGACTCTGTACAACCCCATAGATGGCAGCCCACCAGGCTCCGCCGTCCCTGGGATTCTCCAGGCAAGAACACTGGAGAAAGGGTTGCTACCAGCCTTCAATTTGTTAAAAAAAAAAAAAAAAAAGCAATATCTGTGAAGCACACTAAAATGAGGTCTGCCTCTGTGTGTACAGACACAGATACTTAATGTCCCAGTTTAACCAGTCTTAAGCATATGCATCAGTGGCAGGAAGTACATTCACAAGGTTGTACAACCATCACTACTATCTGTGTTCAAGGTTCTCAGCATTGCAACATGAAAATCCCTAACCACTAAATAATAAGTCCCTTTTTCTCTCCTGACAGCCCCTGGTAACCTCTAACACTTTCTCTCTCAGTGAATTTGCCTCTCCTAGATATTTCAGATAAGCAGAATCGTGGAGGAACTGTCCTTTTTGCCTGGCCTGTTTCACTTGGTGTAATTTTTCAAGGTGATCCATGTTGCAGGATGGATCAGAACCTCACTGGTTTTCGTGTGTGGGTGGCAGCCCTTTATGAGCAGGCCACATGTTATTTGCACATTCAACAGCTGAGGCACCCACATTGCTTCCCCCTCTCGGCTGTGAGTCCTGCTGCAGTGGGCACCATATTCACTATCTGAGGGGCACGCTCAGTGCCCAAGGCCTTGCTTTTAATACTTTGGGATATTTCGACTGTTTTTAATTTCAGAAATACAATCAATTGGCTGAAATCTGCATGAGTTATCTACTCCTTATGTCCTGCAAATCACCTCACAGTTCTTCCAGAATTCAGCCACAATTACCCCACTGGTCTATAAATCAGCTAAGACCCACCTGTAATAGGTTCCTCTCAACTCCGTAGACCACGCGGGGATCTGGGACTCAGCCCTCACTCTCCCGTGACCAGGACCAGGTGTCTTCTCGTGACTCAGTCCCCATTTGTCAAACGGCGCAAATAATACTTGCCTTGTGTATCTAATGTGATTGTCAGGAGGGTCAAATGAGGTAATGTTTAGGAAACCTTTGAAATGCAGAAAAGCTCTATGTAGCACAGTGTATTATTTTTGAATTTGAAAACAGCTGTTTCCACGCATCTGCAAAGAGGACTGAAATGATGCGGGCCCAGAAGCACCTGTTCCCTTGTCTTCATGATGTCAGAACAACAAGCCAGCAGGCTTCCCTGGTACCTTGGTGGCAAAGGCTCTGCGGGCCAGTGCAGAAGACACGGTCCCCATCTGGGAAGACCCATGCCACGGGGCAACTGAGGCCATGAGCCACAACTACTGAGCCTGTGTCTAGAGCCCGGGGGCCACAGCGACTGAAGCCTGCGTGCCCTAGAGCCGGGCACGACGAGAGAATCCACCACGAAGGGAAGCCTGCGTCCTGGAACTCGAGAGTAGCCCCCGGTCGCCACCACTAGAGAAAGCTTGAGCAGCGGCGAAGACCCAGCACAGCCATAAATAAATGCATGAAATTGTGGGTACACACACACACACACACAAGCCGGCAACAAACAGCACAAGGCCCCGTTTAGCCCAGGTAGGTGGCGGGCATCTGAAGGCCCCGTTTAGCCCAGGTAGGTGGCGGGCATCTGAAGGCCCGTTTAGCCCAGGTAGGTGGCGGGCATCTGAAGGCCCGTTTAGCCCAGGTAGGTGGCGGGCATCTGAAGGCCCGTTTAGCCCAGGTAGGTGGCGGGCATCTGAAGGCCCGTTTAGCCCAGGTAGGTGGCGGGCATCTGAAGGCCCCGTTTAGCCCAGGTAGGTGGCGGGCATCTGAAGGCCCCGTTTAGCCCAGGTAGGTGGCGGGCATCTGAAGGCCCCGTTTAGCCCAGGTAGGTGGCGGGCATCTGAAGGCCCGTTTAGCCCAGGTAGGTGGCGGGCATCTGAAGGCCCCGTTTAGCCCAGGTAGGTGGCGGGCATCTGAAGGCCCGTTTAGCCCAGGTAGGTGGCGGGCATCTGACGCCTGCCCATCATGCCCGCACATACCCGGGTTGCCAGGAGCTGCCTCTGAGTCCTTGCTGCTGGACCGTCTGGCCTTCCATCTGGGAAGATACCAGGAGCGTCAAGGATGCTCCAGGTGTGTCTGTGGAGGCCTGCCTTCCGGGCATCCCCTGTGCTCTTGGAATTCCCACGGTACCCTGTGCTACATGAGCTTCATAACAGCGATTCTGTGTTCCGTCATTATTACGACTCCTCTTTGCCTGGAGAGGAGGGTGAGTTCCTCGAGTGAAGGAGCCACGTCTACCCCGTTGCCGTATACCCCACACCTGCTGCTTTGCTCCCTTAAGTCCTGATTAAGTCCCCGTTGGTGACGACGGCAGTATTGCTGTGGATGACGATGCTGGCAATGGCAATGGCTGACGCTTGCCAGCAAATATTGAGCCCCAGCCATCATACAATTCCTGGGCATTAACTCAATTATCCTTAAATGAGCCCGATGAAGTAGACCATTTCTGTCCTCATCTTACAGATGGTAAGCCTAGGCGGAGAAAGTTGGAATCATTCGCTCCAGATGACGGGCACAGCTGTGTCAAGTCCAGGATTGAAAGCAGGCGTCTCTTGCAGATTTCAAGCACAGAACGTCTACTCCCGCCTCCTTTCGGATGAGTGCTCTAGGGCGGTGCAGGAGGGACTCTAGGGTTCAGAAGGTGAGCAGATCACAGTAGTGGGCCCAATGGGGCAGGCGGGAACGAGTCCAGTCCCAATCCAGAGAGGGCTATGGTGAACATCACTGCCTGCCTCCTGACGGAGGGGAGCTGGAGCTGGACGCGGGTCTCCTGACCTTCAGGTATGTGCAGGTATTGCCCCTGAGGCCAGAGTGAGATTTCAGGTGTGTTCTGGCTCTGGCCTGAGCACGGTGTCCTGGCAGGTTCTGGCATTTGCGGGGGAGGGGGGCAAGAGTCATCACCTCTAATTTGATCACCTGTTATATAAACACTGGGCTTCCCTGGTGGCTCAGAAGGTCAAGAAACTAACTGAAATGCGGGAGACCCAGGTTCAATCCCTGGTTGGGAAGGTCCCCTGGAGAAGGGAATGGCAACCCACTCCAGCATTCTTGCCTGGGGAATCCCATGGATGGAGGAGCCTGGAGGGCACAGTCCATGGGGTCCTGACTGATACTGACAGTATTAGTATTAGTATCAGTCGCTCAGTCATGTCTGACTCTTTGGTATCAGTCACGAATGCTTCCAACCCCCTTAGAAGCCACTGAAGATTTATCTGCCCCAACACACATTAGCGTTTCTGTTCTCTCGCAAGTGGTCTTCATATCGAAGCCAAGTTATGATACACAAGCCGCTATGTGTGAATTCTATCCCATAAGCATCCCACTTGATAGCAACTCCAAGGAAACTGCCCCTAAGAGATGCCACGGCACTGTCCTCCGTCACAGACCGCTCACTCAGGTCCCTGCTTTGAGTCTGAAGTGGGGGCTGTGCCCAAGGTCAGGGGACACGTTTCAGAGCGTGCAGCTTCCTCCTGGGGTGTGGTGAGCAGAGGGGAGGGCCAGCTCCAGAGGCGAAGACAGTGTGAAAATCACTTTGCCTTGCCGTGCAGCATCTGGGATCTTCAGTCCCCGATCGGGGGTCAACCCTGGGCCCCCTGCCATGGGAGCAGGGAGTCTTAGCCACTGGGCCCCCAGGAAGGTTCCCCTGTGCTGTCTGAAGAAGGCTTTGGGGGTGCAACCCCATGTACCTGTGCCAGGGAGTAGACCTTAAGAACAGCTTTGGTCAAGGCACGGTTACTGGATCGCATGGCTGAGCAAAGGTTACCTGGCCACCTGGCAAAGCACCATGAGCAAAGGGAAGCGAGGGGTCCATGCCTGTCTGAGGGGGTCACAGGCAGAGTGGGATTCAGAGAGACAAGGAGGCCATCTCCTTGCCCGAAACCCTGTGCCAGGCCCCCCGCCGACGCTCCCATCACATAGAAATCTCAAGAGGACTTGCATGGGGACTGACTCTTCCTTTGACAGTGAGATGTGAGATGTGAGGTTACGTCATTGAGATAAAGTCGCAGAGACCTGCGTCTTGTGACCCCAAAGCCCACACCACTCCATCTTTGCTGCACTGGACTCCGAGGATCATGGGAAACTCTTCTTAAGCAGCAGCAGGAGGAGGGAGACTCTCGTTTTTCTCAGGTAGCAGGGTGCAGACTGGATATCCCAGTGGTGCTACAGCAAAGAACTTGCCTGCCAACACAGAAGATCATAGGGATGCGTGTCTGATCCCTGGAGAAGATTGGAAGAAGGTTGGGAAGATCCCCTGGAGAAGGGCATACCAACCCACTCCAGTATTCCTACCTGGAGAGTCCCTAGGACAGACGAGCCTGGCAGGCTACAGTCCACCGGGTCACAGAGTCAGACCCGACTGAAGTGACTTAGCAGGCAAACACAGAATGCAGACCGCTGCGTCAAAGGTCAAATTCCTCAACATGCGGCATGACTGTAAGCAAGAGGCCACTGATAAAAACACCTTCTGGTGCTAAAATCCATCTGTGTGGCCAGTTGCAAAGCAGGTCCTATCGGAACTGCATGATTATTCCAGAGATCTTACATGCATACCTGCTAAGTCACTTCAGTTGCGTCTGACTCTTTGTGACCCCATGGACTGTAGCCCGCCAGGCTCCTCTGTCCAAGGGATTCTCCAGGCAAGAACACTGGGGTGGGTTGCCAACCCTCCTCCAGGAGATCTTCCTGACCCAGGGATCAAACTTGTGCCTCATATGTCTCCTGCATTGGCAGGCTGGTTCTTTACCCCTATGCCACAGGGAAAGTCCAAGAGATCTTTCACCCAGGCGCAAAATGCATTTGAAATACCACTTAGCCTGACATCCTAAGATCTCCAGGATACACAGTGTGGTACATCTTTGGACTGTGTGACTCCCTTGATTTTTCAAAAGTTTCATCACAAGCTGTGTGATTTACAATGAACAACGCTTGTGTCAAGTCAGATAACACCGTTTGGATGTATCGCTCAGTTATGACAGTGAAGACAGAGATCCAAGACTGACTCGTATGATTCAGAACACAGTTCCCTGGGGAAGGAGAGCCTGCACATGCCAGGTGTGGTGCCAGACATAGCATCTTATCTAGAGTATAAAGCCTGGCCTTTAAAACTGCATTCTTATCACATAACAGTCACCTGTCTCCCATTGACCGGCTGTGTGTCTTTAGTCCAGTTTCTTACCTTCCTCAGTTTCCTCCCTGTGAAAATGAGGTGCTGACTGTCCCAAACTCACGGGATGGATGATATGTTAATACGTACAAAGTGGCTAAAACAGGGCTGGACGCAGAGTGAACGGTCAACTTAGGTCGGCTCTTACATTGCATTATCAGAATGAGGAGATGCAAGGAAATAGAAAAGTGTCAACACTGGGATTTTCCTAGGAATGATTTTTAACCTACATATACAGTAAGTCTCCCGCATACAAATGCGTTCCATTCTGAGAGTGCGTTTGTAAGTCCGATTTGTTCATAAATCCAACAAGGTTAGCTTAGGCACCCAACTCGCACACCTGGCTACGTATAGTGCCGCACTGTAATGCGTTTGCAATACTTTTCACATAAATAATACATAAAGACAAACAGCAGAAAAAAATAAAGAAAGCCTTTTTAATCTCACAGGCCAGTACCTTGAAGAGCACAGTGGTCCAGCCCAACAGCTGGCACACAGGTGCTGGCATCGAGGGAGCAGGCAGGAATGACTGGAGGGAGGGGAGGTGGGAGATGGAGGAGCTGAAAGGATGCTCAGCAGTGGGAGACGGAGGACCAGCTGCAGGGTCACTCACGCCTGACGCTGACGGACGCATGTTCGCATCTTTGAAAGTTTGCAGCTGGAAGGTTCGTACGTAGGGAGCTTCCTGTATGTGTTTGTTGGAGTGATAACGAACTCACTGGTTACCATTATTAATTAAATCCCAACATCAGTTGAATTAGGAGCTAACGGAGAAACAGGCATGACCACGGCGATCACTTACTGAGCAGCTCTAGGAGGTCATGCTCTGTGCTGGGGGCGTCGCGCCCTCCCCACAGCACCCCGCCGTGGTGACGCTGCTTCCTGAATCAAGGAAGTGAGACTTGGCACGGATGTGCTGTGTCTAAGGTCACAGACGGAGTAAGTGGAGGGCGGCTCCAGCCTGGGGCCTGCCGCCCCCAGAGCCAGGAGCTTCCTGAACTCATGCCACAGGCCTGGGTGTGCCTCAAAACTGGGGTGGGCTTTAGAGACGCTTCCCCAGAAAGAGTCCCTTAATGAAGCCTTAGTTCCAGTTCATGAAGCTCAAAGGGATACATTTATACTGCACATTTGCATTTTGTCTAACCCTCATGAGCTCCACAATGCAAACTTTAAAAAACCCACTAATACGAAAGTAAAAGTTTTCTTGGGCTCCAAAATCACTGTGAATGGTGACTGCAGGTATGAAATTAAAAGACACTTGCTCCTTGGAAGAAAAGCTATGACCAATCTAGACAGCATATTAAAAAGCAGAGACAACACGTTGCTGACAAAGGTCCACAGAGTCAAAGCTATGGTGTTTCCAGTAGTTCTGTATGGATGTGAGAGTTGCACCATTAAGAAGGCTGAGCGCTGAAGAATTGGTGCTTTCGAACTGTGGTGTTGGAGGAGACTCTTGAGAGTCCCTTGGACTGCAAGGAGATCCAACCAGTCAATCCTGAAGGAAATCAACCCTGAATACTCATTGAAAGGACTGAGGCTGAAGCTGAAGCTCCAATACTTTGGCCACATGATGCAAAGAGCTGACTCACTGGCAAAGCCCCTGCTGGGAAAGATTGAGGGCAGAGAGGAGAAGGGGATGACAGAGGATAAGATGGTTGGATGGAATCACTGACTCAACGGACATGAGTCTGAGCAAGCTCTGGGAGATGGTGAAGGACAGGAATGCCTGGTGTGCTGCAGTCCATGGGGAGTCGGACATGACCGAGCAACTGAACTACAGTAACGAGAGGTACCACAGTGTCGCTTCCAGTAACGACAGGCCAGCCACACTTCCGTGACTTCAGAGCTATGTCTCCCACTGTTGGCCCATTGGCGTGCAGTGATGGGGGATAAACAATTATTTTACTTTTCTCTATGCTAAATGCAACTTTTCTTTCAAAATATCCTGCTGGTTATTCTCAACATCTATTGAGAGTTATAAAATTGTTCTAGGCTTTGAATAGGACCTGCACGTCATTGTTCTAAACAATGGCCTAATATGCGTATTATCTCACTAGGAAAAAGCAGGGTATCGCCCAGAGGTCTTTAGAACTGGTTTTTTTTTTGTTGTTTGTCTTTTCTAAGGATCATCTGCTGTGCAGGGAGTGCGTGAGACTTTTTAATCTAAAGATAAATCCATCTGCAGACAAATGGTCTAAGAGTCAAACCAAACCCTAGGAGTAGCCAACACGTTCCTCAACAAACAATACCCTTAAGCAGATGATCTGAGCCCCCATCCAGGCTTCCCATGTGGCTAGGCAGGTAAAGAATCTGCCTGCAATGCAGGAGACCTGGGTTCATCCCTGGGTCAGGAAGAGCCCCTGGAGGAGGGCATGGCAACGCACTCCAGTATTCTTGCCTGAAGAATCCCATGGACAGAGGAGCCTGGCAGGCTACAGTCCACGGGGTCACAGAGAATCCAACTCAACTGAGCCACTAATGCATGTCTCACCCCCAATTTAATTAAATGTTATGTTTCATTCAGTTCTTCACAGTCCTTAGTGGATATATGAATATCCTTTTCTAAGTTTATATGGATTCAAAAATCAGACCAATGAGACTCTGCAATCTAAACAAAATTATCGTCAGTAGTACCACAGTATAAAGGGCTCACGTGAACACAACACTGTTTTTGTTTTTGTTTTAATCCACACACAGGCATGGCACATTACTAAATATTACTGTATTTACATGTCTGTCCCAATAAGTAATACCCTTCAAAGCTGCCACCTCAGAAAGCCAGAGTCTCATCCCCATGACCCTGCCATTAACAGTAACCTAGGAACATCCTGACCAGGGTCAGTCTGGGGACCACAGATGAAAATCAGTCACAAAATTTCATGACCATTTTTAACTCTACATAAAATAAACTTTTGAACTGTGGTGTTGGAGGAGACTCTTCAGAGTCCCTTGGACTGCAAGGAGATCCAACCAGTCCATCCGAAAGGAGATCAGTCCTGAATATTCACTGGAAGGACTGATGCTGAAGCTGAAACTCTAGTACTTTGGCCACCTGATGGGAAGAATTGACTCACTGGAAAAGACCCTGATGCTGGGAAAGATTGAAGGCGGGAGGAGAAGGGGACAACAGAGGATGGGATGGTTGGATGGCATCACTGACTTGATGGACATGAGTTTGAGTAAACTCCAGGAGACAGTGAAGGACAGAGGAGTCTGGCGTGCTGGGGTCCGTGAGGTCACAAAGAGTTGGACACGACTGAGCGACTGAACTGAACTGAACTGGACAGAAAAGCATCTAGACTGATCAACCAGGGTATATTCCGTACTTGCCTTTGAATGATTAGATCTGCACACACAAATCTCATGTATGTACTTGATGCACACACCACACTCATACCACAAATACACACTCACACACACCACATACATACACACTGGACACACGCACACACACGGGGCACTCACACACACACACACATGCGCACACGCAGGGGCACTCACACACACACACACACACGCACACACGCGCACACACACGCACACACACACACACGCACACGCACACACACAGGGGCACTCACACACACACATGCACACACGCAGGGGCACTCACACACACACACGCGCACACACACACACGCACACACACACACATGCACACACACACACACGCACACACACACACGCACACACACAGGGGCGCTCACACACACACACACACGCACACACACACACACGCACACACACAGGGGCGCTCACACACGCACACGCGCACACACACACACACGCACACACACACACACACGCACACACACACACGCACACACACAGGGGCGCTCACATGTCTTTCCCTAAATGTCTATGATTTAATGGCATCATCAAATATTTTCAAAAAATGTGGTGAAGGTGCTCAAACACTTCCAGATATGTGTGGAACAAGAACACCCTTCACTGAACGAGCCTCTGACTTCACAGAGGCCGCTCTGGATGGATACATTTTTTAAAATTAATTAATAAATTTTAACTGGAGGCTAATTACTCTACAGTATTATAGTGGTTTCTGCCATTCATCGACACGAATCAGCCACGAGTGTACATGTGACCCCCATCCTGAACCCCCCTCCCCCTCCCTCCTCATCCCATCCCTCTGGGTCATCTCTGCGTGCCGGCTTTGAGTGCCCTGTTTCAGGCATCAAACTTGGACTGATCATCTGTTCCACATATGATAACATACATGCTTCTATGCTATTCCCTCAAATCATCCCACCCTCGCCTTCGCCCGCAGAGTCCAAAAGTCTGTTCTTTACATCTGTGTTTCTTTCGCTGTCTCCAGTATAGGGTCATCGTTACCCTCTTTCTAAATTGGATGATACATTTTATCATGCCCGCTCCGAAGTCACAACTGAACAACACATAAGAAGACTGTACCGTTCAGTTAATGGAGATGTTGGGACCTGAGGTTCACAGGAACCGACCCTGCGTTTCCACCAGGGGCCACGGTTCAGTGTCCTCGGCGACTTCACGGAAGGGAAGCGCCACGGACACGAGACGAGGTTGTGTCCAGAGCCCGTCAGGTCCATCCTCCTCCTCACCTGAAGCCGAGTGGGGCGTCCCCTGAACCCCAGCCCCAAGATCAGAACACACTCACATCCAATTCAATTCTTGACCTCATCCACACTATTTCCTAATCAGTACTTTCCTGGCTGTGGGAAGGGACATTTCCTTTTCTTCTGGCCTACACATCCCACTGTGACTCTAAAGCACATGTCATTACTGAGAGGCTTTAGGGACAGGGACATCAGCTAGAACCAAACTGGAATGATCTGAGTGACCCTAGGAAAAAAATCGGTTAGCAGTTCTGAGCCAAAGCCGCCTTGTGTCTAAAACGGGGATAATAACTGCCCACAGGGCTTTGGTCTGTGTTTCTAAGATAGTGCCCACAGGTTTGGGGGGAAAACATGACCAACAGTAGGTTATCAGGAGGAAGTGGTCAGCTTACACCTCCATGGGCGTTGCAGGTGTTAGCTCCTCAGGCTCTTTGAGTCAGAAAGTGCCTGACTCTTTGTGACCCCATAGACTGTAGCCCGCCAGGCTCCTCCGTCCATGGGATTCCCCACCCAAGAATGCTGCAGTGGGTTGCCATGCGCTCCTCCAGGGGATCTTCCCGACCCAGGAACTGAACCTGAGTTTCCTATGTCTCTTGTGTTGGCAGGTGGATTCTAAGCCACTAGCGCCACCTGGGAAGCCCTCTCTAACCCTGTGCTGGGCTCAGCTGTGTCCAGCTCTTTGTGACTCCATGGACTGTAGCCCGCCAGAGTCCTCTGTCCTTGGGATCCTCCAGGCAAGGGTACTGGAGTGGGTTGCCATGCCCTTTTCCAGGGGATCTTCCCAACTAGGGACTGAATCCATGTCTCCTGCATTGCAGGCAGATTCTTTATCATCTGAGCCACCAGGGAAGCTCCTATCTGTGCATTCTGGGATAAACAGAGATGTCCTAGACACCAGCAGAGTCTGACAAATCTCAACTATCAGAGCTACAGGAGAAGTGTCTGGGCTCCTAGGAGTTTTCACACTAAGCTCTGAATTCAGAGCCATTAGCAGTGGACAGCGTGGATGGGCATGGGGGGATGACGAGGGTGAAGGGCCCTGATCACAGACTGAGTCCTTCTTAAGAGGCAGAGCCAGCAGCCTAAGGGGCTCAGTCATTCTTAACAATTTTAGCATTTACTATGAACGAGCAATTAACTTACAGTGTTCAGTTCAGTTCAGTCACTGTCGTGTCCGACTCTTTGTGACCCCATGAACCGCAGCACGCCAGGCCTCCCTGTCCAGCACCAACTCCCGGAGTTTACCCAAACCCATGTCCATCGAGTCGATGATGCCATCCAGCCATCTCATCCTCTGTCATCCCTTTCTCCTCCTGCCCCCAATCCCTCCCAGCATCAGGGTCTTTTCCAATGAGTCAACTCCTTGCATCAGGTGGCCAAAGTTTTGGAGTTTTAGCTTTGGCATCAGTCCTTCCAAAGAATACCCAGGGCTGATCTCCTTCAGAATGGACTGGTAGGGTCTCCTTGCAGTCCAAGGGACTCTCAAGAGTCTTCTCCAACATCCATCAAAGCATCAATTTTTCGGCGCTCAGCTTTCTTCACAGTCCAACTCTCACAGCCATACGTGACCACTGGAAAAACCATAGCCTTGACTAGACGGACCTTTGCTGGCAAAGTAATGTCTCTGCTTTTGAATATGCTATCTAGGTTGGTCATACCTTTCCTTCCAAGGAGTAAGCGTCTTTTAATTTCATGGCTGCAATCAGAATCTGCACTAATTTTGGAGCCCAGAAAAATAAAGTCTGACACTGTTTCAACTATTTCCCCATCTATCTGCCATGAAGTGATGGAACCGGATGCCATGATCTTCATTTTCTGAATGTTGAGTTTTAAGCCAGCTTTTCCACTCTTCTCTTTCACTTTCATCAAAAGGCTCTTTAGTTCCTCTTCACTTTCTGCCATAAAGGTGGTGTCATCTGCATATCTGAGGTTATTGATATTTCTCCTGCCAATCTTGATTCCAGCTTGTGCTTCCTCCAGCCAAACAACTTATAGTTACAACTTACACTGTAACGAGTCCCAACACAACTGACTTAGGACAGAAAGGCCCACATCAACAGGCTTTCTAGAAATAAGCCAAGTGATTCACCCATGTGAGAACCACAGAAGCACATGACCTCTGAGATGTCCACGTCTGGAGACAGACCTGCCAGCCTTGGTCATGGGTATGCACCTGGGGCAGGTATGCCTGGGAAAGGTCAAGGGAGGACCTGCAGGAGAGAGGTCAGCGTCTACCTCTGTCTCTGACCTCAACCTTGGTGGCTCAGATGGTAAAGAATCTGCCTGAAGTGCGGGAGACCTGGGTTCGATGCCTGGGTCGGGAAGATCCCCTGCAGAAGGGAATGGCAACTCACTCCAGTATTCTTGCCTGCAGACTATAGCGAGCGACTGGCACTCTCACACACACTTGGTTGATCATGTTTGCCAGAAACGTGGTTCAGTGGCCTGGGACTATGCTAATGCACATAACAGTGATGGAGATGGAGTGCTGTGTGTTTAAAAAGGTCACTTTTCATTGAAAAAATTATGCCTAACATTTTGAAATAAAATACACAAGAAAAGTTCCTTATGACAGTCTCTAGGTCCATCCACATCTCAACAGTCCACTGTATATATGCACCACATCTGAAGTGAACGAAATCAAAGAGAAAAACAAATACCACATATTAACGCACATATGTGGAATCTGAAAAAAAAACTGGTATAGACGATCTTATTTACAAAGCAGAAATAGAGACACAGACGTAGAGAGCACATGCATGGACACCAACGGGGACAGGGGAGTGGGACGGATTGGGAGATTGGGGCTGACGTATATATATACACACTACTGATAGCATGGATAAAAGAGATGACGCATGAGAACCTAGTGCACAGCGCACGGACCTCTGTGCTCTGCGGCGACCTAAATGGGAAGGAGATCTCAAGAGACAGAGCAGACCTACGCTCACTTTGCCGCACAGTAGGAGCTCACCAACGCTGTGAAGCAGCCGCTCCCAAACACACTGAACGGCAAAAGGAATCGTCGGAAAATATGAGGAAAGCAGGGACTTCAGAACGGGATCGTTGTTCAGCCACGGCTGCTGCTGCTGCTGCTGCTAAGTCACTTCAGTCGCGTCCGACTCTTTGTGACCCCGTGGACTGTAGCCCGCCAGGCTCCTCTGTCCATGGGATGTCCCAGGCAAGAATACTGGAGTGGGGTGCCATTTCCTTCTCCACCAGAACTCGCTAGGGTTAAAATTATAGTCATGGTTTGTCAGAGCCAGCTTCGGAATCTGATGGACATGGTGCTGCAATGCTTTTACAATGAGAGGAAATGGAAAACCCTGGCAGACTTGCAGATTTTAGAAATCAGTGTCTGAGCAAAGAAAATCTTAGTTGGCATGTCTGCATTTGACTCATTGAAGACTTAGACCACCGTCTTTCGCCTAGAGAAGAACCCCAGTTCAGTACACACTGCAGTTCAGGGCTTCATGCTTCTGGGCGTCGAGGGGTCAAGGCCTTCCCTCGGCTGCAGGCTGGCGCTGTCCGTGGCCGCGCAGACGGTCGGGGGCTGAGCAGGCGCCTCTGCACTCGTAGAGCAGCTGCCCGCTCACGAGACCTGCTCTGCCTGGACGCGGCTCCTGCAGCCCTGCCTGGGGAGCTGGCTGCCCGGCTTGGGTGTGATCTTACTGGTGCTGCTATGGCGATGTCTTTCTACTTGCGCCAGCGTGACGCTGCAGTCCTGGTTGCATCCTGAGAGAAATCCTTCCAAAGAACCCGCCCCCGCCCCCTAGTCTCATCTACAGAAAAAAGCACAGAGTTTATGCTTTACTTTTTAATGGCAGTTTAAAACAGGCAGCTCATCAATGAAAATGGGTAAAATCACAGATCCCACGAAAGGTGAAGACAATAATTTTTTCTCTATTCTTTTTATAACCTTCTGTAACAAAATGCATTGTTGCACAGATCATTATCCACTGATAAGGCTGAATTTTGCTTCCATATAAAAGGTGCCATTTCACGCCAGTCAGGATGGCTGAGATCCAAAAGTCTACAAGCAATAAATGCTGGAGAGGGTGTAGAGAAAAGGGAACCCTCTTACACTGTTGGTGGGAATGCCAACTAACTGGAAATAGAACTGCCTTATGACCCAGCAATCCCACTGCTGGGCATACACACCGAGGAAACCAGAACTGAAAGAGACACGTGTACCCCAGTGTTCATCACAGCACTGTTTATAATAGCCAGGAGATGGAAGCAACCTAGATGTCCATCAGCAGATGAATGGATAAGAAAGCTGTGGTACATATACACAGTGGAGTATTACACAGCCATTAAAAAGAATACATTTGAATCAGTTCTAATGAGGTGGATGAAACTGGAGCCTATTATACAGAGTGAAGTAAGCCAGAAAGAAAAACACCAATACAGTATACTAACGCATATATATGGAATTTAGAAAGATGGTAACGATAACCCTGCATGTGAGACAGCAAAAGAGACACAGATGTATAGAACAGTCTTTGGGACTCTATGGGAGAGGGAGAGGGTGGGATGATTTGGGAGAATGGCATTGAAACATGTATAATATCATATAAGATATGAATCGCCAGTCCAGGTCCGAGGCAGGATACAAGATGCTCGGGGCTGGTGCACTTGGATGACCCAGAGGGATGGTACGGGGAGGGAGGTGGGAGGGGGTTCAGGATGGGGAACACGTGTACACCCGTGGTGGATTCATGTTGATGTATCGCAAAACCAATACAATATTGTAATTAACCTCCAATTAAAATAAATAAATTTATATTAAAAATAATAATAAAAGGTGCACTGCCCCCTGGGTATGGGTAAACGGCCACTGCACAATTGTAAAGTTAATGGTCATCATAGTGGGGAGTGGTCTTTCTAGGGGGCTCAGTGGTAAAGAATCTACCTGCCAACACAGGAAACGCAGGAGATGCAGGAGACGCAGGAAATGCTGGTTTGACCCCTGGGTTGGGAAGATCTCCTGGAGAAGGAAATGGCAACTCGCTTCACTATTCTTGCCTGTAAAATTGCATGGACAGAGGAGCCTGGTGGGCTACAGTCCATGGGGGTAACAAAAGAACGGGCCATGCCTGAGCGATGGCGCTCACACGCGTCGTAAGGGGCAGAGCAGGCCTTGCCCGGCCGCACTGCCTGGCAGAGACGCAAGCCGCGTCTCATCATTGACTGCCGCTGTCTCGTGGGGGTGGGGGGCTCCTCTGGCTATGGTCCTCCACCTGCAGCTGCTCCCCACACGTCCGGAGCCCCCCTTTTTCTGCTCTGCTTCCTTCACTCTGTTGTCAAACATCACACAGCTAGTGGCAGAGAGGCTGAGCTGAACACGGAGGACCCTCCCGTCCTGGCAATTTCAAGTCAAGGTGACTCAAAACAATAAAGACCAAAAGACCCTCGGGACAAAGGATGAGTCAGAGGAACAGCACCAGACCTCTGTTGTGTCCACTGATGGGCGGAACTCCGCTATCCTGAAAAAGTGAGGTTATATACAAGTAAAGTCCTTGGGGAGAGACATGGTAACAGAGGCTCTGGTGGGAACACTATCAAAAGGGTGCATTGGCTTGTTGAGCTTATCACCTCACACTGGGGTCAGAATGTCCACCATCAAAAAGACTATAAACAAAAATGCTGGAGAGGATGTGGAGAAAAGGGAACGCTCTTGCACTGTTGGTGGGAACGTAAATTGCTGCAGCCGCTATGGAGAGCAGTATGGAGAGTCCTTAAAAGCTAAAAATAGATTTACCAGTGATCCTGCAATCCCGCTCCTGAGCACATATCCAGAGAAAACCATAATCCCTATGTTCACAGCAGCGCCATTTATAATAACCACAACATGGAAGCAACCTAAGTGTCCATCACCAGAGAAACAGGTGAATAAGACGTGGTACATATATCCAATGGAATATTACTCAGCTATAAAAATGAATGACATAGCGCCGTTTGCAGCAACACGGATGCACCTAGAGGTGATCACACTGAGTCAAGTCAGAGAAAGACAAGTATCGTATGTATCACTCTTACAACAACAACAACAAACCGATCTAATTAAACAAAGAGCGGTACAAATGAATGTACTTACAAAACGGAAACAGGCTTACAGACGTGGAAGACACACCTATGGCTGCCAAAGGGGAAATGGGGTGGAGAAGGATAAATCAAGAGCTTGGGACTCATACATACACACTACTACATGCAAAAGAGATAGCCAACAAGGACCTACTTACGGTACGGCACTGGGAATCCTACTCAATATTCTACGATAGGTTATGTGAGAAAAGGGTCTAGAAAAGAATGAATATATATATAACAGAACCAGTTTGTTGTACACCAGAAACTAACTCAAGATTGTAAATCAACTATACTCCAATAAATTAAAAAAATAGCCCCCCACAAAAAGAAAAGGGTGCATTTTCTTGGGAGCATGTGACACTTCAGGTTTGGAGAGAGAGGTCCTGCAAAGCAGAGGTCCTGGGGGCTCCAGGGACAGAAATCTTCACAGACCTGAAGGCGGGTGGGTCTCAGGACCAGGCGTGGGGCCAGCAGAGGCGTGTGATGGGAACAGCTCGTGTGCAGCATCAGGACACCACGGCAATACCCACGAGTTCCTCATTCTTCACCAGCACGGATCCAGGGGAGGTCACTCTTAAGGTCACTTCTACCCCTCTGCAGTCCTTTCTCCCACCCTCTTGCCTGAGCATTTGGTTGTTGTTTTAAAGAGTTTTTCTTTTTCTTTTTTTATGTAGACCATTTTTAAAGTCTTTACTAAATTTGTTACAATATTATTTCTGTTTAATGGTTTGTTTTTTCCAACTGGAGGCATGCGGGATCTCTGCTTCCTCACCAGGCATGGAACCCCCACCCCCTGCATGGGAGGGTGGAGTCTTAACCACTGGACCGCCGGGAAGTCCCTCTAGTGCACTTTAAACACCGCTGTATGTTTCCAGTCAATAACACTGCCCATGCCCCCTCCCCCTGCACTGCTCACCTGCCGTGGGAGTTTTGAAATGAACTTCAGTGAAACTCTGGAGACCCCGAAATGTCTCGGACCCAATTCCAAATAGGGCAAATGTGGCTGAGCGTTCAGCCACGACTCTTCAGGTGCGACTGAAGCAGCCAGCGCACGGCTGGGCAGACCCTTGCCACGGAGTTTTCACCCAGGCAGCGTTCTAAATGCTTCCCCTTGGATTAATGTCCATTTCAATTACGCTAATAAAGTATATGAAACTAAAGCCCCAGCTGTCCCAAAAGGGCCGTAAGGAGTAACAGAGGTGCGTCCTCTGTGGTCCGAGGTAATGCGCCAAGTGAAGCATGCTTTTCACTTTGATGAACATTCCATTTAATTAAAAGTAAATATTAGGAGAGAGCCTGTCGAAAATGGACAGACCATGCAGGGCTATTCCAGCAGAGGATAGGGAACACTCGGGTAGAGCTCTAGTTCAGCCCGAGGCCCTGTGCCCGCAGCTGGGGACCCACAGGTGAACAAATCAGCATCTTCTTATCCAGAAGCTACTCATCTCTCCAGGGAGAGAGACACATAGAATATATCGAGACGCTGGACGTAGAGGGATTCTCAAGACTGTTCTACTTCAAGCCAGGAAACTTACTATCGAAGGTGGTCCTTCACCATCACCTGAGGGCTCTGGTTACAGATCTTGTGCAGAGCATCATGTTTGTGGAGCCCTGTACCCAAAGCAGAGACATTGCTTTGTCAACAACAGTCCGTCTAGTCAAGGCTATGGTTTTTCCAGAGGTTATGTATGGATGTGACAGTTGGACTATAAAGAAAGCTGAGTGCCAAAGAATTGATGCTTTTGAACTGTGGTGTTGGAGAAGACTCTTGAGAGTCCGTCAGACTTCATGGAGATCCAATCAGTCCATCCTAAAGGAGTCCTGGGTGTTCATTGGAAGGACTGATGTTGAAGCTGAAACTCCATTACTTTGGCCACCTGATGCAAAGAGCTGACTCATTTGAAAAGACCCTGATGCTGGGAAAGATTGAGGGCAGGAGGAGAAGGGGACGACAGAGGATAAGATGGTTGCATGGCATCACAGACTCAATGGACATGAGTTTGAGTAAACTCTGGCAGTTGGTGGTAGACAGGGAGGCCTGGTGTGCTGCAGTCCACGGGGTCACAAAGAGTTGGACACGACTGAGTGACTGAACTGAACTGCACTGATACCAAGGTCACAGGTGTAAAGCCTTATGCCAAAGCCAAAGATATGGAGCCCTGGTACCAAGGTCATCTCCAGAACTGACCAAGCCCCATAGCAACCGTTGGCATGAACCCCTCAGACTTAAACCAGCAGGCTCCCTGACCGCACATTAGGTAAAAATACCCACCCAATAGCACCCTAACCAATCACCTAAGGCCACTCTTCCAGGGGAGTTTTCTGTCTTGAGGCCACTAAGCCCACAGGAGACGTCAGCTCTCCCCTTTGCTGGCCCGCTGTCCTAACAGCATCTCCTGCTCTAACAAACGCCACTCTCCTCTCATTCTGTCTCAAGTCTGGAAATGCTTTGCCAGCCTGCGCCCAGGTCACAAGGTCCATCTTGCAGGAAGGCAAGTCTACGCAGTGATCCCGGACACAGATACGTCCCCAGGCCCCACTGGGGCCTGGGTTCAGCTGACTCTGCTCTTAACAGGGAAGGCTGACATTACTTTCAGGTCCAACGTTTGAGCCATTTTTGTGTTATTTTATGGGACGGCAGACTGACACCCAGTGCTGGCCCTCGGGCTTTTGCTGGGACCCTCTTATGATTGCCAAGGAAGGGAGGCTTCCTTTCGCGGGGGTGGCCGTGGCACTCACTGGCCCTGCTGAACCGGCGTGTCCCCTGAAAACAGGAGCGTCTGTTCGATGGGTCCCCAGCACCCAAGTGAGGGAGGAAGTGGGACTGTGGGAACGAGCAGGGTCCCCTGTCCACCAGGGCCTCCTCTCGAGGCCGCCTGGTCCCCACTGGCCCTCTGGGCCCTGCTTCTTGCTCTCTGAGCTTGCTCTGCATCCTGGCTCCAGGGAACCCCACTCCAACCCCCGCCCACTCCAGCCTCACCACATTTCCTGCCTGGCATGATCAACAGCATCATTCCCAGTCTGCAACCCCAGAAAGAGGCAGCCCCGGGCCCTCCCTCACTGGACTGACAAATAAGCGGGGTGTCACTGAAGCCTTAAACTTCATAGGCACAAAACAGATGGACAGGAGGTTTCCATTTTCTTCTCCAGGAGATCTTCCCAACCCAGGGATCAAACCCCCGTCTGTTGAGTCTCCTACAAGACAGGCGGACAGGTTCTTTACCACTGAACCCCCTGGGAAGCCCCAGTGTACAGAGACTGGTCCTTAAGACGTCGAGTCCCATGTCTCCCCTCTGACGGGCACAGACACACCTTCTGAGTTGGAAGCAGAAACAGACATCCGGGGCCCCAGAATCTTCCCAGGAAAGTGCTTACAAGGTTGAACATGGACCCAGTCCTTAGTCACAGTTCATTGGTACTACAATATACCTTGTCCTTTTTCTTTTCATCACAGGGGACTGGAATGCAAAAGTAGGAAGTCAAGAGATACCTGGAGTAACAGGTAAATTTGGCCTTGGAGTACAAAATGAGGTAGGGCAAAGCCTAACAGAGTTTTGCCAAGAGAATGCACTGGTCAGAACAAACATCCTCTTCCAACAACACAAGAGAAGACTCTACACATGGACATCACCAGATGGTCAACACAGAAATCAGATTGATTTGCAGCCAAAGATGGAGAAGCTCTATACAGTCAGCAAAAACAAGACGAGGAGCTAACTGTGGCTCAGATCATGAACTCCTTATTGCCAAATTCAGACTGAAATTGAAGAAAGCAGGGAAAACCACTAGACCATTCAGATATGACCTCAATCAAATCCCTTATGATTATACAGTAGAACTGACAAATAGATTTAAGGGGTTAGATCTGACAGAGAGAGAGCCGTGAAGAACTAGGGACACAGTCTTGTGACACTGTATAGGAGGCAATGATCAAGACCATCCCCAAGAAAAAGAAAAGCAAAAGGCCTCTGGGGAGGCCTTACAAATAGCGGAGAAAAGAAAAGATGCAAAAGTCGAAGGAGAAAAGGAAAGATATCCCCATCTGAATGCAGAGTTCCAAAGAATAACAAGGAGAGACAAGAAAGCCTTCCTCAGTGATCAAGAAATAGAGGAAAAGAACAGAATGGGAAAGACAAGAGATCCCTTCAAGAAAATTAGAGACACCAAGGGAACATTTCATGCAAAGATGGGCTCGATAAAGGACAGAAATGGTATGGACCTAACAGAAGCAGAAGATATTAAGAAGAGGTGGCAAGAATACACAGAAGAACTGTACAAAAAAGATCTTCATGACCCAGATAATCACTTGTCATGATCACTGGTGTGATCACTCACCTAGAGCCAGACATCCTGGAATGTGAAGTCAAGTGGGCCTTAGGAAGCATCACTATGAACAAAGCTAGTGGAGGTGATGGAATTCCAGTGGAGCTGTTTCAAATCCTAAAAGATGATGCTGTGAAGGTGCTGCACTCAATATGCCAGCAAATTTGGAAAACTCAGCAGTGGCCACAGGACTGGAAAAGGTCCGTTTTCATTCCAATCCCAAAGAAAGGCAATGCCAGAGAATGCTCAAACTACCACACAATTGCACTCATCTCACATGCTAGTAAAGTAATGCTCAAAATTCTCCAAGCCAGGCTTCAGCAATACTTGAACCGTGAACTTCCTGATGTTCAAGCTGGTTTTAGAAAAGGCAGAGGAACCAGAGATCAAATTGCCAACATCTGCTGGATCATCAGAAAAGCTAGAGATTTCCAGAAAAACATGTATTTCTGCTTTACTGACTACGCCAAAGCCTTTGACTGTGTGGATCATAACAAACTGTGGAAGATTTTTCAAGAGATGGGAATACCAGACCACCTGACCTGCCTCCTGAGAAATCTGTATGCAGGTCAGGAAGCAAGAAGTTAGAACTGCACATGGAACAACAGACTAGTTCCCAACTGGGAAAGGAGTACGTCAAGGCTGTATATTGTCACCTTGTTTATTTAACTTATATGCAGAGTACATCATGTGAAATGCTGGGCTGAATGAAGCACCAGCTGGAATCAAGATTGCCGGGAGAAATATCAATCACCTCAGATATGCAGATGACACCACACTTACGACAGAAAGTGAAGAACTAAAGAGCCTCTTGTTGAAAGTGAAAGAGGAGAGTGAAAAAGTTGGTTTACAACTCAACATTCAGAAAACTAAGATCATGGCATCCAGTCCCATCACTTCATGGGAAATAGATAGGGAAACAGTGGAAACAGTGTCAGACTTTATTTTTTTGGGCTCCAAAATAACTGCAGATGGTGATTGCAGCCATGAAATTAAAAGATGCTTGCTCCTTGGAATAAAAGTTATGACCAACCTAGACTCCAGTATTCTTGCCTGGAGAGTCCAATGGGAGGAGAAGCCTGGTGGGCTACAGTCCATGGGGTCGTGAGGAGTCGGACATGACTGAGCGACTTCACTTTCACTTTTCACTTTCCTGCATTGGAGAAGGAAATGGCAACCTACTCCAGTGTTCTTGCCTGGAGAATCCCAGGGACGGGAGCCTGGTGGGCTGCCATCTATGGGGTCACACAGAGTCGGACATGACTTAAGTGACTTAGCAGCAGCAGCAGACAGCATATTAAATAGCAGAGACGTTACTTTGCCAACAAAAGTCTTTCTAGTCAAAGCTATGATTTTTCCTGTAGTCATGCACGGCCACGAGAGTTGGACTATAAAGAAAGCTGAGCGCCGAAGAACTGATGCTTTTGAACTGCAGTGTTGCAGAAGACTCTTGAGAGTCCCTTGGACTGCAAGGAGATCTATCAATCAATTCCAAAGGAAATCAGCCCTGAATATTTATTGGAAGGACTGATGCTGAAGCTGAAGCTCCAATTCTTTGGGAATCCGATGTGAAGAGCTGACTCATTTGAAAAGACCCTGATGCTCGGAAAGATTGAGGGCAGGAGGAGAAGGAGACGACAGAGGGTGAGACGGCTGGATGGCATCACTGACTAGATGGACATGAGTCTGAGTGAGCTCTTTGAGTTAGTGACGGACAGGGAGGCCTGGTGTGCTACAGTCCATGGAGTCACAAAGAGTCAGACACGACTGAGCAACTGAACTGAAGTGAACTGATATCTTGTCCATTTAGTAAACCCCTTTCCTTTGGAAATGGAGGTTTTCGATAAAAGGAAAGTTGGTCCGGACGAGTGGGGCGGTGTAGAGGGTGAAAAAGGAAGCCCGCAGGCACACATACTCTCGCGGGCTGTGTGCATCAGGACTGGGGCTGAGCTCTGGAGCCAGGGTGGAATTACTCAATGGATGCACTGAGAGGGGCGATACCAGCACCCTTGTTTCCATGGAGGCAAAAGCACCCCTGGGGTTCTCTGGTGGCTCAGCAGTAAAGAATCCACCTGTTAGTGCAGGAGACTCTGGTTCAATCCCTGGGTGGGGAAGTTTCCCTGGAGAAGGAAATGGCAACCCATTCCAGTATTCTTGCCCAGAGAATCCCAAGGACAGAGGAGCCTGGCAGGCTACAGTCCATGGGGTTGCAAAAGAGTCCATCACAACTTAGCAACCAAACAACAGCAACGAAAACCACCCCTTTCCCAGCCTCAGCACACCTTGACTCAACACCCCTTTGGGTGTCTTACCGTAAACTTTTCCACATCAAGGCTGAGTCTCAGCTTCTTCCACTCCCAGGAAAAACCTCGTGAGCCTCTTGCCCTGAAAGCACTGGACATTCTAGTCTAACCTGTGAGGGGTGGGAGTTGGGGGGTGGAGGGGTGGGCCAGCAATCCGCTTCCCCTCCAGGTCCTTGGGAGACAGGCATGGGTGGTTCTCAGGCCTCCCCAGGCTTCCAGATTCCCTGCCTATATATATGTTACGTTTCCCTTTTCTTTAGGAAAGTGATTTTTTTATTTCCATCCATTCGAAAGGGTTCTTCTGTATTATCAGTTCAAAACCAGTAATGATCAGATGTTCTAAATTGGTGGAAAATATCATTTCTGCCTAGAAACCTGGCCTGTGCAGACCACCAACAATAGCACCGGCTGCAGAACTGGATGACAACGCTTTGTGCTGAACTCAACAACAACATGATGAAACATATTTAACGGTTACATAACATGGTGAGTACAGAAAACAGACAATGTAAGAGCGAAATCATGCTTCTCTTTCAGCAAGAATTTAATATTCCCTCTTTAATTCTAAGGGAAGATGAGAATTAGATAATCATGAAAAGAAGCATGAAATGAAAAGTCTTTGTGGTTAGCCCAGAGTTGAAAACATACCCAAATAAAGGCTGTTAGGAAAGTCATTCTTTCTATTTACTAATAGGAAACATACTTCCTTTGCATTTTTCTCATTATTTAGGGTTTGACACAAGAAGAAGGAGTCATTTTTATAGCATCAATTTTTTTTTTCCTCTCGCATGCCAGGAATTGTGAAAGAGCAGATGTATCTTACTGCTTTTCTTACACATCACCTTCCCTTAATTGCAACACAGGTTTCTCATTTTACCTCTGGGATTTGGAGAATGCATTCAAATACTGCTGCTGCTGCTGCTGCTGCTAAGTCACTTCAGTCGTGTCCGACTCTGTGCGATCCCATAGATGGCAGCCCACCAGGCTCCTCCGTCCCTGGGATTCTCCAGGCAAGAATACTGGAGTGGGTTGCCATTTCCTTCTTCACTAAAACACCATTATTTCTGGGAACTTCTAAGTTTGTTTAAAAACTCTGCACAATAGTACAATATAGACTTCTCTAGATGGTATAGATCTGTATAGATCTTAAAGTAAGCTTGTTCAAATTCATACTTACAAAGAAAAGAAAATCAAAGCCCGGAGAAATTAAGCCCTGACCTGACCACAGGGTGCTGCAGCTTCATCAGCAAACACGCACGGAGCACTGCCAGGAGCCAGAGCCCACTGCGCCCACACCAGCCTGCTCTCCTGGGTTCCACGCGGCTAAACGTACTCAGTGGCACCATGTAATTCTACAGAGCGGTGTGACCCTGGAGAAGGGCAGGGCCTGGGGAGCTAAGACTGCCTGAGCACCTTGGAAACCACATACAAGCCCCTGGGCCCCAGCCCTTCAGAGGAAAAGCCTGTTGCTTTAGTCTTCCATGCCTTCCTGAATCTTAAAAGGCGGATTCAGTAAACAGAGAAGGATGTGGAGATGTACAGACAAAGCAGAGCTGTTGGGCTGGAGAACTGGTAACTGTTTAGAGTATAAACAGCCACAGAGCAGAATCACCAAACTCACAGTTCCCTGAAACACATGGATAAAGGACCAACACACCTTCCTAGGTTGTTTTTACAGGAAGTAGAGCCCCATCAGATGAAAGCCGCTGATGGCAGGAACATAGACCCTAAACTGGCTGAAAGCCCAGAAGGTTAAAGATGCTTGAAACGTTACCCTGATGCCGATCTGATTCTGCAAGAGCTGGTCATGCCCCCAGCAGCACCCCCTCCCCTGAAAGCCATCAGGGAGTTTGGGTCTCCTGAGTGTGACCTGCCCATTCTCCTTGCTTGGGGTCTGCAATAGAAATGCTGTACTCTGCTTCACCACACCCGCTGTCAGTTGACTGGCCTTTCTGTGTGTGGGCGAGTGGACCCGAGTTAGGTTCTGTAACACCCACTGTGAGCTTGGCATTGTATTGGGCTCTTTGCAAGCTTTGTGGTATCCAATTATCCCAAGGACTCTCAAAGGTGACCATTAGAATGAGTTCAATGCAGGGAAGAAAATCACAAGTTTTAGGATCAAAGAGCTTAGACTGAAACGCAAGCCTGTCCACTTAGCAATTGTGTGGCTTTAGCCTTTAGTTCTCTAATCTTCGCATTCTCCATCTGTAGGATGAGGGTCACAGTGTTGCCTTAGCGGAGTGTTTTTGAGAATTAAATCAGTAACTCATACAAAGTATCTTTTAGAGCAAAAGGAATATTGTAGGGGATTTTAAAATGGCAGTTATCATCCCCAAATTACAGATTTTTTAAAAAAGGTTTCATGGAATAGAAGATTTGCTGAGAAACCTGTAGATAGAAGAGGCTGAGTCAGCTGGGACCCCAGGTCTGACTGCCTCCAAGGCTTACCCTTTTATCTGCGAATCTGCCTCATCTAATGTTCTGACCCAGCCTTGTGTCAAAATAATCAACAAACAAGGCAATTTTAGAAGTTCTAATAGAGCTGGTTCAAGTCACCAGGTCCAGCATTTGAATTTACATAAGATTGAAAGTGAAAGTCGCTCCGTCGTGTCCAACTCTTTGCAATCCTCCTGGCCAGAATACTGGAGTGGGGAGCCTTTCCCTTCTCCAGGGGATCTTCACAACCCAGGGATGGAACCCAGGTCTCCCGCATAGCCGGCAGATTCTTTACCAGCTGAGCCCCCAGGGATGCCCCACATAAGATTACTGAGACAATAATTGGCATCAGCAGAAAGTCTCTTAATGAAATACAGATGCAGTCTGTGGGACACACACTGCTCAGAGCACGGTGTGTCCTCAGGGAGAACCGTTCAGATAAAGGGAGAAGCCACTCTCCCCACCCTCTGCTGCTCGTTCCCTTAGTCGGAGCCACACAACTCAGTCCTTGATGGTGGACTAAGTTCAGCACCTTTGTGTGGACAGTCACCTCCCTAACAGTGTCAAGGCAGCACCAAGGGCGGAGACAGTACTTTCACTCCTCATAGACCACAGGACGGGCCGGGCATGTTTTAGAACCAAAAACTTTCAGGCTGGAAAAGGGTTATAGATAAAGATGGAGGCGGGCGGTTTGGTATTTGGAATTTGGTATTGACATAGACACACTACTACCAACAAGGACCTACTGTATAGCACAGGGAGCTCTACTCAATATTCTGTGAAAAGTTATATGGGGAAAGAATCTGAAAAAGAATGGATATGCGTATGTGCATGACTGAGTCACTCTTGTGGACATCCGAAACGGACACAGCACTGCAAATCAGGTACGCCTCAAAATGAAATAAAACACTTAAAGTAAATCAGAACCTTTCAGGCTGGAAAACTATTATCGAGTTAATAATCTAATCCAGTGGTTTTCAAAAAATTTTCTTCTCAGGACCTTTGTACACTTTTAGGAATTACTGAGAATCTCAAAGAGCTTTAGTTTCTGTGTTTATATTCTATTTTTTAAAATTAAAACAAATTTGTGTGTGTGCGTTTATATTCTATTTATATATATATTATCTCTCTCTATATATATATACATAAATGGGCTTCCCTGGTGGCTCAGTGGTAAAGGAAATGCCTGCCAATTCAGGAGACAAGATGTGGGTTCAGTCCCTGGGTTAGGAAGATCCTATCCCCTGGAGAAGGAAATGGCAACCCATTCCAGTATTCTTGCCTGGGAAATCTCATGGACAGCAGAGCCTAGTGGGCTACCGTCCATGGAGCTGCAAAAGAATCAGACATGACTTAGTGACTAAAACAATTATATACGTATTAAATTAAAAATTAAATTATCTTTATTTATTTAAAATGAAAACCTATTATGTGTTAATATAATTTAAATATTTTATGAAAGATAACTATCTTCGAAGACAAAAAAATTAGTAGAATGGTATTGTTTTAAACTTTTGCAAAACTCAATTAATATTTGCCTTTATTAAAAAAAAAACCAGGCTGGATTCTGACACCTGCTTTTGCCTTCAATTTGTTATAATGTATTATTTTGGTTTAGGTATATGAAGGGAATCTGGCTTCATGCATATATACATTGTTAGAAACGTGAACCATATTTTAACTGCCTTTTTCAATAATTGCAGATACTTTTCTTTGATACTACATCAAAATTTGACAACAGTGTTTGCAGTGTTGACTCAAAAACTAAATTGGTGGATTTTTCATATGCATGAAAGAATGAAAGTATAAGTCAAACAAAATCTTGGTATTATTAAAAAAGTATATTTGGCATTCCAGACCTCCTTAAAAAGGTCAGGGTTGCCCGCAGGGTCTTGAGGAACATTTCAAGGATTTTTGGTTGAATTCACCCATTCAACATATGTAAAATCATCCAGACATCCTGAGTGACTTCTGCAGACTCTCAGGGTGACTTACTTCTGAATATAAATACAGTAAGTACTGTTGATTAACCAATGGCTCCTCTTCGTGGTTTGGCCATTAGCAAAGACATACCTCACGTGTGGTCACCCAGTTTAGCTCTAGACCACGCCACTGGACACGCTGCCCTTTTAGGGAACAGTCTTTGTTTTTGCCCTTTATCTTTCCTCACCTCTTGTTAAACATAGGACCAAACAAAGCCAAAACAAAGTCATGATGAGAGCTTGAGTAAAAAAATTTTAGCCTTAGGAGAATATTCGCTTGAATATATTTCTAAAAAGAAATACACACACACAAGAAATAAAAAAACTCTAAGGAATACACTATAATAGAACTGAATATTTTTCTTATCTTCCTTTTCTGATCCAAGAAAGTCTCCTGGGCAAAGCACTAATTTTAAGTTTATTTTCTGTAAGTGGGCTACATTATCGCTTAAGGTTTTGTTGATCTTGCTAATACAGTCTATGGTACAGTAGTAATGAATATTATGATTGAACAAATTTACTAAAAGTTATAACACAATTGTCTTCATCTCAATTTCTTGGCCTTATGTAAAAGAATATGAGATGGTGCATTTCTGTAAAATGAACTTAAGTAATTTCTCTTTCTTATTAGAAAGCAAACCAAGAACAAGCCACAGCAGGGGCATGTCCTAAGAGAGCCTTCTATTTGCCCAATATATTGGCAGGTATATTTCATTTCAGAGAAACTTCATTAAGGTAAACATGCTCATAAGCTGCTGAAGCTGAAGCTCCAATCCTTTGGCCACCTGATGCGAAGAACTGACTCATTGGAAAAGACCCTGATGCTGGGAAAGATTGAGGGCAGGAGGGGAAGGCAACAACGGAGGACAAGATGGTTAGATGGCATCACTGACTCGACGGACATGGGTTTGAGTGAGCTCTGGGAGTTGGTGATGGACAGGGAAGCCTGGCGTGCTGCAGTCCATGGGGTTGCAAAGAGTCGGACACGACTGAGCGACTGAACTGAACTGAAGATCATAAGCACCATTATCAACACCATCTTCATCAGCTTCATCATTGTCACCATCATCACCACAACCATCATCATAGTCGTCAACATCATGTCACCATAATTAACATCACATCATCGTATTGTTATTATTTCCATCATTATCACCACCACCCATAACCTTCAACATCATCAGTCTCATCACCACATCTTCATCGTCATCGCCTCGATCGTCTTCATCAGTCTCACACAATCATCGGCGCCACCCTTATCTCATTATCATGGCTGTCTTTGTGTCATCATTACATTCTCACCCACATCACCACCATCAGCACATCCCCTCCTCACCGCCAGCACCATAACCCTAATCAGGTCAGCACCATCGTATCACGCAATCCACATCACCGTCCTCACAGAATTCTCCTCATTATCACCACCGCCCATAACCTCTACCATCATCATCTTTCATCATGACCACCAGCATCATAGAGACCAGTGCGGACCCTCTCCACTCTGTGCCGGGAAGCATGCTGAGCTTTTCATAATACAGCTTGCATCTTCACAATAACCCTACTAGACAAATCTGGTTATTTTCCACTTTTCAAATGAAAACAGGGAGACAGATAAGAGGTCCAAAGGAACAGCTAATGAGAGGCTGGATAAGGATTAAACCCAGATTTTTATGGCTTCGAGGGTGATCTTCTTAACCACCATATGACACCAAAGAACGGTGTGTTCTGACTTAAAGGGTGCTTCTCTGCCCAACCACAAAATAAGATTTCAGTTTGAAATCTGTGTTATAATTCTTTATGCACGGCCTGTTTTGACCTCTGCATTGGTAAATACATTACACATAATGAGACTTGGGGATACCAGTACTCCATGCAAATACAGGTACAGGCAGACTGCATTTTCTTGTGCTTTGCTTTCTTGCATTTCACAGATACTGCCTTTTCCCCCCACAAATTAAAGATTTGTGGCAACCTGTGTCGAGCAAGTTTCTTAGAGCCATGTTCCCCAACATTTCCTTACTTCCTGTTTCTGTGTCACATTTTGGTCATTCTTGCAATATTTCACACTTTTTCACTATTATTACACTTGTTGTGGGGATCTGTGATCAGTGGTCTTTGATTTTACTGTTGTGACTCATTGAAGGCTCCGATGATGGTTAGCATTTTTTAACACTACGTATTAATATTTTTAAATATGCATATTGCTTTTCCAGACATATATTATACACTTACCAGACTTACAAGACAGTGTAAACATAATTTTTATATGCACTGAGAAACAACAACAACAACAATAGTCCACGTGACTAGTGTTTTTTTGTGAAACTCTCTTTCTTGGGGGGGTCTGGAACCAAACCCGCAGTATCTCTGAGATGTAGGCACATCTCACACTCCTTGAAGAGGCCACTTTTCAGCACGACACAACCTCGGGGAGCCTTAATTGTGACAAGGAGGAGGGCCTTTTGGGAGCTGTAGTCCGTCACGCAAGTTATTCTATCTATTTTTATAGCACTCGGTCCCCACAGACCTCCACAAACAGAACAAAACAGGGACGGTTGGGAAAGCCCTAAGTACCTGCTCTGAGGCCAGCACAGGGGAGGCACAGTAGGAGAGGGGCAGAGACACATGTGTAGACAGGAATTAGTGACGCCCACACTTGCGGTGGAAACCTACAGTCCAAGTGTCAGATGACCTCACATCTCAGGGTCTGTTTCCTTTCAGGCCACCTTCCAAAGCTGCAGGCTTGTGGAAGTTGACCCAGCTTCTAGCATTAGATGACAATTACTCAAATCCTTTCCCCAAACAGCTATGGAATTAAACACTATTCATGTGTAAGAAGAATGGAATCTGTTCTACCAGCTTCCTAATCTGATCTTGAAGGGGTAGACTTTATCCTGGCAAGAGGAACATGTGCTCATTGACTCCCAAGTTGACCTGCTTCATTGCCTGGAGTTGACCCTCTCTGTGTCACATGACCGTGTATATGGAGCCCTGTTCCTCTTGTTCTTCCGGGCATGGTTCTTCTTCACCTACCTTTCTCCTGTAACAGACAGTAACTGACAGAAAGGCAGAGGGGCGGGGTTCTTACCCTAGAGTCTCCACTGGTTGTCAACATCAGGACTCTTCCTTAAACAGGTTTCAAGGTCTTCCTGACTCCTTTCCCGAGTAGAAAGAGACCTCACAGGATTGAAGTGCAGTGGAGTCAACGAGATTATAGTTTCCAGCTGTGCTTTCTTGCTGAGGACCAGACTCTTCAAGGGTGAATTTTTCCCACTGTTGTAACCGAACAAGGCAGAAACTTTCATAATTCACTATTTCGCTTTTGCTACACTGACCTTGGCCTGGGTCAACAGGTGAAAAACACAGTTAAGCCACAAGGATATACTGAGAAGTTAAGCTGGTCTCCAAGAAAATAACATATTTAGTCTCAAGTCAGAGAAACTGCATTCTTGCCTACAAATACGACTTTTGATCCCCAATAAAATGATTTGCTCTGATTATGTCTTATGTCAGCTTAATTCCCTAATGGCTCAGTGGTAAAGAATCCTCTTGCCAATGCAGGAGATACGGGTTTGGTCTCTGGGTCAGAAAGATCCCCTGGAGAAGGAAACGGCAACCCACCCCAGTATTGATGCCTCGAGAATCCCATGGATGGAGGAGCCTGGCAGGCTCCATACAGTCCAGGGGGTCCCAAAGAGCTGGACACGACTTATTGACTGAACCATGATAAACAACAGCTTTACCTGCAATTTATTGTTTCCTTCTCACGTCACTTGGTACGCTTTTACCATATTTAAAACAGAGCCCTGGACCTCCCTCTTCTTGTCCCCAGAGCACTATTACTCGGCTCAGGCTGCTGTGGAAACCTCAGACTGGCTGGAGCAAAATGGATTTCCTTTGCCCTGGCTATCGGAGGCGGAAGTCCAAGACCAAAGCGCGGGCAGGTCTGCTTTCTCCCAAGGCTCCTCCCCCACCTTGCAGGCAGCCACCTCCTCACTGGCTTCACATGGCCTTTTCTCTGTATGTGTGCATTCCTGGGCTCTCAGTGGGTATATAACTTCATCTCTGCATAAGACCATCATTCCCATTGGATTATGGCCCACTTCAATGGCCTTTTCTACCTGAGTGCTTAGGTACTTCAGCCGTGTCTGGCTCTCTGCAAACCCATGGACTGTAGCCCACCAGGCTCGTCTGCCCATGGGATTCTCCAGGCAGGAGTACTGGAGTGGGTGCCATGTCCTTCTCCAGGGGATCTTCCCGACCCAGGGATCAGAATTGCTTCTCCTGCATCTACTTGACTGCAGGCAGACTCTTTACCACTGAGCCACCGGGGAGGCGCTGGTTTACCTGGGTCACCTCATTAAAGGCTCTGTCTGCAAACACAGTCTCATTTTGAGATACTGGGGTTCGGGCTTCAGTTCCGAGGGGATACAACCGAGCCTGTAACACCATTTCTCTCACAGTCACCGACATCGAAGGAAACCGGACTCCGTGCACTTAGTCGCTGGAGGGAGAGAGAGCTTAAGAGATCCTCGATTCACACCCTCTTTCGTATTTCACATTCAGTCTGTGAGTACACTCTGCGTGCATGCAGAGTCCCTTCAGCCATGCCTGCCTGACTTTTTGAGACAGCCCTCCAGGCTCCTCTGGCCATGGGATGCTCCTGGAAAGAATACTGGAGTCCATAGCCATTGCCTTCTCCAGGGGATCTTCCCGACCCAGGGATCAAACATGTGTCTCATGCCTCCTGCACTGGAGGCGGGTTCTTTACTGCTAGCGCGATCTGGGAAATGAGTATATTCTGAAGGTTTTCATTTCAAAACATCCTCTGATTTCAACTCTACTTCCCTCCTTCCCCGCTCCCTCCTTAGCCTCACTTATATCTACTTTCCTGGTCCCATCACCTCGCCACTACTTGCTCCTTGCGATTCCAGTTTTAACCCCTGGAGACTGTTCTCCACATAACAAAACGGCCTTTCAAAAATGTGAATCCAATTCTGACCAACTCCCACTTAAGAGGATCCATGAAACTTGGAATGAACCCTAACTCCTTCCCATGAACTTCAGTCCCCTCTAGGGCGTGGCCGCTGCCTGTCCAACAACCTCTCGCCCTGTTTCCGACCCCGCCTCCCACCCCACTCCACTGTCTGCCTCCAGCGTCTCAGGATCCTTATTTCTGAGGTTTCCTCTGCCTCCACCAATGTGTCCAGACCTGTTCCCTGCTCCACAAGGGCCACATCACTACTATTCCTGAGAGAAGAGGTCTCTGGCTGTCCACTCTGAAATAGTCACCTGCCCGTGCGGACCATCATTCCCCCTCGCCTGACTCGGCTTCCTTGACTTGCAAGCCCTTATTTCTACTGGATGTTATTTTGTTTATTTCCTTGCTTTGTGTTGCTTTTCTCCTCTGCCAGCGTCTAAGCTCCTTAGGGCAGGTGTTTTGATTTCCATGTTCACAACCAGTCTTCAGCTGTGAACAGTGTCTGGCACTTAGCAGGAACCCACCAAATATTGTTGAATGAGAGATGAACAGGATGGGCCGGAAGAGGCAGAGTGATGGCATGAATCCTGCAAATACATGCGCCCTCAGTCTGGGTGGCATGCCCACATCCTTCAGCCAAACTCCTTTGTCACACGGCTCCTCCGGGTCGCCGTGGCCATGCCAGCTCTGCCCAAATCTACCGATCTGATCTCATTTCCAGTTTGTCCCCAGCAGGTCTCTCTTCTGACCCTCCCTCTTCCCCACCGCATTTATCTTCATTCCTATGGCTGCTCAGAGCATTTATTCAAGGACGGACTCCCACAAGAAAACTCTCCGGATGGATCCTTTCCGGGTCCCTCCATGGCTGAGACACCTGTGCTGTTCAGCTTGGCACTTTGTAATTCAGTCTTTTTTCTTTATCCACCTTTTATTCTGAACAGGATCATAAAACCCTCAGAGGGAGGACCTAACTGCAATCAGTTCTGTGAAAAAGTTTGTTTTGAAAACGAGACTTTGTTCCAACGCAGTTGAAGTATTAAGGGACTAACCTGTAGATAACGCTAACTTCACGTTTGCATGTGTGTCCTTTGTTTTTGAGAGAGAGTCCGAAATGCAGTACTTGGATGCAATCTCAAAAATGACAGAATGATCTCTGTTCGTTTCCAAGGCAAACCATTCAATACCACAGTAATCCAAGTCTATGCCCCAACCAGTAATGCTGAAGAAGCTGAAGTTGAATGGTTTTATGAAGACCTATAAGACCTTTTAGAACTAACAGCCAAAAACGATGTCCTTTTCATTATAGGGGACTGGAATGCAAAAGTAGGAAGTCAAGAAACACCTGGAGGAACAGGCAAATTTGGCCTTGGAGTACGGAATGAAGCAGGGCAAAGACTAACAGAGTTTTGCCAAGAAAACGCACTGGTCATAGCAAACACCCTCTTCCAACAACACAAGAGAAGACTCTACACATGGACATCACCAGATGGTCAACACCAAAATCAGATCGATTATATTCTTTGCAGCCAAAGATGGAGAAGCTCTATACAGTCAGCAAAAACAAGACTGGGAGCTGACTGTGGCTCAGATCATGAACTCCTTATTGCCAAATTCGGACTTAAATTGAGGAAAGTGGGGAAAACCACTAGACCATTCAGGTATGACCTAAATCAAATCCCTTATGATTATACAGTGGAAGTGAGAAATAGATTTAAGGGCCTAGATCTGATAGATAGAGTGCCTGGTGAACTATGGAATGAGGTTCGTGACATGTACAGGAGACAGGGATCAAGACCATCCCCATGGAAAAGAAATGCAAGAAAGCAAAATGGCTGCCTGGGGAGGCCTTACAAATAGCTGTGAAAAGAAGAGAAGTGAAAAGCAAAGGAGAAAAGGAAAGATATAAGCATCTGAATGCAGAGTTGCAAAGAATAGCAAGAAGAGATAAGAAAGCCTTCCTCAGTGATCAATGCAAAGAAATAGAGGCAAACAACAGCATGGGAAAGACTAGAGATCTCTTCAAGAAAATTAGAGATACCAAGGGAACATTTCATGCAAAGATGGGCTCGATAAAGGACAGAAATGGTCTGGACCTAACAGAAGCAGAAGAGATTAAGGTGGCAACAATACACAGAAGAACTGTACAAAAAAGATCTTTAAGACCAAGGTAATCACGATGGTGTGATCACTCACCTAGAGCCAGACATCCTGGAATATGAAGTCAAGTGGGCCTTAGAAAGCATCACTATGAACAAAGCTAGTGGAGGTGATGGAATTCCAGTGGAGCTGTTTCAAATCTTGAAAGATGATGCTGTGAAAGTGCTGTACTCAATATGCCAGCAAATTTGGAAAACTTAGCAGTGGCCACAGGACTGGAAAAGGTCAGTTTTCATTCCAATCCCAAAGAAAGGCAATGCCAAAGAATGTTCAAACTACCACACAATTGCACTCAACTCACATGCTAGTAAAGTAATGCTCAAAATTCTCTAAGCCAGGCTTCAGCAATACGTGAACCGTGAATTTCCAGATGTTCAAGCTGGTTTTAGGAAAGGCTGAGGAACCAGAGATCAAATTGCCAACATCCACTGGATCATTGAAAAAGCAAGAGAGTTCCAGGAAAATATCTATTTCTGCTTTATTGACTATGCCAAAGCCTTTGACTGTGTGGATCACAATAAACTGTGGAAAATTCTGAAAGAGATGGGAATACCAGACCATCTGACCTGCCTCTGGAGAAACCTATATGCAGGTCAGGAAGCAACAGTTAGAACTGGGGATGGAACTGGTTCCAAATAGGAAAAGGAGTACGTCAAGGCTGTATATTGTCACCCTGCTTATTTAACTTATATGCAGAGTACATCATGAGAAACGCTGGGTTGGAAGAAGCACAAGCTGGAATCAAGATTGCCGGGAGAAATATCAATAACCTCAGATATGCAGATAATACCACTCTTATGGCAGAACGTGAAGAGGAACTAAAAAGCCTCTTGAGGAAAGTGAAAGAGGAGAGTGAAAAAGTTGGCTTAAAGCTCCATATTCAGAAAACGAAGATCATGGCATCTAGTCCCATCACTTCATGGGAAATAGATAGGGAAACAGTGGAAACAGTGTCAGACTTTATCTTTTTGGGGTCCAAAATCACTGCAGATGGTGATTGCAGCCATGAAATTAAAACACGCTTACTCTTTGGAAGAAAAGTTATGACCAACCTAGATAGCATATTCAAAAGCAGAGACATTACTTTGCCACCAAAGGTCTGTCTAGTCAAGGCTATGGTTTTTCCAGTAGTCATGCCAAAGAATTAATGCTTTTGAACTGTGGTGCTGGAGAAGACTCCTGAGAGTCCCTTGGACTGCAAGGAGATCCAACCAGTCCATTCTGAAGGAGATCAGCCCTGGGATTTCTTTGGAAGCAATGATGCTAAAGCTGAAACTCCAGTACTTTGGCCACCTCATGCGAAGAGTTGACTCATTGGAAAAGACTGTGATGCTGGGAGGGATTGGGGGCAGGAGGAGAAGGGGACGACAGAGGATGAGATGGCTGGATGGCATCACTGACTCAATGGACGTGAGTCTGAGTGAACTCTGGGAGCTGGTGATGGACAGGGAGGCCTGGCGTGCTGCGATTCATGGGGTCGCAGAGTCGGACGCGACTGAGCGACTGAACTGAACTGAGGTGAATGTGAACAGTGCATGGAGGCTGCAGGAATGCACAGAAAGCACGCACACTCCCGAACAGTGCTCACCCCCGTCGGCCGCCTGGTGGAGCCACACCCTCCCATCTCCACCGCGACTCCCAAGCCGTCCTCTTCCAGTGCCACTTCCCCAAACAAGCTCCTGGTCCTTCTCAAGGTCAAATACCATATAGACTCCAGTGTGCATGTCCTTCTTAATCATTTCACACGTGTAAACTGTGCTCCTGCTCTTACTAGGTTCTTGTCTCTGCTTTATGTGTTACTGGCAGAATATTTGAATGTTTGGTCCACAAGTCCATTTTCCCCATAAACCCTGTGGATTTTATGATGTAATTTTGCATAAGGCACTGATTTCTAAGAATCCTTGCTAGAGAAGACTCTTGAGAGCTCCTTGGACAGCCAGGAGATCAAACCAGTCCATCCTAAAGGAAATCAGTCTTGAATATACATTGGAAGGACTGATAATGAAGCTGAAACTCTACTATTTTGGCCATCTGATGTGAAGAGCCAACTAATTGGAAAAGACCCTGATGTGGGAAAAGATTGAGGGCAGGAGGAGAAGGAGGTGACAGAGGATGAGATGGTTGGATGTCATCACTGACCTAATGGACATGAGTTTGAGTAAACTCTGGGAGACAGTGAAGGACAGATAAGCCTGGCATGCTGCAGCCCACGGAATAACAAAGACCTGGACATGAGTAGCAAATGAACAACATTATTATTTGCTACAGCAAAACATCTGCACATTCTATGTACTTTGGGAGAATGGGCATCATCAAACACTTATTGAGCATTTGACGCAAACGAAAGAGAAGGAAACTCACAGACAGAAACAGACTTGAGGTTGCCAAGCGGTAGGTGGGGAGGGGAGGGATGGACTGGGAGCTGGGATCAGCAGATACTGACTATTATATACGAGACGGGTAAACGAAAGGGTCCTACGATAGAGCACAGGGAACTGTATCCAATATCTCGGGATAAACCATCATGGGAAAGAATGTGAAAAAGAATATGTCTATATATAACTAAATCACTTTGCTGTAAAGCAAAAACTAACACAACATTGTACGTCAACTTTATTTCAATTAAATATATTTAAAAGAAAGAAACTGGAAAACATATGCTTGATAATTCTATTCATTTGCATTGTCTTATGGCATATATTTGTAAGGCATGATACAATAAAACTTGAGGTAATAGGCAAAATGCACAAAGTCCTATAAGCAAACCTCCCTTATCAGCTCTCTTTCTGCTGGACCTCAGTTACCGTTCACGTTCTATGACGACTCGAGTTTTTTCAGTGATTTTTTCATGGGCAGCATAAATCTTGCTCAGCCTCTTGTTCTCTCATGGGAATAATAAAACAGAAACTGCGTTGTTGGAAAAGTAGAACAAGATATATATTAAACGATTTACCATCTAATTTATTGTTTCACTGCATTTCCCTACAACACAGAGTTTACTCCGAAGCGGAGAAGTCATCTGGATAGATGCCAAGAGGGAGGCAGTTCCTGCCCACAATTTACCCTTGCTCTTTACCTCTTTCCAACCTGTTCTTGTTCTAAGTTCCATTTCTGTCCAATAATGTGTGTAATTTCCAGTGACGGTTCGGCTTCTCAGCCTTGAAAGCGGCCACATTAGGAAATGACAGCCAGACACGCTGTCAAGCGGTTTGCCCTTTAGTATTTGTTCTAGAGAACAAAGGGGAGAAAAAAGCTAAGATTCAAGAAAGCAAATGAATTGGGTTGATGTCAAACGTCTCTTCTCACGAAGGGCAGCCAAACAAGGTCATTAGAGCTTTGCCATCCATTCCTTTAAACTCCACAAGCCATTCACCCACGCCTGACTCCCTGACTCAAAGCATAGAAATGATGACCTTGCACCTGATTTGACTTCTTCCCCACTTGTGCTGGGTGTTGAACTTGAGTGTTCTGTATGGGAGATCTGCCTTCTGAGGACACAGTGAGTGCAAGCCAGAGCAGGCAGGTAACCCTGGACCGAGGAAAAGGGGCTATTGGGGAGAGTGTGGCCGGAGGGGGTGATCCGGCCAAACGCCAGTAGAGAAGATTCACGAGCAAGGCTGAGAATATCTTTAGGTATCTTCAGTCAAAGAAATAAGAGGAATACTTCACACTCTCACTCTGAAGCCTGAAGTGAAGTGAAGTCAAGTGAAGTTGCTCAGTTGTGCCCAACTCTTTGCGACCCCGTGGACTGTAGCCTACCAGGCTTCTCCGTCCATGCGATTCTCCAGGCAAGAATACTAGAGTGGGTAGCCTTTTCCTTCTCCAGGGGATCTTGCCGACCCAGGGATCGAGCCCCGGTCTCCCACATTGCAGGCAGACGCTTTACTGTCTGAGCCACCCGGGAAGTTCTGAAGCCTGGTATCATCTAAAAACACTTGCCCTCCCTAAAGTGAGGCTGAGAAGGAAACATGGTGGCAATTCTAGGCTGGTACCCTTCCTAACCTCCCAGCAGAACCCCACAAGACCTTGTGACGTGAAAGGATTGATTGGGGGTGAGCAGGTGCTAAACAAGTGTAACCCAATGAGAACCTAGATTCTAATCTTCTTTTCTTCCCACAGTGATGGCACCAACAGTGGTCTTACCACCATGCAGTAGATTCAGCGTCCTTGCTGTTAATCGGAAATGGCCAGAACTGATAGCTCAGGCAGAACAGAATCTGCCTGCAGTGCAGGAGACCCAGGTTCAATCCCTGGGTTGGGAAGATCCCCTGCAGAAGGGAATGGCTACCCACTCCAGTGTTCTTGCCTGGAGAATCCCATGGACAGAGGAGCCGCATGGGCTACAGTCTATGGGGTGGCAAAGAGTCAGACGCTTTCTGACTCTTGAGAGTTACAGTGATTAACACTTTCACTGAACTAACAGAAAAGTAAGTGCAGGAGCAAGAAGAGACAGACCCGGGACCAAACCCCAGCGCTGTACTGACTGGCTCTGCAATCTGGAAGGTCTAGATATGTGGCTGACTCTGGTTCAAGAGGCTTTTGAGATCTTGGGAGGAAACATGTCTTCAAATGTCACACTTCACTTCCCTGCAACAAGTCCTGCAGACGGATCGTCTTCCGTCATAAAGCCCATCTCCGTTCATCCCAAGACTGTCGTGTAACACATCAGGCAGAGCAGTCACTCTGCAGAATGAAGGGTGCTTGGCTTGTGTTGAGCAGCCAGCTCGGGGCCCTTCGGGAGCAGACCAGTGTTTTGCATACTAGAGTTGGTGAAAACTTTAGGCTAATCAAGATAAGTGATTACCATTATTGGACTTTTAAAAAAACTAGTCCAATAATTTATTCCATAAATTGGGCCTTGAAATTCATCAGGAAGTGCTTTTTCTTCTCCTAGTCAGACTTTAATTATACGATGTTAGAGTCCGCTGCAGAATACATCTTTCCTTTATCAATCTGTAGATCTCAGACACAATGACAGTTTTGCTTGAGACCTATGAAAATAACACCATAGGTTATGAAGCATTTCATGCTTTTTGCAATATATTTTCATGTATTTATCTCACTGTGCCTTAGGGAAACTGGTAAAGAGAGCAGATAACACCATTCTAATTTTGTAGATGGGTATTTGTGATTTTGCAGGTGGTGAAACAAACATGGATAAATTAAGAGGAATATAATACTGTAAGCTTTCATTAGGTATAGCTACCAGTTGTTCTAATTCATGGGACAATACTTTTTCTGTATTAAGTGTTTATTTATTTTAAATGTTAAGTGGGAATACATCGTTAAACCAAGAATTTTCAAGCACTCTACCGGAAACATTTTGGAAACATCTAGTTTCTGTTCTGGAGACTATGATGGGACTGAACAAGCATGCTCTAGTCAGTGAGGGCAGGCCAAAGATGAAAAGAAAGGAAGGCTGAGAGGGCCAGTGTTCTCCCCGAAAGGCATGAGAAAGCCCGAGGAGCCCCCATCCCTCCCTGACTCGGGGTGCAGGGCTGCCCCCAGCACCCCAACTGCTCCGTCTTCTGCTGGGGACTGGCTCCCACCTTCCGAATTTGCATTTCACTGCCTCTCTCTCTCCCCACATCTGGGACAGAATTCATCTAAGCCTGCAGACTGCTCAACCTTCAAATATTGCCGATTTTCTAACTGCCTTCTCTGGAATAATCACAAGACCTTTCAGTATTCACATGCCCCTGCCCTCCCCGACCCCCCCGAAAGTGGATTTCATTTCCGGTCTGTGACCTTCAGCTCCTCCTGTCTGATGTGAAGGCAGGTCACCTGGGCCCCGGCTGCAACTCAGGGCCCCCTGCCCTGATCGCGAGTCTCTTCTCACTCTTGCTCAGAACAGACCGGTTGCCCTGGGCAAACAGCGTGATTGGATCTTCACTGGAATTTCGTACATCCTTTACTTCATTAGGAATTTTCATATATCTTTCTGTCTGTGGTCCATATGGCTCTCTGAATCACTCTTAATGCATTCCTCCCACACGCATCCCTCTCCCATTAGCTTTCAACATGCTCATTTTCCTACCTTTGAATCTTTTTGTACAACCTCAGACCCTCTCTAGCCTTCACACTCAAAAAAACATGTGATCTGTGCAGGGAACTCTGCTCAGTGTGATGTGGCATCCTAGACGGGAGGAGAGTTTAGTGTGTGTGGGGGGCGGGGATGGACACATGCGCATGTATGGCTGAGTGCCTTTGCTGACAACCTGAAAGTATCACAGCATTGCTAACTGGCTGCACTCCAATTTGAAATGAAGTTAAAAAAAAATAAAGAAATGAAAATAAATAATAAAACATGATTTATGTGCTTTCATTCCTCAAAGTTTTAGTTGTGTGTGTGTGTGTTTTGAGCATGTATTTTTCCTTTATTTTCATGGCTTATCTCTAACCTTTATTCCAATAACAAACAAGTCCTCCCATTCCCTTCACGACTTCCCTGGTGGCTCAGATGGTAAGAGCGTCTGCCTACAATGTGGGAGATCAAGGTTCGATCCCTGGGTTGGGAAGATCTCCTGGAGCAGGAAATAGCAACCCACTCCAGTACCCTTGACTTGAAAATCCCGTGGATGGAGGAGCCTGGTAGGCTACAGTCCATGGGGTCGCAAAGAGTCGGACACGACTGAGCAACTTCACTTTCACTTTCATTCCCTTCACAGAAGAGTTACGTTCTTCAGCAGTGGCTCAAGCAGTTGGTATTTTAGGTGTAATAGTTGTGTTTTAATCCGTACCCAGTGAAAACATGATGACTGTTCCCCTCCTCCCCACTGTTCTTAGGTCTCCTAATGACACCCTTAGTACTAACATCCCTCAAGGCAAGCCCTGTGTCCAGGCTTCGACTCATTCATTAAACATGGAGCGTGCCCCCACTCTTCCACCCACGGCCAAGGCAGCAGCATCTGCATTAAGATGGTGCATCTGCCTCCACAGGACTCAGGCCTCCCTCCCAGATTGTTCTTAGAGCCTCAGTGTGCTGTGCTGAGCTCAGTCGCTCAGTCATGTCCGACTCTTTGTGATCCCATGGACTGTAGCCCACCAGGCTCCTCTGTCCATGGGAATTCTCCAAGAATCCTGGAATGGGTTGCCATGCCCTTCTCCAGGGGATCTTCTTGACCCAGCAATCGAACCCAGGTCTCCTGCATTGCAGGCAGATTCTTTACCATCTGAGCCACCAGCAAAGCCCAAGAATACTAGAGTGGGTAGTCTATCCTTCTTTAAAGGATCTTCCCCACCCAGGAATCGAACCAGGGTCTCCTGCATGGCAGGTGCTTTCTTAACCCACAGAGCTACCAGGGAAGCCCAAACCTCAGTGTAGCCATGGTTTATTCCACCAAAATTCATGATGGGCTGCGACAGCTGCCATCATGTCACAAATGTTAACTTGTAAGCGAAACCTATAAATAAACACACAAAATAAACCCAACTTCAGTCACACCTACAAAACCAATAGCTGTGCTGAGATTCTTTCGATTTGGGTCTGTGACAGGCAAAAATTTCAAAGAATCTTCAACTTCAGGAGAGGTCAGGGAACAGAAAAGAACAAGAGGGCCCAAGTGTTAGACTGGACTGAGCTAAGGATAAAAACATTGTCCTCTCGGGCTACTTCCTCATCCTCTCCAAACCAGAGGAGGAGGATGACAATAGCTTCCATGAAGCGCTGCTGCAAGGAATGAATTAGATGACCTATCAGCATACCTGGAACACTGCTCCTCTTTACCAAGACAGCATTATCCTCGCAGTCGCCACCATTGCTTTCATCATCAGTGAGGCTCACGGTGTCTATTTTAGTCACATGAACTAAATTTTTTCAAACAACGATAGACATAAAATCATTTTTTCCAATGATGATAAACATCAAATCATTTCTAAATTTAACACAGTGTGAAAGTGAAAGTCACTCAGTCGTGTCCGACTCTTTGCGGCCACATGGACTCTACAGTCCATGGAATTCTCCAGGCCAGAAGACTGGAGTGGGTAGCGCTTCCCTTCTCCAGCAGATCTTTCTGACCAGGAATCGAACTGGGGTCTCCTGCATTACAGGCAGATTCTTCACCAGCTGAGCTACCAGGGAAGCCCTAAAGCAGTGTACTAAGGCAAGATTTAACTCAAGTTACCATTTCAGGGTAGGTTGTAGGTGGACAGCATTAAGCGTTATTTAGTCAGCTCACATCACCTTCTTGCTTCCTGGTCTCTCCTCACTTGCTGTCCCCTGAAGGTGGGACGTGCCCTCCTGCTGATCAAAACCACCTCCACTCACTTGTGTGTATTTTGGTTCACTCAGTTATGAGAATGGAGGCATGAGTTCTTGGATCACCACCCACCCCCCAGACACTTTCTCCAAGGAAACCTTGATATGCTGCTTTCCTTTCTCTTCACAGTCAACTAGCTCATCTGCAAAGAAAAACCAGATTAGTACTTTTCTCCTTGGCAGAGAGTGGTTGTTCTGAAAGTACACTGGTCCCTCTCTGCCACTCCCATCTTCCCTGAAATGGACGGGTGGGTTCACTTTGCACAAAATGCTTGAGATTATTTATCAAGTGCTCCTGGAAGCCCCTTCACCCCATGTCTCCCCACTTCCCACCCCGGCTTTCTCTGCATCATCTTTCAATCTGGCTTCTTGCCAGAGACTTTCTAAATATTTATTTTATTGTCATGTTATTTTGATTCTGGCAAACTAAAATCTGACCAAAAGGGAAAGCTTTTGAATGAGCTTTGAGTGGCCTTTCCCCAGCAGTTAAGGTTTTATGAGTACCGCTGGGGGCAGATAGGTTTCAAGAGAAGCTTTGATGGTAGTTGCTGTTGACTCTGCCCAACCTATCAGTGGAATCGGCAAAGTGATCACTCTGGTTTCAGATGGGTTAGTCTGACCTTTCCAACTAGCTTGGATATCCTCAGGGCATACATCTAAACTTTTCCTTCATGTAATTTTGCTTTTTTGAAATCTTTTCTAATCCCTCAATGCTAAAAGAAATCATCTCCTGCTTTGATGAGACAGCAACAGTTGGTCACGAGAAGTTTCAATGAAATTTGCTCATATGCCATTCACAAGAACTGTGGTGTGAAAGAGAGACAGTGTGTGTGAGTGTGTGTGAGAGAGTATGTGAGACAGAGACAGTATGTGTGAGTGTGTGAGAGAAAGAGAGTGTCAGTGTGTGTGTGAGAGAGACAGTGTGTATGAGTGTGTGTGTGTGAGAGAGAGAGAGGCTGTGTGTGTGAGAGACAGTGTGTGTGAGTGTGTGTGAGAGACTGTGTGTGTGTGTGTGAGAGAGAGACTGTGTGTAGAATGTGTGTGTGTGTGAGAGAGAGACAGTGTGTGTGTGGGTGTGTGTGTGAGAGAGAGACAGTGTGTGTGTGGGTGTGTATGTGAGAGAGAGACAGTGTGTGAGTGTGTGTGAGCATGTGTGTGAGAGAGAGACAGTTTGTGAGTGTGTGTGAGCATGTGTATGAGAGAGAGAGACTGTGTGTAGAATGTGTGTGTGAGAGAGAGACACAGTGTGTGTGTGGGTGTGTGTGTGAGAGAGAGACAGTGTGTGAGTGTGTGTGAGCATGTGTGTGTGAGAGAGAGACTGTGTGTGAGTGCGTGTGTGAGAAAGAGAGACTGTATGTGTGAATATGGAGTATGTGTGTGTGAGAAAGACAGTGTGAGAGAATGTGTGAGTGTGTGTGTGAGCGTATGTGTATGAGAGAGAGACTCTGAGAGTATGTGTGTGAGAGAGAGAGACGGTGTGAGTGTGTGTGTGAGAGACAGTATGTGAGTGTGTGTGTGAGAGAAAAAGAGACAGTGTGTGAGTGTGTGTGAGAGAGACTGTGTGTGTCAGTATGCATGTGATAGAGAAACTGTGTGTGAGTGTGTGTGTGAGAGAGATAGTGTGTGTGTGTGAGAGAAAGTGTGTGTGTGTGTGAGTGTATGTGTGAGAGAAATAGTGTGAGTGTGTGTGAGAGAGAGACAGTGTGAGTGTGTATGTGAGAGAGACAGTGTGTGTGAGAGTGTGTGAGAGACTGTGTGTGTGTGTGAGCGTGTGTGTGTGTATTTGTGAGAGAGAGACTGTTGTGTGAGTATGTGTGTGAGAGAGAGACTGTGTGAGCGTGTGTGTGAGACTGTGAGGGTGTATGTGAGCGTGGGTGTGTGAGAGAGACAGTATGTGTGAGAATGTGTGAATGTGTATGTGAGTGTGTGTGAGAGTGAGTGTGTGTGTGTGAGAGAGAGACTGTGTGAGCATGTGTGTGAGCATATGTGTGAGAGAGAGATTGTGTGAGCGTGTGTGTGAGCGTGGGCATGTGTGAGAGAGAGACAGTGTGTGTGAGTGTGTGTGAGTATGTGTGAGAGTGTGTGTGTGTGTGAGAGACTGTGTGAGCGTGTGTGAGAGAGAGACTGTGTGTGAGAAAGTGTGTGTGAGAGAATGTGTGTGAGCATGTGTATGAGCGTGGGCATGTGAGACAGTGTGTGTGTGTGAGAGAGAGAGAGTGTGTGAGTGTGTGAGAGACTGTGTGAGCATGTGTGTGAGAGAAACAGTGTGTGTGTATGTGATTGTGTGTGACAGAGTGTGTGAGTGTGTGTGTGAGTGTGTGTGTGTGAGAGTGAGTGTGAGTGTGTATGTGTGAGAGAGAGACTGTTTGTGTGTGTGTGTGAGAGAGAGACTGTGTGTGAGTATGAGTGTGTGTGAGAGTGTGTGAGTGTGTGTGTGTGTGTGTGTGTGGAGAGAGATTGTGTGAGCCTGTGTGTGAGAGAGAAGGAAACTGTGTGTGTGAGTGTGTGTGTGTGAGAGAGAGACTGTGTGAGCGTATGTGTGAGAGAGGGAGACTGTGTGTGCGAGTGTGTGCTGGGTGGCCAGTAGGATGGGATCTGGGAGAAGCAGTCTGCCAGGTACAGGAAGTAAGAAAGCACACTGGCCGCAGGTGAACTTGCCTGCCAAACAGAAACACTCACAGAGAGAGAACAGACTTGTGGCTGTAAGCGGGTGTAATCACAGATCCCACAAGAGGTGAAGACAATATTTTTTCTGTTCTTTTTATAATCTTCTGCAACAAAAGGCACTGTTACACAGATCCTTATCCACCGATGAGACTGTATTTTGCTTCCCTATGAAAGGTGCACTTGCCCTTGGGTGTGGGTAAATGGCCACTTGACAGTGGTAGAGCTAGCGGTCATCACAGTGGGGAGCGGTCTTGCTGGGGGGCTCAGTGGTAAAGAATCCACCTGCCAATGCAGGAGACGCAGGAGCTGCTGGTCTGACCTCTGGGTAGGGACGATCCCCTGGAGAAGGAAATGGCAACCCACTCCAGTACTCTTGCCTGGGAAATCCCATGGACAGAGGAGTCTTGCGGGCTACAGTCCATGGGGCTGCAAAGGCTTAGCGACTAAACAACGGCAACAATAATATGGATGTGTAACTGAATCACTCTACTCTATAGCAGAAATTAACATGAGGCTGTAAGTCAACAGTAAAAGTTTTAAAAGGTGCATTGTCTTTAGAGAATTTAAGCTTAAACAGATCTGAATAATAAGGGTTGGTAGGATTTGTTTAAGACCAGAAACCAGCGTGAGGGCTCAAACACCCCTCTCTGCCTGGACAGAGGACTCTTCTCCCTTCTGACCTCAGTCCTGCTTTACTGCTAAATGGAAGGAGTTTTATCAAAGCTTAACTTGATCTCAAACATCCTTATTGTATTTCCAACACACACACACACACACACACACACACACACACACACACACACACAAATGTGAAATACAAGGGCCTTGATTTTCACTTTAACTGAAGTAGATAAATCTTCTCACCCTGTTATGAATACAGATATAGATCCAAGCTCTATCAGCCGACGTTTCCATTTTTACCCAAGAAGAAATCCCTCTGAAGAACCACTGTAGTGATGGGCGCGTGCCAGGCTGAACACAGCAAGCCTTGACAATAAATATGCGACTCTGGAAGCATTCTTGTTCCTGTTCAGGCCACTACCTCCACCCCATGTTCTTAGGAAACCCGCAGACATCCCACCTGACGGGGGATCAGGTCTGCAAGCCCCAGGCCTCGCTCTTCCCTTGCCTGCCTTCTCTTCCACCCTTCCCAAGGCATCAGCTGCCAACCACCTGCAGATTTCCCTGTGAAATACCCAGCTCTTTTGGAACAGCCATCCGCTAATTGGGGCAGAAGCCTCTCTTTTCTCTGGGTCTTTCTCCTCTGCTGCCATGGGGCTTTCTGAGGTTCAGCTTGATCTTCAACTGAGATACACTAACAAGTAGCAGCCTTTCTGCAGTCAGCCAGACTCTCGGGAACATTTTCACATGGACTCTGATAAGCACTCCGTTCAGGGCTTCCCTGGTGGGCCAGTGGTTAAGAAGCTGCCTGCCACTGCAGGGAACATGGGTTCGATCCCTGATCCGGGAAGAGCCCACACGCTGCAGAGCAACTAACCCCCATGCCACAAGCACTGAACCCCCACACCAGACAGCCTGGGCTCTGCAGAGAACCACCGCGAGCAGCACCCATGCACTGCAGCTAGACAGCAGCCTGGCCCTCCGTCTCTGCAGCAAAGACCTAGCACAGCTAAAAATAAGAAACGAATAAAGAAAAATTCAAAAAAGAACATTGAGAAATTAAAAGAAAACCTCATGTAATCAACCTACAAATGGGGAAGCTGAGGCTCAGACAGTTAGCGTGCATCCATGAATCCACCCAGCTGGTGAGTCTCCGCCTCTCCCACGTGGCCTCTGAACACTCCAAGAGCGAGTTCTTCAAAGTTCCAGCTTCAAGTTTCCAGGATCTGTGTGCCGATGGTTGGAGCCCCGTGGTGCAGGCTGCCTGTCCCTATATCTCCCCTCCTTCCCCTTCCTCCCTCTTGACAAAGACCTCTTTCAGGCAAGAGACTAATTTTTCTTTTTGCCAGGTAGAAGCCACCAGGGAAGACTGCATTTCGAGGCAGACATTTTCCCCATTAAATAAAGCTGTCTGAATTCATCTTTGGGAAAGGCCTTTCTTTCTAACTAGCTGGAGACACCCGTTTTTCTTTAGCTCCCACACAGGCTCAGAATGAGGGGAGAAAGCCATTTGTCTCCTGCTCGAATTCACAGGCAGAGATTGAAGAGAGCTTTTTTCAAAGGCTGGTGAGATAACCTCTGCAGACAAACCCAGCGAGCCTGCCCGGCGATGAGCCACGGCGCACACCCACACACCCTCCCCAACGGAGACCCTCACTCCGGATGCCAGCGAGGTAGCCGGGTGGGGTTTCTTAGAGGCAGCTGTATGAGAAATGAGAAGGAGGGCTCTTCCGCCAGACTACTGCAAACCCCTCCGGATACCAGATACATTTCTGGGTATCCACAAGCCTTCTGAAAGCACATGCAAAAGTCTGTGTGTATGTGTGAACTCGTAACAGTGGCCAGCACCTTGACATTCATGGAGCTGCGACCCAGAGGGACTCTGAAGCAGAGATCCAATGTTTGGACCACACAGACGCTTCCCCTTGTCCACGGCTAAGACAAGCACACAACAGAATCCTTGAACTGCAGGCACACCATCTTCTACAAGCGGAAGGAAATACTCGGAAGAATCAGCGTCCTCTGATGTTTAAAATTCCCCAAATATCTCCGAGGGAGCTGAGGAACACCGATTCCGGCAGAAGGAATGATTTGTGCGGTTTCTCTGAGGTCAGGCAACCTTTTCAGATGCGATTCGATGACCTCCCTGGCTGATAGTTTCTCTGGGTTAATTCATAGGTTAATTGATATTTTCCATTCTCTATCCACTGAATGCTGCTGTCCTAAAGAAAGTCTGATGTGGTTTCCAAAATGAACAGCATGCTTGTCTCTGACACACAAAATCAGAGAATGGCCTCTTTTAACGTGTTTGAAGAAAGCAAGCCTCCTTTCTCATTAAGCTATGCATCGGTACTCACGTGCTGATCCAGCTGAACACCAGCACTGTATGTAAGAATCCAAAGGTAGCAACAAACAACAGCTAACGATCACTAGGACCATGGGTCTTCAACACCCACCGGCATCCTATGAATCTCAGGGGGAGCCTACAGGTGGCTGTGCCCTAGGGCCTGAGAACCCCAGTCTGATCACTGATGTGCTTGAATAACAGAGGAACAGATTATCAAGACAGGTCTCCTTCAAAAGCCCCTGGTGGCCCAGTGGTTAGGACTCCGTGCTTCCACTGCAGGGGCAAGGGTTGGGTTCCTGCTCAGGGAACTAACATCCCATAAGCCTTGCACCCCCGAAAAAGCATGCTCTTTTTTGAGATAAAATTTTGATGCACACAGATCTAAAGCATACATTTCATTGGTTTTGACAAATGCATATACAGTCAAATGAATATGATCAAATCAAGATAGAGGGCATTCCAGTTCCACCCAGAATCTCCTACAGGCAACTCCTGTTTAGATTCCTTTCACCGTTCCTGAGTTTTTATACATGGAATTAGCATGTTGTCTTTTTGTCTGGCTTTCTCCAGGCCGGATATGAGGTTCCTGTTGAGATTCACCCTCAATGCAGTGTGCATTGAACACTGCTCACAGGTAGTTCACTACCTGAACGCAGCACGATTTCTTTTTCCATTATCTGCTTGAAGGATATTTGGGTCTTTTCCAGTTTGGGTACACTACGAAGAAGACTTGTTATGAACACTACAAGTTTTTTTCAAGGACTCATGTTTTCGCTACTGTTGGAGAAACACCTAGGAGTGTAATAGATTTCACTTGGGAGTTACACATTTAGCTTTATCAGAAACTTTCAAACTGTTCCCCAAAGTGGTCATACGCGCTCTACACTCTCATCAACAGTGTTAGGAATTTCTGTCACTTCACATTCCTGTAAACATTTGTTGTTGTCGCTGGGTTGAGAAATGGCATCTCAACACAGTTCTGCCTGCCGTTTCCTTACGACTGACAACATGGAGCACTATTTCATGTGCCAACACTTATACATCTTCTTTCGTATACCGCCTATTCAAATAGCTTGTCCCTTTTAAATTATTGATGTGTAGGCATTTTTATATATTAGAGATGCAAGTCCATTTGTCAGATATATGGAATTGAATATAATTTTCCCAATTTATGACCAGGGAAGAGCCTAATTTATGACCAGACTATTCATTTCCCTAACATCATCTTTAGCTGAGCAGAAATTTTTTACTTTGGTGAAATCCAACCGATTGACTTTTTATCATTTTTTTAAAATCCCTACCTATGAGGTTTTTGGTGGGCCTTCCTGGTGGCTCAGATGGTAAAGCATCTGCCTGCAATGTGGGCAACCCAGATTTGATCCCTGGGTCAGGAAGATCCCCTGGAGGAAGAAATGGCAACCCACTCTGGAATTCGTGCCTGGAAAATCCCATGGACTAAGGAGCCTGGTGGACTACAGTCCATGGGGTCTCAAAGAGTCAGACACGACTGAGCAATGTCTCTTCACTTCTCTTCATGAGGTTTTGCTGGGCTTGCCAGGTGGCTCAATGGTAAAGAATCAGCCTGCCAAGCTGGAGACATGGGTTCGATCCCTGGGTAAGGAAGATTCCCAGGAGAAGGAAACGGCAACCCACTCCAATATTTTTGCCGTGAAAGTCCCATGGACAGAAGAGCTTGGCAGGCTACAGTCCATAGGATCACAAAGAGCTGGACACGACTTGGAAACTAAACAACAGCACAAAGCCTTTACTAACTCCAGAGTCAGGGTATCTCTCATGATTATTAATATATCCATCATCATTCTAGATTTTACGGTTGGGCATATGATCCACCTAAAATTGACTATTGTTTATGATGAGAGGCAGGGTTTAAATTTCCTCTCTCCCCCTCACTTCATCCAGATCTTTCCACCTTATCAAAAATTTATTGGTTGTGTATGTGTATGTCTAATTCTGGATTCTTCACAGATAAGTTCTATTGATTATTCATCTTTCCTTATGCCAATATTAGTACCACAAAGGCCTGTATAGTCAAAGCTGTGGTTTTCCCAGCAGTCATGTATAGATGTGAGAGTTGGACCATAAAGAAGGCTGAGCATCAGAGAATTAATGCTTTTGAACTGTGGTGCTAGAGAAGACTCTTGAGAATCCCTTGGACTGCAAGGAGATCAAACCAGTCAATTCTAAAGGAAATCAACCCTGAATATTCATTGGAAAGACTGATGCTAAAGCTGAAGCTACAATCTTTCGGCCCCCTGATGCAAAGAGTTGACTCACTGGAAAAGACCCTGATGCTGGGAAAGATTGAGGGCAAGAGGAGAAAGGGGCGCCAGAGGATGAGGTGGTTAGATAGCATCACTGACTCAATGGACATGAATTTAAGCAAACTCTGAGAGATAGTAAAGGACAAGGAAGCCTGGCGTGGGGTTGCAAAGAATTGGACGTGATTTAGAAACAAAACGACAACAACGAATACTAACCTTAAAAACAGGTAATAGGGATTCTTAAAAAGTGAACTTCCTTTTCAGATTTATTTCAGCTGTTCCAAGTCCTTAGAATTCTTATGCTTGTCAATTTCTACTATCTATTTGAAATTTTCATTGAGCTTTTATTAAACCCATAGGTCAATCTGGGATCATTGACATTTAACGTTACTGATTCTTCTCGTTTATGTAACTTGTCTCTATTACCTGTCAGTTTTCTATTCTATCATTTTTTCCTGTATAATTTCCAACTTCTACTTACTTGAGGTTCATTTTCATTTTTTTATTCAGATTATTGATTTTTATTCTCTTTTTTTCTAATATAAACTTTTAAGGCTACAAATTTCCTACCAAGCACTACTTTAGATACATACCACAGCTTTGATATGTATGTTTTTAGTCATTTGGCTTAAAATATTTATTAACTTAGTTTTTATCTCACTTGGATTTCTTGAACCTCTTAAATACTTGTTTTCATTTGTTTCCATAAAATATTGGCAAACTTAAGTCATTATTTTTAAAACTTTTTTTTCTGTTATGTATTTTTGAGACTCAGATTACATGTGTTTATGACCACTTGGATGTTGTCCTACTTATCACTGAGAAATATCTTATTATACTTTCCCATGTCTCTATCTCTTCCTTAAGCTGGATAACACTGTTGAACTACCTTCAAACTGATTAGCTCCTCTGTTGTTCTCAATGCATTATTAAGTCTGCCCAGTGAATTTTTATTTCACATACTATATTTTCAGTTCTAGAAATGTTTGTCTACTTTTATTTTCTCTGTTGCAATTCTCCTTTTGATCCCTCGTTATGGCCACGTTTTCCTCTAATTTCTTGGCTATATTCACGATACCTGTTGTAAAGTCCTTGTCTGAAAAATGCAACATCAAGGTCATCTCAGGGTTCAATTGCATTGACTTCTATTATCATTGACCATGGGTCACCTATTTGTATTTCTCTACAAACCTAGTAATTGCTTAAATTGTTTTACACTATTTGCAGGGCAGCAATGGAGACACAAACACAGAAAACAGACTTATGGGCGCGGGAGGTGTTGCAGAGGAAGAGGGAGGGACAAGTGGAGGGAGCACCATGAGATCATAGTCCCTACCGCATGCAAAATAGGAGGCCCTGGGAATTTCTACGACTCAGGGAACTCAAACCAGGGTCTGTAACAACCTAGGTGTGTGGGAAGGGTGGGAGGTTGGAGGGAGGTTCAAGAGGGAGGGGATCTATGTGTACCTATGGCTGACCCACATTGGAGTATAGCAGAAACCAATGCAATTCTGTGAAGTGATTATCCTTCAGTTAAAAATAGATGAATTAATATAGTTTACACCAGATACTACAGATGACGTATTTCAGGAATTCTAGATAGTGTCTAGAATTATAAGTTTGTTGAGTTTTCTTTTGACAGCTGAAAAATTACCAATCACTGCAGATGGTGACTGCAGCCATGAAATTAAAAGATGCTTGCTCCTTGGAAGAAAATCTATGACCAACCTAGACAACATATTGAAAAGCAGAGACATTACTTTGCCAACAAAGGTCCGTGTAGTCAAGGCTATGGTTTTTCCAGTGGTCATGTATGGATGTGAGAGTTGGACTGTAAAGAAAGCTGAGCGCCAAAGAATTGATGCTTTTGAACTGTGGTGTAGGAGAAGACTCTTGGGAGTCCCTTGGACTGCGAGGAGATCCAACCAGTCCATCCTAAAGAAAATGAGTTTTGAATGTTCATTGGAAGGCCTGATGCTGAAGCTGAAGCTCCAATACTTTGGCCATCTGATGCAAAGAACTGACTCATTGAAAAAGACCTTGATGCTGGGAAAGATTGAAGGCAGGAGGAGAAGGGGCCGACAGAGGATGAGATGGTTGGATGGCATCACTGACTCGATGGACATGACTTTGAGCAAGCTCCAGGAGTTGGTGATGGACAGGGAGGCCTGGCGTGCTGCAGTGCATGGGGTCAAAAAGAGGTGGACACAACTAAGCAACTGAACTGAATTGAGCTATTTTGGTCATATCAGGTTTATTAATCTTTGTTAGACATGAACCTAGTCCATGGGAAGGCCTTTATTCTATAAGGTATAACTTTTACTTTAAGTCATAGACTTCCTGTGGCTTCAAATGAAGTCCAGGATGCTCAGTGAGGGCTCCTCGCTGAGGCTGGGCTGCAGGTCCAACGTCCCCAGCCGTGCATGACCTCTTCCACCTTCAGTCACGCTCCCACTCCTGCAGCAGCTAATCACTGCCAGGTCATGTGCATTGCATCCCAGCTGCAGCCAAGAGCCTGTGGTCGGTCCCCACCACCCTGGCAACCCCTGGGGAAAGTGGCCCAGACAGACAGGTCAGGCAGCTGTTGGTCTCCCCACCACTTCCTTTCTCTCAAGGGCTGTAACTCTGTGATGCTATGTTCAATTCCTTAGAACAGTTGCCCTACACATTTTATGAGTCTAAAAGTTACCTGTGCCAGGAAAGACGGTTCGGCGCGAGTTACTCCATCGTAGCTAGAAGTAAAGTTCACTGGCGGCTTTTATGCAATAGCCCAAGTCAGCACGCAAAGGGACACGTGCTTCTTGAAGCCAGTGTCATCAGAGAACTTGAGAACTACAAAGCCGGTAGTCAACTTGGTCTCTGCTTCACACCATTAGTTATTTATGAAGAACCACGGAGGCACGTAGAAGTTCACAAAGCCCGAGTGAGATCAAGATGCCTGCTCCAGGGTGCTTACGTGTGGATGTCACACTAGTCAGGAAGAGGAGGTGGCAAGACTGGATGCTATTTCAAAGGTTTCAGTGTGGGGAGATGCAGAGAGGACAGACCCCTTTGTTGATGCCGAGAACTTCTCCAAGAGGGAGATGGTAGCGGATTCTGAGGGATGAAACGCAGATGCCAGAAAGTCTCTCTGAGTAGCTCTTTCCTTTGTTCAAGGATTGCCTAACCCCTTTCAAGATAAAAAGCTAAGGAATCAAGCACAAAGAATTTAATGAATATCTACCAGAAACTCTGTTCTCTGTACTTTCTGGAAGATAAATAGAGTGGACTGTGTGGGGAGGTGGGTGGCCGGGGGATTGTCCACTGCTATGTTACAGGAAAATGGGACAAATGGCTCCTTTCTTTAGTTCTGAGATAGACTTCTTTTAACCATCAGATTTTTAAACAACTTAGAATAAGCCAGGTTAAACATAATGCTTTCTTTGGGGGAAAATCAAGTAGAATATATGGTAATCAAGGCCCGTACTGTGATACTGAATCAAAAGTAATAGAATGTTGAGGAGGGAATTATTGGATCTAAGAAAGGCTGAGGAAGGCTTTTTGGTGTAGATGGGAGTGGAGGTGGATATTTGAAAATATGCATGCTTTGGATAAAATAGGGAAAGGAAAGAAGGCACTTATTGAATACATTGTAAAGGAAGCATGTTTGTTTTTGCCAGTGGATGATGTTTACACACACGAGCTCACTGAATCGCCTGCTATTTTGTGACATTTTCTTTGTGCCACACCAATGGTGCAAAACAGTAAAAACTAGTGCAGTAAGTAAAAAAGAAACATTTAACCCATACCTTTATCAGTGAAACTTCCTAGTATTCTACCAACAAATAAAGGGGTGACCTGAAGATGAGACGGCCTGTTGGTCTGAGGTTGAATTGGCTAAATTCACAGCTTTTTACCCAAAGGTGTATTGGCCCAGGCCAAATACAACATGGGAATACCAAATGTATGACATCATTGCAAGTGGAAATATGGCCCATTTCAAATTAACCGACTGAACAACCCAATCAAAAAAATGGGCAGAAGACCTAAACAGACACTCCTCCAAAGAAGACATACATGGGGCCACTCGGCATGTGGAAAGAGGCCCAGCATCACTAACTACTAGAGAAATGCAAATCAAAACTACCATGAGGTCATCACTTCACACCAGTCAGAGGAGCCATCATTAAAAACTCTATAAACAGCAGAAGCTGGGGAGGGTGTGGAGAAAAGGGAGCCCTCCTACACTGCCAGTGGAGACGCAAGTCGGTGCATCCACAATGGAAAACAGTATTCAGGTCCCTAAGGAAACTGAAAATAGAGCCCCACATAACCCGGAAGCCCCACTCCCTGGTGATGCTCAGACAGAACTGTAATCCAAAATGGTACACGGGCCCCTATGTTCACAGCAGCACTATTGACAACAGTCGAGACACAGAAACAAACTAAAAGTCCACTGACAAACGAACGGACAAAGAAGATGTGGCATGTCTGTCTGTCTGTCTGTCTGTCTATCTATACATGTAGTGGCATTCCATTGTGTGTAACCAACACACACACACACACACACAATGGAATACTGCTCAGTCACGAAAAAGAACAAAACAATGCCATTTCAGCAACGTGGATGCAACTAGCGATGATCATACTAAACGAAGGAAGTCAGAAAGAGAAAAACAAATAAATATCACACGATGTAACTTACATGTGGAACCTAAAATATGGCCCCCAATGAACTTATCTACAAAACAGAAACAGACTCACAGACGTAGAGAAGAGACGTGTGGCTGCTGGCGGGGGTGAGGGAGGCGGGAGGGGGAGTTTGGGATTGGCAGATGCGGACTACTATGTGCAAGACGGACAGACAGCAAGGTCCTGCTGCAGAGCCCAGGGGACTATATCCAGTCGCCTAGGATAAACCACAATGGAAAAGAATATAAAAATAGAATGTGTGTGTGCGTGTGTGTGTAACTGAGTCATTTTGTTGTATGGAAGAAATTAGCATAGCATTGAAAATTAACTATACTTCAATGAAAAAATAAATTGAATCAAGTAAATTGAATGTCTGAAACACTGTCCATCATGCATAAAATCCATTGGCAGCAATTAAACAACTGTCACTGTTGATTTGCTAATAAGAAAATATTGGAATAATCATTAGCCAAATTAGAAGCACTTGATGAAGTAGAGTTAGTCCCTCAAGAAATCAGGTGGAAAATTGAACATGAGTGTAAGGTCAGACGCTTTGCCCATGCGGCTATAGCACGAATCTGAACAAAGAGGAAATATTCACAGGGAACGACATCAACCAATAATCTGCAGAGAGCACAGGATCTGAACACCTCTCACTGATGGAGAACTTTCGTTCTTTTTTTTTCCTTTTTACAGGAGACGGAAGCTTCTAATATTCTAGCGTGTATTTCCTTCTCTGCCGTCGTGCCTTGGGGGAGCATGGAGTGGACACAGGGCTGCTTAGGGCCATTTCCTATTCCTGTTCTCAGTGGAGAGGGAAAGCTCAGCCAAAGGCAGATGTCTGAGGATTGTATGCAGATGAAATCAGCAAGCAGCATCAGCAACTCTGCCCAGTTCAAGGGAGGGTCCTTGCTGTACGGAATAACGGCCTTCTAAAAAGTGGCATTCAGGGATAATAATGAGACTCTATACAGGGGGTGTCTTAAAATATTACTAGAATTACATCACTGGCCACAAACTCAGCTAAATATAGAGATGAAAACATCACAGTTGATCTTTTTTCTCTTAAAATCTATGAAATAAATTAATACTAAATGGAGTTCTGGAATATTTTTCTCTGTAGCAGAAGATATAACTATATTCTAGTTAGATATAAACAGCCCTAATTATATACATTCCATATATAACTAGGTTATAGATATTCTATATATGACTAACTATATTCCTAGTTGTACAGATTCCATATGTAACTAGGAAATTAAGAACTATCACACTAGAGATGCCGGAGTCGGGGTGGCTTTGTCATTTCTCTTGAAAATACAGAGTCCCAGTTCCATCTGAGGCATCAGATACTTTCTGCTGCTGCTAAGTCGCTTCAGTCGTGTCCGACTCTGTGCGATTCCATAGACGGCAGCCCACCAGGCTCTGCCGTCCCTGGGATTCTCCAGGCGAGAACACTGGAGTGGGTTGCCATTTCCTTCTCCTCAGATACTTTCTAGGGGGATAGAATTGCTCTTTGGGAACACAGCTCAAACTCAATGCCTTGAGAGGCTGTCTGAGCATCCTTCTTGGAAACAGGTAGAGAAATGGGTTCCAGTGAGTCCTCCCCACACCCCTCCTCCCACTAAGAAATTCAACTGGAACCTTCATCCAGAACCTGTAACAGACCTGGCTAGACGTCTAGCACATCTGCCCTGCATCAGTCCCGTCACCCAGAGAAACACACAGCTTATCTCATCTTCTAATCGTAACCAGACAATGGTAATGATTTTGCATTGCTCAAATCACAGAGACACAGCAGTTTGAGTGAGTTAATCCGCTGTTAACTACAAGATGGCACTGGTGAAATCCTTGACTATCTCTGGGCCTCAGGTTTTTAACTTGCAAGATGGAGATAATAATATTTGTTCTGTGCATGTCAAGGAGTTTTTGTAAAAATCAAGGGGAAGAGAGGAAACGCCCACGTGTGACTTGCTGGAGACGCTGAGAGCATAATAATCAGAGTGTCTGTTCACAGACTCCAGGCTGTAGCGTGGTTGCCATTTCTCTTCCTCCCAGAGTCGAACCCGAGTCTCCTGAGTCTCCTGCATTGGCAGGCAGATTTTTTTTTTTTAACCACTGAGCCATCTGGGAAGCCCCTGCTCAAATGTGAAGTCAAAGAAACTGTTAGTCGTTCAGTTGTGTCCACCTGTTTGTGATCCCATGGACTGTAGCCCACCAGGCTCCTCTGTCCATGGAATTCTCCAGGCAAGAACACTGGAGTGGGTGGCTGTTCTCTTCTCCAAGTTATCTTCCTGACCCAGGGATTGAGCTGGGTCTCTGCACTGCGGGCAGATTCATAACCGTTTGAGCCCCCAGGGATAAATGTCACCCAGTGTTGCCATGGTCAACTCATAGTTTTCTTTGTTTAATCCAAAAAAGAATTTAATTTAAAAATTCTTCTGTTTAATATGCAGATGACACCACCCTTATGGCAGGAAGCAAAGAAAAACGAAAGAGCTTTTTGATGAAAGTGAAAGAGGAGAGTGAAAAAGCTGTCTTAAAACTCAACATTCAAAAAACTAAGATCATGGCATCCGGTCCCATCACTTCATGGCTAATAGATGGGGAAACAGTGGAAACAGTGACAGACTTTATTTTCTTGGGCTCCAAAATCACTGTAGTTGGTGACTGGAGCCAGGAAATTAAGACACTTGCTCCTTGGAAGAAAAGCTATGGCAAACCTAGACAGCATATTAAAAAGCAGAGACATTACTTTGCCAACAAAGGTACCTCTAGTTAAAGCTTTGGTTTCCCCAGTAGTCATGTATGGATGTGAGAGTTGGACTATAAGGAAGGCTGAGGGCTGAAGAATTGATACCTTTGAACTGTGGTGTTGATAAAGACTCTTGAGAGACCCTTGGACTGAAAGAGGATCAAACCAGTCAATTCTAAAGGAAATCAACCCTGAATATTCACTGGAGGGCCTGATGCTGAAGCTGAAGCTCCAATCCTTTGGCCACCTGATGCGAAGAGATGACTCATGGGAAAAGACCCTGATGCTAGGAAAGATTGAGGGCAGGAGGAGAAGGGGATGACAGAGGAAGAGATGGTTGGATGGCATCACCGTCTCGGTGGATGAGTGTGGGCAAGCTCTGGGAGTTGGTGAGGGACAGGGAGGCCTGGCGTGCTGCAGTGGATAGGGTCGCAAAGAGGTGGACACGACCGAGTGACTGAACTGAACTAAATTCAAAAAGAAAAACTTGACATTACGTTTGAATTATTAAGGTTTCCTAGTAAATCACTCCCTCTAACACACATCAATAGTATTTCAGGCTTCAGACTTCAAGAAAAGTACACATCGTCATATTTGATAAGAAATGATATTCCTGGGCTCCACCATCAAACACAACCTGCACGCGATAACACAGCAAATGAAAATGCTATTTATAATCCCAAATATCAACCTGTTTCCCGAAGTGACAGGATCAATTCTGCAAGTAGAGTTTCCCCCTCGGTGACAGATGGTGCTATTAAAAATGACCAACTCGCACATCTCTTCAGCGAGGAAAAGCTGCCTTAGACTGTGAAAGGGACCTTGTGAAGTCTGCTCTCCTGCTTAGAGGGGAAAGGCCCTCAGGAGGGCCCTGGGATTCTCAGACAGGAGCTTCTCATGGGGTGGTGGCCCCTGGGCCTTCACTCCCCAGCACCACCCCCCCCCGCCCCAGGCAGAGGACCTCAGACAAACCCCTTCTGTGTTGCTGCAGCTCCACCTCTGACCAGCTCCCCCGCCCTCCCGAGCCTGGACAGGACACACTCTGCTACAAAGCACTCTTCCAGCGCCCGTGGAGGGTCCTCAGCCTCAGGCCCAGTGCTTCTCTCTCTCTCGAGATTCCTTCCTGGGAGCTCAGAGCCTTGAGCTGGGTCAGGACCACACTGACCCCTGTTGTATAGGAGAGGTTTGTCCAGAGCCACTCAGTGTCCAGAAGAAAGAACTAAGCAAACAAGGATGAAAATGGGGGTGTCGGGGTACCGACTCCAAATCCCCTCCCCATTCAGATAGTGGCTTACTGAGAAAAAAGGCTGTACCTCCCCCCCAGACTCCTCTGATCTTTTAAAATAAGAAAGTGAGTCTTTTATTGAAGACAAAGAAATTATTCTAGGAATTGAAATTACCTAGAAGTCATTGGTACACATCTCAATTGTTCTGCACAAAATTATGAGTGAGATTTTTTATTTCCTCATAATCCAAATAGCTATTTGGATTTATAGCACATTGAAACATATCAGGGTCCTTGAGGGGACCCCCATGCCACCTTAGGGAAGGTCAGTTGGTCCATGGGGACCTCAGATTCCTTGTCTGTAAGATAAAGAGATGGATTAGATATTCTCCAGAGTGCTGTGAGGTTCCAAATGACTGGTTTCTCTAGGCTTATGTGTGTCATTCAGTTTTGAAATGATCTTCTCAATAAACTGTTTATAATTTCATCCTCCAGAAAATGAAGGAGGAAAGGTGATGTTGCCTTTAATTGCTCCCAGGGAAGCACAGGTCTTCAGAGAACTGACCTTTCACATGTGGCAGGGGGGCAGGGGTGGAAGTGAAGATTTGTCCATTTAAGTAATATCATTTGAGCCACTCAAGAGCACGCCCAGAGGTGGGGTCAGGAAGAAAGGTCCTGAGAGATGGCCTGGCTGCTGGACCAGAAGGAAACGCTGGCCTGGCTGTACCGGAGCAAGTGCCTGAGAGTAAACGCAGAAAGATGTTACAGGTCAACACTGTCAGGGACACTTCCTGTGAAGCACCCAGCACAGCACTGGAGTTTTTTTGTTTTTGTTTTTTTCCACATGATAGCAATTTTACCAACACTGAGATCTGACTCCCTTCCACAGCAAATTACGCAGGAGGCAGCTGCCCAGGAAGTCCCATCTAGCAAGTGGCCGGAGCACCCAGGTGACCTTCCTAGAATGTGGGAGGGGGGCTCCTTGACAAATCCTCACCTTTGTCCCTGCTGTTCCCTCCGTCTGGGTGCTGTTCCCTCCGTCTGGGTGCTGATCCCTCCGTCTGGACGCTGTTCCCTCTGTGTGGGTGCTGTTCCTTCTGTCTGAGTGCTCTTCGCTTGTCTGAAATCTCCTTATGTTGAGAGGCTGCAGCTCTGTGTTTCCAGCCTGAATCACCGCTCCAGCGCCCGGCTGGGAACCAGCACCGCCCGCACCTGAACTCGGCTCTGACGGAGACTAAGTGGCTTCACCGGTGCCTCAGCAGCAAAGGATCTGCCTGCCAAGGAGGAGATGCAGGCCCCATCTCTGGGTCTGGAAGCTCCCCTGGAGGAGGAAACGGCAACCCACTCCAGTATTCTTGCCTGGAGAGTCCCATGGACAGGGGAGCCTGGCAGGCTACAGTCCAGGGGTCACAAAGTCTCGAACACGACTGAGCACGCACATGCGTGTGCACAGCTAATAAGTGCTGGAAGGATCTCCCCCTTTTTCTTGCTTTAGTCCTCCCGGACCCGCCCCACATGCCCTTAAGAATTCAGTCCAATTTTTTAGGAGGCTTTTTAGAGTATTCCCAAGCGCCACCTTCCTCACTCTGTAGGTTTATGAATATTGTACCATTTGTTCTCTACACGATTTCTGCTTTGTGTTGCCTTTTTCAGTTTTTCTCCAGCACTGACTTAGTTTTTTTTAGATCTGTTGTAACGAAGGACCACAAACTGGGTGCTTCGAACAACAGGAACTGATTTTCTTAGTTCTGGAGAGGGAAGTCCCAGATCAAGCAGGCAGCAGGGCCGGGCCCCTCTGAGGCTGCGGGGAGGTGGGTCTCAGGCCTCCCTTCCAGGGTCGCTGGGTCTCTGGCTGTCTTTGGCGAATCCTTGGCTCATCAACACATCGCCCTGGTCTCTGCCTCCATCTTCACATGGTGATGGCTGCTCTACACATGTGGGGGCTTGAATTTCTTCCCCTGTTTATAAGGTTGACAAACTAAAAGGTTGCTGCCGTGTCAGTGAACAAAGGATGTGGCAGGCATCAAGCCATCCCATTATAGCCAAGCAGACGCTGAGCCCCGAGGGCGCTCAGGACGGAGCCCGAGGGCTGCCCAGTGTCAAGGCCATCGAGCCCCCAGCCACGCTGTAAGGGACACCCCGAGGACGCTCGGGATGAGAAAGCAGAGGATGCTGGCCCCAGAGAGCCGAGGTGTGCATCAAAGGGAGGGTTCCAGTGCGCCCAGACTCCTGTATCTCCCCATACATAGAAAAGCCCTGAATTCCTTAACTTGAGACGTCTGGCTTTCTTTTATTAACAGTAGAGCCGTTGGATGTTCCAACTACCAGAGCTTCTGTGGCAAAAACTCCTTTATATCCTGACTTCTCCCTTGCCCCTTCTGAACAGTTTTCTCAGCGTCATCTGAGATGCGGTGTCCTGTGCTTGAAATCTGTGGGAAGTCTGCCGAATAAAACATAACTCGCGACTTTTTAGGTTGTGTATTTTTTTCAGTCAGCAACATAAAAGTCCTATAGGATCAGGGGCCCGCATGTCCTCCAGGGTGACCTCATCTTAACTAAGTATGTCTGCAATGACCCTCGTCTCAAATAAGGCCAAAGACGGATACTGGGGGCTTAGGACTCCAACCTATGAATTTTCAATGGACTCAGTTCAACCATTCAACAAGAATTCTAAACGTTTCATCAGCATAGAAGCTCCTTAGCCACACAGGTGCTGAGTTATCTAAATATTTTGTATCACCGCCGTGATGAATACATTATCATTGAATCAACAAACAAATTGCCGTTAGCAGAAGCCTCCTCTCCCCGACTACCTATAATTCATAACTACATCCCCCTGGTATGCTTGCCAGCAAAATGGTTTCCCTCTCTAGCCCAGCTTTTCTCCAGAAATAATTTCTGAATTCAAGCTCTGAGCGATTATTCCAGTTCACACAGGTAGGATCCATTCTCTAGACAGATTCGCTCCCTGTGTTCAACAGTTTCATTATCAGGCGTCCACATGAAGCCATTTTAACCACGTTTCTGTCTTTGGAACACATAAAGCGTCAATGACTTATTTTTGACACCCGCAGGAAACTTGGTAATCCGAAACATAAACAGTGGGATGAGTCGGACAGCGTTCTTGCAGGTTTCAGCACTTCGTGGGCTCCCGCTTCTCAAACCCTTCTCCCACCTATTTCCATCTGCCTTGCTCCCGCGTTGTATCTAATTCATCTCAGCTGTTTTCTGCTGATTTCTGGCTTCTCCCTGCCTGCCCTGCTCTTGGCAGATCAAGATACCAACACAGATAGAGTTGGAGAAACAGATATAAATACCCTGATCTGAGCTGGGCAGGGACACCCACTGAAGACTGTTACATGACTGGACAAAAGGATTTTTACTAAATATGGAAGCCGTAATGATCATCAAGTCCCCATGAGCACTGGTCCAACCTGGACACAAGGTGGCAGTCCTGATTCTGCTCATCCTCCTCCCAGGGACTGGGACCTCGAGCCCAAGCGCCTGCTCCATGTCGGGGCTTAGCTGTCGGTGGATGATCCACATCAGGACCCAACCGGCCTGAAGGCCCAGGTGGGTCAGGCTCAGATTCTGCGTTCTGCGCTCTGGCATTTTTGCCAGTTACTCTCGATTGCTGGGCTCGCCAAGTGGTGCTAAGGGTAAAGAACCCGCCTGCCAGTGCAGGAGAACATAAGAAACGTGGGTTTCATCCCTGAGTCGGGAAGATGCCCTGGAGGAGGGCATGGAAGCCCACTCCAGGGTTCTTTTCCTGGAGAATCCCATAGATGGAGGAGCCTGGTGGGCTACATAGGGTTGCAAAAAGTTGGACACGACTGAAGCCACTTAACACAACAACAGCAACCCTTGGTAGCTGGTTTTCTGCATGCCCTTGACTGGATATATTCTGACCCAGTGAAAAGCACCCTTCCTGGGTGCTTAATTTCAGTACCTGCCTCTCCTCAGTTCACTTGACCCCACCCACCCCATCATCCTATCCTACCTGTCGGGTCCCTTCCGGCTCCTGAGCATTTCCACTGGTCCCAAGGGAGATGCTTGCCCTGGGATGCCATATTCTGAAAGACCACACTGTTTAGGTAATTCTTATCATGAAGCAAGCCTGTGGATTCATCTATCTTTGTACGAAAAATGGAAATCATGACGCTGGTCTCTGCCATGTTCCTTGCTGGTGGGCAGAACAGGAGGATGGCTGTCTTCAAGGATGTCCACGGACCTCTAAGGCCATGAGTCTGCGCCAATAATCAAAATTCCTAAAGAGGCTACTGACAACCTTTCGGCGGGGGAAGATATGTCGCCCTCAGTAAGCGTGATTTTCTGGTATCTGTTAGGTTGTGATGAGTGAGTCACGGATACATTATCTCGCATCAGTGGCTGGAAACTGATCTGGGAGACATGGGAGCAGGTAAAGGAGAGAGCATCGGGGAGGCACAGAAGGGACCTGGGGTAGAGGTGGATGGGGAGGACCAGGCAGTCAGCCCGGAGTAGGGGAACAGGGGCTCATCACGTCGCAGGCAGGAGTCGAGGAGGCCACCAGATTCAGAAGGGCCACTGGCATCGTCCTCTTAGAAAGTCACTTAACACGTCAGCATCTGGCCTTGTCCCCTCACGCCCTGCTGTAAGGATGCACAGACTGAGTCCACCCAGTTCCCTGCCCCTCCCGGAGTAGATCTCAGCCCATCTCCTTCCTAAAGCTGGTTTTTACTTTTTGTGTGGAGGCTGAAGTCACCTCTTTCAAGGTCGTGAGTGGCTCCTGTAGACATTTTTTGGTTCACAGCATTGCCTGTACTTCTAGAGGCCTAAGTTCAAACTTTACAGAAGCCGAAGCAAAGTAACTAATATATGAAACATTCAGGAAAATCCTTGTAAAATCTCATTGTCTATTAACACAAGACAAAGCATGAACTTTCCCTCAGGTCACTTATTAACAACAGTGACGATACTTCTGGATCACAGAGAGCAAGCCCTTGGTCTTGGGGGAGGCTCCATGCAGAAAGGGGTCAGTGGGTAGGTGAGAGGCGAAGGGGCTTCTTGAGGTTATAAAGCCGTTCCTCTCATGGGTACAGGGATGGAGCAGGAGGGCCCAGTGAGAGGAAAGGGGAAGTAACTCAGGAGAACCACTGGACCCTGGAGGTCTCTGCATCCTTCCCCTCCTAGTGCTATGAACTTAGGCATTTCCCCTGAGCCTCAGTTTACTCATCTGTAACATGGGTATCCTGCAGGGGTACTGTGAGGCTGAAGGCAATTATGCACAGAAAGGGCTCTGGGCAGAGAAGGTTTTCAGTGAATGTTTGTTAAAGAAAAGTTTCATTCCATTTGGGATGCTGGCAGGGCTGCAAGACAGCCCAGCATGTTGCTGGAGTGGTCAGAAACGACCCAGCTAATCTGAATGATCCAGAAAGATCTGGAAGCACTCTCTTCCTCCCGACTCCCTCAGAACACTGTCCACCTGCTACGGAGAAAACCCTCCGTGCACAGCTCTGTTACAGGAAGGCTAAAGACGTAACTTGGTAGTGTAAGGAAAAGGAACCTTGGACGTGAGTTTGAGTGAACTGCAGGAGTTGGTGATGGACAGGGAGGCCTGGCGTGCTGCACTTCATGGGGTTGCAAAGAGTCAGACACGACTGAGCGACTGAACTGAACTGATGCACGCAGAGTCTTCAGTCCTGTCCAACACTGTGCGACCCTACGGACTGTAGCCTGCCAGGCTTCCCTGTCCACAGCAAAGCCCTAAGTGTTTAATACTTCATGATGATGAACTCATTAATAAACTCTGTCCCGCCTTTTATGCTCTTCAGAGCACCAAGAACCCACCCTTGGAGACCCGCTCATGATAATACAAAGTTGTGTCCGACTCTTAGCAACCCCATGGACTGTAGCCCACCAGGCTCCTCCATCCATGGGATTTTCCAGGCAAGAGTACTGGAGTGGGGTGCCATTGCCATCTCCGAATACAAAGTTACAGTTAACAGGGACCTAAGCGCGTGAAGAATCTGATGGAGTCCTGTCACATGCACAATCTTGTTTTGAGATCTCCACGAGCCGGCGATACCATCAGGGTCAAGCCCTACTTGCTCCAGTCCCTTGTGAACAGAGGACGATATCCGAGGGTCTTTAAATTAAGGGAAATAGATCCTCTTCTAATTTCCACCTCTCTCTCTCTTTTTTCTACCTGATGAACTATCTTCTGGCACTATTTACACCGAGGAGACGTCTCTGCCATTTAGCTTCAACATAAAGGAACGGCTTATTTGAAACAGAAGTTGTGACTTCTCCTTTTATCCCTGACTTAAGTGGAGGACACAGCATCTTTTTACATGTCTTTGTAGTGGAAATTATATAAATATGCACTCAATGTGGTTTGATGGGTTGAGGACCCCTGTGAAATGCAGAAAAGGAATCCACTCTGAAGGCTTGTACATTGCCTCTTCAGATAGGGTTTAAACTATCAATTTTTTAAAACTCTCAATTTGGCATCTCTCGTAGGAGTAAAAGCCACTCCAACTTGTTTTTTTAAAATAAGACCGTCAGATTCAGTCTGAAGGATTCACTGGGAACTACTGGACTACACAGAACACTTTGAGAATTATTGATCTGAAGATCCCATTTGATTATCAATTCTATTAAGCTTGGGTATTGAGTTTATAATGATATCTTTTAAATTTGCTGTTACTATGGGATAAGGAAAAAGAATCCCTAGTGATATTTCTGAACGGGACGTTGTTCGTTCTTATTCATTTCTCATCCACTTATTGTCGTCCCGAAATTTCTAAGCAGGGTAAATATCGTAGCTACAATGAGTGAGACTCTTGAGAGTCCCTTGGACAGTAAGGAGATCAGCCAGTTAATTATAAATGAAATCAACCCTGAATATTCATTGGAAGGACTGATGCTGAAGCTCCAATACTTTGGCCACCTGATGCAAAGAGATGACTCATTGGAAAAGACCCTGATGCTGGGAAAGATTGAAGGCAGGAAGAGAAGGGACAATGAAGGATGAGATGGTTGGATGACATCACCGGCTCGATGGACATGAGTTTGAGCAAGCTCTGGGAGAGAGTGAAGGACAGGGAAGCCTGGCGTGCTGCAGACCATGGCTTTGCAGAGTTGAACACGACTGAGTGATTGAACAGCAACAGGAGTGAATAAGAGGAAACAGGAAACATGGGCTAAACGCCAATGTTGAATACGCAGGACATCCTAGTTTTGCGTGCTGGTCCATTCAGATATACGACACCACAGTGGTGACAAGCGCCTGGCACTTATTCCTGATGTAGCTTTGAATGACAACCCCACCCACACTCAGCCCCAGAGACTGTAGACCTCTCCTAGGATGGTGAGTTGAGAAAAACCCCAGAGGATGATGTGGGGAGCACAGTGGGCTAAAGGGGTCGGTGAAGAGGAAGGTTGCCTCTTAGGTACATCTGGGATGGCACTTTACATGTTTTCATTATGGTAAAAGCAGATAACATTAGAGCTACCCTTAACACAGTTTCAAGTCCTCAGTACAATTTGCTAGCTTTAAGCACAGACTTCTAAAATGTATTCACCATGCAGGGATAAAGAACAAGGTCCTATTGGACAGCACAGGGAACTATAGTCAACATCCCATGATAAACCATAATGGGAAAGTAAATGAAAAAGAAGGTATGTATATGTATAACTGAGTCACCCTGCTGCATAGCAGAGATTGGCACAGCATTGTAAATCAATGGTATTCTTCAATAAAAATAATAAAATTTAAAATAAAATAAACCCACCATAGATAACCAACAAGGACCTACTCTATAGAAAACAGGGAACTACACTTAATATTTTGTAATAATCCCAACCAGTAACACTGAAGAAACTGAAGTTGAATGGTTTTATGAAGACCTACAAGACCTTTTAGAACTAACACCCCCCAAAAAGATGTCCTTTTCATTATAGGGCACTGGAATGCAAAAGTAGGAAGTCAAGAAACACCTGGAGTAACAGGCAAATTTGGCCTTGAAATGCAGAATAAAGCAGGGCAAAGACTAATAGAGTTTTGCCAAGAAAATGCACTGGTCATAGCAAACACCGTCTTCCAACAACACAAGAGAAGATTCTACACATGGACATCACCAGACGGTCAACACCGAAATCAGATCGATTATATTCTTTGCAGCCAAAGATGGAGAAGCTCTATACAGTCAACAAAAACAAGACCAGGAGCTGACTGTGGCTCAGGTCATGAACTCCTTATTACCAAATTCAGACTTAAATTGAGGAAAGTGGGGAAAACCACTAGACCATTCAGGTATGACTTAAATCGAATCCCATATGATTATACAGTGGAAGTGAGAAATAGATTTAAGGGCCTAGATCTGATAGATAGAGTGCCTGATGAACTATGGAATGAGGTTCGTGACACTGTACAGGAGACAGGGATCAAGACCATCCCCATGGAAAAGAAATGCAAAAAAGCAAAATGGCTGTCTGGGGAGGTCTTACAAATAGCTGTGAAAAGAAGAGAGGTGAAAAGCAAAGGAGGAAAGGAAAGATATAAGCATCTGAATGCAGAGTTCCAACGAATAGTAAGAAGAGATAAGAAAGCCTTCTTCAGCGATCGATGCAAAGAAATAGAGGAAAAGAACAGAATGGGAAAGACTAGAGATCTCTTCAAGAAAATTACAGATACCAAGGGAACATTTCATGCAAAGATGGGCTCGATAAAGGACAGAAATGGTCTGGACCTAACAGAAGCAGAAGAGATTAAGAAGTGGCAAGAATACACAGAAGAACTGTACAAAAAGGATCTTCACAACCCAGATAATTATGATGATGTGATCACTAATCTAGGGCCAGACATCTTGGAAAGTGAAGTCAAGAGGGCCTTAGAAAGCATCACTACGAACAAAGCTAGTGGAGATGATGGAATTCCAGTTGAGCTGTTTCAAATCCTGAAAGATGATGCTGTGAAAGTGCTGCACTCAATATGCCAGCAAATTTGGAAAACTCAGCAGTGGCCACAGGACTGGAAAAGGTCCGTTTTCATTCCCATCCCAAAGAAAGGCAATGCCAGAGAATGCTCAAACTACTGCACAATTGCACTCATCTCACAGGCTAGTAAAGTAGTGCTCAAAATTCTCCAAGCCAGCTTCAGCAATAGGTGAACTGTGAACTTCCAGATGTTCAAGCTGGTTTTAAAAAAGGCAGAGGAACCAGAGATCAAATTGCCAACATCCACTGGATCATGGAAAAAGCAAGAGAGTTCCAGGAAAACATCTATTTCTGCTTTATTGACTATGCCAAAGCCTTTGACTGTGTGGATCACAATAAACTGTGGAAAATTCTGAAAGAGATGGGAATATCAGACCACCTGACCTGCCTCTTGAGAAATCTGTATGCAGGTTAGGAAGCAACAGTTAGAACTGGACATGGAACAACAGACTGGTTCCAAGTAGGAAAAGGAGTACATCAAGGCTGAATATTCTCACCCTGCTTATTTAACTTATATGCAGAGTACATCATGAGAAACTCTGGACTGGAAGAAACAAGCTGGAATCAAGATTGCCGGGAGAAATATCAATAACCTCAGATATGCAGATGACACCACCCTTATGGCAGAAAGTGAAGAGGAGCTAAAAAGCCTCTTGATGAAAGTGAAAGAGGAGAGTGAAAAAGTTGGCTTAAAGCTCAACATTCAGAAAACGAAGATCATGGCATCTGGTCCCATCACTGCATGGGAAATAGATGGGGAAACAGTGTCAGACTTTATTTTTTTGGGCTCCAAAATCACTGCAGATGGTGACTGCAGCCATGAAATTAAACGACACTTACTCCTTAGAAGAAAAGTTATGACCAACCTAGATAGTATATTCAAAAGCAGAGACATTACTTTGCTGACTAGGGTCCGTCTAGTCAAGGCTATGGTTTTTCCTGTGGTCATGTATGGATGTGAGAGTTGGACTGTGAAGAAGGCTGAGCACCGAAGAATTGATGCTTTTGAACTGTGGTGCTGAAGAAGACTCTTGAGAGTCTCTTGGACTGCAAGGAGATCCAACCAGTCCATTCTGAAGGAGATCAACCCTGGGATTTCTTTGGAAGGAATGATGCTAAAGCTGAGGCTCCAGTACTTTGGCCACGTCATGCGAAGAGTTGACTCATTGGAAAAGACTCTGATGCTGGGAGGGATTGGGGGCAGGAGGAGAAGGGGACGACCGAGGATGAGATGGCTGGATGGCATCATGGACTCGATGGACGTGAGTCTGAGTGAACTCCGGGAGATGGTGATGGACAGGGAGGCCTGGCGTGCTGTGATTCATGGGGTCGCAAAGAGTCAGACACGACTGAGCGACTGAACTGAATAAGGGAAAATAATTTGAAATATGTATATATACATTTGTATAATTGAAGTACTTCGCTGTATTCCTGAAACTGACACAAAATCGTAAATCCATTACACATGAATAAAAAATAAAAATGACGGGCTTCCCTGGCAGTCCAGTGGTGAAGACTCTGTGCCTCCACTACGCTGGATGCAGGTTTGATACTTGATTGGAGAAATAAGATCCTGCATACTGTGCAACTTGGCCAAGAAAAAGTTACAAAAAGAAAACGTACTCAACTTGCTAAGTGAAGCTTTATGCCCACCGAACGGCAACCCTCATTTTCCCTCTCTCTTCCCCGACAACTACGATTCTACTTTCTAATTCAACCAGTTTCCTGTTTTAGATCCCTCCTATAAACTGTCCTGTGATTGACTTATTTCACGATGTCCTCCAGTTTCTTCCATATTGTAGCACAATCACATTCCATTCATGTTTTAAGGCTGAAGAGTACTTCACTGTCTGGAGGGACCGCATTCCCTTTATCCCTTCTTCCAGCAAGGGACACTGAGTAGCTTCCGTCTCTCGGCCACTGTGAATAACGCTACCACGAGCATGAGTGTAGATATCTCTTTGTGATCCTGTCTCCAATTCTTTGGGATAAACCCTCAGAAAAATAGGATGGCAGAATCATGCGGCAGATCTATTTTTCCTTTTCAGAGGAGGCTCCATGTTGCTTTGCACAGCAGTGACGCCATCAACTTCTGAACTAACAGTGCCCACGTGTTTGCTCTTCCATCTCTCATCTTTTGGGGCCTTGAAATTGGCTGAAGGGCATTGTTGCCTCATCCTTCGGGTGCCAAAGGGAGATGGACTGACCTTCTAAAAGTCAAGGGCAGACTGTGGGCAGCTGACAGCTAAAACCAAGTTTTACACATCCTTTGGCTCTGGAGATCACACACCACAATGAATAAATGGAGGAGTCCAGCTGTTGTTCCTCTCTACAAATGGCCTCACGTGCCTTATACGTGAGAAAACAGCATCAACTATGGATTTTTCTGAGCAGAGGCTCCTGAGGATGTCCATGTAAGATCCATCCCATGACAAATTGGAAATAGGAACCTGCATTTACTGGCGTATAGTCGGGAACTAAGCCAGGTCTCTATGCCCCATGGGGTGAAATATGCGAGAGATGCTTAAGTTTTCAACACCTGTGAAGTCACTGGAACGCCCCTGCAGCCAGATCCCTGGGTCTCTGCAGTAAGTGATCAGCAGAACGAACACAGGGGTCCCTCCCTCGCTGGTGTCTTTCTCCTGTGAACTGAGATGCACCTTCCCTTTCTCCGTCTTCCCTGATCGTCTGCAACCCCGATGCTTAATCCTTGGATCATCATTGTGCATCCCTCAACTCAGGTTCCCCACAGGACAGAGTTTCTCGTTTCAATATTTCAAATAACTTCTGGTTTCACTGGCAAGACACCTCTGGGTCTTAGGGGAGCTTCTTGAAGACCATCTCGCAGCACGGAATGCAGTTTGCTACCAGGTCCTGTCTCCCCACCGGCCCTTCTCCTGCCCCTGACACCAGGCAGCCCAAGGCCCCTGCCGCTCCTCCCCCTGAATTCCGTGTCATCCCACCTCCAGGGCAAGTCCTGGGTGCAGCCCTGTGCAACTGGGAAATACTCCGAATAGAAGACATGGTTCCAGGCATGTTTATGCGCCGCAACAGCTGTGGCTTGATCATTTCACTTGCTTATTCATGAGAGGTGGATATTAACAACTGTCTTCCAAATCTAAGGGCTAATGGGACCAAAATTGAAAGGTTGCTTACAAACACTGCTTGCTAATCAAAGTCGAAGTATGACTGGCTCCCCTGAGAGAGGGTGGACGAGGCCTGCTGGGAAATGAGGAAATCCAACGGCCTGGGGAAAGAGATTTGTCTCTGCAGGCAGACGAACCTGTGTTTAAATCCTGACATGGGTAACATCAGAGGAGTGAATAAATATCTTTGTTCCTTGAATATCAGTGTATTATTCATAGACTGGGTAAAATGAAATCTGCCATAGAGAGATGGTACAGATGCTATGATTACTAATGAGATTTTTATATGAAGTGACACACACACTCACACACACTCATACACTCACACATACACACATTCACACACATCAACACACACACTCATGCACACATAAACACACACACACAGCCTGTAGTAACTCTAAACCAGTAAGAATTTCCTTTCCTTCCCCAGCTTGTCTTACAGTAAAAGGGGAAAATGTCAATCAACATTTTTCTATTTTATCGCTGGTTGGAAGCAATGACATCTTAATAGTGGAATTAAAAAATCTGGAAAGCTGAAGAAAATTTAGATACTCCATCATGAAAGAAGTTGAGGTTGAGAGGTCATGTGATTGCTCAGAATCAGATATCTAACATGCATGCATATGTCTATATATATATGTAATATGAACATTATCTACGTAGATGTATGACATATGTTGTATATACTCTCTGGAAGGAAACTCTTTTTTTCTTAATTTTTTTGCAGATTCTTTTCAGAAAACTGCACATACGAATGCATTTTTATAAAAACCAGAAAAAGGATGAAAGGTTTGAGTCATTTCTTGTTCATGATACAGTTATTCTGAAATCAAATTCTTCGTAAAAATGCTAACAATTAAGGAGCTAATCAGACATTGCAAAAGGCCTCTTCTGTCATCAAATTGTTAGGCTGATGTTAACTTCCTCTGGCTACTGCTAGGAATCTTTTTTGTAGTTGATTAATTTTGGTAAATTCTGAAATCTAACTCGGTACACTGGGGACAGCTGAGATTTCCATTTGCAGAAAGAGAACTATTGAAGTTGTCAGAGTTAAACAAGGAATCTGGGAACGTACTGATAATGTTGTTCAACGCACAAAGCAAAATTTAAAAGTTAGGTCTTAATTTAACGTCATGTTTTATGGAAGATGAAGCTTTGCAGTCGATTGGAGTAGCCTGGGGACCAATTCAGGAACGTTTAAAGTACACAGTTTCATCAAAGTTTGGTTATATTGTTACCTGGGGGCACAGAACTTAGCAGTCACCCTGGATGCCTCGCGTTTTCTAACTTGCAGTGTCTTGTCGCGTGAATGTGACACCTCAGTACCTCTTAGTACTGCCTGCCTCTCTCCACCTTAACCATCAGCCTCGTGGCCCAAGCTGTCCCCAGCCTGGGCACCGAGGTGACCGCTGCGCTCCTCCATCACCTCCGCGCCGTCCCTCCTCCTCACTGTTCCCCACTCCCCCAGGGAAGCGTCTTTTCTACCTGCAGCCCTGGCACCGCCCCCACCCGACTACTCTCCCAAGCACTTGTCACGGGTTCCCACTGCTCCTAGGATGAGGTCAAGGTCTGTAGCGTGGCCCATGGGACCTGGGCCCTCCGGTCCACCCTCTCCCCTTCCAACACTCAACCTGATCCCACCCCACACAGGGCTTTACAGCTTCTTTCTGCCTAGAACACTCCTCCCACCCCGTTCCCCTATCTCAGTCGCCCTTTAGGTCCCCGTTTTCACTTGGCTCCTCAGGGCAGCCAGGTTAAATTTGTGATCGCAGGGCCTTACCCGCGTCCCACGGCGCTCAGGACGCGGGTCACGGCACAGTTTTAATAACACGTTTGTTTGTGCAGTCACAGTCCACTCTTACCCCACTCTGACGCTACGTCGTCGGTTCTGTGTGTGCTCTGGAGCTCAGCACCAGGGGAGGCTGAGTGCAAATGGATGAACGGATGCCAGGACACGCATCCGTTTATCATCTGCAGTCGGGCACGGTGCCCTGGTGAGCTGTGCCTCTGCCTGTCCTTGGTCGGTCTCCTCTCACTGACCAAGAGAAGTCTCTCTCTGATGCTTAGCTTGAGGCTGGGGTTCTCTGACAGGAGGAGGAGCAGCCTCTGATTATGCAAATATGTACAAAGCCTACAGGAGTGGAAACCAAAGCTCTTCTCATCAGCACTCAACTCTGCCGTTGCTCACTCACTCAGCTGTGTCTGAATCTTTGCAACCCCGTGGACTGCAGCACACTAGGCTTCCCTTTCCTTCACCATCACCCAGAATTCGCTCAAACTCATGTCCATCGAGTCAGTGATGCCTTCCAACCATCTCGTCCTCTGCCATCCACTTCTCCTCCTGCCCTCAATCTTTCAAAGCATCAGGATCAATTCTAGCTCTCCAGGTTTCACCATGGGCTCCGCAGCCTCACCTAATTACTTCCAGTTTTCTCACGGATTATCATTTGATGAATAACTGTACAGTATGATTTAGTATTTACAGAAGGGGTATGAAGTCCCAGATGATGAAAAACAACAATAAACAAAGCCTTTCCCACACCCTGCAAGGTCAGGACATCATGGCTCTCATCAAACAAGTCATCAAAGGTTCCTGTTGAGCCCATCCATATGCCTTTAACCCTAGCCTAGATCTTGTCAACAAACAGCCAGAGATGCGTGAGGCAGATGAAGACATGGCAGATTTAAAAAGCAGGAAATGGGACTTCCCTGGGGGCCCAGCAGCTAAGATTTCGTGCCCCCAATGCAGGGGGCTCAGGTTCAACCCTTGGTTAGGGAACCAAATCCCACATGATGCAACTAAGCGTTTGTATGCTGCAAATAAAGATCCTGAACACAGCGGTGAAGACTGAAGACCTGGTGTGCAGGAACGGACCCAGCGCAGCCAAGTAAATGAATAATTTTTTTAAAGTGGGAAATGGAGCAAAATCCACTGAAATCCGCTGAAAGATTCCCCTCTCCTGCAGGGTGGTGCTCAGTCGTGTCCAACTCTTTGCAATCCCAAGAACCGTAGCCTGCCAAGCTCCTCTGTCCATGAGATTTCCCAGGCAGGAATATTGGAGTGGATTGCCATTCCCTTCTCCAGGGGCTCTTCCCGACCCAGGGCTCGAACCTGCGTCTCCTGCATCGGCAGGTGGCTTCTTTACCACTGAGCCACCTGGGAAGACCCGTTGCAGGGTACATTGCTACATGTTATTTTGAGTCTTTCGATCCTTCTCTGCCCAACTCAGCTGTGAAGAGCTGTGAACCACAGGGGACAGGATGGATGTTGCTCTGTAAGCAGGAGAAGGTGGGGTTTGAATTGTCCTCTGGAAATGAGCACGATTTGGTTTGTGGGAGGAAGAGACGGGTCCACAGTCATAGGTCAGGAGTGGGGACTGAGAGATGAAAACGCATAGAGAGCAAATACTTATCCAACAAAAGGCCAAGCTGTGCAAATGCTGGGGTTGGGATTCAAGGAGACAAGAAGGAGGGGGTCACGTGACATGTGGTAGAGACTCTCCCCCAAAGATTTTCTGTCCCGGGGGTACCTCATCAAGCATAGTAAAGGTGTTTCCTTTTTTTCCCCTAACTCATTTAGGGAAAATTAAATTAAATTCTCAGTTTATCATGAATTCATATGCCTTTTATTTTAATAATACAAACTAGGGATGCTATAATATGACCATTATCTCTGAAAAGGGCTTGGCCAGCTTCCAACCTTCTTCATCCACCTCTATTTCTAATTCCGCGGAGGTTAACAGCAATCCACAGATGTCTTTGCATGACCGGCTCCCCCGGAATGAAGAGAGGATCTGGAAATCTCAGAGAGTAATGAAGTCATTATCATAATGATGTTAATAAAATTTTCAGTAGTTAAGTCACCTTTCTGTGATTTGCTGCTCAAAAAAGGCTAAGCCACTGAGTCAGAGGCTTAAAAAGGTCTTTATTACAAAAGTAATAAAGAAAGAAAGAGCAGATGAGAGAAGGTGGCCGGGATGAGAACAGGAACCGCTGTGTCCATGCTGGGCATCTAGCCAATGCTCTCCAAAGCCAGCTTTCAATGGAGACCTGCACGTGCCGTCTATACCTAGGCTGAGACCCTACAGACCCGGAGACCACGAATTCAAGACCAACCACCGTAAGGACCGATCACCCATCCCGCCCCAGCACAGAGTCCCTGGGGTCTCAAGCAGCCCAGGTAAGACTTGTGCATGGAAGCCTTCACACTAGACCCTGTAAAGACTTGGGCACCTTTTTTTTTAGGACTTACCAGCTCTGGCTGTATAAATCAAACCTGACAAACTAGGGCTTGAAACATATCCCCTAGAAGACCCAGATATAAGGCCAGGTGGGTTTCAACACAGGTTCCTGACAACCTACAGTAAGACCCACGTAATACTTCCCAGCAGAACCAAGGAAGGAAACAGGTCTGTGCTGGGTGCCCTTTGCTTAAGAAAGTAGGCAAGGAAATAATAGTAAATAATGGTTTCAAAAGACTCCAGTAAAACAGCGGAAGTGTTGAACAAAGACTCTTCAATGCGTAAGCATCAGTTACCTTGAAAGCTCTCCCACCCTTGAGAGTGCCAGATAAAGGAAGTGCTCATGTGCGTGTGTGTATGAGCAAGTTGACGTGTGATCCACAGTCTCAGTGGAATCAGATGGTACCCAAGTTGCAGGGAGTGGGGTGCCATAATTAAGTCTGTTTGCTGAGCAAAGAAGTAGCTGCTGGTGAATATCTTTCTGAAATGCCTAATTCCCATTCTTTAGTAGTAGGTGGGTTTGGTGAACTGAATTTTATCTTTGTTAGAGATGAAGAGTCTGGGGGCATCCTTCTGAAGTAGTGGCTTCACTATCCTGGGGAGGAAGGTCAAGGAGACAAACAACTGGCATGACAGTACAACTAAGATAAGAATTTAAGCAGATTTCTTTCCTGCCATTCCACTGCCTTCTAACACTGCCTGAGTGGAAAATCTTAGGAAGTAAAATTTCAAAACAATAAAGATTTAATGTACCAAGAATTCGGCAAAGGACACGTCCCCCAGTATAGACCCAGCTGGGAAACTCACACATGCACAGCTCTTCAAATATGTGTTGCTGCAGTCACTAAGTCCTGTCTGACTCTCCTGTGACCCCTTGGACTGCAGTTTGCCAGGCTCCTCTATCCGTGGGGTTTCCCAGGCAAGAACACTGGAGTGGGCTGCAATTTCCCTCTCCACGGGATCTTCCAGACCCAGGGATTGAACCTCCATCTCCTGTGTTAGCAGGCGGATTCTTTACGGCTGAGCCACCAGGGAAGCCCCTCACTATATGTAAAAGTGAAAGTGAAGTTGCTCAGTCGTGTCCGACTCTTTGAGACCCCACGGGCTGTGGTTTACCAGGCTCCTCTGTTCGTGGGATTTTCCAGGCAAGAGTACTGGAGTGGGTTGCCATTTCTTTCTCCAGGGGATCTCCCCAACCCAGGGATGGAACCCAGGTCTCCCGCATCGCAGGCAGATGCTTTACTGTCTGAGCCACCAGGAAAACCCCTCAGTATCTGTATAGAGATGCAAATTTCTGATGCCCTTAAGTCAAAGAATTCATTCACTCAATTCTGGCACCTCTTTTGGGGGGACAATCCTCTAGTTTTGGCTCATCCACTGGGAATGAGAGATGCCTATCTATAGTTAAAGTACATATGTTTGCATTTTTGGCCCTGCTGTTTAATAGAAAAGTGATTTATAACAGCGGATTGGCAGTGACAGATTCTGTGGCGGGGCCGGGGACTGCTTCCAGATGAGCTGAAAGATGGTTTCTGAGCGTGAATTATGTTTCTGCATGTAAACAGGAAGACACGGAAGATGATGAATCATCTCCTACCATCTCTTAGTGCAGAACTGCAGACTATATAATTTAAAATTTACTGCCAGCAACACCCATATAATGTGACCAGGCACAGAGAGCCTACCGAATATTAATACATTAGGAAACAAAAGCTGTATAAAGGTTTCCTGTAACTGACAGAAAGCCCGTGAGTAATCCACCCTTCCACACATTAGGTCACCTGGAGGTGAATACGTATGCTGCGGCCTTAACCCTCAAGGAAACCAATGAATTAGCTGAAAAATCTGGTTTAATATTAATATGATATGTCAATTTCTTTGGAAGATAAAGTTGACCTGTCATAGCTCTTTGAAGGTAATCTCTAAGTCTGGGCAGTTTAGCTGTGATCGTAATTGTACTAAGAACTGTTTGACTTGGGTGGGTCCTCTGGGAGGGCACCCAGTGTGTGAATCAGGAAAGTAGCATCCTTGGGATAATGGTGCTTTCTGCATCTCTTCTGCTTCTTTTGATAAAAGCGAGTGGCTGGACTGCCCAGGACCCCAGCTGACCCTCCACCCCAAAGGTATTAGAAATGCAAAATCCATCTCAGCACATGGCCTGGGGTAATTTGTTTTCTGTTGATAAGATGAGAAAACCGACAGTGGATGGATTTTAAATGTGAAGTGCTTTCTTGATTTATTTTCCTTTTTTTTTTTTTAATATTAATTACATTCTGGGTGTTCAGAGAAATAAACTTGAATACCCAGTAAGCTGCCGCAGAGAATGCGCAATGAATCACAATGAACTCCTTTCCACCAGGCCTCGCCCCGCTCCCTCTGAGCCCACGTGCCTTTGGTTCCTCAGCCCCGGACCCTGAGACCGAGGATCCAGTGGGCAGTCTGTGGATGAGCTGTGCCCTCGATCCTGTCTGCTTCCTCCGCAGTCACATGGATGCTCTTAGCTTCTTCTCCCAAGCTGGAAGGAGACAATGAAAACCACAAAGGGCGTCCTTGGCCCTGCGGTCCATGGAAGAGAGAGACGAGGTGGGAACTCAGGTCCTTGAAGCTCTGGGCGTCCAGCACCTCTGAGTTTCCCTAACAGACCTTTCTCAGCTCATGCAAGCCTTGGGGAGTACAAATTGGTTATAGATACATTTGTTTTGGGGGCTTCCCTGGTTGTTCAAGTGGTAAAGAATTTGCCTGCAATGCAGGAGACAAGAGTTCGATCCTGGGGTCGGCAAGATTCCCTAGAGAGGAAACGGCAACCCACTCCAGTATTCTTGCCTGGAAAACCCCATGGTCAGAGTAGCCTGGCAGGCTGCAATCCACGGGGTCTCAAAGAGTCAGACACGACTTAGTCACTAAAAACAACACTCGGTTTTAAGAACTATGTATCTGTTTACAGCTTATAGGCTTTTATCTTTTCAGAAAATGCAACCTTCTGAAAGTTCCTAAACAAAATTGAGGGTAATTCTGGTGGTCAAAATGGAATCTTATTGGCCCATGTATACATTAACATTTCAGAGAGATAGCTTGCGGTTGGTTGGCAAAAGATCTTAACACTTTAAATTTGAGCTTCTATTCCAGCCAGTTCTACCCTTTTTATGTAAATGAGGGTCAAATAATTTGCAGTTCCAACAAAACCAACATTTGGAAGCTCCCAGGACCCAACTCACTTAAATGTGCTGACATGGTTTTAGGGCCTGAAATTGTTTATTGGATGGAATAACTCAGAAGTCAAGGGCTGATGTGAATAGCTGCAAACCTCAAACAGTTATTCCTGGGAACATCACAACCTCCTTAACCTGTTTATGTCTGTGCTTTTGCCAAAAGGAATCTACCTGGAATACTGATCAAATGATAATTTGAGAGCTTCTTCTTCTTTTATTTTTTTTAAATTCAGTTTCCTTAAGGTGAGGCTGGTGTTTCAGTCTTTACAAGGTAAGGGTTTTTATTCCCATTTTCTGGGAAGGGAGACTTCCTAATACAGAACGTGGATCAGAATCAGTACAGGTCTCATGGGCTTCCTTTGTGGCTCAGATGGTAAAGAATCTGCCTTCAAGGCAGGAGACTGGGGTTCGATCCTTGGTTTGGGAAGATCCCCTAGAGAAGGGAATGGCAATCCACTGCAGTATTCCTGTCTGGAGAATCTAGAGGGCTCCAGTCCGTGGGGTCGCAAAGAGCTGGACATGACTGAGTGCCCAACACATTCCTCTGTTCCCAAATACTTCCTTGGGGCTTTTTTCTGTTTCTCCTTCTGAGAGGGTTTTTGCTTCCATGGTTAAATCACTAAGGCAGATTGAATTTAGCTGAAGTGTGAAGTCTTAACATGTGAAGTCTGTAATTTGGCAAAAAACAACAATGTCACAAAAGCTTGAACTCTGCTGAAACATCGTCATAGTCATGTGATGCAGGGAGTACGGGGGCCGTCTGTGAGAGTGAGGACATGCTTCTCCCGGGAGGCGTGCCCCTGCGGGCTGGCACTGCTCTTCGGGGTGGCAGGAGGAGAGAACGGCCCTCGCTAGTTTGTAATGTGAAAAGGACCCTCCTTTCAAAACAGGAGTCATGATAGCCCTTCCTCCGGATGAAGACAGATTGCTCAGACTCCTCGGGCCCTCGACACAGGCTCCCCTCGCCCCTCCCCGAAGTCACAGGCTTCTGCGGCTCCTGCCCTGGGCCCAAGTGTGATCTCTGTCCCTAGAAGCTGGCCCTTCCAGATACCCCAGACATTCCAAAACACCATCTTAGGATCTTCACATGGCAACACGCTTGAATTTGCGTTCTCGAGTGAGAGTCACAGTCCACTGTGAGTGTGTGTGTTTAGTCACTCAGTTGTGTTTAACAATGTTGTGACCCCATGGACTGCAGCCCGCTAGGCTCCTCTGTCCATGGGATTTTCCAGGCAAGAATATTCGCGTGGGTTGCCATTCCTTCTCCAGGGGGCTCTTCCCAACCCAGGGATCGATCCCGGGGCTCCTGTGCTGGCAGGTGGACACTTTACCACTGTGCCACCTGGGAAGCCCGTTACTTTCCCAGGAAGAGAGATTTTGTGGAACTAGCCAGCGAGACGGCTGGTGGTCAAGAGCTGTGGGCAGAGACGGTCCAGCGGCCCACGTGGAGGGTGTCCTAGAGGCCACCTGCCCCCTCAGGCCCCTCCTCCCGGTGTCTCCGGGCTCCCCACGGTTCCCATGAGGCTTCCGGTGCCGAGCAGCGTTGCGTCCTCCCATCCAGACGTGCGCAGTTGCTCAGTTGTGTCTGACTCTTTGCGACCCCGTCGACTGTAGCCCGCCAGGCTCCTCTGTCTGTGGGATTCTCCAGGCAGGAATACTGGAGTGGGTTGCCATTTCCTCCTCCAGGGGATCCTCCTGACCCAGGGAACGGACCTGAGTCTCCTGCATTGGCAGGCGAGTTCTTTACCACTGTGCTGCCTGAGAAGCTGTCCAGATGTTCAGAGATGAACTGGCTGCCGAGTGGACATGTCCCGACAGGCACTCGGCACTGTGAGCGTTTCCAGCAGCAAGAGGGAAACAGGGGGACTGGGCAAGCACGTCTGTCTACGGGACCCAGGACCGGATCTGCTGTTGCCCCCTTATATTAAAGGCAGTAGGTGCCATGAGCGTAAGGTGGATCTACCCGGTTGTTTTATTGGAAGCTTGAGCAGTTCAGTCTCATGTTCAGAAAACTCTCCAGAACCGCCCGCCCTCATCACATGGCTCAGCTGTAATCAATCAAAGAACTCAGGAAACAAGTCGGGGCTGAAGTGTGCCGGCCAGCATCTCCTTTCAACGTGAATGAATCACCTGGGATCTCGTTAAACATAGATCCAGAGTCAGCCTGCCTGGGGATGGAGCTGGACACGGCACTTCTAAAAGGCTCGCAGGGGATGCCCAGACGCTGGTCCATGAGGCTCTTCGCAAAAGCAGTGGGGCTGCTCCCCTTCTGCCAAGACAAACCGATGGGGGAGACAGGACCTTGACAGTGAAAAGCAGACCTCAACTGGCTTCCCAGAAAGGAGCTCTGACTAAGTGGCTAAGTCACTCAGTCGTGTCCGTCTCTGTGCGACCCCATAGACGGCAGCCCACCAGGCTCCCCTGTCCCTGGGATTCTCCAGGCAAGAACACTGGACTGGGTTGCCATTTCCTTCTCCAATGCATGAAAGTGAAAAGTGAAAGGGAAGTTGCTCAGTCGTGTCCAACTCTTCGCGACCCCATGAACTGCAGCCTACCAGGCTCCTCCATCCATGGGATTTTCCAGGCAAGAGTACTGGAGTGGGGTGCCATCACCTTCTCTGGAAAGGAGCTCTAGTTACGACTATTCTTTATTCTTTTTTTTTTTTTTTAAATTGAAGTATAAGTGGGCTTCCCTGGTGGCTCAGAGGTTAAAGCATCTGCCTCCAATGCGGGAGACCCAGGTTCAATCCCTGGGTCGGGAAGATCCCCTGGAGAAGGAAATGGCAATCCATTCCAGTATTCTTGCCTGGAGAATCCCATGGACGGAGAAGCCTAGTAGGTTACAGTCCACGGGGTCGCAAAGAGTGGGACACGACGGAGCGACTCCACCTCACCTTATAACCGATTTACAATGTCCTGTTAGCGTCCGTTGTACAGCACAATGGCTCGGATTCTTTTCCTTATTAGTCACTAAAGGACAGTGAGTATAGTCCCCTGTGCTACATAGCAGGCCCTTGTTGGCTTTCTACTTTATGTGGGTGCATGCTCAGTCCTCAGTCGTGTCAGACTCTTTGCGGCTCCATGGGCTGTACCCCGCCAGGCTCCTCTGTCCATGGGGTTTTCCAGGCAAGAATACTGGCGTGGGGTGCCATTTCCTTCTCTGGGAGATCTTCCCGACCCAGGGATCAAACCAGAGTCTCCTGCATCTCCTGCGTTGGCTGGTGGATTCTTTACCATGGAGCCACCTGGGAAGCCCCAATCTGTAAACCCCATATTCCTAATTTACCCCTGTACCTTTGGGAACTATATGTGTGTTTTCCATGTCTGGGGATCTATTTCTGTTCTGTCAATAAGTTTATTTGCATCTTTTGTCTCAGATTCCACACATAAGTGACATCACATATTTGTTGCTCCTCTGACTTATTTCCCTTAGCATGCTAATCTTTAGTTCAAACTATTTGCAGATTCAAATAGATACATGCACTCCAATGTTCACAGCAACACTGTGTACAATAGCCGAGGTATGGCAGCAACGGCAACAGACGTTAAGAGTAAGCCCGCAGGTGAATGGAAAAAGAAGACGTGGTACATATCCACACAATGGAATATCACGCAGCTGTACTACTGTAGGAGCATCCACACACCAAACTGTCTCATTTCTACAAGTCTCCTTAAAACCACCCGAGTCTCCTTGCCCCCACTTCAAACGTTTAACAGTACTGACAAGGCTAATGCTTATTAAGCTGCTCCATAGACCAGCAAAGAGCTCATCTGAGCCTCATCACAACACTCGCTGTTGTTGATGTTTAGTCGCTAACTCATCTCCAACTCTTTTGTGACCCCACGGACTGTAGCTCCCCAGGTTCCTCTGTCCAGGGGATGCTCCAGGCAAGAATACTGGAGCAGGTTGTCATTTCTTCCTCCAGGGGATCTTCCAGACCCAGGGATCAAACCTGAGTTTCCTATGTTGGAAGGCTGATTCTTTGCTCCTGAGCCACCAGGGAAGCCCCATAAGAACACTACAAGATACATACTTTGTCCTGAGGCAATAAAGGAGACAGAGCTTCTGGATTTAAGTGATTCGCTAATGAAGGCAGAAGTGGACATGGCATCTTAACCGGGGTGGGGCATCTGACTCAAAGGCCTGCACTCTTTCCTCTGCCCATCAAAGGGGCCACTTACCTATTTCAGGATGCAAATTTTTTTTCTTTCCAGCTGCCTGTCTAGTGAGTACCTATGATGTGCCAGGCATAGACTAAGGCTGGTTAATACTCTACAGAAAGGTCGTAAGGATCCTCGAGCACAGAAAGTCTTTTTCTGGAGGCCCTTCAGCAAAAGCACACTTCTTAAATCTCCATTTCAAACACTCTGATGTAAAAGAGCTGCTGGCTCAAGGCTTTGGTGGATAAATTGGGTTGCTGGAATTTTCAGAAAGCCTTTGGTCTTGAAATCCCTGTCCTTTAGAACCTAAACACTTACTTGAAATGTGCCAAGGGTGCTGACAGCTGCCGGGGCCATGACACCTTTTCAAATAAGCAGTGACTTTGTTCCTCATTAGCAGCGGTGCCTGCAAAGCTTAGAGTGTTTGCAGCCACCTGTCCTCAGGGGCTTCAGCTGGTTACCAGCTGCCCCTTAGAGGCACAATTTAGTTGCAGCAAAAGGAAGAAGTCAACGACCCTCAAAGACCGTCCTCCAGGAAGAGAGCTGCTTCTGCCTGGAAATGCAGAGAATTCCTTGGAAAGCTGAGGCCTTTGGTCTTCCTCTCGGGTTTTGCAGAGGCCCTGCACCTGGGCTGGTGGGCACATTGACAGGTGTATTTGAGGATCCATGGCCTTGGCTTCATCAGAGGGCCTGGAGGGGCCCTGGAAGACACACCGATGACTCGACATATTCACCGGACTGGAGAGGAGGATGTGGATTGGGCCACTAGTGTCGTAGTGGGAGAGTAGTGTGAGTCGCTCAGTCGTGCCCGACTCTCTGCGACCCCATGGACTGTAGCCCACATGGCTCCTCTGTCCACGGGATTCTCCAGGCCAGAACGCTGGAGTGGGTTGCCATGGCCTCCTCCAGGGGATCTTCCTGACCCAGGGATCGCACCCACATCTCCTGCACTGGAGGCAGATTCTTTACTATCTGAGCCACCAGGGAAGCTGGATACGAGCAGAGGGAGTTTCAGCTCCTAACTTCTGACAGCGCCATGTGGAACATGGCTGATGGAGACAGAGTGGTCGCGCCTGGTGGGCAGGGCGCTCAGGGGCAGGCAGCCACCTCCCTCGAGCTTTGGCAGCAGTCCCTGCGTTCGCAGGCTGGTGGCCCTTATTCCTCTCTGCCTGCGAGCTGGGCACAGACCTGAGGGAGGGACACGAGGGTCTCACAAGTGGGAAAGGAGGACAGCCTCAGGCAGGTGGCACTGAGCATCGGGAAATCAGAGACCAGAGGGCAAGGGCTCTGGGGTCCCTTCCAGCCCCTCTTGGAGTGTCTTGCTGGCACGTTTCCAGGGGCTTGGGGGGGAAGCTGGGTTGTCGGACTCCTCTGTGTCCCCAATGCACATGGCCCCATCACTTCCTGCAGAAATTCCTCACCAACACTGACATCGCAGACAGAAGCGGAAAAGGAGGGGCGTGGACTTGGAGACACAGGCCGGGCTCCGGGGCAGAGGAGCAACGGTGTGCAGCCATCATCGCCGGAGACACCTCCAGGGATTCTGTGGTTCTACCCAGCCCGTCCTCTGCCAGCCTTCAGGCCCCCCTCACCCCATCCCCTCCACGGATGTCTTTCCCCAAAGCCACATTCCAGAAACTTGGAGGCACAAGTCCCTGGAAGCTGTTTTTGGCTGTGTTTTCCAATTGTTAGACTGGGCTTCCCTTGTGGCTCAGCTGGTAAAGAATCTGCCTGCAATGCAGGAGACCTGGGTTCGATCCCTGGGTTGGGAAGATCCCCTGGAGCAGGGAAAAACTACCCACTCTAGTATTCTGGCCTGGAGAATTCCATGGACTGTATAGTCCATGGGGTTGCAAAGAGTCAGACACAAATGAGCAGCTTTCAGTTTCTAGTGGTTAGGGCGCTGAGGTCATCTGGTAAAAACAGCTAATTCCACTGCAGGCTTGTATCAGTTCAGGCATCATATCAAGGTCTTGACAGGCGCTAGCTCACACCATCCTCTTGATGCCATCGTGAGGTAGGCCCTGCTGCCATCACCATTTTACACTTGCCTCTAAGTCACTGGGTTTTTAAGAAGTAAAGTCTCATTTTTAAGAAGGTGTTTAAGGAGTAAAGTAAAATCTGAATTTCCAAAATATACAAACAGCTCATACAGCTCCAACAACAATAGCAAAACAATCAAAAAATGGGCAGAAGACCTAAACAGACATTACTCCAGCTAAGACATAGAGATGGTCAACAGGCACACGAAAGGATACTCAACATTGCTAATTATTGGGCTTCCCTGGTGGCTCAGACGGTAAAGCATCTGCCTGCAATGCGGGAGACCCGGGTCTGATTACTCCAGCTAAGACACAGAGATGGTCAACAGGCACATGAAAGGATACTCAGCATTGCTAATTATCAGACAAATGCAAATCAAATCTACAGTGAGTGCCTACCTCACACCGGTCAGAATGGCCGTGATCAAAAGTCTACAAACAATCAGTGCTGGAGAGGATATGGAGAAAAGAGAACGCTGTCCCACAGTGCCGGCGGGGATGTAAGTTGGGGGAGCAACTACGGAGAACGGTATGGACGCTCCTTTAAAAACTATAAACAGAGCTCCCGTCTGCTCCTGGGCACATACCTGAAGAAAACTATAATTCTAAAAGATACGTGTGCTCCTACGTTTATTCCAGCACTGTTTACAATAGCCAAGACATGGGGCGACCTGAATGCCCAGCATAGATGGATAAAGAAGATGTGGCCCATATGTACAATGGAATATGTCTCAGCCACAAAAAAGAATGAAAGAATGTCATGTGCAAGCCACGTGGATGGACCTAGAGGTTGTCATACTAAGTGAAGTCAGTCAGAAAGACAAAGACAAACACCGTATGTCATCACTGGCATGTGGAATCGAAAATACAACCCAAAAGAACCTATTTATGAAACAGAAACCAAGCCCCAGGACTAGACAACAGAACTGTGGTTTCCATGGGGGAGGGGAGCCAGGAAAGGGGTGGGGTGGGAGCCTGGGGCTAGCAGAAGCAGACTGTCTTATGTAGGGTGGATAGACAATGAGGCTCCACTGCAGAGCACAGGGGACCATATTCAGTGTCTTGTGATAAACCATCACGGAAAAGAATAAGGTGAGAACTCGGCTCTACAGCCTCATCCAGGGCTCAAGCTCTTCACCTGCAGTGACAGGTGACAGCTGTTCAGGCACCCTGGCAGGCCACGGACAGAGGAGGATTTGCTCAGGGAAGACCCCTGCAGCACCCCAAGACAGGATATCCACTGCAGTTACCCGTAGGCCCCATCTTGGATGACAGGACATCCATGTGGACGGGGAAGGCTTGAGGGAGGGCAGGGTCTTGAGCAGCCAGGCTGGCCCAATGAGGCATTTGCTAATGAGGCATCTGCTAATTTGTTAAAAGATAGACTTGAACCTTCTCAAGTCTATCTCCCTGTTACGATGACCTTTCTTCCAGCCCCTGGGGAGCTGGAGGGTTATAGGAAAAGAGAAGGAAAGGTCACTATTACTCTCTTCAATTACTCTTCACCACCATTTGGTTCAAAAATTGGAAACAGGTTTCTTGCTGTGAGGTTTTCTCAACCCAGCCAAACAGAGTAAAATCTGAAGCTATGGATATTTTCCAGGCAGAATTCTATAGCTCCTTGAAAAAGTCCCATTGCATTAGAGATGTGTATGCTGAGTCTAAATGCACATCCTATAATATCTGCAATCAATAGCCAATGGTCACTACCATCTACTGTCCAGCTCCACCCTTTGACAAGAAGAAAATGGGAAGTACAATCTTAACGTTTCCACCCGGGAACCACCAACAACCATTAGCATCTCAACAGCACCTGATGACTCTGGTGGAGTCCCGGGAACCACCAACAACCATTAGCATCTCAACAGCACCTGATGACTCTGGTGGAGTCCCGGGAACCACCAACAACCATTAGCATCTCAACAGCACCTGATGACTCTGGTGGAGTCCCGGGAACCACCAACAACCATTAGCATCTCAACAGCACCTGATGACTCTGGTGGAGTCCCGGGAACCACCAACAACCATTAGCATCTCAACAGCACCTGATGACTCTGGTGGAGTCCCGGGAACCACCAACAACCATTAGCATCTCAACAGCACCTGATGACTCTGGTGGAGTCCCGGGAACCACCAACAACCATTAGCATCTCAACAGCACCTGATGACTCTGGTGGAGTCCCGGGAACCACCAGCAACCATTAGCATCTCAACAGCACCTGATGACTCTGGTGGAGTCCCGAGCTGGCTTTCACAGAGAGCTAGAGGCAAAGATCCCTTTCTGCACTTCGAGTGAGAAGCGAGGGTCTTAATTCACGCTGGCTTCTACTGGGCTTCTCTATGCTCTCTACCTGCATGCCCGTGTGCTCAGCCATGTCCAACTGTTTGCAACCCTAAGGACTGTAGCCCGCCAGGCTCCTCCGTCCACGGGATTCTCCAGGCAAGAACACTGGAGCGGCTGGCCATGCCCTCCTCCAGGGGATCTTCCTGACCTGGGGTTCAGACCCAAGTCTCTCTGTCTCCTGCATTGGCAGGTGGGTTCTTTACCACTAGTGCCCCCTGGGAAGCCCCATACTTTCTATCTATGAGGATAGAAAACGAAGTCCAGTTTGTATCACTTGATCCTTTTCAACTAGATATGAAGAAGGGCTTTCTGGTTTCAAAGCACTCCCAATATCTGGGAATTCCTAGGGGAGTTGAATTTCACACCAGAGGCACCGCTACTCATTCTGTAAACTGGCAGATGGCAATCGGAGAAAAAAAGGAAAGCCACAGGAAGTCACACCCACCAGGACTTCCCAGGTGGTCCAGCGGTTAAGACTTCAGCTTCCACTGCAGAGGCCCTGGGTTCCATCCCTGGTTGGGGAGCTAAGGTCCTGTGTGCCTCTGGCCAAAAAACAAAACATAAATCGAAAGCTGTCGGGAGCCAGCGTGAGGAACTCCCCCCATGGCAAAGGTCATGAGGAAGGAGGCTTGGCGTACGCAAAGGTGTGATCAAGCCTCAGGAAACCCCCTGTTCCCGAGCATCTACCCCCAAAACCAGAGTACTTTACGGGGAGCTCTCCCCCATAACCATTTCTCTCAGAGAAGGAGTTAACTTGCAGCTCCAGTTAATAAAAATTCCTGGGCATGACAAGAGTGTTTCAACTTACGAACTCTGAAGGTTCTCTGGCCTGCCTGATCAGGCTCGTCCGGCCGCATGTGATTGTTTACAGCCTCCCAACCGTGAGAGGCACAGGATGCTTTAAAACTTTCTAAATACAGACTCTTTTGAGAAGTTAGAAGATCATTAGTATAGTATAGTGGGTTGATTAGGAATTATATTGGTGAAGGGTTTTTTCATTTGTCGTGCCAATAATTACTGCTAATTCCCTGCCCTGGGTGTGACAAGGATGTCTCAGGTCAAACTTCTCTGCTGACAGACTAGCTCGTGTGACAACCTCTCAACCATAAACAGCACAGAGAGTTTGGAGTATTAGCGTAGGGCTTTTTTCATTGATGAGTCAATGATTGCCATCAGGCCTCCATATCCTTAGGCACCTGGGAATATATTAATCAATGTATTTGGAATATAGAAAAGGAAATATAGTAGTTTTTGATGTTAGCAATACTAGACTCGAGTTAATGAATCTTCTCTTTTGTTATAGATCACTGTACTTTTTTATAAATCACTATAAATCACTATGCTATGTAAAAATGTAACTTTATCACTATCTTAAGACAAAATAGATCTTAAGGGGAACATTGGTGAAGGGTTTACATTTGTTGAGCCGATATTTGCTGCTAAATCTCCATATTCCTGCCCTTATAATGAATATAACTAGCATATAGGAGAAATAAGTATTAACCTTTAAGATTAATCATGTTAAACCTTAGGTTAAGTAAATTCCTTTCTTGATTGTAACTCACTACACCCTCACCCTATAGGAATGCAACTTTATTTGGAGGGTGGCGCCTGATTTAAGAAAAAATCACCCCAGGAAAAATAAGTTTTCTGGTTAACTGACCGACATCAGAAAGGGCCATAAAATGTCAGCAGACCTCATGGCTAGAAGATGATGTAAAAACCCATAAGACCTTTGTATAATTTTATATGAAGCACCTGATTGTGACAAGGGTCAGGTCTGCTGACCCCCATGTGACTCTGTATTCACCCTATGTATAACAAAAAGGGACATAAACAAACCTGAAAAATAAAGAAATCGGATCAGTTTCTGGAAAGACTGATTCCCCTGTGTCGTTTCTTTCTTGCTGCCCGTTTTCCTGGCTGAATTCCCATCTGAAATGTGGGTACTCACCAAGCCTGCTAATTCTGCCTGGGCTTCTGAGATCAGACCAGGGAGGCCTCAGTGCCTCCTCTCCTTTGGGAGAATGGAAAGACGCCTGTGGCCCACGTAGGAGGTGATTGGTATTCCATGTAAACCAGTCATTCAGCCTCTTTTTCTCCACTAATTTTCCTACTACACTCTCCGTTTCTAATCTCTCTCTATACCTGTAATTAAATAAATTTTTTCTGTTCCCACCTTCGAATCACCCTGGATCCACCGGGGCTGGACCCCGGCAGAAAGCAATATTGTAGCAAATTCAATAAAGACTTTAAAAATGGTCCACATTAAAAAAAAAAATCTTGAATAAAGAGTCATGCCCACATGCCCACTGAGGTTGAATTCTGCAGATAAGAAGGGCCTCGATGGAACCCTGGGCTACCTTTGGTAAAGGTAGGCACCTAACGGAGAGATGCTGGCTTCCCAGGTGGGGCAGTTAATAAGGATCCACCTGCCGATGCGGGTTCGATCCCTGGGTTGGGATGATCCCCTGGAGGAGGAATAAAGAGGATGAACATTCCGGAGGTAGTGCACTGGCTGGCGTTCACTATTGGGGCCACCTCTGCCAGAAATGGAGCAAGCCTCCCAAATCTGACAGTTCGTTTTGGGAACCAGACTTTTCAAGGACTGTTTCCCATTGCTCGAAGCTCACGATTCATCTCTCACTGGAACACGTGTCTGACTCTGCGCAACCCTATGAGCTGCAGCCGTCCAAGCTCCTCTGCCCATGGGATTTTCTAGGCAAGAATAAAGGGTTGCCATTTCCTTCTCCAGGGGATCTTTCCAACCCAGGGATCAAACCCAGGTCTCTTTATGTCCCCTGCATGCAGGTGGGTTCTTCACCACTGAGCCACTTGGGAAGGCTCATCATTTACTTTCTATTTGAGGGGATGTGACAGTCTTAATTTCTTGCTAGGAATTCTCTTAATATTTGGGGGAAGTCTCTATTACAAACTGCTCTTACTCAGTCCAAATTAGTTTCATAAGGCTTTGCTAGATTTTCATTTCCTTCAACTTAAATGGTACATACCTAACATAACCAAGATCATGTACGTGTGTGTGTATTTCTCTGAAATTTAACAATTCACTAGATTTGCATAAATTATTTAGGCAAGGAAAGAATCTTTAAAATCTGCATACTTCACAGGTTCTAAATTCTGAGTTAGGAGGTAAAGTGTAGGAGGGAGAAAATTACATTCTGGTGAGGCACTTATCCAGACTGAGGCTGTCCCATTTTTTTTCACTCCAGTTCCAGGAGCTGATTTTTTAATGGCCAAAAATGAAAACTTATTTCCCTGACTGTGCTATCTGGACCGTCCCCTCCAACTGTAATCGCTTTACAATAGGTTTCTAATGCACAATTGCCAATTAAACCATGCGTTTAACCTTTGCACACAGCACTCCATTTTCTTTTGTTAGGGAATCAAGCTTTTAAGTCAGCCGATCAATTCTGCAAATTATGTAAGTACATAGTACCTGCTTAATATTTACTATGTTGGGCAGAGTGGAGCATGACCACAGCTGTGACAAAGCCCCTCACACATTCCAGATGGGGTGAATCAGCCGGGGTGATCTGAAGGCTGCGGGGTGTGGGACACCTTTGGTTTTCTGGGGCTCTTCAAATACTGGAGAGAGACATAAACATGCAGTGAGACCTCGGTGACTCTAAGAGGCAGAGCTTAGCTGTATTTTTGTCCAGGGAATGTTTCACTTCCTCCGGCCAACTCTGACCTCAGAAGAAGCTTTCCGCCTCCATGTCTGGGTCCCTGTAAATGTCACGAGGAGCTCCAGCAGCACACGGTTCTGATACTCAGGGCACACAAATACCTGAGGCCTCTCTTCTTTCTAAGTCACCTCCGGAAACAGCGGCGTGATTAGATATACTACTGTTGTTGCACAGGCAATCAGTCGTGTCCAGCTCCTCTCGACCTCACGGACTGCAGCACGCCAGGCTTCCCTCTCTTTCACTATCTCCCGGAGTTTGCTCAGACTCATCTTCACTGAGTTGGTGATGTTATCTAACCATGTCATCCTCTGTCACCCCCTTCTCCTTTTGCCTTCATTCTCTCCCAGCATCAGGGTCTTTTCCAATGAATGAGTCAACTCTTTGCATCAAGTGGCCAAAGTATTGGAGTTTCAGCTTCAGCATCAGTCCTTCCAATGAATATTCTGGGTTGATTTCCTTTAGGGTGACTGGTTTGATCTCCTTGCTGTCCAAGGGGCTCTCAGATACACCGTTAGTAACCACTTTTGGAGAGGTGAATAATTTATCTTTTCTTTTCATTTTAAATTGAGAAACTATTCACCCATGCCTATTTTCTGTGTCATGAAAGTGAATGGAAGTGTTAGTTGCTCAGTCGTGTCCGACTCTTTGGAACCCCATAGACTGTAGCCCAGCAGGCTCCTCCGTCCATGGGATTTCCCAGGCAAGAATACTGGAGTGGGTTGCCATTTCCTTCTCTAGGGGCTCTTCCTGATCCAGGGATCAAGCCTGGATCTCTTGCATTACAGGTGGATTTTTACCATCTGAGCCACCAGAGAAGCCCTTTCTGTGTCATACCACTGGATAAAAAAGATCAAAATGATTTATAACTAGAAGAATTCAATTACATGCGAAAATCAGAATACAAAGGCTCTTCAAAATAGATGATGCTTTTAAAAAAGCATTTGCCTTCAAAACTCATAGTCAAAAGAAGATTCTCTGGGTTCTGCTTCTTCACTTATAAACTGAGAGGCTGAACTGAAAGGCAGGTTCTGAGTCTTACTCTATACTTGGCTCTGGGTCTGTTTAAAAGCAAACTTGTTTCATAGTGTGAAATAAAATTCCTATTTTCATGGCAAGACAAGACAAATTTAAACAAAAACTGTCTTCTGCCCTTTGGCCGAAGAATTGATGCTTTTGAACTGGGGTGTTGGAGAAGACTCTTGAGAGTTCCTTGAACTGCAAGGAGATCCAACCAGTCCATCCTAAAGGAAAACAGTCCTCAATATTCACTGGAAGGACTGATGCTGAAGCTGAAACTACAATACTTTGGCTACCTGATCCGAAGAACTGACTCATTTGAAAAGACCCTGATGCTGGGAAAGATTGAGGGCAGGAGGAGAAGGGCATGACAGAGGATGAGGTGGTTGGATCGCATCACAGACTCAATGCACATGAGTTTGGGTGGACTCCGGGAGTTGGTGATGGACAGGGAAGCCTGGCATGCTGCAGTTCATGAGGTTGCAAAGAGTCGGACACGACTGAGCAACTGAACTGAACTGAACTTTGGCCTCCTTTCCGTCTGCTATGCACGTGTATCTGTGTCATGTATGGACCACACCTCCGCCCTGGGCAGGAATACCTGCTCAGCCATCAACAGCAACCTTCTCCCAGCATCAGCAAGACAAATCCTGAAAGATAACATTTCTCCTTGATCTTATAAGGAGGTCCCATGATGCTGCCTAGATCTGGATTATGTAAACTGTTGGTAACACATCATTTGACGCATGGGCCTCTGTCTCAAAAAACTTACATAACTGCCTGACTTTTAATGGGCAGAATAGGTTCTCAGAGCTATCTGAGACACTCTTCCGCAGGTGATAACCTCACATCCGGCTTGAATAAAATTTTCCATTTCTTTCTTGGATTGATCGATTAATTTTTCGTCGACGGTGGTTGGAAATCATCTTACTCCACAGTCACACTTGATTAACTGCAAATTACAAATCACTGTGATCTGGAGTTTTGGGCTTTTGCTCTTGGGAGGGGCCTTCTGATCCTAATGTGTCTGGATTCAACTGTGAACAGGCAGTGGAGAGCGGAGCAGGGAACCTGTTGGATTCAGCAGCTTTGGCATAACTGCATTTGCATATATTTGGTACTAACATTATACATTGTTTTTTCAAAATCATGCAAATTGATAAATACGCTATAGAAAAATCTAAAAGTGAAATGTACATCCTCCCAAACACTGTATCTCTTTCTACTACACAGAAACAAATGACATTACACTTGCAAATTCAGAAGGTCAGGAAATGCATAGGATTAGGTTTTCACGGTTAGAATGATTAACTGGAGTCTCTTGTATCGATATTAAGCCCTGGATCTTAAAGGATCAGATCGTCACTGGCAAGTCTTACACGTGTGCCCTGTGGGTGTGTTAATGCTCCTTTGCCAACACCATACTTCACACTTTCATCCTGGTATTTCCCCACAAAATGCTTCCAATCTGAATACACAAAGGCCCCATCTCCAAGTCTTTAATCTTACGCCCTTTTAAGGAACTAACACTGAGAAGCATCTTTGAGTCCCATCCTCCTTTCTCACCCTTCGGCTCCCCTTACTTTTTGCTTGAATATATTCAAGAATGATCTATCTACTCCCCTGTAGATACGAGGAGTGTTTGTCTACTGAGGGAAGACTGGGGACTTCACCTCTGAAGAGACATCATATACATTTAAAAGAATAATTGACCCAAGCGAAATTCTTGTATCATAAAGTCAACCATTTTCAAGTAAACAATTTAGTGGAATTCGTACATTCACACATCATACAACGACCACCTCTATTTCTAAAAGATTTCCGTCACCCTCAAATAAAACCCTTATCGCAAATATTATTCTAGGACATTTCAATGGTTTCTGATACAAGGAAGAGAAAAGAATGAATTGGACTAATGGTTAGTCTTATAAATGTTCCCTAATATTGCTTGAACGGATTGGTGGGGTTACAGGGTGTATGAGGATCGTGGCTAAGAAAGAGGTCAACGGACTTTGTCACCTGAGTTTAAACACCTTAGGAATATTTCCAGTGTATATTAAAAGGTAACTTTGTTACATGTTAATCCCAAATATATAATTTACCCTCTCCTTTTCCTCCTTGAGTGATATCGCTCAGTCATGTCTGACTCTTTGTGACCTCATGGACTGTAGCCTACCAGGCTCCTCTGTCCATGGATTTTCCAGGCAAGAGTACTGGAGTGGGGTGCCATTTCCTTCTCCAGAGGATCTTCCCAACCCAGGGATTGAACCCGGTCTCCTGCACTGCAGGCAGACGCTTTACCGTCTGAGCCGCCAGGGAAGTCCCTTTCCTCCTTGGTAACAAGCATGTTTTCTGTGTCTGTGGGTCTGTTTCTGTTTTGTATATAAGTTCATCTAACCCTAACAAATACACATCATTATATATAAAATAGGGCTTCCCAGGTGGAGCGAGAGGTAAAGAATCCGCCTGCCGATGCAGGAGACGCAGGAGATGCAGGTTTGATCCCTGGATCGGGAGGAGCCCCTGGAGGAGGGCGTGGCAACCCACTCCAGTGTTCCTGCCTGGAGAGTCCCATGGGCAGAGGAGCCTGGGGGACTGCAGCCCGTGGGGTCTCCGAGTAGGAGACTCAGGGAGTGCACACACACACACCAGGATTCTTGCCTACAGGGTCGCAGAGTCAGACGAGACTGAGCACACACGCGTATATAAAATAGAGACCAACAAGGACCTGCCACATAGCACAGGGAACTATAGTCCATTTTGTAATAAGCTATAAGGGAGAAGTTATATCTGTCTATCACTGAGTCACTTCGCAGTGTGCCTGAAACTAGGAGAGCATTATAAGTCAACTATACTTCAACTAAAAAGTCAATAAATAAATTAATTCATTTTTAAAAAGATGACTTTGTGAGCTGTTAAGACCTCCAACTTAGCAATCTATCTGGGACAGGAAGACACTCAAGGAAATGGATTCATGGCTTCTCCCTCCCTCCCCTTCTCTTGCAGAGCTCAACCTCTGTGCTGCCCTGGTTACCAGACCAGGAGCAGGGGTGCGGGCGTGGCAGACAGGCTGGGGGGCCAGGGAAGGCTGAGGATTCCGACTGGAAAGAGCACACAGGTGCTCAGAGAACAGGGCAGAGAGAGATGGGGGAGGTGAGAGGCATATTTTTTTTAAAACCAGCAAAATGGATTTATTCAGCAACGTTCCTAAACTGCAATTCAGGATATGCAGGCTCTGCTGAATCACATACAGGTCTGGAGAAAAAAGAAGAAGTCTTCTTTCATATAGTAGAACAGGGAGCTGGGGAACATCTCCTGATGCTATCAACAGAGTTCAGCAGAGGAAACTAGGAGCTCAGAGGGCGAGGCTTTTCACTGGATGAGGCATGACAGACTGGGTGGTTGCTAGGCAAGAAGAAGGCCTTCCCTCCACCTGCTAAGTTTGTCCCCCTGGAAAATGCAAAGGTCCTCTTTTTCTTATAGAGTTGCAGTAAACATGGAGTGACAGGGGTTAAGAGGTCCCCAGTGTGAGGCCTTGGGGGTCCTGATCTGAAATGGTCAAGGAACAGAATGTTCCTGGAGAGGAACAGAGAGAGCAAAGCAAGGGGTGGAACAACCCACTGGGGGAGAGTGAAGACTTTAGCCAGAGGAAAGGCAAGGAAGACACCTTGATCTTGTGGAAGGTCACGCCCGTTTCTGGTTTCTTTAAGGACCTTCCTTCTATCCGAAGCGTTTATAAATCAAACTTGACAAAGCATTAGAGGAGTTGCATTTCTTTTGATGCACCAGAGGCCATGGCCATGCTGGGGACCAGGAAGGTGGGTTGTCAAGAACCCCCAGTCGGGAGCAGTAATGGGGCTTCCTCTCACAATCCTAGTTTTGGCAAAAGTCAAGAGCTTTGCACTCAGCTGTGAATAATCTCTCCTTGACAGACGGCCTCTCTGAGCCTCTGTCACTTGGGGGTGGGTAGGGGGGTGGGGGTAAGGTGTCCTATGGCTCTGGGGTCCTTGGATCCTAACTCTAGGATTTCAGACTTGGGATTCTTTCAAGATGAAGCCACATGAGTGGATGGATATAAATCATCTCCAGAGAAATACGCTGAGTGGAAAAAGGCACCCCCTAAGATGGGAATACCAGACCACCTGACCTGCCTCTTGAGAAATCTGTATGCAGGTTAGGAAGCAACAGTTAGAACTGGACATGGAACAACAGACTGGTTCCAAATAGGAAAAGGAGTACGTCAAGGCTGAATATTGTCACCCTGCTTATTTAACTTATATGCAGAGTACATCATGAGAAATGCTGGACTGGAAGAAACACAAGCTGGAATCGAGATTGCCGGGAGAAATATCAATAACCTCAGATATGCAGATGACACCACCCTTATGGCAGAAAGCGAAGAGGAACTAAAAAGCCTCTTGGTGAAAGTGAAAGAGGAGAGTGAGAAAGTTGGCTTAAAGCTCAACATTCAGAAAACGAAGATCATGGCATCCGGTGCCATCACTTCATGGGAAATAGATGGGGAAACAGTGGAAACAGGGTCAGACTTTATTTTTCTGGGCTCCAAAATCACTGCAGATGCTGACTGCAGCCATGAAATTAAACGACGCTTACTCCTTGGAAGAAAAGTTATGACCAATCTAGACAGCGTATTCAAAAGCAGAGACATTACTTTACCGACTAAGGTCCATCTAGTCAAGGCTATGGTTTTTCCAGTGGTCATGTATGCATGTGAGAGTTGGACTGTGAAGAAGGCTGAGCGCCAAAGAATTGATGCTTTTGAACTGTGGTGTTGGAGAAGACTCTTGAGAGTCGCTTGGACTGCAAGGAGATCCAACCAGCCCATTCTGAAGGAGATCAACCCTGGGATTTCTTTGGAAGGAATGATGCTAAAGCTGAAACTCCAGTACTTTGGCCACCTCATGCGAAGAGTTGACTCATTGGAAAAGACTGTGATGCTGGGAGGGACTGGGGGCAGGAGGAGAAGGGGACGACCGAGGATGAGATGGCTGGGTGGCATCATGGACTCGATGGACGTGAGTCTGAGTGAACTCCAGGAGATGGTGATGGACAGGGAGGCCTGGCGTGCTGCGATTCATGGGGTCTCAAAGAGTCGGACACGACTGAGCGACTGAACTGAACTGAAGGTTACTTCATGGGAAATAGATGGGGAAACAGTGGAAACAGTGTCAGACTTTATTTTGGGGGGCTCCAAAATTACTGCAGATGGTGATTGCAGCCATGAAATTAAAAGATGCTTACTCCTTGGAAGGAAAGTTATGACCAACCTAGATAGCATATTCAAAAGCAGAGACTACTTTGGCAACAGAGGTCCGTCTAGTCAATGCTGTGGTTTTTCCAGTGGTCATGTATGGCTGTGAGAGTTGGACTGTGAAGAAAGCTGAGCACTGAAGAACTGATGCTTTTGAACCATGATGTTGGAGAAGACTCTTAAGAGTCCCTTGGACTGCAAGGAGATCCAACCAGTCCATTCTGAAGGAGATCAACCCTGGGATTTCTTTGGAAGGAATGATGCTAAAGCTGAAACTCCAGTACTTTGGCTACTTCATGCGAAGAGTTGACTCATTGGAAAAGACTCTGATGCTGGGAGGGATTGGGGGCAGGAGGAGAAGGGAACGACAGAGGATGAGATGGCTGGATGGTGTCACTGACTCGATGGACGTGGGTTTGGGTGAACTCTGGGAGTTGGTGATGGACAGGGTGGCCTGGCGTGCTATGATTCACGGGGTCGCAAAGAGTCGGACACAACTGAGCGACTGAACTGAACTGAACTGAAGGTTACATAGTGTGTAGTGAAAGTGAAGTTGCTCAGTCATGTCCGACTCTTTGTGACCCCATGGACTGTAGCCTACCAGGCTCCTCTGTCCATGGGATTCTCCAGGCAAGAATACTGGAGTGGGTTGCCATCTCCTTCTCCAGGGGATCTTCCCGATCCAGGGATGGAAGCTGGGTCTCCTGCATGGCAGGCGGACACTTTACCGTCTGAGCCCCCAGGGAAGCCACCACCACGTACTGTGTGCTTCCATTCATATCGCAGGTGGGGCTTCCCTGGGGGCTCAGCCGGTAAAGAATCCGCCTGCAGTGCGGGAGACCTGGGTTCAGTCCCTGGGTTAGGAAGATCCCCTGGAGAAGGGAAAGGCTACCCACTGCAGTATTCTTGGGCTTCCCTGGTGGCTCAGCTGGTAAAGAATCCTCCTGAGATGTGGGAGACCTGGGTTTAATCCCTGGGTTAGGAAGATCCCCTGGAGAAGGGAAAGGCTACCCACTCCAGTATTCTGGCCTGAGGAATTCCATGGACTATACAGTCCATGGGCTTGCAAACAGTCGGACATGACTGAGTGACTTTCACTTTCACTGGAAATGAAAAAGTTACTGAGCTAGAGAACAGATGAGTGGATGCCAGGGTTAAGGAGGGGAGGGGGCGGCAGAGTGCAGAATTAGCCGTAAAAGGGGCCCGGGAGGGTCCTTGTGGGGACAGAATGCCCTGCGTCCTGTCTGCACCAGGATCTGTGTCCTGGTGTGGGGTTTGCCTCGGGTCCTTGCAGCGGGGTACCACGTTGGGGACGGGGCCTGGCTGAAGGGCACTCGAGGTCGTGCTGTGTTATTTCGTATACATGTATGCGAATCTACAATCTCTTCAAAATAAAAAGCTTAATTAATAGGACAAAGCCAGTGAGCACTGAGGTTGTTCTTCATAAAGGAAAGGAAACACTTGGAGAAAATAAAAGTATCAGTAATGATTCATGAAGGACGGTGTCCCGTCTCAAGGTGGCATTGCAAAGGCATGCTTATTAAAACATATTAGAACAGGCACCTGACCTATCATCTAATGCCTGCGATGGAGAAGGTGGGGTTCAGCACAGGAGAGAGTGAGTTAAATTCAGTTTGTGATGAAACATTGTTTACGTAAACATGCATGCACATTCTTTATGTATATTCATTCCATACATATGCGTGCGTGTGTGTACATATTAAAGAATTTCAGGGAATACATGTGCTCGGTCGCTTCAGCTGTGTACCACTCTTTGTGACCCCATGGACTGTAGCCCACCAGGCTCCTCTGTGCACAGAATTTTAGAGGTGAAAATACTGGAGTGGGCTGCCGTGCCCTCCTCCAGGGGATCTTCCTGACCCAGGGTTTGGATCTACCTCTGTTTTGCAGGCAGATTCTTTACCACTAGTGTCACCTGAGAATGAATGAATATGTTCAAACGCACACTGACACACGCGCGCGCCTGTACAAGGCCACTGACCCAGTCAGTAACAGACGTAAAGCCACAGCCCTGGGTTATTGCTGTTTCTAGACAAAGCCCTCCTGCACAATCGGGCCTCAGAAAACACGCTCCTCCCTGCTTAACCTTGACAGTGACCTGCCACAAGGGTGTCCTGAGCCATGTGATCCCCGTTCGTCCTGTGAGATCAGAACCTGCGCGTGTAAGGATCCGGGTGCACATGTAAGCAGCACCCTTTCAAATGAGACTCATCAGGGTCTATCATTCATCCCCACGGGGAAGGGGAAAGCTAATGATGCAATTACCTCTCCTTCGCTTGAAGCACCTGGAGGCCATTGGCGAATCTGTCCCCTCAATGACACCCTGGGCAGGGCCAGAGCCTCCCCGTGCTGTCGCAGGCTGGATGGAGAAGCCAGGATCTCGAGTGAAAAACAAGATACAAGTTCCCAGGACTCCCTCAGGGGCATCCCATCAAGGAGCTGCCCGCCCCCATGAAGCAGTTTAGCTCCTGGGTGATGCATATTTGGGCTTCCCAGTGGCACCAGTGATAAAGAACCTGTCTGCCAATGTAGGAGACGCAGGTTTCATCCCTGTGTTGGGAAGATCCCCTGCAGAAGGTGATGGAAACCTACTCCAATACTCTTGCCTGGGAAATCCCATAGACAGAGGAGCTGGCGGGCTACAGTTCATAGGGCGCAGAGTCGGACATGGACTGACGTGATGCATGCTTGGCCCATAGAAAGCAGTCTCTCTGAATTGGGCTACGGAAGGGTGATGATGGCCACACCTCCCCATGCTGCTCCTGGAGATGCAGGTGGCGATCCCCTGTGGGGCCGTCAGATGGGAACTGCACACAAGAGGGCCCACAGCTCTACTGTGAGAGAAGAGAGGATCATTGGAGGAAGGGAGCATCATTCCAGGGCTCACTTTGGGGATACAGGCCCCATAATCGATCACTTCCCTTGGACGCACTCACAGCCCCTCTACAGCCGCTAACCACAGTCAGAGCAACCATTCAGCCAGCACTTCTGTTTAACAGGCCCTTCACGTATCGTATCGCTTGTTGAAGAGCACACTCAGGTGGCTATGATGACCTCTATTGGAAACTGCTGCTCATGGAGGGGCCACGTGGGCACAGGTGTGGGGCAGCAGCTTGAGCAGAGGCTGGTCTTCCTGCCTCTGGGCAGGTGCTGCTATCACAGCACGAAGCTGATGGCTCAGATGGCAGGGGGTCTACCTCCGCCCTTCTGCTGCCTTCTCAGCTCTTCCCTCCTGGTCCCCCCGTGCACTGCCTGGGCTGCTCATTGTTCGTGACTCACCCAGCTGCCTCTGTCCACGCTGTACCTTGTTCCTGCTGTGGTGTCTGCAACCCCCCAGAGGAGGCGATGTTTCCGTGACAGATACACAGAGCCCAGGCCATGTGTGCCGGCGAGCTTCTGACCAGGGCTCAGGAAGTCAAGGTAGGATGTCTGATGGCCAGGCCACCCCGAACCACTGAAAATGGTCTCCGTCCCGGGCAGCGGTCCTGCCCATGGTATGTAGAGAAAAGTAGTTCTTCAGGGCTGGGGTTTGGGCCCTGTCGTATCCTGATAATTATTGCCATATTCCACTATCTACTTGTCTTTGTACAGCTTCAATGCCAAAACAGCAGCCAAAACATACGCTCTAAATGCTAAGTGCAGATTTTATATACTAGGCATGAGCTAACATTATCTCATTTCCATATTTGATGCTCTCAAGAAATATTGTGAATATATACTATTTTTAAGGAGAAAGAAAAACATTTTAAGTAATTTAGTCAAGTCTGTCAGCTAATAAATGATAAAATCAGAACCTAAAGCCAGGTTTATTGAACTTTAATGTCTTTATTGCCAATCTATATGCTCTACTGTCAAAAGTCAAAATCCTGCCCTGAGTCCACAAGCAATCAAGAAAGAAACTGTGGTTTGTGTGTCTGTGTGTCTGTATTAGTTGATATTTCTGAACAGTTCAAAAGCCTGGTAAAGGGTTCTGAGCTAAGTTCAGGAATCCAGAGGTAAAATTTGATCTGTTACCTGTTTTCAGGAAGCTCACTGCACAGAAGGGGGAAATGTTTAAAAAACAAAACAAACACACCTCTGTGGGATGGGGGAGTCTATGATAGAGGAAGATTCCAGGGAACAGAGAGAGGGGGCTGGGGGTTGCACCACGAGAGTCTATCTGAAGATGGAACCAGGGTGGCGAACTCAGAGGGTGAGGACTTCCCGGATGGACCAGCATGAGGAGTGTGGGGGATGGGAAACGAGGGGGCACTGGTTTGGGGTGTGAGGGTCAAGGGTAGGGTAGGTAGGAGGTGGAGGAGGGGACCTAGGAGTGACCATAGCAGGGAGAATAAAATGCTGGGAGAAAACATACACACACACACACACACACACACGGAAATAGGTGAATGCATTCACAGTAATTATCAGAGTTCCAATAAAGCTCACATGCAGCTGTTCCTTCTATATCCTCACATCATCATTTTAATTAAAATTTTTTCCCTAACTTTATTGAAATATATTTGACAACACTGTGTAAGTTTAAGGTGTATATGATGATTTGATCTCAGTTTAGTTCAGTTCAATGGCTTAGTCATGTCCAGCTCTTTGTGACCCCATGGACTGCAGCATGCCAGGCTTCCCTGTCCATCACCAACTCCCAGAGCTTGCTCAAACTCATGTCCATTGAGTCGGTGATGCCATCCAACCATCTCATCCTCTATCGTCCCCTTCTCCTCCCGCCTTCAATCTTTCCCAGCATCACGATTTGATATATGTATATATATGTGTGTGTGGGTGTATATACATATACATATATATAATGAGATGATTACCACAACAGTTGCTTAACACAGCGACACCTCACATAGTTCCATGTGTGTGTTTGTGTGTGTGCACATGCTGAGACCATGCTGTCCTCTCACTTATGCAGTTAAAATTTTTCCCTTTAATAGAACCATTACACATGGATTTACTAATTCCTATTCCTAAAGTCACCGTGAGCAACAGACTCATCTCCAGTCTATCTTACACAGAGTCTAGAGAGGCAGAAATGATGAATAATTGTTGCATGGATCCAGTCTCAAAGTTCCCCATTGTGACCTGCTGGTGTCTTCCTATTTATACGAGTGTCCCTGAAAGGCATCTGAAGGGTTTCAGAATCTCAACATGGATGAGGTCCTCATGGCAATACATGTGTTCAGTAGGTATATGCCTACACCATCACAGACTTTGACTGCCTGGAAAAATCCATTTTTAAAGTGGAAATCCTCTCCTTACTACCTGAAACTATGACTCAAGTTTCTCTTTTTTACTGCTGATTATGAAAGCTGGACACATCAGAAGATCCAGCTAGAGCTGTGGGGCCATATCGATAGGGGTTCCCTCACTAATCTCAGAGGGATACTCTTTGTTAGGGGAAGGGAAGCTCACAAAATCTGAAAAGGAAGCCAATTCTCAGAAGACCCCACTAATGTCCTACTGGACTGTCCAAAGGAGACACCCAGTTTCCTGCCTTGAACAGCACTTGTTCAATTAACACAGGGCTTTGCAGTCTGTGCCAAAGTAGGACTAATGTTTCAAGCAATAAAAATCTGCAGCCTTGCATTCTCCAGCTACTAAAGTTACAATAGCACTGTTTTTGTTTTTTTTGATTTTCTTTTAATCTCTCACCACTCTTCTGAAAACTCAGGAGGAAAAATGATACTTGCAACCTAGCTCAGGAGATGGTGAGTTTCTCTTAAGAGTTCTTACAGGGGACAGAAACCCTAGGCTTTACTTGTCTTAAAATTTTCTGAGATGAAAATGCTCCAGAATGACCTCAATAGTTTCAGGCCCTGACCTTTAGCACTGGCATTATCAAAGCCTCCCAAACATTTTTCTCAGTGGCTGAAGAGATTTTTAAAGACCGAGGTGTCTTACAAGCTCCACCCCGCTAGTTCTCGTCCCTGGCCACACATCAGGACCAGCTGAAAAGTGAAAGTGTCAGTCACTTAATCATGTTTGACTCTTTACGACACCATGGACTGTAGCCCACCAGGATCCTCTGTTCATGGGATTCCAGGCAAGAACACTGGAGTGGGTTGCAATTTCCTTCTCCAGGGGATCCTCCCAACCCAGGGATTGAACCTTTGTCTCTTTATATCTCCTGCACGGGCAGGCAGATTCTTTATCATGTGAGCCACCAAAGAAGACCCCTGCGGGGACCTTTCATAAAACCATAGCCCCAAAGTGATTAAATCAGAACCCCGGCATGTGACCTGTAAGGCAATTCCCATTTGGAAAGCCCCCCCCTGCCCCGCCCCCACCCAGAGCAGCCCCAGGTAGAGAAGACAGTCCAACCGTCTGAGACGTGCCAGGTATCACAGATGGGCCCCTTCACGATCAGGACAGTTACTCAAAAACTGCTGCTAAGGGCAGAGATGCCCCACGATTTGTCTTTCCATCACTGACACAGTGCTAGGCTCACATGCAAAGTCTTCATAGAGAACTAGTAAAGGGATAAACGAATGAATGAAACAGGTAATTCTAACTCAGCTACCAATTAGCTTTGTCCAATATCTATTGTTTATAAAAAAAAAGTCCTGCCTAATTAATAAAGGATGCTGGAAAGGTTACAAATAATCAACAAGCCTTCTCTAAATGCAGCTGGACATTTGAAACCACTAAGGAGTCAGAATGTGGGGGGAAGGGGATGGTAGAGGGAGGGAGAGGAGGTTGTGACTTAGGAGACAGCAAGCAACTTCAGATGCAGCCCAACTGGTGTCTCCAGCCAGGCCTCCCAACACTGGGGCAAACCCTGTAAAACTCCCTAGTGCGTTAGTGGCCCAGGGGAGCAGGTGTGACAAGGATCTGGGAGGACCATGAAGACGACCAACAGAAAGCGAGGCTGTGTTCACCAGGGGCTTTATCAGGGAAAGTCAGGAAAGACGGCGATGTATTCAGAAGCACAGGAAAACAACAAACGCCAGGTCTCACCAACTCACTCCGTCCTCATCAGACCCTCATCTAACACCAAGACTCACTCCTGAACTTAGAGGCTGAAGGTCCAGTTACACAACAGAAGAGAAGGGCTTGGAACCTTCTGACGCCCAATGCACTGTGATGCCTAGTTTTATATCAAGGTGGCTGGACCGTGGGGCGTGTAGATACTTGGTCCGACATTGTCCTGGGTGTGTCTGTGAGGGTGCTTCTGGATGAGGCTAACATTTGAATCCTTACACCGAGGAAAGCAGATTGCTCTTCCTGATGTGGGTGGGCCTCATTCAATCAGTTGATGAGTAGGCCAAAAAAGGTGACTGCTCCCTAAGTAAGTGGGAACTCATCCTGGCTGACTGCCTTTAGCTGGGACATCAGTCTTTTCTGATCTTTGGACGAGAACTTATATAATCAGTGTTCCTGCTTCTCAGGCCTTCGGATTCAGACTGGAGCTACCCGTCAGCTCTCTCGGGTCCCCAGCCTGCCAACTCATCCACAGGTCTTGGGACTTGAAAGTTTCCATAAACACGTAAGCCGACTGCTCATAATAAATACACATCTATGTCCTATATACGTTCTAATTGGTTTTGTTCCTGTGAAGCACCCTGCCTAATGCACATCTACAGGAAAGGTCCTTAAGATCTGCAACCATTTGGACATAGACTTATCTTTGTTAGAGAATCAAAGTTGTATAATGCTTAGGCTGCTGGAGTAATTTTAAAGTACACGAAGTGAAAATTACACTGAAAGCCCATTTGTCCACTCCCTCACTCTCAGCATGAGTCAGAGAGAACAAGCAAAAGATGGCCTTGGACCACAAAACAACCCTGTTTATGTAAGGAAAAAGGGAGCGTTCAAAAAGAATAACAGTGCAGGGCTTCCCTGAGGGCCCCGTGGTTAAGAACCTGCTTTGCAAGGCAGGGGATGCATGTTCAATCCCTGGTCAGGGAGCTAAGATCCCCCACGGGCAGAGCAACTGAGCCCACGTGCTGCTACTACCCGAAGCCCAGGCGCCACGACACTGAAGCCCGGGCGCCATAACTCGAGAGTGCCTGTGTCTCAGCGCAACACCCCACCTGACACAGTGCGTGTCCCATGAGCCACAGCTAAGACCCAACACAGCCAAATAAAGAAACAAACACTTGACCAGTTAAATAAGGAGAAGACAGTGCAACACGCAGGCACGAGGGGAAGACCGCATCACACGGGTGAGTGCTGACTCCAGCTCTAAAAACCCAGGTGACCCTGCTCTCTGCCCAGGGTGCCAAGGAAGGCATCAGAGAGAGTGACTCATCTCTCTAGTGCTCCTGGGGAGGGAGGCCAAAGGCAGGGTACGCTGCTCCCGTTGGAGTGCAATTCTAGGTCTGGGAGGAGGAGAGGTTAGTTTCTCTGCCCTTTTCCATGCCAGTGGTGTGGCCTTCTAGGCAGATGTCATCGGGCTTGGTTAGGTCAGGATACAAGCTGCAAAGCAATGACACTCTAAATTAACTGCTTGGTGACATAATCTATAATGTTAACTGAATGTTATTGATTCTTATCCAGAACAAACGGGCACCAGGGCACAGAAACACTGGGATTTCAAATGGGCTTCATTACAGGGCCCCAGTGTCCACAGATAAAGCTGGCTGAACTGGGTCAGTGGGGACTGCTACCTTGGTCCTTGGTCATGATGTCATGGAGCCAGGTGTGGGGAGTAAGAGGCAGATTTCAGACAATGCCATTGGGCAGGCAGCACACTAAGGTGTGTGAACGCTTTTTGTCCAAAGGGAAGCTATGGTCTGATTCTTCCTCGTGGATTCTCTTATTTCTTCCAATAAATCATCACTCCCTACAGTGCTTCCCTGATGGCTCAGACAGTAAAGGATCTGCCTGCAAAGGGGGAGACCTGGGTTTGATCCCTGGGTTGCGAAAGTTCCCTGGAGAAGGGAACAGCTACCCACTCCTGTATCCTTGCCTGGAGAATCCCATGGACAGAGGAGCCTCGTGGGCTACAGTCCATGGGGTCGAAAGAGTCGGACATGACTGGGCGACCCTCACCTTCACTCTAGGGCCACAGCTCTGCCTCTCTTGTGCTTGCTGACCCTCCATAACCTCTGTCCTCAGACCCAAGCCCACCACCATCACAATCAAGGAAGAAGAGTTGCCGTGCACCGTGTTAAACTCTGCCAGGGGCTACGGAAGGATGCACCATCTACTCACACCGCCAAGCTTGCTAAAAACACCAAGCAGGGTCAGGTTAGATGCTGAACCGGCAGCATAGGCTATAAATAAGTTCAGAATGGGGGACCTCATGGAGGAGGAGACTCAAACAGGGCCCCCAAACATAGTAACTTGGAGGAGAGAGAGGAAAATAGAGGTTGAATCTCATGGAATTTCCAGGCAAGACAAGGAGGCAGGAAGCCCCAGGATTATTTGGGGAGCCAGCTGGATTTCACTGAAGGGCTGGGGTCCACTAGACGCTGGGAAAGGAGACCACTATGAGAGGACGCTTGAAGTCTGCTGGGAAGGTGGGCCAGGGCCCGACAGAGCCAGGCGTCCTGCTGCTTTCCGACGAGCTGAGGCGTGGTGAAAGCCACGTTGTCAGGTGAATCCAAGTCAGAGGCCTTGGGTAGGCTTGGCACTTGGCCATAAAGCCCAGGTGCTCCTTGAAAGCACGCAGCTGAAAGGTAATTATCTTCCTGAAAACCGACATTCAACAGAGACGCAAAGGTGCTCCAAGAAATTCAGATGAGTCTCAATAACACAGAAATGTGCTAACTTCACTTATTCATTCATTAAATGAACAAGAAGAAGGAACACGAGGATACGCTGAGGGGTGACAGTCTGTTCATTTTACATCTTGATTGCAGGGTTGCTTTCTGGATGTAAACACGTGCCAAAGCTTATTAAATTACACACCGCAATGGTGTGCAGTGGATCGTATGTCCTTTAGGTCAATAAAGCTGTTCAAAAACATCATCAGAGTTATATGCATACGATCCATGCCTTTCCAGCTTGATTTTTATGATAATTCCCTTTTATTTTGCCCCCTTCTGACATCTTAATTTCCTCGTCTCTTTACCTCATACCTACAAGAACTCATAAGCTGCCTCTACCATAAGAAAATGATACCCTGGCTTTTTCTAACACTAGCACTGACGGCACCTGGAAACGGGCTGGCTTTCTACGTGTCATAATAAAAGCCACTTAAGAAAAATGGATCTCATCAAGGGAGAAGATACACCGAGGCTACAGACAGCCTCTCTCTGTGGTGCAGCAGCTTCTCTGATGAGTAACCCTTTGTTCTAAACTCCATCAGAGTGAACTCAACCTCCGCCCCCCGGGCTGGGTCCCTTTCCAGGGGGAAGTTGCTGTTTGACATATTGACAGCAACCACACTTCAGAGGCTGCAAGGCTTCTGTTTGTCTTTTGCCCTGGAGCCCCGTTCTGCCCTCTGTGGTGCATCCCGACTCAGCAGGGTGAGCTGGGAGGCTGCAATTTCCCTAGCCCTCCTAGCAGGGAGAAATAAATAGCTCTGCTTCTCTCCTATGTTAATACTGCTTGAACGTGAGGATGTGACTTCAGTGAAGTGCCTCTCTCAACCTTCTTTCACAGGTTAACCCTGCCAGCTACTGACTGGCACTTGCCATCTGCCTCTAGAAGGATGGAGTCACAAGCTGCTGTGACCTCTGACTTTCAATACCAAATGACAAATGTACAAAAACGGTACAAAAACTAGGGCTCTATTTATCACACATATGAATGCTAAATTTCCCGTTTCTTAAATCACCCCCAAGATTTTTATCACATGCAGGTCATACTCAATAGCAGACCTGAATGGAATCTCAAAGTAACATGTATTTTTTTTTTATTTTTAGCAAAATCATTCCAATATTTTCACTCTATAATATGGAAATTTGCATGTAAATAGCATGGCAGCCCACTCCAGTGTTTTTGCCTAGAGAATCCCATGGACAGGGGAGCCTGGCGGGCTACACTCCATGGGGTCACAAAGAGTCAGACTTGACTGAACACTTAGAACAGCCACAAATAACAAACCCTGCAATCCATCTGCAGAGCTGGTTAGCTGTTCCACAGAAAGAAAAGGTAAAAATGCCTTCAGTTCAGTTCAATTGCTCAGTCATGTCCAACTCTTTGCAACCCCATGGACTGCAGCATGGAAGGCTTCCCTGTCCATCACCAACTCCTGGAGCTTGCTCAGACTCATGTCCGTTGAGTTGGTGATGCCAACCAACCACCTCATCCTCTGCTGTCCCCTTCTCCTCTTGCCTTTAATCTTTCCAAGTATCAGGGTCTTTTCTAAGGAGTCAGTTCTTCCCATCAAGTAGCCAAAGGATTGGAGCTTCAGCTTCAGCATCAGTCCTTCCAATGAATATTAAGGACTGATTTCCTTTAGGATGGACTGGTTGGATCTCCTTGCTGTCCAAGGGACTCTCAAGAGTCTTCTCCAACACCACAGTTCAAAAGCATCAGTTCTTTGGTGCTCAGCTTTCTTTATGGTCCAACTTTCACATCCATACATGACTATTGGAAAAACCATAGCTTTGACTAGAGGGACCTTTGTCAGCGAAGTAATGTCTCTGCTTTTGAATATGCTGTCTAGGTTGGTCCTAGCTTTTCTTCCAAGGAGCAAGCATCTTTTAAATTCATGGCTGCAGTTACCATCTGCAGTGATTTTGGAGCCCCCCCCAAAATAAAGTCTGTCACTGTTTCCATTGTTTCCCTATCTATTTGCCATGAGGTGATGGGACCAGATGCCATGATCTTAGTTTTCTTAATATCGAGTTTTAAGCCAACTTTTTCGCTCTCCTCTTTTACTTTCATCAAGAGGCTCTTTAATTCCTCTTCACTTTCTGCCATAAGGGTGGTGTTATCTGCATATCTGAGGTTATTGGTATTTCTCCTGGCAATCTTGATTCCAGCTTGTGCTTCATCTAGCCTGGCATTTCACATAATGTACCCTGCATACAAATAAGCAGGGTGACAATATACAGCCTTGACGTACTCCTTTCCTGATTTGGAACCAGTCTGTCGTTTCATGTCCGGTTCTAACTGTTGCTTCCTAACCTGCATACAGATTTCTCAGGAGGCAGGTCAGGTGGTCCGGTATTCCCAACTCTTTAAGAATTTTCCACAGTTTGTTGTGATCCACATGGTCAAAGGCTTTGGCATAGTCAATGAAGCAGATGTTTTTCTGGAACTCTCTTGCTTTTTCGATGATCTAATGGATGTTGGCAAATTGATCTCTGGTTTGATCTACTTTGCTCGCCTAAATATATGTAAATATAGGAAGAATTGTCTCCAAGCATTATTCACTGGACACTCAGAAACAAAAATGCATTAACTTCTATTTACTACTAACAAATTCACTATTTGAAGTAATTCCTGGGCTTCATTCAGCTCAGTGAGTCTGCACCTCCTCAGGCTCCCTCACTCAGGTGTGTCCCTACCTGGCCCCAGGCCATCTCAGTCACCCCTGCTCCGCAGTTCACACCGTAGACACCTGCCTCACTAGTCAGAAGGGAACAGTCTCGTTTGTCTGTGTGCTTCGTTGCTCAGTCTTGTCCAACTCTCTTGTGACTCCATGGACTGTACCCCACCAGACTCTGCTCCCCAAGGGATTTCCCAGGCAAGGATGCTGGGGTGGGCACCATTCTCTTCTCCCGGGGACTTCCCCACTCAGGGATGGAGCCTGCGTCCCCTGTGTTGCAGGCAGGTTCTTTCCTCACTGAGCCCCCTGGGAAGCCCTGGCGTTTGCATAAGTTTCCATAAAGGTCCGTGGTTCCAGGCCTCGGGTCACACTGTCTTCTCTGCCTGGACTCCATTTGGTCCATATGGGAGTTTTTTCTTTACTTATTTTTAAACATCTGGTTGAAATATCTCTTCTCTGTGGTCTTCCTCCAAGCTCCCTGCCTTCCAAATCAAATGAATTGTCCTGTTTGCCTGTTTCAAGGGCACTTTATCCCTGCCTCTCTCTGGCACATCTTACTCTCTGTGTTCTTATGCTAAATTTCTAAATTCACCCTCCGAGATGACATGATGCCTCCACACCCAGAAACAGTCAAGGAACTGAAATGTGTATCCGACGGATTAACAGGTAATAGGCATTAGCTAACTTTTACAGGAATCAAATTTGGGCATCTTATAGGCAGGAGAAGTTTGCTGTTTGTAGGTGAGGTACCCAAATAAGAATTGAGTTGTAGTGAAGGAATAGATGATGCTATTAACCAGTTCAACAAAAAGAGGAAAAAAATTCAGTGTTCAAAAGAAATTCGATGCTTACTGCCTGCTCAGTTGAAGACTTTATTTTTAAAATCTTTGCAGGACTTTCCTGGTGGTTCCATGGTTAAGAATTTGCCTTCTAATTCAAGGGACATGTGTTCATTCCCTGGTCAGGGAATTAAGATCCCACACACCCAGGGGCAACTAAGTCTATATGGTGCAACTACCAAGCCCATGTGCCCCAACTAGAGAGAAGCCTGCACAAGGAAAGATCCCACATGCCACAAGTAAGAGCCAGCACAGCCAAAAATAAATAAAATATTTGGGGCTGGTGCACTGGAATGACCCAGAGGTATGTTACGGGGAGGGAGGAGGGAGGGGTGTTCAGGATGGGGAACACGTGTATACCTGTGGCAGATTCATGTTGATGTATGGCAAAACCAATACAATATTGTAATTAACCTCCAATTAAAATAAATAAATTTATATTAAAAAATAAAATAAAAATAAAATCTTTGCAAAGACAAGGACTCATACTCTAAAAGGCTGCTCCTTTCAATGTCTTTACCTCCCCTCTCATCATTCCTACAGCTTGAAACCGAAAAGGATACTCAAGCATAGAGAGAAATCCACCAACATTTGCCCCCAAAAGGCTTAGGTTAAATGGTTAGGGCTTTTCCTGCATCCTTTTCCTAACTAATAAACATAGAGTGGAAACACTCTACTTCCTAAAGCAAAGGCCTATCTTAAATTCTACGGTGAACACAGAACAACGCAAGGATAATGTCTTTGGATAAAGGCTAATAGCCAAACTACCTAATAATGTTAATAATTCTAAAGAAGGGTCAGGCAAGAACGAAAATAACAGAGAAAAGGAATATTTTCTGGTGTTTTCAGATCATATGGTAATGTTAATATCAGCATTATGATTGAAGTTCATGCTAACTGACTAAAAATAGACTTGATGAATTCCTAGGTGATTCATACTAAATCATAGATTTTTATGTAGACATAAATTGGATGTAAGCTAGTTCCATCCATCCACCCATCCATCCATTCACTCATCCATCCATCCACCCATCCATTGATCCATTCTTCCTTCCTTCCTTCCATTCAAGGATACTCACTCAGTACACCCACCCTCAGCCTACAAGCTGTAGTTAAAGATTAAACAAGAGGTTGCGTGCACAAGAGGAAAAAAGAGAAACTAGCCCTTGTTAATCAGACAGCTCCCAAGGTCGCTCATGATGTAGGTGATCTCATGAATCTCTCACAGAGTCTTACAGGATAACTAATCTGATTACATTTTTACCACTAAGGCAACTGAGGGAAAGTGTTTAAGGAACCCTTCAATTTATCCTAAATAAGTCCATTTGCCTCCTAAAGTGGGTTTGGGTTCTTCTCCAGGTGCTCAAGGAGGACTCACTGTCAAGGATAATTATTAGTCTTCATTAAAATGCTGGTAATCAGAGATCAAATTGCCAACATCTGCTGGATCATGGAAAAAGCAAGAGAGTTCCAGAAAAACATCTACTTCTGCTTTATTGACTATGCCAAAGCCTTTCACTGTGTGGATCACAATAAACTGTGGAAAATTCTGAAAGAGATGGGAATAACAGACCACCTGACCTGCCTCTGGAGAAACCTATATGCAGGTCAGGAAGCAACAGTTAGAACTGGACATGGAACAACAGACTGGTTCCAAGTAGGAAAAGGAGTACGTCAAGGCTGTATATTGTCACCCTGCTTATTTAACTTATATGCAGAGTACATCATGAGAAACGCTGGACTGAAAGAAACACAAGCTGGAATCAAGATTGCCAGGAGAAATATCAATAACCGCAGATATGCAGATGACACCACCCTTAGGGCAGAAAGTGAAGAGGAGCTAAAAAGCCTCTTGATGAAAGTGAAAGAAGAGAGTGAAAAAGTTGGCTTAAAGCTCAACATTCAGAAAACGAAGATCATGGCATCTGGTCCCATCACTTCATGGGAAATAGATGGGGAAACAGTGGAAACAGGGTCAGACTTTATTTTTGGGGGCTCCCAAATCACTGCAGATGGTGACTGCAGCCATGAAATTAAACGACGCTTACTCCTTGGAAGAAAAGTTATGACCAACCTAGATAGCATATTCAAAAGCAGAGACATTACTTTGCCGACTAAGGTCCGTCTAGTCAAGGCTATGGTTTTTCCTGTGGTCATGTATGGATGTGAGAGTTGGACTGTGAAGAAGGCTGAGTGCCGAAGAATTGATGCTTTTGAACTGTGGTGTTGGAGAAGACTCTTGAGAGTCCCTTGGACTGCAAGGAGATCCAACCAGTCCATTCTGAAGGAGACCAGCCCTGGGATTTCTTTGGAAGGCATGATGCTAAAGCTGGAGCTCCAGTACTTTGGCCACGTCATGCGAAGAGTTGACTCATTGGAAAAGACTCTGATACTGGGAGGGATTGGGGGCAGGAGGAGAAGGAGACGACCGAGGATGAGATGGCTGGATGGCATCACGGACTCAATGGATGTGAGTCTGAGTGAAGTCCGGGTGTTGGTGATGGACAGGGAGGCCTGGCGTGCTGCGATTCATGGGGTCACAAAGAGTCGGACACAACTGAGCGACTGAACTGAACTGAATCATGTTTACACAGTAACACTTTGAAATCTTACAAGTATTGCGTGTATCTCTGGTGGCTCAGATGGTAGAGAATCTGCCTGCAATGCAGGAGACCTGGGTTCAAACCCTGGGCCTGGAAGATCTCCTGGAGAAGGGAATAGCTACCCATTCCAGCATTCTTGCCTGGAGAATTCCACGGAGAGAAGAGCCTGGTGGGCTACAGTCCACGGGGTCACAAAGAGTTGGACACGACTGAGAGACTAGCACTAGCAGATGTGTATCGCATACACTCACCTTTCCAATCAGTAACTTGGCTCAGATGTGTGCAGAAAATACCATCAAAGGTCAGAGCACAGAGTCTCCATCCAGCAAATTACTGCCTGAAAATGAAACATCAACAGACTCTCCAGTCCCCAAGATTGTTTGCTGGGTTTCTCTGTAACCATATCATTTGCTTTTGGTTATTAACTATGAAACAAATTATCTGACCGTTGACATCTTATATATGAACTCCCCCATTGCAAATATTCAGCATACTTTATTTCAAAAACATCTGAAAATAGGAACTTTCTAGATTCCTACATGAGCACAAGGCAGTGTAGGCTTCTTAAAGATTTCATTGGTTAGGAATAGTTCTTTTAATGACCATCCCATGAAAAAACTATTCGATACTCTTTTTTCCTTCACAAAGTAACAGCTCTTTCCAGGACACAAGGTGAATGTGTGGGCTTTTTAGAACTTTGGGGGGAAAAAAATGGCCCTATTTATCCTAGTCTCATTCTTTTGGACTATCAGAAAGGTCCACCCATCTGTTTAATCAATAGCAAATGCAAGGAATCTGTTCTGGTTCACTAGGGGTAGGGAGAAAAGTCTTTAAAGAAAACCAACACCTTAGCCGAGTTCCTGAGCACATTTGTAGAAGAAATGACACACGATGCATTAAGTGTATACTTAAGCCCTTCTTACACTGGCAATGAATACAAAGGTAGCAAGAATTGCCTGTTTATTATTTCAAGATTAACATCTGACTTGCAAAAATACATTCCAGCCCAGGAATCCATTGCCTTTTGAGAAGGAAGAGTTGTGATATATTTCTTTGAAATCTTGACATTACTGGATTCACTGATGCTGCTGCTATCAACTCTATCTGCCTCCGGCGCGAATTCCAGCCACCTTCACCTGGAAGAGTAGGCAGAGGTATGCCACTGTAACTGCCTGGAGACTCCCAGGGGCCATGCCGGGGTTTCAGGCAGCACGGTTCCCTCAGACCTCCTGCTCCAGCCAGCATTAGTTACACACTCGGTAGGTGACAGAAAGCCCACTTTGCATTGATTTTGCAAGTTCAGGAAAGAGGAGGTCTTTTTCCTGCCCTCCATTCTTTATCCCTCAATATCAATCAGATATGCATTTTAGCTTCAGGATCATAAAATATTTATTAACTTCCAGCTTTTAATGTTCACGAATAAAGAGCCAAATTAATAATTTTTGAGTGTTGGTTAACAAGAAGCAGAGAACTTTCTATAAAGGGACAGGATTCGAGGCCAATAAAGAGCCGTGATCGGGTCTACCTGATGTCCAAATGCCTGGCTGCACAACCTCACTGGTGAATGGAACCCTTAGAGACTCTGAGAAGTAGAACTGTTCAAGTGTGTTCGAGCTTGCTTTCCTTCAAGAGCTGAGAGCAGTTGCTCTGGTCTGCAAGGAAGAGACACACTAAAATAAGAGGGAGGCCACAAAGAGAATTCAAATACAGGGAGAGTCTCACAGGTCTCAACCCAGAGACACATGAAAGGGGGGAGAGGGGAAGTGGCCGATGGAAGCCTGTGTCACGACCTCACTTACTCCACACTCTCGGGGGGCCAGGAGGTATTGGGCTGGACAAGAAGTTTGTTTGGGTTTTTCCATTAGATCTTATAGAAAACAAACTTTTTGGCCAAACCAATCATATTTTCCTTCTTCAACACGTCTGCAACCCTAGGACCTCTGCTGTGTCCTGGAGCAAACATCCCATTGGGATGAGTGCAGTCAGCCTCCCTTAAACAAGTGAGGGTGCCCTGGACATCACTAACTGAACACCCAGCATGTTCTAGTACTTTCAAGATGCTGTATCATGCTCAGTCACTGAGCTGTGTCCAATTCTGGGACCCCATGGACTGTAGCCCGCCAGGCTTCTCTGTCCATGGGATTTCCCAGGCAAGAATACTGGGGTGAGTTGCCATTTCCTCCTCCAGGGGATCTTTCTGACCCAGGGATCGAACCCACGTCTCCTGCATCTATTTACATTGGAAGGTGGATTCTTTACCACTGAGCCACCTGGGAAGCTCCATAGATACTGTGTGTGTGTGTATATATATATATATATTATCCAATTTAATCTTCACCCCAAAACATTTAGAGTATAACTAACATTAGCAGCTTCATCTTACACAGGAGGAAATTTGGGTTCAGACAGCTTAACACCCGCCTCCTCTCACCCAGACAGGAGAATCCAGATGGGAGAATCTGGATTCAAACTCTGATTTGTCTGCAATGCCATTGCCTTTTCAAGTAAATTACCCAGGTGGGTTGGTGGATTGGTTAGTTTTTGGAGGAGAAGGAATTGCTATCCTGTCTGACTTCTTCTTTGGATGACCAGCTTTAAAATAGTCTTATGACTTCCCAACAACCTGAAGAAAATGGTTTGGAGGTAGAATCACAGGACATCAGACAATCTACAGAAACCCGGTCTAACCTCATCCCATCACAGACAAGACGCAAAGGTTCACAGAGCGGAAAGGGCTTCCCTTACTAAGCGCAACTCCCGGGGGCAAAGGCACAGTTAGATTCCAAGGACTCAGACTATTTTTTCCCTGAGACCCAAAGAAAGCTTGACTGGGAGTCAGACGTGGAGCCGACCTGGCACAGGAAGACGCAATATCGCGACGCGGGAGCGGCCCTGAATGGTCCAGGGGAGGAGCCAAACGTCAGCACGGGCTTCAAACTGCTTTTCACGTTTGTGTCATGACTTAGGCAAGATCCCACTGTAGTTTGTTTGCTTTCTTTTTTTTGGCCACACGGCTTACAGGATCTTAGTTCCTGGATCAGGGTTCAAACCTGGGTACCGAGAGTCAAAGTGCAGAGTGCTAACCGCTGGACTGCCAGGAAAGTCGCCATGTTTCTTTTACTGAAATGCACAAATGAGGGATTGCACGTTTAAATGCATTAGTGTTAGTTGAACATCAGTATGAATGCTCCGGGCTTTCAGAGGATCTATGGGTATAGGTGTGGGAGTGTGTGTGCTTATTAGACATCTTTTTGTCCCAAAGAAATGTGGACAGATGAATGAAATGTTTACCCCTCAAACTCAACTACCTTTAAATGTGCAAAAGATAGGGGTGGGGTTCTTCTGTCTAGTTCTGAACGCATCAGCCAAGTTTTTGAGACTGGAAAATTGCAAAAACAACATCAGATTTAGATAGCCCAAAGCCACAATCCACTATTTCTTTTTCTCTCACCTCTACGGGATTATAAATTAATTAAAGCAAGGACTGTGTCTTCTTAATTTTTGTATACCTAACACTGTCTTAGACCTCAGTGACAAGAAAGACAAGCCTGTATTTGAGAGAAAGTATATTATTTTTGCTGGTTTTATTCCCTTGAAACTAGAGTTCACTGCTCTTAGGATCGAAAATATCCCATTAGGGAATTAAAAATTCAGATGGCCATTAGATGCTTTGTCCACACCAAGGATATTCGAAGTCTTCAGCCTGAAACACCACTTTGGGGGATTGAAGGCCTTCGAAATTTCACTGTACCACTTTCAACTCATCCTCTCTTGAAATGAACAGAATATTAAGAACCACCCCAACCACAGTACAAACTGTGTAGTGCTTTTACCTTGAGAAATGACCATTGGAATCTTAGTACATAGAATGTGAGAGCTCGGGAAGGCCCTTCAGATAATACCATTGTTCTTGATTCTGGTTGCCCATTAGAATGAGCTGGGGAGCTTGGAAAAAATATGATGACATCAGAGGCTCCACCTGCAGTGACTCTGAGTTAATTGGAGTAGGGCAGAGGCTGGGCATAGTAGGAAAAAAAAAAAACGCTTTCTGGGAGATTATCGTCTACTACCCAGACATAGGATCAAGCTAATTTGATCTACACTCTTCTTCACAGTTTTATAGGTGAGAAAACCAATACTCAGGGAGGTAAAATGACCCTTTTGGACAAAACCCTGGGAAAGACGGGCTTGCAGCAGAATCCCTGCACCCTGCTCACTGCTCTAGGAGATGGCAGAGCCTCTCAGGAGCGTGGCCACGCTGCAGTGCTCGGGGTGGGCCTGTTTGCTGACACTGTCGTCAATAATAGAGAGTCCATGGGGACAAAACAAACCACCTGTTTCGCCTTCTAGGGTAAACTGGACCAGCTTTTCTGGTGTACAGATGCCTGTCATCAAAGACGTGTTGCATCAGATGCCTTCGGTTGACATTCGATAACTGGATTCACAGATTTTCTGGTGAAAAAACCCATCACTTGGCCATGGTGTGCATGGAGTCTAAACAGCAGGGCTGTCTAAAGCAGCCATTCTGAGAGTGTTCTCTCTCTGGCTATCGCAGGTGGGCCAGTCCCGGGTTTGCTGAAACAACCCCAGCCCCTCTCCTATTTCTCCTTTCTACCAACACCCAGTCAACCCTAAAGGAAATCAACCCTGAATATTCATTGGGAGGACTGACGCTAAAGCTGAAGCTCCAATATTGCGGCCACTAGATGCAAAGAGCCGACTCACTGGAAAAGATCCTGATGCTGGGAAAGACTGAGGGCAGGAGGAGAAGGGGAAGACAGAGGATGAGATGGTTGGATGGCATGCCCGACTCCATGGACGTGAGTTTGAGCAAGCTCCAGGAGACAGTGAAGGACAGGGAAGCCTGGCGTGCTGCTGTCCATGGGGTCCCAAAGAGTTGGACACGACTTAGTGACTGAACGACCACCACCAAAAACAAGATATAAAATTACAGAAGTGACCGTGAGTGGACTGCCATTGACCCTGACTGCAGACCACCAGGACACAGTCCCTTCAAAACTGCCAGGATCCCTGGAGGAGTTTTCACTGGAGTATGAGGTGGCACTGGGCTGGGGGAGATGGGAGGGGCTCCATCCAGCCCACCTTGAGAAGCTGGCAAACTGGAAGAAACTAGACAAGTCTTGCCATTTGCCTGTGATGCTACAAGGCTGCTCACTGTTCAGGGTCTTCTCCATCCTTGCTCTGAAACTGTTATCGAATCTATCTCTGATTTTTAAAAATTTTATTAACAATAGGCTGAGTTATTAGCATAAAATGACCATGAAAAGGGAGATGAATAATTCAGAGTTGAGACTACAGAGTAATTACATCGCCCATTTAAATCCCCATCTCTAAATAATGAAGGAAGCCCTCAGATTATTTAGAATGTGCTTCCTTGTCTGCACTGTGCTGTTGGCTCGTGAAACCCTGGATGTCTCTTTACATCGATCCGAGGCCTCCTTCCAGAGAAGAGGGCCAATGTACCGCTGCTAGTTTGTGAGTCTGTGTGCATCAGATGATGCTAAGGGGCCCCGGGGTCTCCCTTCCAGATGCAGCTTCCTGAGGGGTTCATCTGAAGCTCTGGGGTGTCAGATACAATGTTTTTAGATCACTGGAGGTGTTAATAGCTAAAATGAAACAGTCTGTGAAAGAAGAAACCACACTCAACCAGGAACCTTTTTGAGAAACAATCCAGACAGATATGGGGTGAATCGGGGGCAGAGAGTAATCTGTCTTCCATGTGCTGAGATTAACTCTCAGGGCTGGAAGGAACCATTCCCTCTTCAGATGGAAAATGAAGGGCCTTAAGCACTTTTGCCCAAGATCAAGAGACTAATCCCAGTAAATGGTTGGACCTTCAGCCCAGGGCTCTTCAGGGAGCATATGGTGCTTCTCTAGTTTCATCACTGAAACATTTTCAACATGCTCTTCTTCGCTCAGCTGAAACACCTACATACACACACGTGTGCATACACACATATATACATTACATATTACACAGATTCTTCCATTTGAGGAGGAATTGTTTTGGCTCCACCCAGGTGAACGTAGATTAACTGGCTTAAGAAGTAATTCCACAGCTCCTGGCAAACTCACATTATCCGATCATTCCAAGTTCAGAGAGAGAGATATCCTGACTTGCTAAGTGACTGGCTAAGCACAGCTACCACACCTTCCCTTCCCCAGTGACTCAGAGCATCACACAGGACGGAGAGCAGTTCACCTACAGTCAGAGATGCCTTCCGTGCATGATTCCCTGTTGCTTACTCATCTAAGGAAGTGGTTTCTATCAGGGCACCGGTACACACTCAAAAATCAAAGTCAAATAACATCAGGCTAGATGGAAACACCCACATTTTCTGCATTTCGTATTGAGGACTGAAAATCACCTTCAGGGTCATTTGTTCCTTCCCAGGTGCTAAACACGCGAGGGTTTTCACTGATTGCTGGAAGGCGTGGACACTCCCCCCCTCCCCGAATCTCAGCTTAACTACTCAGGAAGGAATACTTGTTGCTCTGAATCCAGATTCTGAAAACCGAAAAAGAGCCATGATCACAGAGATGCTTCAGCCTTCCGAGAGGAGGGGCGAAAGCTGAAATTCCACGAGCCAGCTGTTGAGGCTGGCTTGACCCTGACCCCTCATGACACAGGATTATGGGAACCATCTACAGTATACATCTCATGTTTGATGCTTGATAATTACAATTGCCTTTGACTCTCTAATGCTTTAATAGCGCCACACAAAGCTCGAACATTCTTTGGCTTTTTCCTTTCTAGTCACCCAGGGCTTCTAATAAATTCTATAGTTGGGAAGAAAACACACAGAGACCTCACTTCCACAGGATTTTATCTGTTAGCCATCACTTTCGACACTCTTCCCAGAGGCTAAGACCAGAACACGCCAGCTGATACACGGGGTCGGGGGCAGTGAATATACTCCGCCAGCATGCAGCAGCTCAGATTCTGGACTGCCGTTTCTAGAAAACTTCTGCTGGGAGCAAACACCCCAAGCTGAACTGACTGCTGATTGTATCTGCTGCAGATTAGCTAAAATTAAATTGGGAACCTTGGGCAAGACATCAAGTACGCACAGTGGAATCCCCCCACATGAGTTTTGGAAGATAATGCAAATACCTCACGGCACACCACCCCCGAGCAGCTCAGCTTTTTAATTTTCCTTTCAGGAATTAAACTCCCTCTCCCCTCCAGTAAGTTGATTTGTGTCCTTTTACTCACCCTCCAAAACTGCTTTAACCTGCTCACTCTGGGCAGTCTGGACGTGCTCATCTCTGTGTGTCGCCGGTCCGAGGTGCATCGGCCAGGAAGACGGAGGGACTCCCTGGGCTGACGTGAAGTGGAGTGAGGGCTAATGCCTGGGGAGTCTTGCAACCGGAGACACTCCTTGGCTTTTAATACTGCTTTCCAACAACCACAGAGTCCTCCGCTCAGCACAAAGCAACCAATAGCTGCACAGGACAGTCTCAGCCTCTGAGGATCACAGCGGAGCGGAGAGACCCCTCGACCGGCCAATGAGGGTCAGAGGGAAGACCTGGGTGTTGGCAGACACCCCAGAGCAGCCTTCCCTGGTGCAGAACCAGAGGTGTTCTTCCCACGGCCCTATTTTCTGCTTCCTGCTTCACCCGGGCTAAATCAGAGATCACATTCTGCTCTGGGAAAGCCAGACACTAATGATCGTCTCACCTGAAATTTGCTCAGCCTGCCTGAGGCGGAGGGTCCCCGTGCTGGCCCCGCTGGCCCTGCCTTCTTGTTCTGGGTTCTGACCAGGGGCAGGTGCAGAATACGGGCCCTAATTCCTGATGAAGGGTAAATGCTGATGCTAGGTTGGCTGCATCTACTCAGGAAAAGAGATTTGGCCCTTATGCACTTGATCGTATGCAGAGAGAACAGGAGTTTCAGAGCTGTAGTAAGCAGTGTTCTGGATATGGAAGAATGTATCTACAGAAGCCCCCCACCCCCACACCGCAGGGCCCCCAGCAGAGAGGAGCCATAGGCAGAGGGACAGACCCAGAGTTCATTGTGCTTACTTTGACTCCTGTCCTGTAACAGATTCATCCCAGCCATGTTCTGTGTACGCCAGCTCCACGCTGGGCACTCCCGTGTGAACACACGGAAGCCAGCTCTGTGACTGCGACGCTTGCAGTCAGTCTGGTGTGGTAGCAATTTAATGACCCACCATTCTCTCCTGAACAGACCAGCCCACCTGAGACCAAGAGCCTCTAAAGGGCAGAGGCCAGACCACTGTCTCTTAGTATGGCACCCAGCACCCAGCTCAGCGTGGGGACCCTGAGAACAGTCAGTGATGGAGGCGGGGAGCAGGCGGGCCCAGGAGGGATGTGCATCAGGGAGCCCCGAGACTGTCTGGGCTGCACTCAGGTGCCCCCACCATCCACCTGGAAGAGAGACTCCTCCAAGGTGATTCCACCTTTACAGAAGTTTAGCCTGAAGGACGGAAGACCGTTAGATAATTCACACCCAGATGCCCTTTCCACGGTGAGGAGCTTCATCTAAACAGTCACTTCCACTCCCCACCACCACCTCTTGTCTTTCATCACCAGGTAGGATACAGCGAACTCATTTCTGGGGGGTTTTCTTGTTACAGGACATTAATACTGTGAAACTAACACGTTTAGAGGCTGGTTTAGAGCCTGGGATAAAAGGAATGAGCCAACAATCTCGAGAAAATCAGCTTCACTAAACCACAAAGGGCAAGGGAAGGGAGGAGAAAGAAGAGAGAAGAGTGAGGAAGGCTGGGAGAAATTGGAGACTGGGGATTCCAGTGGGCAGATGGAGACATGCTCACACGGTGCACAAGTGTCTGTGCTGGAGAAGCGAATTCCACCACTGGGAGCATTGGTCTTTAGCCCAGCCTCACCTTGACCCCAAAGAGCAACTGCCAGGAAGAACACCATCTCTGGATTCAAGAAAAGTGCTCGAGGGCACAGAAGGAAAGAGCAGAGAGGAAGGAAGATTTTGGAGACAGAGGAATCGAACAGGAAGCCTGCTTCCGAGATAACACCACGAGACCAGGCTGCAAGGGCAGGAGAAAGCTGGGAATGCCTGCATCTGTGCTCTTGCTCTTCATCCCTCAGCTGCTGAAGGAGGATCTATCCTCACGGAGAGGCAGCACTGGGTTGGTAATATGGGAAATACGCTGGATCAGACAGCACCGGGAGACACGGGCTGAAACCTCCTTGTCATCACAGGGTACCAGGAGTGGCTCCTCTCTGGAAGCTGCCTGAAGATTCGTCTCTCCATTAAACACCATACGATGACCCACTGTGTGGGGACAGTGCTGGCTGCTGAATAGTTTTGGCTCAGCATCCCTGGGCACACATTACAGGATCATTCCTGGTCCCTTTTGATCGGCAGGAAGCATGTGATGGGTCTGGTCGGTGAGCTCTGGAAAGAAGCAACGGGCCACTTCCACATCAGGCCTGACACTGCTGGAGCAAAACACTCTCACTCTGGTATGGCGATGGGCCGAGGGGGTGGAGACCTGCAACGGACACGTGGCTTTTCTTCCTTGAGCCTTGGAGCTCCTGGGTGTGTTTGTTACTGAAGCATAACCTAGCCTATACTGACTGTGACGACTTGTCAATCATTTCCTTAGTTCGTCTTCTCCCAAAGCAATCAGCAGAACAAAACTGTCGATGTGTGGCGGTACTCTGCAGTTTTTGAAGTCAGAGGATCAGGTTGTTTACCCTCTTGAACCCAGGCAGGATAACCCCTCAACAGCCAGACTGAGAGCCACAAGGCTGACCCCAGAGGTCACAATCAGACACTCCGCGAATGCGCCACCCCTCAAGAAAAGAATGAGATAATGCCACCTGCAGCAACATGGATACACCTAGAGATGATCATAGCAAGTCAAGAAAGTCAGAGAAAGACAAACACCGTGAGATATCACTTCTATGTGGGATCCAAAACACAAGATACAAATGAATGACTCACAAAATAGAAAGGAACTCAGAGTCACAGACAACACACTAAAAGTTACCAAGCGGGAAGGGGAGGAGGGATAAATTAGGAGTTTGGGATCAACAGATATATACTAGTATATATAAAATAGATAACCAACAAGGACTTACTGTATAGCACAGGGAACTATAGGAGAAGGAAATGGCAACCCACTCCAGTATTTTTGCCTAGAGAATCCTGTGGACAGAGGAGTCTGCTGGGCTGCTGTCCACAGGGTCGCACAGAGTCAGACACGACTGAAGCGACTTAGCATGCATGCACAGGGAACTATACTCAGTATCTTATAATCTATAAAGGAAAAAAAAATTGAAAAAGGACACACACACACACACACACACACACACACACATACACACACAGTTGTTTAGTTCCTAAGTCGTGTCCGACTCTTTGGCGACACCACTGACTATAGCTTCCCAGGCTTCTCTATTCACGGGATTTCCCTGGCAAGAATATTGGAGTGGGTAGCCATTCCCTTCTCCAGGGGATCTTTCTAACCCAGGTATTGAACTCATGTCTCCTGCATTAGCAGGTGTATCTATCTATCTATCTATCTATCTATATATCACTTTATTGTATACCTGAAACTAACACAATACTTTAAATCAACTCTACTTCAATAAAAATAAAAATTAAAAAAAATAAAATGGCAAGAGGCACGATTTAAGTCCATATACAGAAGTAAGGGATCCAAGTGAGGGCTTATAAGCTAATATTATAGCACCTTCAATGGAAAAGACCCTGATGCCGGGAAAGATTGAAGGCAGGAAGAGAAGGGGATGACAGAGGATGAGATGGTTGGATGGCATCACCAACTCGATGGCCCACGTGCTGCAGTCCACGGGGTTGCAAAGACTTGGATGCAACAGAGTGACTGAGCTGGTAGCACCTTCTATACTGAATGTATTTGTAAACAAAGCTGTCCATTGTCTGCCACTTGTGTGCAGGAGAAGCCTAGATGTGGTGAGCTTGGCTTCTTCCCCACCATTGGATGGAGGGAGAGAGGGCTCAGGATATTAACTTTCAGCTGCCACTGATGGGCCAGTGATATTTAGGTCATTCATATTCAAGGCTCTGATGTTTCACTCAAAAGCAACACTGGGAAATTCCTGGCACCAGAGCAGGCGAGGGCAAAGAATTACCTTTGGGATGTAGGGTGGGGAGCTTTGAATGCCTCTCAAATTATGCCCAGTCACCACCATCTGGACAGCAGTATCCTCTTCCTATTTGAAGTGCAGTAGGACATTATTTCAGAGAAGGCAATGGCACCCCACTCCCGGACTCTTGCCTGGAAAATCCCATGGATGGAGGAGCCTGGTGGGCTGTAGTCCATGGGGTAGCTAAGAGTCGGGCTCGACTGGGCAACTTCACTTTCAGTTTTCACTTTCATGCATTGGAGAAGGAGATGGCAACCCACTCCAGTGTTCTTGCCTGGAGAATCCCAGGGATGGGGGAGCCTGGTGGGAGGCCGTCTATGGGGTCGCACAGAGTCTGACACGACTGAAGTGACTTAGCAGCAGCAGGAGCAGCAGGACATTATTTTAATTGGAGGAAAAAAACCGAGATAAAGAAGTGGTCATAATCTTATGAGTGTAAACATTTTACTGGAATTTGGAAGCTCTCACAAGCCATTTTCAAGGACTGTTTGCCTATATTTGGGAGTCGAAATGCATCGGGTCTGTATGTCATTTATAGATCATGTCAATACGGAAACAGAGCAAGTTAATATATTCAGGGCTCTTCAGCATTCCATTTAAGTCATAAGTTAAGCAACACGGAGAGCTACAGGAACCGATACTGCTGACAAAATGATTCCAAGCCAGGGGACGAGACTTCTAGTATTTCCCCTTTAAAAAGTCTTTGAAGTAAGACCTGTGGGCTAAGCACCAAGAAAAGCTGATTAATATTTAATTCCTGGCTGATAAAAATAACGTGAGCTTGAGTTTATACGATTTTGGAAAGGTAGTTATGATGGATCTATAACCCCAGAAACAGACCACAGAGAACCTTCCCATCAGAAGAACTTTAAGTCACTGGAAAATCTGGGGAAGAAAACATAGGTCTCATTCTTCACCATATAAAGCTTTACAAAATGATATTCTGCCATGCTTATCATATATTTTTTAAGTCATTTGTAGTTTTGTGATCCTGGTGACTTCTAAGAAAAGGATATAAAACTCACATATTTTGTTAATAAGCCATATTTTCCAAAGTACCTTGGACTTCCCTATATTTCTACAAAGAAAGGGGTTTTCAATGTTTTAAATCAGAATCGTCTTGTGAGATTCCAAGTCTTTGTGACATTGCAGGCAAACCAAGAATTGCAACATCATTTTTAGCTTAAATGTTCTCAAACATAACATGAATAATTTATTGATTTTTAAATAAGTGAGTCTATCTTCGCTTAAATTTTCACCTTATTAAAATGGCCTAAAGTGAATAGCCTCAAAGCCATCACAAAATACTGTCCAATGCTGCTGGAAGAGAGGCGACATAGAAAATTAACAACTAAGAATGTCGTTCCACATTTTCAAAAGATGTACGTGACACAAAATCAGGCCGGCTTCCCAGGGCAAGTCAGTGATTACTAGCATGCGTAAGACACAATAAGCCTTACAACCAAACTAGGGTTTTGATTTTGGGGGGAAAAGGAGGTGACAGCTGTGACTGATTCTGGTTTGATGGGAGAGGGAGCTGGAGGTCATGGTTAGCAAAAGCTGTATAGTCTCCCCTGAGTTATGGATAATTATAGATTACTTATTATTTGATTTTCAGAACAGTCATGAAGTAATCACTTGTATTCAGAATGCCTGGATTTTAGGTAGCCAAGAATTTGCCTCCAGAATATCAACAACCAGGTCTATGGCATCCAATCCAACATAAATAACCATTTCAAGACACACACTGTCGAATCTGACTCCACTGGCCACTTAAATATTCTTTACTCAAGCTTTACATAAACACGCTGCACTACCATCTTGAACCCTTATTGTAGCCTCTCTTTGCTCTGCAGTAATCTACAAACTCAGGTGTGCAAGAATACCTAATCCTCTTTAAAATATCTGATGTTCTGTCCGACGGAATGAGAGGCAGCTCGGTCTTGCTCACCGCGAGGGATCCCCCCAGGACTGGTCCAGGTCTGTGGGTTTCTGCAGTGCTAAAGCCCAGGGAGGAGCCTTCAGGCCGTTTGTCATGGGTTACAGGACCTCGCGTCATTCTGCATCATTCCTTTAAGTGTGCTAACCCTGCTGCTTTGGGGCTGCCTGGGGACACAGAATGCTCTGGAGGGGCTAGGGGCCACACAGCCCAGGACTCGGCCTCCAAAAGGGCACCATCAAGCCTTCCCCTCGAGGTCTTGCCGCTTCCCTTGGGCTCCATCTTGAATCAACACACAGACGCTGCTCCAGGCAGTCATGCCAACTTCTCTTCTCTTTTTGGTCTGGGGCGATTTCTTCTCTTACTGCTTCCAAAGGCTCTCCAACCTCCCCGCCCAGAATGGGACCCTTAGACATAAACCGAAAAGGGCTGTCACAGAAGGAGACAGGGGTCTTTTCATCGCATCACTATTTACAATAGCAAAGAGACAGACACAACCTAAATGCCCATCGACAGATAAATAGGTAAAGAAGACGTTGTACCTAATATAATAGAATACTATTTCACCACAAAAAGGAACAGAATTTGGTTATTTGCAGAGACGTGGACGGACCTAGAGACTGTCATACAGAATGAAGTAAGTCAGAAAGAGAAAGGCCCGTGCGTTATTATACAACACATATATGTGGAATCTGGGAAAAAAATCATATAGATAATCTTGTTTACAAAGCAGAAATAGAGACCCGGATGTGGACATCAGACACATGGGCATCAAGGAAGAAAAGGCTGGTGGGATGAGCTGGGAGACTGAGATTGACTATACTGACTATAGACCCTAGTGTGTGTGAAACAGGTAACAGGGAACTCTGCCCAGGGCTCTGTGGTGACAAAGAGGGAATCTATGTACACGTGTGTGGCTGCTTCACTTGGATTCACAGCAGAAACTAACCCAACACTGTAAAGAAACTATACTCCAATCATTTGCTTTAATTGTGGAATCCTATATGAATATTGGCTATGCCTGGCAGGACAGCGTCATCGCTGATGACTTCCTTCTCATCTACAGAGACCTGTGATTGAGGTCCTGCCTTTGGAAGAGCACTGAAACAGAGGCTTTACCTAGTCAGCGTCTTCCGGAGAGCCCTTTCTGTTGGCAGCTCTGACTTACTAACGCTCCGCCGTGTCCGCCAGGGACGGGCAGAGAAACTCCGTTTGCTGTACCTTCCTGCCTTCCTGTGGCTTTTGGCTTTGCGGTCAGAGACTGAAGCGGTGAGCCAGAGAAAACAGCAATACAATGCTGGTCAGCATGCAAGCACTTTAAAAGGGGCGTGGGCATCCTCGAGGCCTCAGGTATTTCAGAGTTCGCTCAACAACGACTTCTTTGCTTCCTGATCAAACGGTGAAGGTTAACCTCCCGGTAGTAATTGCAGGATGTTGTCTCTGCAAAGGTTTTGTCTCCAAATTGGAAATGACCTTTCGTTCTTCAAAGCTCATTGAACAGAAATGTGCAAATTCTCCTTTCTGTGGGCATGAAGTCTCACCAAGACTTGAAATTGACTCTCACAATCTGGGCGTGCTCACCTCTTGGTGTTCTGGGAGGGGCCCTGGCTGGTCAGAGGGCTGGATGCTCGGATGCAGGCAGTGTGGTTTCCTGGAAAGAGCCCCGCACGGGGAGTCAGGGCCTTGGTGTTCCTGCATCAGCTCTCACAGTTACGATTATGGTGTGTTCACCTTTCCTCTCTGAGCCTCATCTTTCTTTACTGCCAAAGATACTATCTTCTGTGTGTCGGGGTGTTATTCCGGGCACTACAAATACTTTAGAGAGTACTTGAGCACCATTGCTATCACCACCATGGCTGGCAAGACAGGCAAGTCTGGGTAAAGAAAGAGCTCTTCATTTCAAAGTGCTGGTCTCTCAGTCGTGTCTGACTCTTAGTGACACCATGGACTGTAGCCTGCCAGGGTCCTCTGTCCATGGGATTCTCCAGGCAAGAATACTGGAGTGGGTAGCCAAGCCCTTCTCCAAGGGATCTCCCAGACCCAGGGATCAAATTCGGGTCTCCTGCATTGCAGACAGATTCTTTACCATCTGAGCCACCAGGGAAGCACTTTTCTTTAAAATCAATCTCAATTATTCATACCAGAGATGATTCTTTTAAAAATATAAACAGGGACTTCCTTGGCGATCCACTGGTTAAGATTTGGCTTTCCAATGCACGGGGTGCAAGTTTGATCCCCGGTCGGGGAACTAAAATCCCACATGCAGCAGGGCATGGCCAAAAAGTACAAATAAACAAATGTCCCCCTTTCTAGGGAAAATCATCAGCAAATGCACCCAGTGACTCCAAACCATGCTCGCTCGTGGGCAGGGCCCTTGGTCAGGGTTTAGACTCATCTGCAAACACCCTTCAGCTCTAGTCCCACTCTAGCTTTCCTTAGCATCCCTTCATCCTTTTTATTCCTTATCACCACTTCCAGTTTTTAAAACTATATGGGGCCTCTCTGGTGGTCCAATGGTTAAGGATCCTCCTGCCAATCCGGGGGAGACAGGATTGATCCCTGGTCCAGGAAGATCCCACGTGGAGTGGGGTGACTAAGCCCACACGCCGTTAACTATTGAGTCTGTGCTCTTGAGCTGGGGGGCTCCAACCACTGAAGCCCACGTGCCCAGGGCCCATGCTCTGCAAGGAGAGACGCCACCACAATGAGAAGCCCTTGTACCTCAGTGCTGCTCGCTGCAACTAGAGAAAGTCTGCCCGCAGCAACGAAGACCCAACACTGCCAAAAATAAATCAATCAGTCTTAAAAAAAAAACCCAAAAAACACTACATAGGCATTCTGGCTTTCCTCTCTCTGCCTTTCTCTGAAGCCTATATTGAAGACAGCGTATCACTTTAACTCCCATTGTTTAAACTTCCTTTCTCACTATGTGTCACTGTTGAAGATAATACTGAAGACACTTCCCTTACACGGCATGATTGCTCTGCATCACTCACTACCTTATCCTGTAAGCAAGACATCCATGTCTATACATCCACAGCCAGCTTCCTCTATTTCGTATGTATTTCTCTGGGAACTGCTCAAAGGAACTTTATTCTCCGCTGAACACAGTGAATGTCTCCCATGGCACACTGAACAGGTCCCCTGATGGAAGCACGCGCGTCCCTGAGACTCTCCTCCGTGGCTGCTGAAGTCTCCTCTGCACCCTGTCTGCAGCACTGTTTACAGCGTTGCCTGGTAACCGGCAAGCCAGGCAAGCAGACAGGAAGTATTCTTAGAGGAGTCGCAGTTAATCAGAGAGTACCAGACAAAGGTTTGAAATTCACAGGGTCAGAGTAGAGCAGTGTTTCTCAAATATCTATGATTTTTGTCATCCTCTTACATGGTGATCCTGTATGCACACCTGTAAAAATGCACGCATGCGTGCACGCACACACACACACACACACACACACACACACACAACTTTTACTAAACATACTTACCTTTGCCATTTACTTATATATATATTTTTTTGTTTGTTTGTTTGTTTTGTTTTTTTTTTTTTTTTTTTGGAGAACACCATACTCTCTGCCCATATCTGTGGAGATTCTGAGTCTATAAATGTGAGGTGATCCATAGAACTCTACACTTTTCACTTATTTCCTGGAAATGCAGTTGGTTTCCAGAAAGTCTTTCACTGGTATCACTGAATTAAAACTTCCACTTGCACTCAATTCACTGGGTGAGGGCAGATTTCTAAGATGGAACTCTTTCATATATTCCTGAAATGTCAATTAACTTCATCTTATTCCATGGAAACTAAATACATATTTCCCTCCATAGCTCAGCTGGTAAACAATCTGCCTGCAATGCAGGAGACCCGGGTTCGATTCCTGGGTCGGGAAGATCCCCTGCAGCAGGGATAGGCTACCCACTCCAGTATTCTTGGGCTTCCCTTGTGGCTCAGCTGGTAAAGAATCTGCCTGCAATGCAGGAGACCTGGGTTCCATCCCTGGGTTGGGAAGATCCCCTGGAGAAGGGAAAGGCAATCCACTCCAGGATTCTGGCCTGGAGAATTCCATGGACTGTATAGTCCATGGGGTTGCAAAGAGCCACGACTGAGCAAACTTCACTTTTACTTTTCAGCTAGGGACTCTGTCCATGGACCATGCCCCATGCCCCATGCTGGTCAGAAAGAGGGCGAGGCAAAAACTTGTGATGAGATCAAAAACAGCCACAACCATAAGCTAATGATCTGACAGTGACTAGGGTGTGCATTAGGCTTCTGTTGCTGCTGTAACCAGTTGCCACAAACTTAGTGGTTTAAAGCTGAACTCACTTATCACCATGTAGTTCTGTAGGGCAGAAGTCCAGCACAGTGTGGCTAGATGCTCTGCTTAGAGTCTGACAAGACGGAAACCTGATGCAGAGAGCCGACTCACTGGAAAGACCTTGATGCCGGGAAAGACTGAGGGCAGGAGGAGAAGGGGACGACAGAGGATGAGATGGCTGGATGGCATCACTGACTCAAAGGACATGAGCTTGAGTAAGCTCTGGGAGTTGGTGACAGACAGGAAGGCCTGGCATGTTGCAGTCCATGGGGTCGCAAAGAGTCAGACATGACTAAGTAACTGAACAAGGTAGAAATCAAAATATCAGCAGGACCAGGTTTCTTTCGGGGGCCCTGGGGAAGAATGTGCTCATTCTGTTGGCAGGATCCTCTTTTGTTTGTAAGAGCTCATGTGATTACACTGTGCCCACCCAGATAACAAGATAACTCCCTGTCTTAAGGTCCACTGGCTAGTAAACTTAATCTCACCTGCAAAGTCCCTTTGCCATGCACTCTAACTCAACCATGGGTGTGACGCCAGAGGACAGACATTATGGGAACCAAAATTCTGGCTACTATATATAGTGGGCCAATAACATCATTTTTTTGTGTGGCAGGCAGTGTTAAATATTAAGAATAAATCAAGCATAAGACATTATAACTGGGAGATAACTCCATATGGTGTGATATTTACAATAAATTAATAATTTAAAACTAAAATAAATAAAAATCAAATTAATGAGGTTTGGCCCTATTGAACATCAGTTCATCCAGAAGTCTTTCCACAGGCGAATAAGTGATTCAAACACAGTGTTTGGTTAAAGTGTCGGTGGTTGGGAGCCAGCAATATTATTCTTGAGTAATATTATTTCCATAGTTTGTTTTCCTGATGAGCAGCTCAGAGAGGTGGCTATGTGGATAATGACACCCCTTGGCCATGAACGCCAACTTCCTTGTTGCTCAGCTATCCCTGCTATGCATCGGCCCTGGCTTTGCTATGGCTTGATAGTGGCTTTGCTTGAAAACCAAGTTCTGAACATGTCCAACTGGCCAAATCACTATCAGTTCCAACCTTACCGAATTAAACATGAAGCGGTGGGTTGAAGAGGGCAGGAGGAGAAGAGGGCAACAGAGAATACGATGGGTGGATAGTATCACCGACTCAACGGACATGAGTTTGAGCAAACTCTGGGAGATAGTGAAGGACAGGGAAGCCTGGTGAGCTGCAGTCCATGGAGCCGCAGAGTCAGACGTGACCTAGTGACTGAACAAGAGTGGGTTCAAGAAGGGACTCTGGAAGAAATGAGAGGAGAAAGGAGGAGAGAGAAGAAAAACCACACGAGAGACACGAAGGGAAGCAGCTGCAATGAGATAACAGAGATAGGAGGAGGGGAGAGGGGGAGCATGAGGGGTGGAGGGGAAGGGTGCGAAGGGGAAGACAGATCTTGAGAAGCTGAAAATTAACAACCTGTATTCATCATAGAGAGGCAAATCTCCACTTAAATATATACAAGTAAGTTATTTAAACCCGGGGGTGTTGATTTATCTACAAAGAGCCAGGTTTATGGTAATCAAGAAATGGTGATAAAAGCAAATTCTAAGCAAAACAAAACATTTCTAGGGAGGTCTGTGAACATGGCAGGCAAAATCTGAGATGCCAACATGTCTTGGTCTTAATAGTATTAGTGATAAGAGACTGTTTCTCAACATGACTAAATACCAAAGGTTAATTTCCAACATTTGTCATCAGTCACTCCGTCATGTCTGACTCTTTGTGACCCCATGGGCTGCAGCACGCCAGGCTCCCCTCCCGCCCTCAATCTTTCTAACACAGGCATCTGCATCATAAAAATATACAAAATGCACCAGAGATCTGTTTCACGGCAATGTCATACACTCAATACTACTGAGTCACAGGTGCACTTACAATGGCTAAGACAGCTTATGTTGCGTGCCGTTTACCACAGTTTTGAAAAAAGGCGCCATTCCCTATAAATGGATCAACTCCCCTAATTCCCCCCAACCATGCAAGACTGGTGCTCTTACTATCTCCTTTTTCCAGAGGGAAAACTAGAACTTTAGGGAACTGAGAGACTTGTCCACACTCATGCAGCTTATGTGAGTGGAGCTGCCATTCAGAGCAAAACAGCGTGACCCAAGTTCCTTGGTGTTAATCACTTTACTCTTCTCTTACTCAAAAACCAACTTAAATAAAGAAGGAAAATAAACATGTATTTAAAAAATAATCTGTGACTAGAAGGATGATAGAGAGGCATGTGCAGCCAATAGCATTTTAGGCAACAAACCCGCGTCTCTAGGAAAACAAAGAAGTAGAAGCCCATCGTATAAATGGATGCGCATCCGGAGCTTTAAAAGTTAGATTTGCACACGATTCATAGAACAGGGCTTTCCCAGGCTAGCGGTAAAGAACCTGCCTGCTAATACAGTGAGACATAAGAAGCATGGGTTCAATCCCATGTCGTCGGGAAGATCCTCCGGAGGAGGGAATGGTAACCCACTGCAGTATTCTTGCCTGGAGGATTCCATGCACAGAGGAGCCTGGCTGCCTAGAGTCCGTGGGGTCTCGAAGAGCTGGACAGGACTGAACGACTTATTACTTTGCCGACTAAGGTCCGTCTAGTCAAGGCTATGGTTTTTCCTGTGGTCATGTATGGATGTGAGAGTTGGACTGTGAAGAAGGCTGAGCGCCGAAGAATTGATGCCTTTGAACTGTGGTGTTGGAGAAGACTCTTGAGAGTCCCTTGGACTGCAAGGAGATCCAACCAGTCCATTCTGAAGGAGATCAGCCCTGGGATTTCTTTGGAAGGAATGATGCTAAAGCTGAAGCTCCAGTACTTTGGCCACGTCATGCGAAGAGTTGACTCATTGGAAAAGACTCTGATGCTGGGAGGGATTGGGGGCAGGAGGAGAAGGGGACGACCGAGGATGAGATGGCTGGATGGCATCACTGACTCGATGGACGTGAGTCTGAGTGAACTCTGGGAGATGGTGATGGACAGGGAGGCCTGGCGTGCTGTGATTCATGGGGTCGCAAGGAGTTGAACACGACTGAGCGACTGAACTGAACTGAACTGAACTGAAGCAACTTAGCAAGCACTCACATAGGGCAACGTTTTACAGCCGATGCAGGTGGAAGAGCCCCCACACCCGAAGCTGCCTCACCCGACCTGGGCAGGCATTCCTCAGTGAGCCCAAAGGAAAAGTGAGCCTGCATTCACTAAAATATAAATTCTGTTTCTTTCCCCTCCAAGGATGTAGACATAAAAATCAAAGCACAAAATTCCTGTCTGCCTATTTCACTTAGAATTTTCACTCATTCTTCTAAACCTTCATTCTGTGAAACTAATTATGATGGCTTTCATTTCATCCACACTGGCAGTCAGAAACAATTTTTGTTATACAGATACCCGTAATGTCACTGTTGTTGGTATAAATTAACCAGGACTTCACTTAGGCCAAGAAACAAACTCTATTTGCCAAAATTCCTCTGAAAGAAATGAAAGCAGTTAGGATTTAAGATTCATTCTCACATAACCCACCAGGAAATCTATTTACTCCAAACACTGTTTTTCAAATGCAAAAAATAGCCTGTTATTTGCTACCATTTCTCTCCCATTATGGATTTTTAACAAATAAAATGGAGTTTTGATGAAGACACACTTGTAAATAACATTCTTTCTTAAAGTCTCCAACAACCATGGTTTCAAAACTTGGGAAAGCCAATCAGAGTTGTTTATATTAGCTTTCTAAGCTGTGGTCTAAGGCACTTTAAGGCAAGAAGGTCAAGAGTGAGAGTTATGGTTAAATATTCTGGTGTGCAGATCTGTGAAGCTGATAACAATATGCAAAGATTCACGCAGTACAATTCTGTCTACCTGGAATCTTCTTTATCTATTTCTTCACATAATAAGCTGTGTGAAAAAACACTTGTTTCATTAATCTCCCTCTCATGGGATCATTTGCAATATTACCATTAAAATTTTTTAATCAAGGTTCTTACCACTCCTTGATATTTTATTATTTATGTTATTTGTTTATTTACTCTTTCCTTATATTACTTCCAAAATACTCCAGAGTCCTTGGCACATGTTTGAAAGTGAAAGTGATGGTTGCTCAGTTGTGTCCCACTCTTTGCAACCGCATGAACTGTAGCCTGCTGGGCTCTTCTGTCCGTGGAATTCTCCAGGCAAGAAAACTGGAGTGGGGAGCCATTCCCTTCTCCAGGGGATGTTCCTGACTCAGGGATCAAACCTGGGTCTCCTGCATTGTAGGCAGATTCTTTACTGTCTGAGCCACCACAGAAGGCGCTCAGTAAATGTCTGTGGCATAAATGAGCGAAGGAAAGGAGGGAGGAAGGAAGAAGGACGGTGCCACAGAGTCTGTGTACAATATTGGAATGTGGCTCATTCAGAGGGAGGCATAATCTTTTTTTTTAATTTTAATTTTTACTTTATTTTGCTTTACAATACTGTATTGGTTTTGCCATACATTGACATGAATCCACCATGGGTGTACATGAGTTCCCAATCCTGAACCCCCCTCCCACCTTCCACCCCATATCATCTCTCTGGATCATCCCCGTGCACCAGCCCCAAGCATCCTGTACCCTGTATCGAACATAGACTGGCGATTTGTTTCTTACATGATAGTATACATGTTTCAATGCCATTCTCCCAAATCATCCCACCCTCTCCCTATATTCTTTTTAATGGGAGACAGAAACCAAAGCAGACTAGACCTTGGGCTCTCTTTGGGTAATAGAACTTTTCTGAATCCCACTGTGTGCATTTATCAAATGGGAATAATAGTGCTCACCCTGTTTCACTCATTATACTAGTGAGGAAAACAGAAAATAATTCATCAATGTAAAGGGAAAAAATTACCATCCCAGGGGCTCTGCATTTTAAGTGACCAGGGACAATGCTTCCTTTCAATTCTCTATATGTGAATACATAGTCAGACCATGATCGGAAGTAGAGGCAATAGCAGAGCTGTTCTGAGTGTCACAGGTTCTGGGGGGGATGTTTGGACTCTACTGGGGGATTATGAAGGTCAGAGTGACACTGGAAAATGTTCCACTTGGACCTGGGCTGTGGCTCAGCTCTCGGCAGGCCTGCCTCTGTTCTGCTTGCATCTTACGTGCCCCCTAGGACTGGGGATGGAGTGGAATGGAGTTGGAAGATGATAACAAGCTTGCCAACAAAGGTCGTCTAGTCAAAGCTAGGGTTTTTCCACTAGTCATGTACGGATGCTGATGGATGCTGGGAAAGATTGAGGGCAGAAGGAGAAGGGGGTGACAGAGGATGAGATGGTTGGATGGTGTCTCTGACTCAATGGACATGAGTTTGAGCAAACTCTGGGAGATAGTGAAGGACAGGGGAGTCTGGCGTGCTGCAGTCCATGGGTTGCAAAGAGTCAGACATGACTGAGCGACTGAATTGAACTGAACTGAGTAACAATGAGGGCTTCTCAGGTGGCGCTGGTGGTATACAACCCACCTGCCAATGCAGGAGATGTAAGAGATGTGGGTTTGATCCCCGGGTCAAGAAGATCCCCTGGAGAAAGAAATGGCAACCCACTCCAGTATTCTTGCCTGGAGAATCCCATGGACAGAGGAGCCTGGCGGGCCACAGACCATGGGCTCACAAAGAGTCGGAGACGACTGAGTGACTTAGCACCAGCACAGCATCAATGATGATGAAGATGATGGCGATGATGAAGATGATGGCGATGATGAGGTGATGATGGTATTAGCTGACATTAACAACCATATACTTTGTACGAGTAACTGCTCTGATGTACTAATTCACTTAAGTCATCCAATAACCCAGCGGCTTCCCTGGTGGTTCAACGGTAAATAACACGCCTGCCAATGTAGGAGGAACAAGGATTGATCCCTGAGGCAGGAAGATCCCCTGGAGTAGGAAACCCACCCCCGCCATGGACAGAGGAGGCTGGCGGGCTACAGTCCATGTGGGGTCGCTAAAAAGTTGAGTGTGACTTAGTGACTAAACAAACCAAAATAACAAATAACCCTGTGAGGCAGAGGTTGTCCTCATCATTTTTAAGGTCACTGAGACACAGAGGAAAAAATACAATCTTTCTACAGCCACATAGCTAACAGATACCAGGACTTGAACTCAGGTGCCCTGAATCAGGCTTAACAGCTACGCAGTTCTGTCTCGCGCAGAAGTGGAGAGCAGAGTGAGAGCATGATTCCCACCAGCTCCCTCTGTGGTCACGTGCCCCATCTTCTCTCTTCTGGCAACAGACTGCACCCCTGTTACAGTGTGGTCCAGTTACTCGGGATAGATCCAGGGCTTCACTGACTTACTATAGGACTGTATCGGGGTGGGCACAGGATCTATGCCAGGCCAATAGGAGGCTTGCCTGAGAACCTCCACATTGAGGCTGAAGAAAAGAAGCCTTCCTTCCTTTTCACACAGAGACTGAGGAGAAGGCCTTGGGATAGGTGGTGGTCACTTCCGCTCATGCCCTAAGAGGAGAAGCCAGCGGATGAAGCAGAGGGCAAGTGGAGGGAGTCTTAGCTGCACCTGAGGCCTGGTTCAGCCAACCCCAACCAGCCTTCTCTCTTGCCCAAGCTAGAGCTGCTTCTTTTTCTCAAGCTGAGACGCATCATTTGCTACAGAAATATACCTCCACTCAAAGTATCTAAGGGGCTTCCCTGGTGGCTCAGATGGTAAAGAATCTGTGTGCAATGCAGGAGACCTGGGTTCAGTCCCTGAGTCAGGAAAAGCCTGGAGAATGGAATGGCAGTCCACTCCAGTAATCTTGTCTGGGAAGTCCCGCGGACACGGGAGCTTGGCAGGCTACAGTCCATGGGGTTCCAAAGAGTCAGATGTTTATTTTTAGAAAAAGACATGTCACGTTCCTCTACAAGTCACTATAGACCCTGAGCATCTGGCCAGCCCTGATGTCAGTGGAACAGGCATCGAGTTAGATTCAATGATTATGAGACCACTGACTCTGAAGACCTGAATATAGGCCAGTGTCAAATGTCCTGTTTTGGAAGTCTGAGCTTCAGCCTTGGCCTGGAGGCCCGCCGTCTGCTGGAGATCCACTGGTCTTAGTTCCAACTGCTGCCCCCACCCAGGTCGGGAAGGATGGGCTGCAGTGTGCACAGCTCTGCCTCAGAGCCGAGCAGGCACAGGGTGGCCCAGAACCACACTCGGTGTGTTTTCTTCACCACCCACATTGTGCACAGGGTGGACCAGCAGGTTCTACCAGGGTGATCGATATGTTTACGTGTCCCTGGATCAGAATGGCTGGCCTGGATAAAACAGCTCATTTATTTTATTGATCTTGCGTGTCTACCTAAAGTGGGAGTAATAGGGCCTTCTGGGCTCTTTCGTCTCCCCTCTGTCTGGGCTGCCACCGTCTCAGACCCTGAGCTGATGTTCTGTGGACTCCACAACCTGGAGGGAGAGTGAGAGTTTTAATTGCAGTGGCTTTCTCCTTCCTTGGAAGCTGGTGTTATCTTCAGCCGTCCATCTGTCTCCAGTGCCTGCCTCAGTCCCAACTGAATCTAATAGAAAGAAACAGATTTGCTTGCTGATAAAGGCTCCAAATGAGATTGGATGCAGGCCCAGAAAGCAGTAGCATCAGGAGGAAAGTTGCCTGACAGGTGCGAGACGGGGCAGTCTGTCCTGGGGAAGAACAGTAGTAACGGCTCCAAGTGGACCCTGAGCCTTCAGCCCTGGGAGACCGACAGGCTTAGGAAAGTCAAGGTTGCCTACCACGGGCACTGGTCCATCTATTCTGCTTCCAGGCTCTCTGACTTCAAGCCTCACGTTTCATCTCAGTTAAACCTCACTTACTCCCCTAAAAACAGCAATACTAATAACTGTCCTCCAGGCATTTTGCAGAGATTCAAGGGTACCACTTGTGTTGAGCAGTTCACAAACAGGAGTGCTGTTTAGCAAAATGACAAAGTCATCAAATCCATGGAAATATCTGAATTCTTGCTGAATCAAAACAGAACTGGATGTGGTAGGACCTGGAGCTCAAATGCCCCTTGAAAATAGCTATCAGAGACTTCCCTGGCAGTCCAGTGGTTAAGACTCTGAGCTTCCAGTGCAGGGGTCGCAGGTTCAACCCCCCGGTCGGGGAACTAAATCCCCGCATGTCGCGAGGCATGGCCAAAAAAGAGAAAAAGAAAACATCTACTAACTGTCCTGGGAATCCCAGCCTCAGAAAGGGTCTGCAATTAATGGGAGGTACAGATCCAGTGGTCATGTATGGATGTGAGAGTTGGACTGTGAAGAAGGCTGAGTGCTGAAGAATTGATGCTTTTGAACTGTGGTGTTGGAGAAGACTCTTGAGAGTCTCTTGGACTGCAAGGGATCCAACCAGTCCATCCTAAAGGAGAGCAGCCCTGGGTGTTCTTTGGAGGGAATGATGCTGAAGCTGAAACTCCAGTACTTGGCCACCTCATGCGAAGAGTTGACTCATTGGAAAAGACTCTGATGCTGGGAGGGATTAGGGGCAGGAGGAGAAGGGGACAACAGAGGATGAGATGGCTGGATGGCATCACCGACTCAATGGACGTGAGTCTGAGTGAACTCCGGGAATTGGTGATGGACAGGGAGGCCTGGTGTGCTGCGATTCATGGGGTCGCAAAGAGTCGGACACAACTGAGCGACTGAACTGAACTGAACTGACAGATCCAATTAAGAGAGCAAGCCTGGGAAGCACCAAGCTCCATGAGCTCGTGTGGCCTTCTGGACAGCAGTTCATGTTGGAAGCTGTAAAATGTTTATGCAAAGGAGTTTAGCTCCTCCAATCTCAAGATGTGGCTGAAAATATGAAAGCCTTTCCAAGGGATCATTCACCTTGGGGAAAATGCATCGCCTCAGCAAGGGAGCTCATGCTCAGAAGTGGAAACGTCAGCTGAAAATATTCTCAACATTGCTTTGCTCAGCACTCACCTGCATTCATGCAAGAGCTTGGCGTTCATTTGAGAAGCTCCCTAGAAAATGCCAGTCGCTAAGCATTAGTTTTTATATGCAGCTCAGCCCTGAGGACGTGGGTGATTTCTTCTCTAGTACTTACTTTTAGTTTAACTGAACCCTCTCCCCTCAATGTCTTATACACTGCTCCTGTTTCCATCAAATGACTGTGTGGCTTCTGACTGATCGGAAGGCAATATTGACACAAGATAAACGGGGGGCAAAGGATGGTCTCCCAGCGGTGGTTTTCCTGAAGACCACACCCACAGTTTGGATAGTTGCACGGGTGCAGAGGAAGAGATTACCCAGCACAAATCTGCACATGGGCACACATGTGCTTGCAATTTCCTTTTAATCTTTTACATGAAGAATACATCCCTCTCTGCTGCTATGCCCCAAGCATCCAGAACAGGGCTAGATTTTTTTCCACCATGCTCTGTGCGGCATGCGGGGTACTGGCTCCCTGACCAGGGATCAAACCTGTGCCCCCTGCACTGGAAGTTCAGAGTCCCAACCACTGGACCACCAGGGAAGTCTCCAGGTTGGATTTTGAGCAGATACTTATTAGATCCTTGCTGGCCAGTGGAGGAAAAGGCAAGGCTGCCTTTGAAGACAAACAGGTGAGTAACTCCCTCTCAATGAGTAAATAAAGAAGTATCTGTTTTATCTTATGCAAGTCTGGGGACTTGAGAATGTAGACATCAGTCTCACATGTTTGCATTTATTTGCATGCGTGTCCTGACCAGCTGACCTGGTGGGAGTGACTCTAGAGAAATATCACAGACTCTCCACTGACTGTACCCCTTCCAGAAGCCCAGTGTCCTCTCCCTAAGCCCCACGTGTTAGAATCAACAGCAGCATGACCTAGCCATGCTCCTGGTACCTGGTATCTGACAGAATCTTGGATTTCAGTGGCTCCTAGCAGGGGAAGAAGTGATGCGGAGAAAAAAACTGAGACACTCCCCTTCCTGGAGACTAGAGACATGTCACTGGCCAGAGTTATATGCTTGCCTGTGGAGCACCTTCCAGCTTTCTCCAAGCATAACAACACACAGATTACTTCCGGCTTACTTTTTTTTTTCTTTTGAAGTCACCCATTGTTAGTCCTACTCAAACTGATAGGGAGAAACATGGGAGAAAGGAGGCAAGACACATAGGATGAACAGGAACCGATAAATGGAAAGAGCTAGACAAGCTGAGGAACCAGAAATGGGGCGTTAAAGAAAAGCTGGCAAGAGGAAAGGGAAGGAAGAGAGAAATCAGAAAGGCAAAGCTCTCAGTAATTTAGGAAACACCTGCACTTTGTTCAAATCCACACCAGAAATACGAGCTGTTGCTGGGGAAGCTGGTAGATGATCCTTCCTTTAGACACACATGGCAGTCTGTTGTGATGCCTGTGACGGCAAAGCAAACAAGGAAAGCGACAGAACGTGTATCTCTGTCTCCATCAGACTGTGGGTGCACTGAAGAGGTCAGGAATAGCTGGGACCCAATACAGTGCCTGGCACACAGGAGCTGCACATAGCGGCCCGTGTAAAACTGGACATGAAAGAGGAAGATGCAGGGAAGAAATGGGAGGACGCTCAGGGTTTAGTTTCAGAACAGTCCTTCACGTGCAAGCTCACAGCCAAATCTTCACACCAAGACTTCTTGATCCTGGACCTCCAGACAGTACTTCCCTTACCATAACCACCTACAGAACTCAACTTGTGTCCTGTCCTTTGACACTTTCCTTGAGTAGCCTCACATCTCTAACTGGTATTTGCTCTTCTTGCACTAACAAGATGGCATGCAATGGGAGGACAGGTGCTAATGGCCAAAATGCTTGCTCTTTTCCACATAAAGCCTCGTCTTTGACTCATGGAGCGGTGGACATGGCAAGGCTTGTGTCAACGGGTAGATTCTTAACCTGCAGACTCAGGTTCCTAAACAAAGCGCACTGTTAAGAACAGAGGCTCCCAGTCAACCCTGGCAACCTGCAGAGCTTCTCATAAACCCACATCCCTGTGATCCACCATCGAGACTCTGGACTCTGTAGATCAAGGAAGGTGTCCTAGGTCTGCTGTCTCAGGAGTTCTTCTGATGGGGGTTGGTGCTGCCTCGCATTCCTTGGTATACCAGAACTCCCTGCCATCTGCACGTGTTTAATTGCTTCTCTTCCTCCCTAGGGTGCCTGGATGCTCCCTCCTAGTTCATGAGCTCCCACTCCACTCTCCTGGCTCCCCGCCCTGCTAATCCTCCTGTGATGCCATCCGGGGGCGGCCCCTCCCCAGGGGCCTCACACACACCCCTCCCGCCCCAGCACACTTCGAGTCCTAGGGAAGCTGTGAGGGGTGATGCAAGGATTCAGATCCAGCTTTGCATTTCCCTCAGCCCCTAGCAGGGCCTCTGCACAGAGCTGCAGCTTAGCAGAGCTCCTCTGACAAACCCAAAACCTATAATGCAAAAATCTCCAACTGGAGGAGTTTAATAAGGCTGTAGACATAAGCTGTAATTAAAAGTGGGAAGCAGGGACCAAGTTCCAGTTAGGACACAAAGCTGCTTTAAAATCTTGTAGAATCTGTGGCTCTGGGGATGCCAAGGGCAGGAGAAATTCAAGACAGAAAAAATAAACTGACCAAAAAAGAAAGAAATCAAAAAATTAGAGGGAAGGCATCAGTTAGAGAAAAAGCAAGTATCTTGAAATGGCTTATTCTGAGTGTTTGATGCATGAAGGAGGTGGCGCCAATATTTTCAAACACAATTTAGTTTCAGAATCTAAAAAAGTTCTCTCCTGGAGGAATAAAATGCCTAACTTCATTAAAAATATAAAAATGGTTAATTAAGCATCACCCGATCTAAGAAAGTGCCTGAAAAATTGTGCTCCCTGGTTACTGGCTGAGTAGATGAATGAATGAGATGGACAAGAAGAAAGAAGATAGAGAGGAAATAGGATGCTTCACAGAATCTTTAATAGAGAGAACAGTCCTTCAAGTGCAAATTTAATGTCCACCTCTCTAACCAAGACTTCTTAATTTCTGGATCTCCAGACTGCCCGTTATAAAATGTAACAGTCATGTCCTCAGAAAGACTTGTATACACTTACTCATGGCAGCCTTACTCATAATGCAAAGAATACGGAAACCACCCAAACATCCACCAAATGATGAGCGGATACACAAAATGTGTTATATCCATACAAGAGCATACATTTCAGCCACAAAGAGGAATGAAGTTCTGATATGCACGACAGCATGGATGAATCTTTATGAAACATTATCCTCAGTGCAAGAAACTATATACACCAGTGAATGTTATATAATTCCATTTGTATGACATGACCAGAATAGGCAAATACAGACCAAAAAAATGATAACAGTAATTAGAGGTCACTGCAAGCTGGGCCAGGGACGGATGAGAAATGGCTGCTAATGGATAGAGGGTGTCTCTTTTGGGTGACGAAAATGCTGTAAAATTGGATTAACATGATTGCTACACAATTCTGTGAATATAACCACTGAGTTGTACTCTTTAAAGGGTAGATTTTATGGTATGTAAATGATGCCTCAGTGAAGCTGTAAAACAAATGTCATGGTCCATGCAAAGTAGCATGTTTAAGTCAAACACAATGGTGATGTTTTCAACAGGGTGGTGGAGATAACGGCACAGCCATTTGCTGGGTTTCTGGCCGTTTTAGGAAAATCACGGATGTGAAATAGAATGTCAATGGTATTAATTTCTAGAGGAAAAGAGAGAACATCTTAAAAGCCTTATATTAGAAAACAGTCAGGAAAGCCTAGGGACCTAGAACTTGTACTGGAAAGGGAACTCCATGGATGGTGCCAGCCCATCCGTCTGAACGGTGATAGAGGCCAGGAAGATGCTGGACTCAGCCAGCGAGAATACGATGCTGAGCGGTGGGAGCCAAGCCAGGCAGGTGGATCAGAAGAGCGATGAGAAACCTTGGGGCTATTCCCAGCTGGAAGTCCACAGAGAAGTGTCAGCTCCAAGCCCCAGGCTGCGGCCCGGGAAGACAGCTGTCTCCGAGGACGGCTGGCAGGAGGGAGAAGCGAGCAGAAGCTGGGTGGGGGCCAGGGGACTGGCTTCCTCACCGCACTTCTGTGGGCAGCTGCCTCGCACCTGCACACCCTGAAGCTCCACTGAGTCCTCTGAAACCCACAGTTCCTCCCAGTAGCTGATAAACCTTTCTGACCACAGCTCTCATAATACAAATTACTTCCCAGCCCACGTACTACCCAGTCGCGTTAGAAAAAGTTCAGTTCAGTCGCTCAGTTGTGTCCGACTCTCTGTGACCCCATGGACTGCAGCACGCCAGGCCTCCCTGTCCATCACTAATTCCCGGAGTTTCCTCACACTCATGTCCATGGAGTCGATGATGTCATCCACCCATCTCATCCTCTGTTGTCCCCTTCTCCTCCCGCCTTCAATCTTTCCCAGCAGGTTCAGCGAAATCAGAAAGCCTCACTGTCCTAGCACATCTGGCGATCTCATGAATACATCCTGAGTCACTAACTGGGACCCTGAGGATTTACACTGGAGCTACAGGGCAGACAAGTCTTGTGAATTAGTTTTGGGTAAACTAAAGATTTAAAGCATTTTGGGAACCGGTCTGGATCTCTAAAACATGTTGTGGGTTATTTGGTTCAGCCACAGAGAGAAAGGGTGATTTCAAATGGAAATGAAACAAAGACAAAAGCAAAAATAACTGCAACAAAAATCCAACCGGCTCAAAACATTGGCAGCCCAGGAAGCCGAGCTGTCGAGCCTGACTACCCTGGTGGGCGGGGAGCAGAAGCTCTGTGGTCTCTCCAGGCACTCAGTGGGAAGCAGGCTTGGCAGACCAGAGATGGGTGCTTGGCGAACTGCAGCAGCCCGCTAAATTTAGCGTATGTACTCAAGTTCAGGTGCCTGTAACAACTCACTTAGTTACACTTTTGTACGTGCTTAGATAGTCTTATCCAGCTCTTTGTGAGCCATTGGACTGTAGCCCTCCAGGCTCCTCTGTTCATGGGGCTTTACAAGCAAGAATACTAAAGTGGTTGCCATTTCCTTCTCCAGGGAATCTTTCTGACCCAGGGATCAAACCAGCATTTCCTGGGTTCCTAAATGCAGGCTAATTCTTTACCCACGGAGCCACTGGGCAAGCCCCTTTATTTACTCTTACATGTGTGTGAAAGTAAGTCTATGGACTTGAAGTTCATTCATTCCATAAAGACCAAAGAGAGGGACTTTATCTTTGGTTGAACTTGTCACCCATCCACAGGGCACTCGAGTCTACAGGCAGACTAAGGACCCTATTTCGTGAATCTCCCTTCTTGACTAAACTCTCGGTGTACACCAGTAAGTCCCAGTGAGGCCCAACCAGCCCAGGACTCTCAGATTTTTTGCACTTGGCAACATTGGCTTTGAGTTTTGAGGTTAATCCCAGGATATTTTTGGAAGAGATGGAGAACAAAAACAAATCTGCATTTATAATTAAATGAAACCTTCTTGAGATTATATTTTAAATCAGAGCACATTTGCTAACACCCAGGATAAATATGCAGAGATAAAATCAACTACTTTTAGTTTTCAGATTATTTTGTCAACTGAGATTTGAATGCATTTGTTCAGTTCCCTCTTCTCAGGGACCAACTATAGTCTCTGATAACTCTGTTCTTTGGCTTTTCAGAGGTGACCCAGAGAGGAGACAACTTCCCCATCACCCGAGCTCTCCGGGAAGGTTTGTGTCAACTCTGGCTGTGGTTCTGGACTAGAAAACCAAGGAAAATGCGCCACTCTTAGGAAGAAGGAAGTCTGAAGCCTAAAGATTTGGCCTCTATTTCTACCCCTCCCTGTAGCAAAACGTGTGACTGGGAGCTCCTGGGTCCCCAGCCCCTCAGTGTCACATGGAGGGGGGTGGTCTTTCCAAACCCACCGATCTGGGCCATGTGTGCATTTGTGTGTGTGTGTGTGTGTGTGTGTGTGTGTGTGTGTGTATCAGGTCTGATCTAGAAGCATGCTGTATTCCTTTCAGCAGCAATGATTTTTAACCCAAATATTAACAACCAACACTAAAGCAACAGAATAAACTCAAGAAGGATGTGGCTTTATCTACTGCTTTAGTTTATCTCCTTTGAACTTTTAGGGTATGCCTAATATAATAAAAAAAAAAAATTCCTTCCAGGGGAAAAATAAACATGACGGAGATTCTAGTTAGCCGTAGCTGGTGTCACCCGTGTCCTCTAGGGCTCACAATCGCAGGCCTCAGTCGCCAGAGGCCCGCTGACAGGGGCTCTCAGCGCCATTGGATTCCCACTCAGGGAAGAAGGCTCTGCATTTGCTGGGCCGTGGTTTTAAGAAGAGCAATCAAATGCACCTTGTTTTCTGGTGAATAAGAACGTGCTTTTTGTGAAATTTAAAAAGAAATGATACAAATGAACTTACCAAACAGAAAGAGACTGGCAGACAGAGAAAGAACTTATGGTTGCCGGGGGAGAAAGGTTAGTTAGGGAGTTTGAGATGAATATGTACACACTGCTATATTTAAAACGGATAAACGACAAGAACCGCTGTATAGCACAGGGCACTCTGCCGAATGCTATGTGGCAGCCTCAGTGAAAGGGAGTTTGGGGGAGACTGGATACATGGAAGTGTATGGCTGAGTCCCTTTGCTGTCCCCCAGAAACTGTCACAACGTTGTTAATCAGTTGTATCCCAATACAAAATAAATTGAAAAAAAAAGAACATGCTTTTTAGAGTTCATAGGAAACCACCTTGTGGGCAGTTACATAACTTTATCTGTTTTTAGAAAGAGAGGTAAAGGAAATGGGGCCCGGGAGCTGGCTGGCTGACTCAGGGCTTCCTGAGCCCGGGGCTGGCTCTGAGCAAATGCCACCATCAGGACCACAGCTGTCCCCAGGGAAGCCCTGCTGGTAAGTACACCAGCGACAGGACCTCCCTCTGTTGGGACGTGAGCACCTCCCTTTCTTCTCTCCGGCTCCCGTTTCCCAAGAACCTGCCCTCTGTGATTTATCCTTGGAGCGTAACTAATAGAACTGGGGGAGACAAGGGAGCAGAGACTGTAAACCCCAGCTTGGTCTCCTCTTCCAGGTACTCAGGGAGCACAGCACACTCAGACAGCCTGGGAAGGGCAGGTGGAGGGCCCTGGATCAGAGTCAAGTACATAAGCAAAGGCATCTTCTAGAAAAACCAAGATCGCATAAAGAGCAAAGAACGCCAAGGCCTGGACAGAAAGGAAAACTCCAGTTACAGGATCACCCAAAGAAGCTCTGATCCAAAAAGGCCGAGAAAAGAAATAGGAGGAACAGCCGATCCACTGAAAGATATGGTACAAATGGAAGGCTGTGAAAAGACAGCCTTCAGAATGGGAGAAAATAATAGCAAACAAAACAACTGACAAAGAATTAATCTGAAAAATATGCAAGCAGCTCCTGCAGCTCAACTCCAGAAAAATAAATGACCCAATCAAAAAATGGGCCAAAGAACTAAACAGACACTTCTCCAAAGAAGCCACACAGATGGCTAACAAACACATGAAAAGATGCTCAACATCACTCATTATCAGAGAAATGCAAATCAAAGCCACAATGAGGTACCATCTCATGCCGGTCAGAATGGCTGCTATCAAAAAGTCTACAAACAATAAATTCTGGAGAGGGTGCGGAGAAAAGGGAACCCTCTTACACTGTTGGTGGGAATGCAAACTAGTACAGCCACTATGGAGAATAGTGTGGAGATTTGTTAAAAAACTGGAAATAGAACTGCCATATGACCCAGCAATCCCACTGCTGGGCATACACACCGAGGAAACCAGAATTGAAAGAGACACATGTACCCCAATGTTCATCGCAGCACTGTTTATAATAGCCAGGACATGGAAGCAACCTAGATGTCCATCAGCAGATGAATGGATAAGAAAGCTGTGGTACATATACACAATGATGTATTACTCAGCCATTAAAAAGAATACGTTTGAATCAGTTCTAATGAGGTGGATGAAACTGGAGCCTATTATACAGAGTGAAGTAAGTCAGAAAGAAAAATACCAATACAGTATACTAACGCATATATGTGGAATTTAGAAAGATGGTAACAACAACTCTATACGGGAGACAGCAAAAGAGACACAGATGTAAAGAACAGACTTTTGGACTCTGTGGGAGAAGATGAGGGTGGGAAGATTTGAAAGAATAGCACTGAAACATGTATATCATCATACTTGAAACAGATCGCCAGTCCAGGTTCGATGCCTGAGACAGGGTGCTCAGGGCTGGTGCACTGGGATGACCCTGAGGGATGGGGTGGGGAGGGAGGTGGGAGGGGGGTTCAGGATGGGGAACACATGTACACCCATGGCTGATTCATGTTAACGTATGCCAAAACCACTACAGTATTGTAAAGAAATTAGCCTCCAATTAAAATTAATTAATTAATTAAAAAAAAAAACCTGAAAGCTATGGTGCAGCACTGGGCTCTGGCATTTATAGGTGGCTCTTGACTGACCCCTGGCAGATTGGTCATTGATTTTAAAGCAATAAATATTTAGTTTGGGGAACTGTAGGTACTTAACTATTTATGATTATTTTCTAAAGAACAGGAACTTCTTGAGGTCAGATGACTCACATGTTCTCGCCTATCCCCTGCCCCCGCTGGCTGGGACTACGTAGGGTATTAGCATGTCTTCTACTGAATTGTATTATGACAGCAATTTCATTGCCAAGGTGCTAAAGGTGCTAAGGAGGCAGGCTTAGGATTAATTAACTGTCTGCCTTGAAGCTATTTCCCAGTCATCTCTCTCTACCTTCTGGAAATCAGTCTCACTCATCCACATTAGAAATGCCAGTGCCTCGATTAGCACCAAAGTTCAGTGTACACTGCATTTGGAGAAAGAGTTCCACACATGTTCCCGAATTCTCCGTCACCATCCCTCAGGGAGAGCAAGCCCAGAGATGGGTGGCTTGTCTAGAAGACAGGTCCTGTCTTGGCTCTTTGTCCTCCCAATAACCCAAGGCCTCTGCTAAGGTGATGTTTCCAAGACAGCTTATACAGCGGAGATCAGAAGAGCGCCTTACTTCTTTAAAGACAGGTTGTCAGAGGAAAATCAATGACTTTTCACTCTGAATTTAGAAAGCCTAAAATAGAGAAAAGCCTATAGAAATAGGTTGCCTGTTTTAGCATAACAGAATAAGGCATAAAGAACACTATAATGGCCTAAAAGAAGTTAAAGTATGTCACTGAGGACGTGGCATCATTTATCACTTATCAAAAAATAGGTGGTCATTCGGCTTCTGACACAGGATGGTTTAAAGCACAGTGAATGTGGAGTGAGGCGATCTAGGTTGAAGACCTATTTTGTTATGCAGATCTCTGGATTGGGGAACCTCTTAACCTCGCCACATGCAATTACAGTTCAGTCGCTCAGTTGTGTCCGACTCTTTGCGACTCCGTGGACTGCAGCACGCCAGGCCTCCCTGTCCATCACCAACTCCTGGAGCTTGCTCAAACTTAGGTCCATCAAGTCAGTGATGCCATCCAACCATCTCATCCTCTGTCATCCCCTTCTCCTCCTGCCTTCAATCTTGCCCAGCATCAGGGTCTCTTCTAATGAGTCAGTTCTTCACATCAAGTGGTTAAGGTATTGGAGTTTCAGCTTCAGCATCAATCCTTCCAGTGAATATTCAAGACTGATTTCCTTTAGGATTGATTAAAGGAATGTGCCACGTGCAATTTACCATCTGATAAACCAAGTAACAGTGTGGTTGTGAACATGGGTATAAGAAGTCTGTGCAGAGTGCCCAGTATCTGTAGTATTTTGCCTATTTTTTTGCAGTGGGTAGAGTTGTTTCGGTGGCAGTGCTGTGCATAATCTCACCCTGACTTCTGTGTGGCCAAGTTCATATTTGTTAGTGGACTGAATAAAGTAAGGAGGAGAGGTTTTGTTTTTGTTGGGGGAAAGGGTAGGTCTTAGTATCTCATAAATATTGCCTTTTGATTTAAGTCATCTTATTCATTTGATCTGAAAAAGCAGAAAGAATCAAAGACGGCCACAGAAATATTCTGGATTTTGTTTCTGACACAGGAAAAAGGCAAAGATACACCCAGGTTGATAGTGAGGATGACGCCACAGCTAGAAGCCGCGCTCCTGGCCCACAGAGTGCGAGTCAGCTTGGGATTAGAGACAGAAGGCTCCGGGGACCTTGACTCCAGGAGGAAAATCGATCTATTTAAATACTGAGAATGCAGGGGGGAAAGTTACATAAAAAAGACATGTAGGACACTCCTGAGTGACTGAACAACAGCAAAAGTAATATTTTACCTCTTGTTTGGCAGCAGTACAATCATCACATAATGGTTTTACGAAAAGGGTGAAATAACTAAATGGGAATACGCTGAAAGGTGAAATCTGGTGAGAATAATAATGAAGAGTTGATCTTCACCTGTTTCAATAGGAAAGTAATAGATAACGCCCGAATGAATAAATACAAATACTTAAGTGCATTGTTGAAAAATATTACAGTAGATGCTGGAAAAACAGCAAAAAGAAAAGGTTAGCCATTAGGGATCAAGACTTGGAACGAGGACGAGGAACAGAGAACTGTGTTTTTAGTCAATATGAGCCTCAGTGTGCTCACTACACAGCTTTACAAACTCTGTGTGCAAATTACTTCGAAAAAGATAAAAAAGAAAAGTAGTTTTAAAAGCAGAACAAACACAAAGCAGAAAGCAATTAGAGAATCAATTCCCATTCACAGAGAGCTTCTCCTCTCAGATGCTTTCAGTCTCTCTTAGGCTTTGTAGAAAGAGGAACTAGAAATTCTGCATAGGGTGCTGGCTCTAAAGTCATCCAAGCTTTCTCTCACAAGCTGGGTAGAGAGAATGCATGTCAGCTTAAATCAATGAGTTAGCATTTTCTGAATCCTTCTAATCTTTAGGCCCAGAAAATTCCGATGAGGGTATTTCATATACATAAAAAAATATATATGCCCTGAAGTTTTGCAACTCTGTGTGTATTAAGTAAAAATATTCAGAATAACCAAAATATGAATACCTAAAAGAGGTCTTCTTCTACCCCAGAAACAGAGAATCACACATATCAAGGCTTAATTATCCCAATGAAGGTATAATCTTAAATGTCTCTCTAGATTTTACAAAGATAACTTGTTCTTTGCCAAGAGTAAAACAACAGAGAGCCATACAAAGATCAGCACCAATGCACAGCTCCCCCTTCTCCACCAGCTTTTAAAAAAATTGTTTCCTTTAAGAACAAATTTAGGAGGTCACTTTGGTGTCTTTTGGCTAAGTTTGATACAGATAGACCTCTTTGATATTCAAAGGTCACTTGCTTACTCCTTGGAAGAAAAGTTATGACCAACCTAGATAGCATATTCAAAAGCAGAGACATTACTTTGCCGACTAAGGTCTGTCTAGTCAAGGCTATGGTTTTTCCAGTAGTCACGTATGGATGTGAGAGTTGGACTGTGAAGAAGGCTGAGCGCCGAAGAATTGATGCTTTTGAGCTGTGGTGTTGGGGAAGACTCTTGAGAGTCCCTTGGACTGCAAGGAGATCCAACCAGCCCATTCTGAAGGGGATCAGCCCTGGGATTTCTTTGGAAGGAATGATGCTGAAGCTGAAGCTCCAGTACTTTGGCCACGTCATGCGAAGAGTTGACTCATTGGAAAAGACTCTGATGCTGGGAGGGATTGGGGGCAGGAGGAGAAGGGGACGACAGCGGATGAGATGGCTGGATGGCATCACTGACTCGATGGACGTGAGTCTGAGTGAACTCTGGGAGTTGGTGATGGACAGGGAGGCCTGGCGTGCTGCGGTTCATGGGGTCACAAAGAGTCGGACACGACTGAGCGACTGAACTGAACTGAACTGTATCTTTAAGCCCTATTAAGTTCAAGGTCTAAGTTTCATCAAGAAACCAAGCTATGCATGGTTTTGTCAACTTCCTAAAAGATGGTAATCAGGAAGGAGGTTTTATTAAACAAGAGAGAAACTGCATGTGAGTTTCCAGTGAAATCTATGTGTATATATATTCGTGAAATTTACTTTCAATAAAGATCACCCCGTAGCCTCTGCCTCAATTTCTGTTCTTACTCAGTACCACCAAAGAGGGCCAGCTCTATCCAACAAAGCCCAACAGTCCTCTCACTTGTCTAAACATCTAGTACTGATGATTTCTCGACACCACTGAGAACACTGCGTTGTTGCTGCTCAATTGCTAGGTCACATCCGACTCTTTCTAATCCCACGGACTGCACGTAGCACATCAGGCTTCCATGTCCTTCACTATCTCCTGGAGTCTGCTCAAATTCAAGTCCAAAGAGTCGGTGATGCCACCCAACCATCTCATCCTCTGTCACCCTCTTCTCCTGCTGCCCTCAGTCTTTCCCAGCATCAGGGCCTTTTTCTATCAGGTGGCCCAAGTATCGGAGCTCCAGCTTCAACATCAGACCTTCCAATGAATATTCAGGTTGATTTCCTTTAGGATTAACTGCTTTGATCTCCTTGAACTCCCCTAGAACACTTGGGACTACTGGCCCAGCAGTTTAAAAAGAAATAACTTTTCCAGTTCTCTGTAATATTTTTTTCTTCCCCCATCTGTTTCGTTCCAAACGCCTGAAGCACCACCCAGATGAAAATAAGCCTTTTTAATAATCCTGTTCTGTATGAGGCTAAAACGTTCCCCTGGTGCCTCCAAGAAGAGTAGCTGAAGACCTTCCCGATGCTACGTCCCGAGGTCTCATTCATCACTCCACACACGTGTTCCTGGTGCTGGAGCACCACCTCCAGATGTCCCATCAGATGGAGCTTCGGAGGCATGAACCTCACTGCGACTCCCCATCCAGCAGCCAGAAGGCAGGCGAGGCTTGTGAGGGCTGGCATCACACCAAGCTGCCAGGTGGGCTTCTGCCGGGGGTCCTCTAGCAGCCCCCGAGAGCCGGGCTGGACGCTCTGCATGGGGCCAGGAGGGCTGCGGGCGGTGCCAGGATCTGCAGGGTTCTAGACAGAACTGAGAGCAGAATCCACGTTGCCTTACTATTAAAGGCACAACAAATGGTCTAGTGAGACAGTGCTCCTGCCCTGGCTGGTTTCCAGGCAGCAGACAATGGCCGAGGAGGGACTGGAGGCCAGTCGAACTCTGGGGAGGGCCACTGAGCCATCGGCCTGCCGTCGGACAGCATTGTGGCTTTTCTGCTGGCTGGACTGCTGGAGGAGATGTCCCCTGTCCCCTGTAGCTCGCTTTCCAGATTCACGTTGCCGCGCTTCCGGCTTTCCAGCTAAGCCCCCATCCTGTGGCTGCTCTCTCTTTCCTCACAGCAATTCGATGTCCGCATGAGCACGCACAGAGGCTGGGATAACCGTGCAAGCCCAGGGCATCACAGACACAACCATGACGGACTTCCCGATCTTGTCCCACCTGTGGTTCTGCTCCTCTGGAGCTCAGAGCAGAGTCAGCAGGGGACTCTGTGGGCAGAGCCTCAGAAAGTCCTGAGAGCCACCAGCACACACTCTGGATACAGAGGAGGAGGGGGAGCTATGTTGGAAGCATTTGAAACACACGTCATAAAAATAGCATGCCTCCTTTAATGGCATTTGCGATTTCAAAATAAATATCACAGCTTCAAAACCTTAAAGCTGTTAGAGTGATGAGCGAGCATTTACCATCATCAGTGACTGATACACTGAAGCCTGAACAGCATCCGCTATAGGAACCGGTGCACGTGAGCTCTAACTGTTTTAATGCACGGAATTCTCATCACTTCTAAGGTTGCTAATATGCTGCTGCACTTTCAAGATGTGTCTGGTAAGGAGAGAGCCTGGCCCCAAAACCTGCTGCTTAAGGCCAGGGCACTATTCCCTCACACCCCTCTCCCCCACCCCCTCCTGAGGACAGTCTGCCTTCCCACCCCTACCGCACTCGCCAGGCCAGAACACTGGCTGGGGGCACTATGGTCAGCAGACATCAACAGCGAGATAGAAGTGAGTCCCTCAGTCCCGTCTAAGGGAGTGAGTCGCTGCTGGTGGCCAGAGTCGGGGCAGCCCCAGCGGGCAGGGTGTCACGGACTGAACGTGCATGTCCCTCCAAAACACACTTAGTGAAGCCCTAATCCCCAAAGGGGTCGGACCTGGAGACAGGCCTTTGGGGAATAACTAGGCTTAGATGAGGTCATGAGGGTAGGGCCCCCAGGTTGGGATTAGTGTCAAGCGGAGAAGGTGGCCGTCCACAAACTAGGAGGAGGGTCATCCCCAGGCAGCAGATCTTCTGGAATTCCCCAGTGTTATGAGAAGCAAACTCCTGATGCTGAAGCCATTCAGATTATGGTCCTTGGTCTTGGCAGTGCTGAAAGGACCAAGACACAGGAGGAAATGAGGCAGGGGACCTGCCACTGTTCACCAGAGTTCATCTGCTGGCATGTGAAGAAGGAGCTTTCTGCTCAGCCCTGCATGGAATGGCCAGAGGACTCCGGCTGTCAGGACACCTCGAGGACCTTTTCTGGCTCACACAAAACTTGGGGAGCTAGTCTCAAGTATGGTCTATGAGGGAAGAGAGTCCAATGTGGGAGGAGGCCTAATAACTCTGAGGCTTGGGTTCACTTAGGAAAGAGGAGCCTGAGGTACAGACAACACTGCACTTGTCCTTCCTTTAAAAAAAAACATGATACAGAGGAATGGCATTGAAACAGGTATATATATAAAAAAAAAAAGAAACAGGTATATAATCATATGTGAAACGACTCGCCAGTCCAGGTTCGATGCATGATACAGGGTGCTTGGGGCTGGTGCACTGGGATGACCCAGAGGGATGGGATGGGGAGGGAGGTGGGAGGGGGCTTCAGGATGGGGAACACACATACACCCATGACAGATTCAAGTCAATGTATGGCAAAACCAATACAATATTGTAAAGTAAAATAACTAAATTAATTTTTAAAATTAAGAGAATTTCATGTTTGTGGTGAAAAAATCAAATATAGAAATTAATAAAGTAAAAAACCCATATATGAATCCCTTTGCTGCTCACCTGAAACTATCACAACATTGCTAATTGGCTATATACCCCAATACAAAATGTTTCTGGTATTAAATAAAAAATTTTTTAAATCATTTAAAAAAAAATCAAAGCTCTCACATCCAATGTACAGTGAAGTAAAACAGCAACAGTTTGACAGATTTCCGTCCAAACTTTTGCTTTATTCTTATGCTAATGAGTGTTTAGAAGAGAAAAGTGTGAGGAAGAGGGAGGGAGGGACAGAGACAGACGGATGAGAGATCCCTTTGGGTCCACTCCCCAAGTTATGCATTTTCTGGCTCTGTTAGACTCTCACCGGGCTCCCTAGGTGGCGCTAGTGGAAAAGAACCTGCCTGCCAATGCAAGAGATGGAAGAGAGGCAGTTTCATCCCTGGGTGGGGAAGACCCCCTGGAGGAGGGCACGGCAACCCACTCCAGTATTCTTGCCTGAAGAATCCCATGGACAGAGGGGCCTGGTGGGCTACAGTCCATAGGGTCGCAAAGAGTCGGACACAACTGAGGCAACTTAGCAAACTGACAGTCACCAATTTAACCAATCTTTCTCCGATACAAGCCCATGTGGAGCAGTTTACCCAGCATATTTATATGAATAATGGGGGCCAGATAGAGAGGTGGTATGAAGTTCTTAGATATGGGTATCCAGTTACGGCCATGGATTTCCACCATCCATACTGAGTACCTCCTGTGCAAAAGCCAGCCCCAGCAGGTGGTGTGGGTATGGAGAGTGGACGAGTAAGGTGTGAGCTTCTTTGGGGGCTGTGAGCACTCTGCCAGGCTCACTAGCAGTGGGCAGAACTCATCTCCTGTGGTTTCAGGACTGAGGTCGCCAGGACGGCTCTCGGGCCTTACACCCACATTTCCTGACCATGTGGCCCCCATGGGCAGCTCATGACAAGGATTTGTGCTTTCTTCAGGCCATGCAGACCATCGAACTCCTCTTCTGCAGGGAGTCAGAGGAAACTCTGCTTTTAAAGGGCTCGTGCATTACATCAGCCTGCCCGGATGATCTCCCTGAAGGTCAACTGACAGGGGACCTTAATTATATCAGCAAACCCCTTCACAGCAGCACATAAATTAGTGCTTCCCTGAGCCACTGGGAGAGCAGGCGGGTGCAACGGGGACCAGAAACCATAGCTGGGGGTTGTCTTGGAATTCCACTTCCAACAATTGGTACTGTATCACTGGATGGGACTCAACTTTGCCTTCCTTCTAAAATATCTCACTTTTGAATATCAGAAGAATCTATACCCATATTTCACTGACTCTTCCTGCAAATGAAATCATCATGGATTTAGGAGGGGCAATGTCAAACCCATCGCTGTGTTTTAGCTTAGGTATCCTGGTAAATAAGTGAATTCACAAAGCTTCCAAATATTTAAGGTTAGGAATCATAATGCGAAACAATGGTGAATTTGGCTACATAAAAATCAAAACTTTTTTAATGTTTAAAATATAAATACAATTAAAGACATATAATAAACTAAAGATAGGGGTGGGATGTGACTGCTACATCTGTGAAAAAAAGATACACCACAGTAGATAAACAAATACACAAACAAATACATAAATAGCAGAGAAATAGGGAAAAAATCACATCCAATTGCAGGAATAATGACATGAAGAGGCAAGGAAAAACAATGGCCGATAAACATGAAGAAATTCAACCTTACTTATTAATCAATAAAATGCAAATTAATAGTCACCACCTATCAGACTGGCAACAATTAAGAAGAATAACACCTTGTGTTGAAGAGGGTCTGATTAAAAAGGCTCTTTTATATACAGCTGGTGAGAATATAAATCAAAGACACTTTTCCAAAAGAAAAATTTCCAGCACAAATCAAATGTATTAAAAACATAACTCTGACCTACCCGTTCCACTTCCAAAAATCTTTTCCTAAAGAGACTAGGACATAAATGTGCAGAGACGTGGGCTGCACAGCAACTAACAGGAGGAACCCGCCAGGTGCTGAAATCTACCAAGGTGGGCCCAAGACACGACTGCAAGAAGCCTTTAAAAATGGCATTGTAACATGTATACTATCATGTAAGAATCGAATCGCCAGTCTATGTCCGACTCAGGATACAGCATGCTTGGGGCTGGTGCACGGTGATGACCCAGAGAGATGTTATGGGGAGGGAGGTGGGAGGGGGGGTTCATGTTTGGGAACGCATGTACACCCATGGTGGATTCATGTCAATGTATGGCAAAACCAATAAAAAAAAAAAAAAAAAGACAGATGCTTCCTTGCTGCTGCTTAGTTGCTTCAGTCGTGTCCGACTCATAGACAGCAGCTCCTGTCCCTGGGATTCTCCAGGCAAGAACACTGGAGTGGGTTGCCATTTCCTTCTCCAATGCTTGAAAGTGAAAAGTGAAAATTGAAAGTGAAGTTGCTCAGTCGTGTCCAACTCTTCGCGACCCCATGGACTGCAGCCCAGCAGGCTCCTCTGTCCATGGGATTTTCCAGGCAAGAGTGCTGGAGTGGGGTGCCATCGCCTTCTCCGGATGTTTCCTTCGTGACTTGAAAAGATGTTCCTAATTAGTTTCTATGCAAACAGAGAGGTGACAGAACAAACTGATACCATTTTTGTAAAGTAAACGTATTTATATGCATGAATAACGGTAGTATAGATAGATGTAGCTCGAAACAGACCCATAGATGCCTAGAAAATCGTAGAAGGAATATTTGCCAAACTGTTTACAGTGATGTCTTTGAGTGATTAGATTAGGGGTCATGTTCATATTTCTTTTCCAACTTGTATTTAATTTACTTGATATGACAAACCCACAGCTAACATTATACTCAACAGTGAAAAGCTGAAATCATTCCCTTTAAGATCAAGAACAAGGCAAGTATTTGTCTTGTTCAGCGTATTTTTGGAAGTCCTAGCCACAGAAATCAGAGAAGAAAAAGGAATCCAAATTGGAAAAGAAGAAGTAAAACTGTCAATGTCTGCAGATGACATGATGATATACTAGAAAACCCTAAAGACACCACCAGAAAACTACTGGAGCTCATCAATAAATTCAGTAAAGTTGCAGCATATAAAATTAATACACAGAAATCTCTTGCATATCTGTACAAGAACAATGAAATATCAGAAACAGAAATTAAGGAAATAACCACACTTATATCACACCAAAAAGAACAAAATACCTAAGAATAAACACACCTAAGGAAGCAAAAGATCTGTACTGGAAATCTGTAAGACTCTAATGAAAGAAATTAAAAATGACACAGTTGGAAAGACATACTGTGTACATGGATTGGAAGAATCAATATTGTTAAAATGACCATACTACCCAAGGCAGTCTACACATTCAGTGCAATCCTATCAAATTACCAATGGCATTTTTCACAGAACTAGATCAAAAAATTTTACTTGCTTCTTATTTTTTTCTTAAACATATATTGCTTATTCAAAAAAAAAAAAAAACGTTAAACTGCTTTGAAGCTTATTTGAGATCTAAAGTTACCTTCTCTAGTTACATCAAAGACTTTGAAATCTACTGTGCATGCATGCTAAGTTGCTTCAGTCATGTGCAATTCTTTGCCACCTTGTGGAGCCCGCCAGGCTCCTCTGTCCATGGGATTTTCCAGGCAAGAATACTGGAGTGGGTTGCAATACCCTCCGCCAGGCGATCTTCCAGACCCAGGGATTGAACCTGGGTCTTTTACGTCTCCTGCACTGGCAGACAGGTTCTTTACCACTAGTGCCGCCTGGGAAATCTTCTAAGAGGACTGCAATTTGTATTGATTCAACGTGCTACATCATCTCTAAGGTGTACTACCAAGGAGTCTTGATTTAGAATTTTCAGCAGTTGTGATCAACAGGGGAAGACCCCCCCGGGACCCACAACACATTCTGAACTGTGTGCCTGTCTACTTCTGGGTGTAGCTGACTCTGCTTCTTCTGGCCCCTTTCCTGGGCACAGCACAGAGTTCTACACACAAAAAGCAGTTGTGACCACCCTGCAACCGTCACAGCCTACAGACGTCGCACCGCAGATGACCGTGAAATCCTAGGCTACTTCCCACAGCTTTCGTAAACTCTTAGGTGTCTGACTACTGCTATTTAGCATAGGATACTAGAAAAGAATACATTTTGTAGGGTTATTTGACCTTGGAACAATCTGCTCACTGAGCCTTATGTGCTGGCATATGGAAGGCTGTTTAGGTGTCAGTTTGGAACTGGGTTCACTGCTGGCAAATTAACATTTGCTGTGATGCTGTTTGCCTGCGAGCAGGTCAGTTTTGGCATAATTTGTTTTTTTCTCCCCCACATAAATGTTTGCATGGTTTTTATTTTCACATTTTGCTCTTTGTTTTGTAAAAATGAGTAGAAAATGCAAAAATTATAGTGATGATTCCAATGATATGTGGCTCAGATCATTTTAACTTAATTTCCATAGTTTTCTCAATTATACAAATAGAATTTCTCACAATGAAAGTTCAACCAAATTCAGTTAACTGTATAAAGAATAAAACTAAATAATGTGTAAATACTACAAATATATATTTTATCTTAAAGATGAGATGCAATGAGGGATATTTTAATATTTTGTAGCTTTCAAAAATACCCCCAATCTCATAACATAGAATGTTATTATTTATCATTTTCACATGCCATTTTTGTACAGATTTTGGGGAACGTTATAAATAATAAATGTGACTGTCTTTATATCTGTGTTCACTGTTTACCTGCCCATTGATTTATGCATTCAGTTTATAAACCCAAGTATAAAACCAAGTAAATTATCCAGGGCCAACCAAATAACTCTTTCTTATCCCTCACTCAGTACAGTGTGTTAATTTCACTTAAACTCAAATATTCTACTAACATGCTTATAAATAACAACCTCTATCACTATTTAAACCACTTAACTGAGAATATGTAGGGAATTAAGGATGAGGTCATTATCAATTTATCTTGTGGTAACCTCTGTACCTTTCTCAGGAATATGGTATCTTTCAATTTTAAGCCACAAATAAGAGTACACTGAATACGTGGTGCTTAATTAATTGTGTGTACTTTGGCGAATGTCTCTTTCTGGGTCTTAGCTTTAGGTCTTCTTGATTTATTCTGTGGCAAGCAGGCTTCCCTGGTGGCTCAATGGTAAAGAATCTGCCTGCCAAGCAGGAGACTCATGTTTGATCCCTGAGTTGGGAAGATCCACTGGAGAAGGAAATGGCAACCCACTCTAGTATTCTTGCTTGGGAAATCCCAGACAAGAACATGCACCAAATTTATTCATTCATTTGTTTACTTATGGACAGAGGAGCTTGGTGGGCCATAGTTCATCAGGCCACAAAGAGCTGGGTATGAGTTAGTCAGTAAACAACAACTGCTGTGATCAAGCAGTTGGCATTACCTGCAGGGCAACATCTGACATCCAAATCCATTTTCAACATGAGCCCATTGATAAGCCAAACCCTTGGTTACTAATGTCTCCATTCCCTTTCTTATCTCTTTTCTCAGGATTGCTACAACATTCCATCTATTGCTTATTCTGGGACCACTGAGAAATATTTTCTTGAGAGTTTCTTTTTACAAAGGAAAGGCAACCACAGTACACAAGCCCAGACAGAAGCCCTGCTGCTGCTGCTGCTGCTGCTACTAAGTCGCTTCAGTCGTGTCCGACTCTGTGTGGCCCCATAGATGGCAGCCCATGAGGCCCCCCCATCCCTGGGATTCTCCAGGCAAGAACACTGGAGTGGGTTGCCATTTCCTTCTCCAATGCATGAAAGTGAAAAGTGAAAGTGAAGTCGTTCAGTAGTGTCTGACTCTTAGTGACCCCATGGACTGCGGCCCAGCAGGCTCCTCCGTCCACGGGATTTTCCAGGCGAGCGTGCTGGGGGGTGGGGGTGGGGGGGTGGGCATCACCTTCTCCGAGACAGAAATGCTAGTTTGGTGCAAATGCAATTGTCCTCGGGGCTGAGAAGAGCTATGAAGGTCATTCTGGCAATCAGGTTTACAAAGAAGCAGAAGCAACAGAGGGTGGCAAAACACATCCAGGACTCAGAAAGGGGCTCAGGAACATGCACCAAATTTATCCATTCATTTGTTTGCTCATTCATCCATTCATTTAAATAATATCCAGTGAGCAGCTACTGCATCCAAAGCACAGTGGATGGTCAAAAAATTCTGACGTTTCCAAAAACTCAGGTAAGCGAGGCAGAACTCTCAGTGTCTCCACCTGTAAAACCACCGGGGATTCACTGTGGAGGGTCAAGGGAAAGAAGAGGCATGAAACACATTGAATGCCTCTACGTTCTTCAGTAGAGAAAGAAAATAAACTATCAGTGACAGCTTTCTAAAATCGAATATCACTGTCTCCATACACAAGAGTTGTAGCCGACATCAGTCCACATACACACTCCCCCAAATCTGAGGGTTTATCTGTGGATAACCCCAGAGCCCTTTAACACTAGGACATGAACTTGGCAGGACAGTGGACTCTACTTTGGCAAAAGACTGTCAACAAAGTCAAAAGCCAAATGGTCTTCAACTTAACCTGGGATTCACAGAAAACCCATAGAATTCTACATTCAGGGAACTTCAAGGATAACTTAGTGAGCTTTATTTCTAGCATGATAGATAGAAACCCAAGAATCAGAAGGTCACCAAGCTTCAGACATCTTATTTATATGCCAGGTAATTTGTTTAGACTCTGCCTACTTCCAAAAAGGTTTTGAGGCAATTCTACAATCACTGCGGTTAATCACTGTGCTATTCTTAGAGGTGTAGCTCCAATACTCGGGCCGCCTGATGTGAAGAGCCAACTCACCAGAAAAGACTCTGATGCTGGGAATGACTGAGGGCAGGAGGAGAAGGGGGTGACAGAGGATGAGACAGTTGGATGGCATCACTGACTCGATGGACATGGGTTTGAGCAAACTCCGGGAGACAGTCGAGGATAGAGGAGCCTGGCACCCTGCAGTCCATTGGGTCGGACATGACTTAGCGACTGAACAAAATTAATAGACGTGACTCTTTTTTTAAACTTACATTTCTAAAATTCCATGGATTTAGATAGGGCTAGGTAAATATTTCAGATTATCCTATATATGCTGGCATTTTAATAAAGATGCTAACAAGCTGAATCCTCTTGGCATTTTAAAGGATTCCAAAAATCAGCTCTTTGGGCTTGTACAGGGCAAGTGGCGTGAATTATAATACAGTGAAGAGTTCCCCACGTTTATGTGATTATCTTATGAAATTTACAGAGCAAACTTGGTGTGAATAAGATTAACCTCTTTGGGATATTTGGCCTCTCTTTCTGTAATATGTGTATTCATACGTGCTCACAGTGTTGGTGGTTTAATCAGATCTGGACTTTTCTTTAAAAATGCATGTAAATGAAATCTCTGATTGGAGTATACAAAGCATAAATGTGAACTCTGGAGTGGGCTCCTTGGGCGGGCGTTTTAGATGAAAGAAGAGAGATGTAGGGGACAGGGTAAGAGCAGGATGAGCCAGATGGGGCAGTGAGTCGCTGGCCACTCCCAGCGGCCCTCTGATGGGCATCTTCCCAACAGACACTGGCGACACTTTCACTCAGCGGGGCTCCCTGTCACTGCTCACTCTCAGGATTCAAGAACACCCGGAACCAGAAGCAGAAACTGGAAGCCAAGTCAGCTACATTGGGTGAACCTGGTCTGCACGCAGAGATAGGACTGTCCCTTGAAGGTCACGTAGATAGGAGGGCAATGGAGCACTTTGACCTCTTTTGTGCCCAATGTGCTAAGTTGCTTCAGTCGTGTCCGACTTTTTGTGACCCAGTGGACCATAGCCCACCAGGCTCCTCTGTCCATGGGATTCTCTAGGTAAGAATACTGGAGTGGGTTGCCACGCCCTCCTCCAGCGGATCTTCCCAACCCAAGGATTGAACCCACATCTCTTATGTCTCCTGCATTGGCAGGCGGGTTCTTTACCACTACCACCATCTGGGAAGCCCCCTTGCGCCCAAGGGCAATGCCATTTCTATCTCTCAGGCCACTGGCTGTGGGCATTGCCTAGAGCATCACGGACTGGAGGCAAGAAGGGGACTCAGGAGACCTCTGCGTGGCTGTGGTCTGGCATAAACTATGGATGGAATGAGGGGAGGAGTTGGGGAAGGCTTACGGGCTGTCAGCGGAGCAGCTGCGTCTCTCTGGACCCCTTACAGCACTCAGGGCCCATGAATCATCTAGGCAGCAGTGCCCCTCCCGCCCTACCCGCTGCCTGAGAACCTCCTCTGAGGCTGGCGGGCCCACGTCCTCGGCTCTTAGGAGAAAGGAGGGGCTCTTTCTGTTACACGTGGATGGGATGGGGGCCACAGGAATTCAGGCTGCCCCTGCTGGGGCAGAAGGTGTTTTGGGCTCAGGTGTTTCTCGGGTCACTAACGTGTTCCCTTGTGGAAACTGTTAAGGCATTTATCTGTTAGGTGATGCTGTTCATTCACTTCAGTCCCTTGACAGGCCTGGATGCTCTTTGTGCTGAACTGGCTTCACATCAACGGCTGCTCTGCTCAATTAATATTTTTTAAAAAATCAGTTTAGAAAAACAGTGGCTCAGACTCACTGGCCGCAGTTGTCGCCTCCTCCAAACCAAGCCCGTGGCAGCGTTTTGGGCACTTTTTTCTTTCCAGCCTTTGTCATTTCACCTGTGTGGCCGCAGGCCTAGGGTGTGACAATATGGGTTTCGTAGCTGATCCAGGATCATGGCTGATCCTATTGTTCATGGCAGCATTAAGGTCCACGGTGGACAAGCTCAAGGGATTCGCTTGGTGTCTCACCCGTGGATCTGTACCATGCAGGTGAGCCGGCGGATGCAGGATGAGTGTCTCTATCTGTGTCTATTATAGGGAGTTACCTGTGTGATCCGAGCTTCTCACCAAGTATCTTGTGCTGTGCTGTGCTTAGTTGCTCACTCGTGTCCGACCCGTTGCGACCCCGTGGACTGCAGCCCGCCAGGCTCCTCTGTCCATGGGGATTCTCCAGGCAAGAACACTGGAGTGGGTTGCCATGCCCTCCTCCAGGGGAATCTTCCCGACCCAGCGATCAAACCCAGGTCTCCTGCACCACAGACATACTCTTACTCAGCTGAGCCACCAAGAATCTTGAAGTTTGCCAAATATCTTTCTCCCAAAAAAGCACCTTCAAAGCCACAGTCCAGCACTGTCTAATTTGCTATTTGATGAGAGTGAAAAAGCTGGCTTAAAACTCAACATTCAAAAAACTAAGATCATGGTATCTGGTCCCATCACCTTATGGCAAAGAGATGGGGAGAAAGTGGAAACAGTGATAAATTTTATTTCCTTTGGTTCAAAAATCACTGTGGATGGTGACTGCAGCCACAAACTAAAGAGACACTTGCTCCTTGGAAGAAAAGCTATGACAAACTTAGACGGTATATTAAAAAGCAGGGACATTACTTTACTGACAAAGGTCCATTTAGTCAAAGCTATGGTTTTTCCAGTAGTCATGTATGGATGTGAGAGTTGGACTAAAAAGAAGGCTGAGCACCAAAGAATTGATGCTTTTGAATTGTGATGCTGGAGAAGGCTCTTGAGAGTCCCTTGAATAGCAAGAAGATCAAATCAGTCAATCCAAAAGGAAATCTACCTTGAGCATACATTGGGAGGACTGATGCTTAAGCTGAAACTCCAATACTTTGGCCACCTGCTGTGAAGAGCCAACTCATTGGAAAAGACCCTGATGCTGGGAAAGACTGAGGGCAAGAGGAGAAGGGGACGACAGAGGATGAGCTGGTTGGATGGCCTCATCGAGTCGATGCACATGAGTTTAAGCAAACTCCAGAGACAGTGAAGGATGGAGGAACCTGGCAGGCTATAGTCCACGGGATTGCAAAGAGTCAGACATGATTGAGTGACTGAACGGCAATTCACTTGAACTAAATGTCTTCTTTACATAAACAGTACCAGTTCCTTCTGTGAGGAGTGTGTTTATTGGCACCCTACACACGAAACATCTTGACTGTGTCTCGTAAAAACCTGTGACTGGCATGTAGGCAAGCTTTTAATGAACTTCCGAGCGAGTAAGCCAAGCAGTAAAGTCCACACATTTTCTGTTCATAAAAACACCTCGTTTGCAAAGGAGGGGTATGGGTTCCCAGGAAACAGACAGGGACCAGAAGCCAGGCTGGCGATTTCTAGAAATTGACCTCTTTCTTTTCTTCCAGAGACCCTGGGCTTGAACAGACTAATCCTGGACCCTGGAAATTACATCAGCTAAAGTTTGGGTTGGGGTGGGGGTGGGGGGGCAACACAGGACACAGTGTATTCTAAATGGGGGCAGGGAGGCAGAAAAGGCCCAGGCCTTCTGGAGGTAGAAGCTGCATGGGTCACACCCCTGCAGACTACAGTCACCTTCAATTTCAATCACGGAAGACATTTCCCGTGGTGTGTGTTGGCTCTGTGCCCAGGGAGAGGGGAAATGAAGGTCACGGCACTCCTTGAGCACCTTCTTCAACAGGGAAGGTGTGTGTCAATCCAAGGGGCTTGGGCTCTTTCCAACACAATAATTACATCCCACCCACCCAGCCCACAGCTGCCCTCCCCCTGGCACCGTGCTCCTGGGTGCAAAGCACCACGGACCCTTGGCAGAGATGCTGATGCCAGCCAACCGGTTCTTCCTTGCTCTGTGAGCTAAGACTTTTCTCTGTAACACCATTCTTCAGAGGCTTCACTATGTAGAAATACCATATTTCATCACCGGAATGAGGCTCTGAAGGAGCTGTTGACTGGACACCCACATCCCTGGGATCCCTCTCTGGTCTCCTTTTGTGTGATGGATGCAGAACAGGGGACTCGGAGGGGCCGAGTGCGCCGGAAAGAGGAGGGCTGCAGAGGCCATGAGACAGGCGGGTTCCGATGGGCAGAGCGCTAGTTTCCAGCATGGCCTTCACTCCTCCAAGGATTATTCAGGGGGAGGCGATGAGAGAAGCCCTAAACTGGACAGGCCAGAGGCCGATGCAGCTGAGTTCAGAGATTTGGCCTGAAAGAAGGCTTCAGAAGCATCCTACATAGACACAGAGAACAACGTATGGACACCGAGGAGGGAAGGGGTGGGAGGCTGGAGACAGGGGTTGACATGTGTACACTGCTGCTGCTTAGTCGCCAAGTCGCACCCAGCTGTTTTGCAACCCCATGGACTGAAGCCCACCAGGCTCCTCTATCCATGGGATTTCCCAGGCAAGAGTTCTGGAGTGGGTTGCCATTTCCTCCTCCAGGGGATCTTCCCAACCCAGGGATCAAACCCGGGCGTCCTGCATTACAGGCAGATTCTTTACTGACTGCTAAGTCACCATTAGGTACCTATCGAGTGAGTGAAGTCGCTCAGTCGTATCCGACTCTTTGTGATCCCATGGACTGTAGCCTACCAGGCTCCTCCGTCCATGGGATTCTCCAGGCAAGAGTACTAGAGTGGGGTGCCATTTCTTTGCCCAGGGGATCTTCCTGACCCAGGGATTGAACCCGGGTCTCCTGCATTCCAGGCAGATGGTTTAACCTCTGAGCCACCAGGGGAGCTTTTTTCAGAATCCTGCCTAAATGATCATCTCCTTTTCATCAGGGTCCACGGTTTTGGTGATAACATTTTACCTTTCTCAGGAACACTGTCTCAGAGGAACTATGAGTCGAGATTTCTAAAAGCCATCTTCCAGGACTCCAGTGAGGGACAGGGTATTGAAGAGCTCGTGACAGCATTTTAGGTGTCGGAAGATTCACAAGTGATGTGTGTCAGAAAATGTCTTGCGAAAAGGGCACACATACTGCCACCTGTCTAAATGAAACTCAGTGAAACCTCAGTTCAGCTCAGTTCAGTCGCTCAGTCGTGTCCAACTCTTTGTGACCCTATGAACAGCAGCACACCAGGCCTCCCTATCCATCACCAACTCCTGGAGCTTACTCAAACTCATGTCCATTGAGTGGGTGATGCCACCCCCTGTCATCCCCTTTTCCTGACTTCAATCTTCCCCAGCATCAGGGTCTTTTCCAGTGAGTCAGCTCTTCGCATCAGGTGGCCAAAGTGTTGGAGTTTCAGCCTCAGCATCCATCCTTCCAATGAATATTCAGGACTGATTTCCTTTAGGATGGACTGGTTGGATCTCTTTGCAGTCCAAGGGACTCTCAAGAGTCTTCTCCAACACCACAGTTCAAAAGCATCAATTCTTCGGTGCTCAGCTTTCTTTATAATCCAACTCTCACATCCATACATGACTACTACTCCACCTTTCCAAAAACCTGGAATAAAGATACTGTAACCTGCTTAGGAGTGTGTCAGATTGCAGAGAAATCAATGAATCTGGTGTGTTAACACAAACTTCCCTTGTATAAGATATACCCTAATATCCCAAGACAAAGATATAAACTTAATTATTCCTCCTAAGGAGAGAAATCCCAGCTATAATATATCCATTCAGATAAGAAACACTTGGTGAAGTCAGGAATTGCTGACCCTGGAGATTCTGCAAAGAACAATGCCGACTTAGTTCTGTCATCCTGGAATTGTAGTTCCAGCCAGGGGTAATGTCAACTGTCATTAAATAATGATCCCTCTCAATAAATATCACCAAGAAAAAAATGCAGGTCTCAACAAAAGCACATCACAGGGGGACCATCAATACTTAATGAGAGATATGGAGGATGAACTGGCGTTGGGAGAGGTGCAAGCTGGGAGAGCAATGTGTCCCAAAGAGGGAAAGGCATCCTGTGTGTCTGGAGTGAGTGTGCAGTAAGTGTGCACACAGGAAGAGCAAACAAAAGTACACACTCACGGGAAGTGTGTGCACACAGGAAATGAAGTGAACACCTGCTCCCATGTAGGGGAAGCTGGCGATACCAGCAGGGATCAGAGGACACGAGACAGCTGGGGGAAGAGAAACAGCCTCAGAGTCACGCACCACTTGGGTTCTGTATGTACCTGACCCCGTGAAGTGTGGGTGAGCCCGGGATGGAACGCGAGCAGGACCACGAGGAAGGGAGCCCGTGGGAACGAGCAGATCTGGGGACCTGGCCATTTCCTCACAGCATCTCATTCCTGCTCCCCAGACCACATGCGGGGGTCCCTGCACCATCACCTCTCCATGAAAGCATCTGCAGACGAAGGTAATAACCCCATTATCAAGAGAAGGCAGTGGGCAGGAGATCAGAGTTCCAGAGACTTCCATCCCCTAGTTGTGACTCCTCCCTGGGGTTCTCTGCTAGAAAGACTATCTCAGCCCCACGGGGGAGGAGACACACAGCCAGGGAAGAACTCTCCTTGTTGACTTGTGTTCCTGAGGTTCCCCTGGGCGATACCTGGAAACTACACATCTCAGGATTCAGAGCCAAACTTCATCCAGAGGGAGGAAATGTGTCCAAGTCAGAGACTGACTAGGGGCAGCCCTGCTCAAGTCCATGAAGACCCTCCCTGAATCAGACTTCTGGGGCTTCCGGGCATGAGTTCTCACCACTCTGGTTCTGGAAGCTGTCCAGCCTGGGGTGCGTCTCACCTCATCCCATCAACCGGCTCCCAGGCGGGGTGTGGACCTGGTCCGCAGAGGCCGAGGGAGGTGGATGGAGCCTGAGAGAGGCTTGCAGGGTCCTGTGGGCGCCACTGAGTTGGTTCTCTGCCTCCGGGAACGAGGCCAAGTCAGTGCCATGAGGATGAATCACAGCTTACAGAAGCGAGCGGTCAGGTGTGTCCCCTCGATTCAAAGCACCATTGAAAAGAACTTCTGTCCCAGACATGGCAGGGAACCTGCCTCTCCAGACTTAGAACAGCCCCCGTCCTTGTCATTTTCCCTCTTGAAGACTCACACTGCTCTCACTTGATCTCTTCTTCGATGGGCCCCAGACGGTATCAAAGCTGTGACGTTAGGAAGTTGGAGGAGGAGAACTCACCTGTGTTTCCCCAGCAACAGCACGCTGCGTGCTGGACTGCTGTCACCGCGAGCCGCTTCTAAAGCTCCTCCTCGCTGGTCCCCTCTCTCTGGCGTGGGAGCCCCCTGAGGACGGGCATCCCGTTGGCCTCTTCCTTGGAGCACCTCCCTGTCCTGACAGAGGACACCGCTCCTGACAGAAGGCTCTGGTGAGCTGCGTCACAGTTGGGCCTGTGGCACTGTGAAGCATGGGGCCAACCACGAGGGCAGGCTCTCTGTCCTTGACCCAGCAACAGACTTTATCATAAAGGCCATAGAAATCCACTGAAGACGTGAAAAATCCTTTTTTTTTTTTTTTTTACCAAATGCATTGGCAGAAAGAGTAGGCAGATGCCTCTTACAAGATTACGGAAATGGAGAGAGGGGATGAGGCAGAGGTGAGCGTGTGTGTGTGTGTGTGTGTGTGTGTGTGTGAGTTGCTCAGTCGTGTCTGACTCTTTAAGAGTCCATGGACTATAGCTCACTAGGCTACTCTGTCTATGGAATTTTCCAGGTAAGAAAACTGGGGTGGGTTGCCATTCCCTTCTCCAGGGGATCTTCCCAGCCCATGGATCGAACCCAGGTCTCCTGCATTGCAGGCGGATTCTTTATGGTCTGAGCCACCAGGGAAGAGGTGCGGCCACAGAGAGGAGGAAGAAGAATGGGATGAATGGGGGTCCTGTGGAGGTGGGATGGTGGGAGGGCAGACCCGTGGAAGGGAGGGAATGCAGAGGGCAGGGCCCGTCGCCAGTCTGTAGTCCGAGAGGTGGAGAGGATGGGGACCCTCCACTGTATCTCCTCAGCGGGCTAAGCCCAACTGAGTACTGGATCTCAGGCAATAACTATAGTCTCATCTCCTTTGAAGATATCAAACACCTCACTTGCTGGAAGAGGAATACTCAGAACAACGATGAGCCAACGGTATGACCAGCAAATCAATCAACTGCCTGACTCATATCTATGATAATTAGAATTTATATAAAGTTTGATAAGATGGTTTATTCTTTTCTCCTTGAGTATCTCTCCATTAGCCATACCCAAGCCAGAATCCAAAGGGCATCTTTTCAAAATATTTTCTCCCTTAAGTTACCTTCATTTACATAATGAACAAACTTTCCCCTTTTATTCCCACAGACAGCATTAGTACTTCTCCATGTAATTAGTACGAGAAAAGTCCCCTACCATTCCAAATATTGATTTAATCAAACATTCTGTTAAACCAATATTCTCCAAATAGGTTGTGATAACTTTCCTGATGCACATTATAATTACAGAACAAAAGACAGAAAGCAGCTGAAGATGACCTATTTCCAAAATGGGCCTTTCTCATCGCACAGAGCTCTGCTTGAGACAGCAATGTGGACCCTTAAATTGAAATTCTCATGTCAACTTCTCTATGCAGCCATAGCCAGAGAACATCATAAGGAAAAAACCCTTCCAGATCATCCATTCAGTTTTCCCAACATGGTCTGGATGTCATCAGTCACAGCGGATACTCCTTGAAACACGAATGTTGAGGCCATTAAGTCAGAGCTGTGGGCTTGCCAGGCTTCCCTGGTGGTTCAGACGGTAAAGAATCCGCCTGCAGGGCAGGAGACCTAGATTTGATCCCTGAGTCAGGAAGATCCCTTGGAGGAGGGAATAGCAACCCATTCCAGTATTCTTGCCTGGAGAATCCCATGGACAGACGAGTCTGGGGGGCTTTCGCCCATGGGGTTGCAAAGAGTCAGACACGACTGAGCAACTAACACTTTCACCTTTCACCGTGAGCTTCCCAGGTGGCGCTAGTGGTAAAGAATAGACCTGCCAAGGCAGGAGACTCAAAGACACACAGGTTCAATCCCTGGCTAAAGTCCAAAGAATCAGATACAACTTAGTGTGCACACACGCACGTGCATACACACCCATACACACCCTGCCTTCTGGGAGCTTCACAGCAGCCTAAAATAGGTTCAGTCTTACCATAAGGAAGTGAATGTCTTTGCATACGACCTAGAGCGCTCACGTGACCATCTTCTCCCCTCGTAACATATTTGACCATCCTGCAGAACTGATGGTAAATACAGATCTAACCCACACCTCCCCCAAACGCAAAGATAAGACCCAGGAGTTGAGTTGTTTGCCCAAGCTCCCTCAGTTAAGACACTGGTTCTTGATTCGTAATCTGATACCAGCTGACTCTCAGATCATTCATCTGTTTGTGAAAGCATCCCACGTCATTTATGTTCATGTTGATTCTCGCTGCGCCTGACAGGAAAATCATTTCTCTGCTGGCAAGGTGCTTCAGAAAGACCTGAAAACATCCACCCCAGCTTCCATGGGGATTTGCCCAGCAGCTGTCTTTGCCACATCTCGGACAGCCGATTCTAGCTTTATCTCTGTATCTTATCTAATATCTATACTTATATTTATACCGACACATAACCTCACCCTTACATTCATACAGGCAGACCTTGGAGCTATTATGGGCTTCCCTGGTGGCCCAACTGGTAAAGAAGCCGCCTTCAATGGAGGAGACCTGGGTTGGGAAGATCCCCTGGAGAAGGGAATGGCTACCCACCCCAGTATTCTGCCTGGAGAAGTCCAAGGACTGTATACATGGTCCTCGGGGTCACAAAGAGTTGGACAAGACTAAGTGGAAAATTCTGAAAGAGATGGGAACACCAGACCACCTGACCTGCCTCTGGAGAAACCTATATGCAGGTCAGGAAGCAACAGTTAGAACTGGACATGGAACAATGGACTGGTTCCAAATAGGAAAAGGAGTACATCAAGGCTGTATATTGTCACCCTGCTTATTTAACTTATATGCAGAGCACATCATGAGAAACGCTGGACTGAAAGAAGCACAGCTGGAATCAAGACTGCCAGGAGAAATATCAATAACCTCAGATATGCAGATGACACCACCCTTATGGCAGAAAGTGAAGATGAACTAAAAAGCCTCTTGAGGAAAGTGAAAGAAGAAAGTGAAAAAGTTGGCTTAAAGCTCAACATTCAGAAAATAAAGATCATGGCATCCGGTCCCATCACTTCATGGGAAATAGATGGGGAAACAGTGGAAACAGTGTCAGACTTTATTTTTCTGGGCTCCAAAATCACAGCAGATGGTGACTGCAGCCATGAAATTAAAAGACACTTCCTCCTTGGAAAGAAAGTTATGACCAACCTAGATAGCATATTCAAAAGCAGAGACATTACTTTTTCAACAAAGGTCCATCTAGTCAAGGCTATGGTTTTTCCAGGGGTCATGTATGGATGTGAGAGTTGGACCATGAAGAAGGCTGAGCACCGAAGAATTGATGCTTTTGAACTGTGGTATTGGAGAAGACTCTTGAGAGTCCCTTGGACTGCAAGGAGATCCAACCAGTCCATTCTGAAGGAGATCAGCTCTGGGATTTCTTAGGAAGGACTGATGCTAAAGCTGAAACTCCGGTACTTTGGCCACCTCATGCGAAGAGTTGACTCATTGGAAAAGACTGATGCTGGGAGGGGTTGGGGGCAGGAGGACAAGGGGACGACAGAGGATGAGATGGCTGGATGGCATCACCGACTCGATGAATGTGAGTCTGAGTGAACTCCAGGAATTGGTGATGGACAGGGAGGCCTGGTGTGCTGGGATTCATGGGGTCGCAAAGAGTCGGACACGACTGAGGGACTGACCTGACCTGACCTGAGTGACTTTTACTCACTCACTAGAGATATTATGGGTTCAATTCCAGATCACTGCAATAAAGTAAATATTGCAATGAAGTGAGTCACACAAATTTTTAGTTCTTCAGTGCATATAAAGGGCTTCCCTGGGGGCTCAGCTGGTAAAGAATCTGCCTGCAACACAGGAGACCCAGGTTCAGTCTCTAGGTTGGGAAGATCCCCTACAGAAGGGAATGCCAATTCTCTCCAGTATTCTTGCCTGGAAAATTCCACAGACAAAGGAGCCTGATGGGCTACAGTCCATGGGGTCACAAAGAGTAGGACACGACTGAGAGACTCACAGTTGGTGCATATAAAAGCAACGTTTACATTCTACTGTCATCTGTCAAGTGTGCAATAGCATTATGTCTAAGAAAACAACACGCATAATCTTAATTTTAAAAAATACGTTATTGCTGAACTTCCCTTTTTGTACAGTGGATGGGAATCTGCCTGCCAATGCAGGGGACACCGGTTCAATCACTGGCCCAGGAAGATTTCAAACGCCGTGAAGCGACCAAGTCTGTGCTGCACAACTGCTGAGCCCATGCTCTGGAGCCCATGAGCCACAACCACTACACCCAGGTGCTGTAACTACTGCAGCCCGTGTGCCTGGGCCTGCGCTCCACAAGAGGAGCCGCCGCAGAGAGAAGGCTGTGCGCTGCACTGAGGGGCACACTGCTCACGGCAGCCAGAAAAATGCAGCAAGGAAGACCCAGTGCAACCGAAGATAAATAAACACAGAGATTTTTTTTTTTTAAGATGTAGAACATTTAAAGAAACTTGCTTGTGCTTAGTTGTTCAGTTGTGTTCAACTCTTTGCACCTCCATGGACTGTAGCCCACCAGGCTCCTCTGTCCATGGGGATTCTCCAGGCAAGAATCCTGGAGTGGGTAGCCATGCCCTCCCCCAACTCAGGGATCAAACCCAGGTCTCCCTCACTGCAGGTGGATTCTTTACCAACTGAGCCACCAGGGAAGCATTTAAAAAAATTGCTAAAAAATGCTAGCCATCAACCTCGAGGGGTGGGTTGGGGAAGGAGACGGGTAGGAGGTTCAACAGGGAGGGGTATGTGAATATCTATGGCTGACTCATGTGAAAACAGCAAAATTCTGTAAAGCAATTATCCTTCAATAAAAAAATAATTAAAAAAAAAATGCTAGCCATCATCTGAGCCTTCAGTGAGTTGTAGTAGTAGCATCAAAGACCACAGTTTACCATTACAAATGGTGACAGTTCATCCTGGCTTCCCCCAAGACTGACCAAGGCGATGTCTGTTGTCTTGACATAAAAGCTGAGAGCTCCCCTTTCCCCTCTCTGACTGAGCTTCCCCATCTGGATGATAAATGACACGGTCCCCTTCCTTTTAGGTCAATTTTCCCCTTATATCAATTCAGCTTAACTATTTCACTGTTGGATATTCAGTCGACTAAAACGTAAATTCTGTTTACACGTTTGTAAATTGACAGTTTCTAGATTTATTACCTCTCCTGGAGCCAAAAAGAATTTCAGAGAAGTTGCAAATACCTAGCTAACTGACTTAATACGTCCCCTTCAAGTTCAATAACCCTTGCACCAAGTATTTATCTAGATTACAAAATAGCCCTTTCTCTAACATACTCCTGCTTTGTTTTCCAAGCAGGTAGAGCCACTTAATGTGAACAGCTAATGAAAAATGGATTCAAGAATCAGAAAGCGTGTGCTGTCTCCATATAAGGTTCTTCCTGGCAGAAAGTTGCCTTGAATTCCTGGAGCGACTACATAACTAACAAGACCCTAACAATCAAGTCCCACAAGCCAGGGCACACTTACATCAAGGTGGAAAAGAAATATGCATGAGGACGGTTTACGATTCTGCTAAGGAGTCTTGAGGATGATTTCTTGGTGGCCTGTTAATTCTAGGCTTTTTCCAACAGAATACAGATCATCTCTGTTTTCATCTCTGTACCGTAAGCTCATTATCCTCACCCTGGTCTCTAGCCCTGGGCATCGCTCCTGGACCCAGGGAGCTGCCACACCTGACAGGTACCAGCAGAAGGTATAACATGAAACCTTATTTTTGCCCACTGGCAAAATAACCACTGTATGCACAACCCTGAAGGTGGGTCGGAATGATCACATTACTATAAAAGGCTATGCTACATGCCTAGATTGCCCATTCACATTTATTTTTTTTCTCTAGACCCGCCAGTGTGTTTCATGCACCCACACCCACGCACGTTGCCCTTACACAGTCATACGAGGATTACTGCGCGTCATTGCGTTAGGCGTCACAGTCGTGTTTCTTTATAATGTGACTATATCTTACTTAACAGAAGTAAAGCTAAGATATTAACAGAATTCCACACATTTGTTTTTAGCTTTGCCGTACAATTTTTAGAAATGCAGGCAGTACATAAAGCGAAGCAAGTAGAATTTTGAAAGGACTTCAGAGAATTTGAGTTCATGCCTTCATTCAGTCCTGGTAAAGCCTCTGCCTCATTCCGGGCTCAGAGTCACATCTACCCTATATTGTCTCTCCTTCTCACCTCCCATTCACCCTTCAACGACCTCCAATCTGGCTTTGACTTCCACCACTCCTGGTGAGCTGTCAGCAAACTGTCCCTCTCAAGACCTCTGTGCTGAGTAACCAAAGGGCACATTTCTGTCCTCATGCTAGCTTTTGTAACATAACTTTTCTTTTTCCCTCTGCCCTCCAACCTCACCTGAATACCTCCTCAGTCTCTAACTAAGATCATGGCATCCAGTTCCATCACTTGAAGGCAAATAGATGGGGAAACAGTGACTGACTTTATTTTGGGGGGCTCCAAAATCACTGCAGATGGTGATTGCAGCCATGAAATTAAAAGATGCTTACTCCTTGCAAGGAAAGTTATGACCAACCTAGATAGCATATTCAAAAGCAGAGACATTATTTTGGCAACAAAGGTCTGTCTAGTCAAGGCTATGGTTTTTCCAGTAGGCATGCATGGATATGTGAGAGTTGGACTATAAAGAAAGCTGAGCACCGAAGAACTGATGCTTTTGAACTGTGGTGTTGGAGAAGACTCTTGAGAGTCCCTTGGACTGCAAGGAGATCCAACCATTCCATCCTAAAGGAGATCAGTCCTGGGTGTTCATTGGAAGGACTGATGCCGAGGCTGAAACTCCAATACTTTGGCCACCCGATGCAAAGAGCTGACTCATTTGAAAAGACCCTGGTGCTGGGAAAGATTGAGGGCAGGAGGAGAAGGGGATGACGGAGGATGAGATGGTTGGATGGCATCACCAACTCAATGGACATGAGTTTGTGTGGACTCCAGCAGTTGGTGATGGACAGGGAGGCCTGGGGTGCTGCGGTTCATGAGGTTGCAAAGAGTCAGACACGACTGAGCGACTGAAATGAACTGGACTGAATTGAACTGGACTGAACTGAACTCTCTTTTTGTCTGCCTTTCCTTTCTAGTTGTGAACAGTCACTACTTGGCTCCACGTCCTATCTGTTGCTAAGTACTCCCACGCTTTATTTCTGCCTGATCTTTCCCCCGAGGAAAAGAGAGCAGGTATTGCCACCTGGGCATCTCAGAGGTGTCCCAGCTCCATAGTCACTGGTATCTGCACCAAGGAAACTGTCCTTGTCTTCGTCTTCTCAGTTGGAGAAAAGGGTATCGATATTAAACTGATTGCTTGAAAAATGAAAAAAAAAAAAAAAAAACCCACAGATAGCATCATAGTTTTTCCCACCCCCCTGCCTGCAAGTCAAATCCATTAGCAGCTTGTGTGTTTATTTTTGTTTGTTTTCAGTATGTTTGCGAGCCATCTACTCCTCCCTGCCTGCCCAGCCAGCGGCCTTCCAAGTCACAGGAGAGTGCTAACCCCTTGCCTGCTCTGGATCTGGGCCCCTCTTCATGTGTCACTATTGCCTGCCACTCCTCCTGCTCCGGCCACACTGGCCTTCCCATATGTCCCCTCACCAGCCGTGCACCTGTGCACCCCAGGCTCCTGCAAGCTCATTTTGAAGGAAGAGGCCGCTCTGGCCATGGAGCACCAGGAGCAGGCAGGAGTTTGCTGATGCAATTCCTTGATGCGGGTCAAACACAGAAGGCTTTGGGGAGGGCTGATGGCAGTTCGGTCCATGGGGGTTCATGTTCTTTGTTAACAATTGGTTTCCCCCAGAGACTTCCTTTCCTTGTAATAAACAACCCCAGTGTGTCTGTCAGCTCAACTGCAGGCACTTGGATGCAGCGCTGATTGCTTCCAAAAACAGCCCAGGGATCCGGCCCTGCGAGCTGCAGGCTGCATGCTTCAGACTCATGTGACAGCTGCTGGGGAGAGCAAGGAAGGGGGCCCTGCTGGGGAGAGCAAGGAAGGGGGCCTGCTGGGGAGAGCAAGGAAGGGGGCCCTGCTGGGGAGAGCAAGGAAGGGGTCCTGCTGCCCAGAGGGAAGAGGGCCTGCTGGCCAGAGGGAAGAGGGCCTGCTGGCCAGAGGGAAGGGGGCCTGGTGGTCAGAGCGGGGAGGACCCGAGGGTGAGAGGGAGGAGGACCTGAGGGTCAGAGGGAGGAGGACCCGAGGGTGAGAGGGAAGAGGGCCTGCTGGTCAGAGGGAAGAGGGCCTGCTGGTCAGAGGGAAGAGGGCCTGCCGGTCAGAGGGAAGGGAGCCTGCTGGCCAGAGGGAAGGGGGCCTGCTGGTCAGAGGGGGGAGGACCCGAGGGTCAGAGGGGGGAGGGCCTGAGGGTGAGAGGGAGGAGGACCTGAGGGTCAGAGGAAGGGGGACTTGAGGGTCAGAGGAAGGAGGACTTGAGGGTCAGAGGGAAAAGGGTCTGCTGGTCAGAGGGGGGAGGACCCGAGGGTGAGAGGGAGGAGGACCTGAGGGCCAGAGGGAGGAGGACCTGAGGGTCAGAGGGGGGAGGACCTGAGGGTGAGAGGGAGGAGGACCTGAGGGTAAGAGGGAGGAGGACCTGAGGGTCAGAGGGAGGAGGATCTGGTGTCAGAGGGAAAAGGGTCTGCTGGTCAGAGCGGGGAGGACCCGAGGGTGAGAGGGAGGAGGACCTGAGGGTGAGAGGGAGGAGGACCTGAGGGTGAGAGGGAGGAGGACCTGAGGGTCAGAGGGAGGAGGGTCTGGTGTCAGAGGGAAGAGGGTCTGCTGGTCAGAGGGAGGAGGACCCGAGGGTGAGAGGGAGGAGGACCTGAGGGTCAGAGGGGGGAGGACCTGAGGGTGAGAGGGAGGAGGACTTGAGGGTCAGAGGGGGGAGGACCTGAGGGTGAGAGGGAGGAGGATCTGAGGGTCAGAGGGAGGAGGACCTGAGGGTGAGAGGGAGGAGGACCTGAGGGTCAGAGGGAGGAGGATCTGATGTCAGAGGGAAAAGGGTCTGCTGGTCAAAGGGGGGAGGACCCGAGGGTGAGAGGGAGGAGGACCCAAGGGTCAGAGGGAAGAGGACCTAAGGGTCAGAGGGAAGAGGGCCTGCTGGTCAGAGGGAAGAGGGCCTGCCGGTCAGAGGGAAGGGGGCCTGCTGGCCAGAGGGAAGGGGGCCTGCTGGTCAGAGGGAGGAGGACCCGAGGGTCAGAGGGGGGAGGGCCTGAGGGTGAGAGGGAGGAGGACCTGAGGGTCAGAGGGAGGAGGACCTGAGGGTCAGAGGGAGGAGGACCTGAGGGTCAGAGGGAGGAGGACCTGAGGGTCAGAGGGAGGAGGACCTGAGGGTCAGAGGGAGGAGGACCTGAGGGTCAGAGGAAGGGGGACTTGAGGGTCAGAGGAAGGAGGACTTGAGGGTCAGAGGGAAAAGGGTCTGCTGGTCAGAGGGGGGAGGACCCGAGGGTGAGAGGGAGGAGGACCTGACGGTCAGAGGGAGGAGGACCTGAGGGTCAGAGGGAGGAGGACCTGAGGGTCAGAGGGAAGAGGGTCTGGTGTCAGAGGGAAGAGGATCTGCTGGTCAGAGGGAGGAGGACCCGAGGGTGAGAGGGAGGAGGACCTGAGGGTTAGAGGGAGGAGGACCTGAGGGTGAGAGGGAGGAGGGTCTGGTGGTCAGAGGGAGGAGGACCCAAGGGTCAGAGGGAAGAGGACCTAAGGGTCAGAGGGAAGAGGGTCTGCTGGTCAGAGGGAGAAGGGACTGCTGGTCAGAGGGAGGAGGGTCGGGTGGTCAGAGGGAGGAGGGTCAGGTGGTCAGAGGGAGGACAGTCTGATGGCCAGGTATTTAAGATATTGCTGCTAATGATTACAGCAAATCACTTGAGTGGTTGTAACTATCCCTGTTACTGCATAGATGAAGGCACGAGGCTCCTAGAGTCCAATAAACATGTCTGACGTCATTCAGCTAGAACTTTAATCCCATATCTCTTTCCAACAACATACATTTATTTCATATAATACACGGGGAGGTATTTCAAGACCACATCACACACATGCTGTCATCTCTTGATTTATCTTCCTTGGTTTCATGTGGCTTCTGATGCAGTTTGCACTTTAATAGCTTCTGGATCTTAGTTCATAGAGTGCTTTATGTTCTCACACCATGCTCCCATTCTCCACACCCCACCACCGGGGTCAGTAGACAAACATGCAAATGTGAGCCATTCTCAGCACTTCAGGGATGGTGTGGTAAAGGGTCCTGGGAGGGGGATAATCATTCCTAATCATTATATTATATCTGGGCTCCCAGAACGTATTTACCTATGAGTCAACATACACAGACATCCTGAGAGAACAGAGTCCAGTGTTTCCTGCAGCTGTGTCCTTCCTTAGTTTTATGTGCAAATTTATAAAGTGTATTAAATGGAAAGCAAGGCAAAATGATATTTCAGGTGAAGAGAATACCATTTTCAGGAATTACTAGAATTGTGAGAAATACAATTGAATGGTCTCTGGGACAACAGATCATTTTAGATAGAGACAGCCCAAAGAATACATGTTTATATTTAAACTTGGAATTGACAATGTGTTTTACAGACAGAAAAATAACTGAAAAAAGAAACTAAATAAAAAGAGGCATTGGATTCTGCACGTGTGTTGTGTTGAGTTGACAGCACTGGCATCTTCTGCTTGGAATGCTATGTTGGAAATCGAGGTGCATGATGAATTGTTACAAACTTCTATAGAGCTCTCCACCCAACAGCAGCAGAAGACACATTCCCCTCCAGTGCACAGGGAACATTAGCCAGGACAGACCATATGTTAGGCCACAAAACAAGTCTTAAATTTTAATATATGAAAAACATATGAAGTAACTTTTCTGACCACAGTGGGATGAATAATAAACCAATAGAAACCAATAACAGATGAAAAACTGGAAAATTCATACAAATACGTGGAAACTAAACAACACACTCAGAAGCAACCAATGCATTAAAGAAGAAACCACAAGAGAAATTTAAAAAATACTCTGAGCTGAATTAAAATGAAAACACAACACACCGAAACTTATGGGATGCAGTGAAAGCAGGGCTTGGAGGGAAAATCATGGCTGTAAAGCATATTAAGAAAAAGCTTCTCAATCAGTACCCTAACATTCCACCTTAAAAAGCTCACAAAGGAAGAGCAAGCTAAATCCAAAGCAAGCAGAAGGAAAAAGAGAACAGAGCAGAATAAATTAAATAGAGAACTGAAAAACAATAAATTAATGAAGCCAAGTGAATTCTTTGAAAATCAACAAAGTGACAAACGTTTCGAAAGATGTGTCATTATGAACTACTCAGGGTGAATTTTTAATGCCAGATGACTTCCTATAACCTCCCATCAAGTTAGTATCTCTCATGCATATTAATTCCAATCAACAATAGTCTTTCAGAAGTCTATTTTGTAAGGAGGTATTTCTGTTATTCTTGTAAAGCATAAGTCTTTCAATAGATGATGATTTTCCACCATTACAACCAACTCTTCAATTTTCAGTTCAAGGCATAAGCTTTAGGAAAATTCTCTTAAAAATGAACATGTATAATGTTCAAGAAAGGATGTTAAAAAAGGAGGAATTTTATCACAGTAGAATGCAATGGCAGAATGGAAAAAATCAAAAGTTTATGTAGAATAGAAACAGCACTTCTAACCTGGTTGGCCATAGGTAAATATATCAGTCAGAATTCGAGTTTGGGAGTGAAACTCTGAGTATTAGACAGCAGTAATATCTATTACAGGAATTAGACCTTACACATTTGTGGGGCAGACAGGGAAGCAAGGTCTGTAGGATGGACTTGCAAGCATCTGGTGGGGACCCTGGGATCTGGCAATTGGGAAAGAGAGCTGGGCACCAGACAGCAAACAGCAGACAAACCAAAGCCTTCTGCTAGTTTCTTATCGGCATCTCTAACCACTGCTTCACTTTACCCCCCAAAGCTCTCACAACTTCATTTTTGGCCAACTCTAACTCAGAACCACATACATACAGAAAGAGATCTGGGAAATTTCCAAAATTGTAGGTTGACGCTAGAACAACCCATCACATGTAAATTGCCTAATATTTCTGCCTTTCCATCTCCTCCCCTGTTAAAAGGCTACACATCTATCTCATAGCTCTGCTGTGTCACAGGAGATAATATAAAACTCTACGTGTTCACAGCTGGTTTTTATTTTCAAGGAGCTAAATCAGAACCCGTGTGTGTATGTGTGGTGATGGACGTGTTATAAGATCAGAGGAGGAACTGAGCAGGCCCGACTCTACGCTCCTGCCCAGTGTGGGATTTGTCTGAGACGCACACATTGCACACACCCTGGAGAGCTCTGTCTTCCTTGCTAGCTTATGAAAGCCCCTCCCACCAGGCCTCTCCATCAGTGACTCACGCATGTAAATATCACCGGATGGGACCAAGTCTTGGCTGGTTGGCCACTACTCGCCCTGATGACCACTAACAGAGGTCTCTCCCTTCACCCTTCAGGTCAGGCATTCATGGTGTGTCCATGTATCAATTAAATTCTCAAAGGCACTGGATCCCTTTCCACAAAAGGTTCACAACCTGCACAAGTTTATTGCTCCTCCCCATTACTGTGGACTGCTGACCTTTAGGAAAGCATTCATGTTCTATAAAAATGCCAGTGATCCTCTGGAAACAAGAGATCCAGATTTCATAGCGTTTCTGGAGACTGACCATCCTCTGTCAAAAATCAATGCATTGTCATCTTCCTGCTGTCTCAGATGTGGAGCTGAAGGCAGTTCATAGAGATGCCATCTCAGTTGTGAAGAAAGAGATTTACAGCTGCTTGAATAACTACCCGTATTTCCTTGTTGCTTATTCTGAACCTGCTGAATCTCGAAGTAGAGCTGTATATCTCTGACACAGGTGACACTGGACTCATTCATCTTATAATCACTTGCAGGTTTTGTTTTTTCTCTTCCTGCCTCTCAGCTTTCATTCGACACAACTTGACATTTAAACACAAGCGTCTCCTCTCTGCCCATTATCTGTGCCAACGTCAGTCTCATTCAGACTGCTACTCTGCCTTCCACATGCCTGACCCCAGCAGGCCTGGCTCCTACGGTAGACCAGCAGAGCTATGGATGTCACCTCTGGTCTCAGTCTTAGAACCCAGTGCTGGGCTCTACTAGGATGGCAAACCCTCCATCAGGGGAGCTTCTGGGCCACACCATGTTCCATGCTCGGAAACACTGCTTGTGGCTCTATGAGCTGGGTGTCTGCTCACCTGCACCTCCTCCATCTCATCCAGCCTTCTCCCATCCCACTGAGCAGATCAGATTTAACAAATGCTCAGTTAAGTTAAGCTCATTAGCAGCAGATTCTAGTACGAATCCCTCCTAAGCTCAAGGCACTTGCCATTCATTTGGCAAAAGTCACTATGTCTCAGTGTAGTGAGCCAGCAACTTCCAAGTTCCAGCGAACAGTGAAAAAAATAAATGTTTGCAAGAGAAGCGAGAGGAAGGACCAAAAGGAATCCGAGTGTCCTTTCCAGGACCGTCCTTGAAAGAAACTAGCACTGAGGGACTTCCCTGGTGGTCCAGTGGTTAAGAGTCTACCCTCCCAGTGCAGGGGGCCTGGGTTCAGTTCAAGGAGCTGGATGCTAAATGTTGCGACTAAGAGTGTGCATGCTGCAGCTAAGCATTTGCATGCCACAGCTAAAAGATCCTACAGACTGCAAGGAAGACTGGAGATCCTGCATGCTGGAACTAAGACCAGCACAGCAAATAAGTAAATAAATGTCAAATTAATTTTAAAAACACTAGCATTGCAGTAATTGGAGAAGGAAATGGCAACCCACTCCAGTGTTCTTGCCTGGAGAATCCCAGGGACGGGGGAGCCTGGTGGGCTGCCGTCTATGGGGTCGCACAGAGTCGGACACGACTGAAGCGACTTAGCAGCAGGAGCAGCAGCAGCATTACAGTAACAAAGGTTTTTGTCCTACTTTAGTCCAAAACCTAGATTTCCTTCTCCTAAAGGATAGACAAAGACACCAAGGTGTTGAGTGAGAAGAAAAAGACAAGAGCTATATGGTACTTAGTCCTAGAGAAGGAAATGGCAACCCACTCCAGTGTTCTTGCCTGGAGAATCCCGTGGACAGAGGAGCCTGGCAGGCTACAGTTTGTGAGGTCACAAGGGTCAGACATGACTTAGTGACTAAACCACCACAGTACTTAGTCCTTAAAAAGGATGTATTAAAAAATAGGTAAAAGAGAATTCCTTCAAGGCAATATACACACCTCAGAGGTAAAAAGCAGGGTACATAATACATAGATTAGTCCAATAAATTATTTTGAGTGACTACTTTGTGACTCTCATGTGAAATGGTAATATTTATAAATTTGTTATCTTTTATGGAATAACAGACTGTCTGAATAGATCTAGTAGATAAGTGCTTGGGAAATGAGTAGGACAAATTAAATTTCCGACAGTCTGAGCAAGCAATCCCTTTAATGTATGTTTTGGATTAGGCATGCATTAATTCTCATGGGTCCACCTCACTGCTACAGTATGCAAACACTCGTGAAAAGAGGTCTTTTGATGCCTTACGAAGCCTTGAGGTCCTCATTCTGAGAAAGTCACTTCACCAACTTAAACTGAGCTGAAGAAGAACAGGATTGCATTTGCCCTGGGCTCAATCAGAGTCTGGGATTTGCTTATATATATATATATACATATATATATATATTTTTTTCAAATCCTACTATCTTATTTTTATAGAATGCTCTCCAAGTTCACCTTGGAGAGAAAAGGCAGGTCTTGAATAACTGTGATACCTGGTTAAACAAAAGTTTGGCTGGATTAATAAGTAAAGAAAAGGTTAAGAGAGATGGGTGAGGAATGAGGACGCAAGCACTTTATACAGGCGGCTCATCCAGCAGTTCAAGGGAGGCTGAGATGAAGGGACGTTGGAAACTCAAGCAGACCCCGAGAAGACCATTTTCAGACATCTGCTTAATAACAGATATCTCAGGTTTTGTTTTACTGAAGTTGAATCAGTCACTTCTTAGTGACTTTTTGGAGAAGTATCAAATCTAACCATAAATGAATTGCTTCCGGTCAAATTTACCTTAGAAGCCCATGTGGAACAGCAGAGGCCAAAACATAGATGCTTACTGCCCCTTTGAGAAGGGGATATTCAAGAGGAGCCCTGATTTCTAAAGGACAACCAGAAATAAGAAGTTTGAATCAAGTATTTTATGTATTCTTTTGCAAAGAAAGATGAATAGAAAAGTTTTATTCAGGAGAGTATGTATGCATTCTTCTGTCCATCTACCCATTCATCCATCCACCCACCCACCTATCCTTCCACCCATCCATCCACCCACCCATCCATCCACCCACCTATCCATCCATTCATCCATCCATCCATCAACCCACCCACCCATCCATCCATCTACCCATCTATCCATCCACCCACCCATCCATCCACCCACCCATTCATCCATGCACCCACCCATCCATTCATCCACCCACCCACCCATCCATCCATCCATCTACACACCTATCCATTCACCTGCCCATCCATCCACCCACCCATTCATCCCTCCATCCACCCACCCATCCATCCACACACCTATTCATCCACCTACCCATCCATCCACCCACCCATCCATCCATCCACATGTCATCCATCCACCCACCCACCCATCCATCCATCCACACATCTATCCATCCACTCACCCACCCACCCATCCATCCGTCCACCCACCAACCCACCCAACCATCCACCCTCCCTTTCATCCATCCAGGCATCCATTCCTTCAACCATTACGTATTTAATTCTTATTTGATGAGAAAAATTTTAACTATAGTTTATTTTCAATATCATGTTAGTTTCAGATGTACAGCTTCAGATTATTTTCCACTAAAGGATATCACAAGATACTCAATAGATTTCCCTGTGCTATACAGTAAATCCTTGTTGTTTATATATTTTATATACAGAGGTATGTATCTGTTAATCCCATACTCCTAATTAATCCCTCTCCTTCCTCTTCCTCCGTTGGTAACCATAAGTTTGTTTTTCTGTCTGGGAGTCTGTTTTATAAGTAAGTTGATTCGCATCTCTTTTTAAAGATTCTACATGGAAGTGATATCATGTTAATATCTGTCTGGCTTAATTCACTTAGCATGATCATCCCTAAGCCCAGCCATGTTGCCGCAGATGGCATTATTTCATTCTCTCTTAAACTGAGTAGTATTCCTGGATATACGTACCACATCTTCTTTATCCATTCATCTGTCGATGACTTTTAGGTTGCTTCCATGTCCTGGCTGTTGTAAACAGTGCTATGAAGAGAGGGGTGCATGTATCTTTCTGAACTGTTACTTTGTCTGGATATATGCCCAGGAGTGGGACTGCTGGGTTATATGGCAGATCTATTTTTAGTTTTTTGAGGAACCTCCATATTGTTTTCCATAGTGGCTGCACCAACTTACATCCCCATCAACCATGTAGGAGGGTTCCCTCTTCTGGAGGAAAAAAAATTAAATGAAGCAAAAGACAGTTCCAGATTTTTAAAGTGTATTATCTACCTGAGTAACTAACCAAAGCACGTCTTAGCTAGCACACCTAGCACATGCCTGTAAGAGTGGATGTGTGAGGAACGGTGACCACTGAATGTTTCGTAGGAGGTAAGAATCTGACCATTTGTCACATAGACACACATTCAGCTTTGTATCTGACTTTACAACTAAGTTGCTAATGACTGGAGAGAGATCCTTTCCTTCTGCTTAGAATCTGAACTCTCACATAAAGTCACCTTTGCCTGGAGGACCGAATCCTGGTTTGCACCTCATCCTAAATCATCTCAGCACACCTGTGAGCCCTGGATGGCGGGGGGCAGCCGACAGTGCAGGACCAGGGGTGGGGAATAATTTCTCTCCTCTCTCTCCACCGCCACACCCTCCTCAGCCCTCGTATTTCCAAGCAAGCCTGGGTCAGGATCAGACCCATGGCTGCAGAATCGCACTCAGCACAAACCTAAACACCTAGCGTCACAGAAAGTGCGTGAGCTCAGGGCAGACATTTCGGTAGCAGCGGACGGCAGAAGCCTCCAGGGCACAGGTGGAAACATCAGGAGAAGTGGAAGTCTGGGGGAGGGTTCACTGCGGTGAAAGAGTATTGTATCATTAATATTGAGAGCACCGTCCCCGACTTGCCTCCATTTCTGCCGCGGGGGCCTGGGACTTCGGCAGTGAAATTGGATGGGTCTTGGCCCTCTGAACGCCCTGGGAGGGGGTGTGAGACACTGCAGTTACCGTCCTCTTGCTTAGGAAGATCAAACTCGTGGAGAATTTTTAAAGCTCACTGGGAAATAACCTCTAGGCTATGGTCCTCCATGTTTTCCTCCTTCATCAACCTCAATAATTGAATAAATAAAGTTAACTTTTATTATTATGCTTCAGACTCTTGATCTCATTTGATCTTCCTAATACCCCGGTGGCGTAGGTACTGTTATCCCCATTTTGCAGCTAACTAAACTGAGACTTAAAGTTTAAGTAACTCGCTCAAGGGGGCTCAGCCGGTACCTGACAGGGTCAGGATCATCTAAAAGGGATGGTCCTGCTGCGGATAACTGAGATTTTGGCATGGAAGTGGAAATGGTGTGGCATTTGTCGAGACCTGGTCGTGTATCCAGGGCTGTGCCAAATGAGGCCCTAGGAGGAGCACCTCGTTACTGCCCAGAGAGAGAGAGAGATGATCCAAGCTTCTCTCCCAGGAATTCAAATCTTGCAAATATTCTTGTATTATGTGAAGATCAGAAAGTTTACAGCAACTGTCCCCAATACTTACTAAAGAATTCAGCTACTGTCAATGCATTCCTTGTTAAACAGCTTCATAGATTTCTTCATTCTTCCTTTGTCGACAATGTCATATTTGATTTAAATTCACCAGCTGGTTGGTCTCTCTTTGACAGCAAGTTCCTTGGTGTCTGATAGAAATCGTGACGCAAATGTTTGTGACCATTTCTTCAAGACACTTGAGAGATGCCTACTGTCCACATAGCGTGCAACCCACGTGCTTTCTAGTTCAAGGATGCAGGACATTTCTAATTATCCCATCTTTGAGCAGCCTCTGTGATGCATTATGGCCAATATGCACGGAAAATTTTTAGGAGTAGAGGAGGGTAAATCGGAAAATATGGGTTCTTTCACCCAATTCCTGCCTATTTGGTCCTTAATGAAATTCAACCTTTTTTTTTTTTTTAAAATTTAGAAATACGTGTGCTTCCCCATTTTTCTGTTAAGGAAAAGGATCCTGACTTAATGTTTAAACATATTTTAATGATGTAGGGAAATAACCCTTAATTACACAACTGGCCTCCCATCAACAGCGTACCCATGTAGGGTCAGTCATATGCTCCCATCTTCATACCCCTGGCGAGTTTCTTTAGTTATTAACATAGTCAGTGGCTCAGATAGGAAAGAATCCGCCAGCCCGTGCAGAAGACCCAGGTTCAATCGCTGGGTTGCAGAGACCCCCTGGAAAGGAAATGGCAACCCGCTCCAGTGTCCTTGCCTGGGAAATGCCATGGACAGAGGAGCCTGGTGGGCTACAGTCCATGGGTCACAAACAGTCAGACAGGACTTAGCGACTGAAACAACAGCAACCAGGTGAACTGTCCTGGTCCAGTGTGAGGACAAAGAAAAACAGATCAGAAGAGGCCTCTAATTTCATCAACTAAATCACGCTTGCAAACAAAGAAGAAAAATACCTGCTTGTTTTTACTTTTATTGCCCTCTCTGGCATTACCTAGACAAGAAAATAACTGAAATAAGTATTTTCCACTAGCCTCTGGCATAAATCATGATTCACTCTGGCAGGTGCCTCAGCAGCATAAGCACCTCTGATGATGGTCATGGCTGGTGTTTCTTGAGTGGGTGTTGTGTGCCAGGCACGGTCAGAATAGCCTGGTGTGGGTTCTCTTGTTTGGGGCTCACACTGTGGTTATGAGGCACACACAGCTCCTAGCCTGTGTTACAGGTGAGGACTCCACGTCACAGCAGGGTGAATCAGCTGGGGCAGTGACTTCGCCTTCAACTCAGTCAATTCCCCTGGTTCTGGGGATGGCTCACTGCTCCCCAGAACCCTGCAAGTCTGATGGGGGAGCCCTGCTTAAAAAATACACTCAGGCCCCACTGGGGACAGAGTTGAGGATAATCACACATCACAACAAACACAAGTGTCCGGCCCACCAACCAACCTAGCTCATTGTCCAGTCCGGTCTTCTGAACCCATTCAAGCTCTGTTTTTATACTTGAACTTGGAACCCCCATTCTGGATTCCCTTCTGTCCCCAGACAGCAGCAGCTGCCTCAAATGGCCCCTCCTATTTACCCCTCCTTTCCCTTCTCTCCTTACCCTTTATCCTAAAATTGCTTTCACCAAGCCCTCCAGACCCCAGGGGTCTCCACTTTCTCCTCTGTCTGGACCATCAGATGCCCCAGACCGTGAAGGCTTTTCTAACTTTGAATTAGAAAGCAATTTCCAAATCCTGGAGCCGAGGTCTGCTCCACAACCTGCAGACTGTGGCGAGCTCCCTCTTCTTTCCTTCGGGTGGGTTGAGATCAAAAGTGGAACCTTCTAAGAAACCCTTACATACAAGTCAAGGCCGGTTCTTCCTGCGCAAGATCCACTCAACACCACCAAAGACCCCCACTCTTCGGCCCACCCTATTTCCGACAGACACACACCGTCTCTCCTCTTGCTCTCACCCCATATATTGTGAACGCACATCACCTCTCTCCCGTCAGGCTGTGCACATGGATGACAAAGGCCTGATTTCCCTTTGCGGTTTCCTCTCCCCTGTCTGTCCTTGTCTGTCTGCTCAGCTCTGGCTATTACTGTACACCCACTAGGTAACCAACACCAGATTCAGGGGATGGCAGAGGTTCTCCCCTGACTGCAAAGAGATTCGCCCATAGAGCTTTCCATCTCAGGAAACTCAACCCCTTAGTGAAATAGGAGGAAGGCACCACGTGTCCCTGCTTCCTGCAGCCACACAAGACGTGCTGAGCTGACACCCAGGAGCATCACCCCTTGAGCTGGATTGAACTGAACAAACTCACTGAACTGAATATTTCTGCATCGGAAACCCCAACGGGAGAGGCACCAGGGTCGGATTTGGACTCCTCCCACACACAGCTCCCCCCTCATCTGTTGCCTGGAAACCACATTTGATAAATAAATGACTAGAAAGTCAGCAAAACATGGCTTCCATCTCTCCTACTTCGACTTCTCTGATGACCTCTATCCTCCTCTTTAGAGCCATGTGAAATGCTCTGGTCAATTACTTGAAAAGTGTCGATCAACACGAAGTCAACCTATTAAGTGCTGTGTTTTACCTCTTTTAGCTCCTTCTCCTCCCCATTACAGCGTCAGTTCACTCTCTCCCACTCCCCTTGGTGTGGACCCTCCACACATCAGAGGCGACTGGCCTTGCAGACCCCCAACCCCCATTGCCATGAGGACCCTGAGCTCTGAAGGGTCCCCTCTCCGTGTTCTGCCATCAAAACAAGGCCATCAGGGCTTCCTCTGTCAGGGGTTCAGTGTCCTGATGGGTGACAATGGGTGTTTAATGGATCGTTCCTCGAATCAATTAATTCCCACCATCTTTACCCCCGAAGAAGAATAACATCCTACCAGAGACAAAATGCACACACCAGCAATTCATATTTGCAGGCAACTGTAAAATACTTATGTCAGTTAGAAACATTCAGCAAAGTAGGCGACACAGATGAGTGGAGTGAATCTTCCTGCCCCACCATCCAGATTCTGACAGTTGTTCCGCATTTTGCATATTTACTCTTCATCTACTTTAAAAATTACTTCAAGCGAACATAAACATGAAGGCTTTTTTTTTTCCTGCAAATAATTTAGTATGCATCTTAAAAAAAATCTGTGTGGGCCAGCTCTGAAAAATGGAGACCCCATTCCCTAGATATTCTCCTGTGTAACTACCGATAATTTAAAACATTTTCCGTTGCTCTTTAGTCACTAAGTCATGTATAACTGCTTGCAACCCCGTGGACTGTAGCCCACCAGGCTCCTCTGTCCATGGGATTTCCCAGACAAGAATATTGGAGTGGGTTGCCATTCCCTTCTCCAGAGGTTCTTCCTGACCCAGGGATCGAACCCAGGTGTCCTGCACTGGCAGATGGATTCTTTACCACTGGGCCATCAAGAAATTTTATTTTACACCCAGGACTGATCTCCTTTAGGATGGAATGGTTGGATCTCCTTGCAGTCCAAGGGACTCTCAAGAGTCTTCTCCAACACCACAGTTCAAAAGCATCAATTCTTCGGCGCTCAGCCTTCTTCACAGTCCAACTCTCACATCCATACATGACCACAGGAAAAACCATAGCCTTGACTAGATGGACCTTTGTTGGTAAAGTAATGTCTCTGCTTTTCAATATGCTATCTACGTTGGTCATAACTTTCCTTCCAAGGAGTAAGTGTCTTTTAATTTCATGGCTGCAATCGCCATCTGCAGTGATTTTGGAGCCCCCTAAAAATAAAATCTGATACTGTTTCCACTGTTTCCCCATCTATTTGCCATGGAGTGATGGGACCGGATGCCATGGTCTTCGTTTTCTGAGTGTTGAGCTTTAAGCCGACTTTTTCACTCTCCTCTTTCACTTTCATCATTCAGCTTAAACTCGGTCACTTCTTGGCATGTGAAGCTGGCCTCTCATCCTGCATCATGGGATATGTTTGTCCCGCTGTTGGGGATGTGAAGACTGATAACTGGGTTAAAGTGGTGACGGCCAGCCCTCTCCAGTATAAAGGCACCTTCCTGACCCTGCAGCTGGCCAGCGACCCCTTAGGTGGGTGCTGCAGCACCACGTGAATACCCTGATCGACTCTTTCGAGCCACACATTGTCCTTGTTTTTCAGCCTTCTTTGGTGGCTGGGATGGTAAAGAGTCTGCCTGTAATACGGGAGACCCAGGTTCGACCCCTGGGTCGAGAAGATCCCCTGGAGAAGGAAATGGCAACCCACTCCTGTCTTCTTGCCTGGATAATCCCATGTTGCTGTTCACTCGCTCAGTTGTGTTCAGTTCTCTGTGGCCCCATGGACTGCAATGCATCAGACTTCCCTGTCCATCACCACCTCCCAGAGCTTGCTCAAACTCATGTCCGTTGGGTCAGTGATGCCACCCAGCCACCTCCTCCTCTGCCGCCCCCTTCTGCTCCTGCCCCCAGTCTTTCCCAGCATCGGTCTTTTCCAATAGGGCAGCTCTTCCCATCAGGCGGCATGCGTGGCATTTGCCTACCTTGATTGTTTTGGTAAGGGCTCCAATGTGGCACATCAAGGAAGGAAGCACTCCGAGCGGGCTGTCGGGCCACCTGGGGAACTGGTGGCTGGAGCCTGGCTGGGGGCGGGCGGGCCTGCAGGTGGGCAGGGAGAAACACAAACCCACCTTTGGCTCCATGCTGGGCCTCCAGAAGCCCTGTAGGGTCTGTTCTAAGAGTCCTGCAGGGGTGCAGGCCCCTCCCGGGGGTCTCACGCATCTGCCTAGAAGCGAGCTGGCCAGCCGATCACAGAGCTAGGGCTGAGGTATACAAGGTGCCCTTTTATATGTTTGGGTGAATACATTGCTTTATTTTCCTTTTCCTTTCATTCCCCAGCCCTCATGAATTATTTATTTGTTATTAAATTCAACTGAATGAGATTTCAAAGGCAAGGAAAACTGCTGAAGTTCAAATGAAATCAAATTATCACAATGAGTTCAGCGCTGGTTGGGGGGAGCGGGTGGCACAGAGTAACTCAGCCTGCTCTTGTGAAGGGCCTTCAGGTGGGTTTTCCGGGCCTGGCTCTGGGATGTCACCAGGCATGGAATGTCCCCCAGTCAGTGTTGGTGTCACAGAGCCCCAGGGCCAGAGCATCTCTGTACCTGATCCAGGCTCTAGGTCATCCTGGCCCTTTGTCAGGCTTCCTGCAGCCAGGCCTGAATGCCACCGGGAGAGCACAGCCCTGAATTCTTCATACACCTGCCATGGGGACTGTCCTCAATCTCTACATCCATTCTTGCAGTAGGGCCCCCTTCAGCACTCCCTGCTTAGTCTGTGCTCACAGACTCTCCCCTCCAGGCCCCTATGGCCCCTTCACCTGCACCCTGTCCTGCACCCACTCCACCCAGCCACACTAGCCTCATATCCCTGCCATCAGGGATCCAGTGGTCCAGGGTCCTTCCACTATGTAGGTAAAGCACTCCGGTCTCCCCGGGTGACAGGCTGGTTCCAGCTCACCCTCTGGTCTCAGCTCATGGGGAATCTTCTCACAGAACAGATGTCCCAAGCTCCCCACCCAACAAGTCACTCTTCACATGCCTCCTAAGAGTCACCTTCACCTGAGTACTGTCTGTTTCTCATTCATCGACCACCTCTTACCTCCGCTCGGACACAAACTGAATGAATAATGAGGGAATCGCCAGCACCCAGCCCGGTACAGGGAGCCTGTACGATTGTATGTTGTATAAAAAAAATGCAAAGAAAAGGACCCTGCAGAGCACACAGAGCCCCACGTCAGTGGCCTCAGCGCCACTCAGGGCTTGATGTTCAGAACCAACACTGTGAGGTGGGCAGAGCAAGCATTCAGGATGCCGGGGTTCTGTTTCTCCCTTTGCGACAATGACGACAATGTGCAATATGTTTCATGGTGTTTATTTGATCCTTTGGCCAGAATATAAATCATGCCTGTTCTGCTCACCCCTGAAAAGGCACCGCCCAGCAGCATGTTCAATAAATGCACACAGAGGAGGCGCTGCCTCTCAGGCCCTCGGAAGCAACTTTTGACAGACAGAGCAGACCCATCTTCTGTCCCTATTCCGAAGGCATCAAGCCCCCAGTAGGGAAGACGGGCTAGCATGAAAACATGACCTTTGCAACAGAAACAGCTTCAAGGGTGATGCTCCGGGAGCAAGAAAGGAAGTGAGTGATTGAGCCTGGGTTGCTCATGATGTTTCTGAAATGAAATTATCTCTGCCTGAGTCCCAAGGATGGCCAGACATGCTCCTCTCTCCTTCATGGTGCAGCAGAAACGGAATGAGCCGAGGTGCATGCCTGGGGCAGCTCCGTATGTTCAGGGATTTATGCCATTGATGTGCTATGGGTGGGTCTCAAGGTACCTGTTGGGGGTGGGGGATGGGAGGCCTGGAAAGGGCACGGTTCACCTGCCAAAGAGCCCCTGGCTGGTGATGAGCAGTGAGGGCTTGTCCTGAAGATTCAGCCACTCGAAACCTTGAGTTCAAAGGACCAAAACCTGAGCGCTCCCGGGTCCCTTGATGGCTCAGTGGTAGAGACTCTGCCTGCCGAGGCAGGAGATGTGGGCTCGATCCCAGGGTCAGGAAGACCCCCTGGAGGAGGAAATGGCAACCTGCTCCAGTATTCTCCCCATGGACAGAGGAGCCTGGTGGGCTACAGTCCATGGGGTCGCAAACAGTCGGACACGACTGAGCGACCAAACAACAACCACGTGAACAGGGCTGCGTGCTGCGCACAGCCACCCCTCTGTCGTGCTGAACCGGAGCTGAGGCTTGCCTACAGACGGGCTGGACGGACTAGGAAGCCCAGAGGTAGACGCTCTTTTGATTAGCTCTTTGATTAGATCACCTCTCACTTTGGAGATTCAGGCCAATGTTCTCCACATTAATGATCAAATAAGGAGGGGGCAGTAACCCATCACCTGGGCCTTATCCCCACCCACTTGGCTTCCTTTATATGAGCCCTTCTGATTATTCATCAGAGAAGTAAGGTGGACTAGCATTTGATCTTCCTTTGAGTATTTATCCCTATTGTGGTTATATGTGGGGATGCATTATTGCGTGTGTGCTCATGTCCAACCCTTTGCCACCCCATGAACTGTAGCCCACCAGGCTCCTCTGTCCATGGGATTCTCCAGGCAAGAGTACCTTTGGGTTGCCATTTCCTCCTCCAGGGGATCTTTCCAACCCAGGGATCGAATGTATGTCTCCTGCAATGCAGGCAGTTTCTTTACCATCTGAGCCGCCAGGGAAACCATGCACCTGGGATGCATTATTCATATGCTAAAAGCTACAGCGTGGAGAAGCAGATAAATGCCCAGCGGAAGAAACCCAGAGGTGTCTGTAACAGCGGAAGGATCCCTGAAGAAAGTCCCAAATGGGTCCCCTGTCCAGGCTGTCAAATAAATTCATGGTTGCAGCCTGTTTCAGAAGTCACAGGAGCTTGGACATATGAATAGCTTGCCTTCTGAGTCATCAGAATACATGCGCTGGTGTCACTAAGCAGGTTCCGCTCTGGGCACTGCACCTGACTTTGACAGAGTGTAGGAGGAAGAGCTCGTTAGTCCTCCCTGCTCATTCATCATGCGTGTCCAATTTTCCAGCCACTGACAAACGATCTTCATAAAATATGACTAAATCGTCCATGAAGCAACATTTCTCAAGGTCTAGCCAACAAATATCAAGGAATCACAGCACCCCTCACTTACCCTTTCAGCCAGGTGCCTTTCTGAACCGTCATCCATCAGCTGGAGTGATGGGTCAACGTGCAGAGGGGTGGACCCAGTACGAGGAGACTGGGATCCCAGGAAGAAAAGGAAACATGGGACCCCTCAGGCCATGTGGTCATTAAAGGACCAACCGAGGGACAGACAGGATGGTCAACATCCTGGGTAATGAACGTCCTGAAACTCAGAGATGAAGGAGCTGGGGCAGCGGGTCTGCAAACCCAAGGATTGAGGGTGTCTCCTGCATTAGCAGGCAGATTCTTTATCACCAGCACCACTTGGGAACTCATGAGGACTGGGGACTAGATGTTTGAACCCCTGGCATCATAAATGCTTTCCCCAAATGGTCAATTAGGTCTTCCTGCAGATGTTTACTGAGCAAATAAGGGGAGGGATGAATGAATGAATAGCAGCAAGGTGAAAAGCAAAAGCGTTCAAATTCTGTGCACACAGCTCCCAAGCAGTGTTCCAATTATGAGCTCTAATGACAATCTGACCACATGTTTCTGGCTTTTGCAATACAGTAACCATCGCTCATCACTGTCTCATCTGCTTTGCCTTCCCCTCCCTTCTAAGCATCTCGATGTGTTTAATTCTGCTCCTTTCATCGTTTCCCTGGTGGCTCAGACAGTAAAGAATCCACCTGTAATGCGGGAGACCCAGGTTTGATTCCTGGGTCAGGACTATCCCCTGGAGAAGGGCATGGCAACCCACTCCAGAGTTGTTGCCTAGAGAATTCCATGGACAGAGGAGCCTGGCGGGCTATAGTCCATGGGATCGCAAAGAGTCAGATACGACTGAGCGGCTATCATTTTTCATTGTTTGGGATTATAGCTATGTGTCTTGAAAGAAATGAGAAGGAAAGAAGGAAGGAAGGGAGCGTGGCGGAGGGGGAAGAGGGAAGAAGAAAAAGGGCAAAATCACTACTATTTACTGAAAGGATTCCCAGATGGCTCAGTGGTAATAGAACCCGCCTGCCAATGCAGGAGATACAGGAGACACAGGTTCAATCCCTGGGCTGGGAAGATCCTCTGGAAGAGGAAATGGCAGCTCACTCTAGTACTCGTGCCTAGAGAATTCCATGGACAGAGGAGCCTGGCGGGCTATAGGCCACTGGGTCGCAAAGAGTCGGACACTGACCGAGCACTCAGTATTTACTGAGCTCCAGCTGGTGTGAACACAACAATAAGGCAGTTAATTCTCATTGGCTCTTTCTGGACGATGTAGGAAACTGCAGACAAGTCTTGATACAGAGTTATGCCTTGTGGTAGAAAGAAGCGCAGGATGGTAATGGAGCTCACAGGATGAGCAATTAATCTGAATTCAGAGTGCCAGAGGGAGTTTTTCAGAAAAGTATATCCTGAGGGATCGGCAGGATATGCCTGGGATGGGGGACGCGGGGGAGGATTCAGCAGTCAGGGGCAACAAAGACCCAGCAACACGAGGTGGTGGCTGAAGGTGTGCAAGGCAGAAGGGCGTAAACACATAGGCCACCACAACACAGCCGGAAGGACTCTCACAAGGATGAACGCAGTGCTGCGGAACCACACAAGCGCAGAGCCGCTGTGGGTCCTGATGGAAGGTCAAGCACCAGGCGGAAAGGGACTTAGGGCGTGGTGGGCTTCGACGAGATTGGAGAACGTGTGTCTTGAGGATTCAGCAGGCTTTTTGTCAACCAGTGACAGCAGGGAAGGTCTGGGTCAGTGGAAGCAGATAATCATCAGAAAGGAACAAAGCTTAGTCTTGCCCGCTCTGCCTTGGGGTCCCTCTGAGCGGCTCTCAGGTTGACCGCTGGGCATGGTGAGGATGAGCCACAGAAGGCACGCTGGACCCAGAGAATGAGCGCCAAGCCACTCTAGGGAACAGAAGGCCATTCCGTCAAGGAGCCGCCTCTAAAACTCTAGTCTAATTTAGTTTAAAAGTTCCCCTGAGATCTGTAGACTCATCTGCTGACAAGAACACTCAAGAGTACCTCAAACTTTACAATCCGAACTGTACCCCCAAAGACGGCTCTCCTACAGCGTCTCCATCGCAAACAAAACTGGCGACTCCACACTCCCGGTCTGCAGCGGAAACCTTGCTTTTGTCTCCTCCTGGATTCCCCCATGGACTCTGTCAACAAATCCTGGCAAGTTCACTTACAGAGTTTATCCTTAGTATGTCCACTGCCAGAACCCTGGCAAGGTCACCACCAAATCTTGCCTGGATTCCTAACCATCATCCTTCTCCCTGGGGACACTTGTCAGATGACATGCCTCTTCCCTCCCACCCTCCAACAGCTGCCAGTTCACTCTGGTTAAAGCCAAGTTCCTTAAGTAACGGCCAATAAGACACGACCTGATCAGGCTCCTCATCGGGCCCCTGGCCTTCCTGAAAGTATGATGGCCTCCTTGATGTCTTCGTAACAGAACAGCCCGCTCCCACCTCAGGCCTTTGCGCTTGCTCTGCTCTGTTCTTACTACCAGGAGCCCATGGTTCACTCCCTTGCTTTATTCTGCTCTTTGGGCAAATGTCAGCTTCCCAGTACAACCTCATTGGCTACACTTTTTATAATTTTAAGCCATTTCTTCCAACCTCCCAATATGTTCCCTGTTCTTTTTTCCTTAGAATTCATCACTAAATAGTACACAATAATTTTTACTGATTTGTTTGTTTGGGTTTTTTTTTTTCTTTTTTTTTTTTGGTTTCTACCCATTAGACTGTAAATCCAAGAAGGAGATTAAACCAGTCAATACTAAAGGAAATCAACCCTGAATATTTCTTGGTAGGACTGTTGCTGAAGTTGAAGATTCAACCCTTTGGCCACATGGTGAGAACAGCCAACTCACTGGAAAAGATCCTGATGCTGGGAAAGACTGAAGGCAGGAGGAGAAGGGGACGACAGGATGAGATGGCTGGATGGCATCACCGACTTAACGGACATGAGTGTGAGCAAACTCCTGGAGATACTGAAGGACAGGAAGCCTGGTGTGCTGCAGTCCATGGGGTTGCAAACAGTCGGATACAACTTAGCGACTGGACAATAACCACCAGTGAAAGACAAGATTTTTGACTGCTCACTGCTGTACCTAAAGTGGTTAACACTGTGTCTGCAGCTGGGCACATATTTGGGACTCAGTGTTCACTGATGCATGAATGGCTTATTTTATGTCTAACATAAGCTGGTGTTGCCAGAATTCACTGAAAGGCAGGGTAATGGAGTAGATTACTCCATTTGTCTGCACAAGCAGCCTGGCATGACTTACTTTCCAAGTACAGAAATTCCATGGGGCAAGAACGACTTTTAGTTCAATTCAGTTGCTCAGTCGTGTCCGACTCTTTGCGACCCCATGAATCCCAGCACACCAGGCCTCCCTGTCCATCACCATCTCCCGGAGTTCACTCACACTCACATCCATTGAGTCAGTGACGCCATCCAGCCATCTCATCCTCTGTCGTCCCCTTCTCCTCCTGCCCCCAATCCCTCCCAGCATCAGAGTCTTTTCCAATGAGTCAACTCTTCGCATGAGGTGGCCAGAGTACTGGAGTTTCAGCTTGAGCGTCATTCCTTCCAAAGAAATCCCAGGGCTGATCTCCTTGAGAATGGACTGGTTGGATCTCCTTGCAGTCCAAGGGACTCTCAAGAGTCTTCTCCAACACCACAGTTCAAAAGCATCAATTCTTCGGTGCTCAGCTTTCTTCACAGTCCAACTCTCACATCCATACACGACCACAGGAAAAACCATAGCCTTGACTAGACGGATCTTTGTTGAAAAAGTAATGTCTCTGCTTTTCAATATGCTATCTAGGTTGATCACAACTTTTCTTCCAAGGAGTAAGCGTCTTTTAATTTCATGGCTGCAGTCACCATCTGCAGTGATTTTGAAGCCCAAATAAATAAAGTCTGACACTGTTTCCACGGTTTCCCCATCTATTTCCCATGAAGTGATGGGACCAGATGCCATGATCTTCGTTTTCTGAATGTTGAGCTTTAAGCCAACTTTCTCACTCTCCTCTTTCACTTTCATCAAGAGGCTTTTTAGTTCCTCTTCACTTTCTGCCATAAGGGTGGTGTCATCTGCATATCTGAGATTATTGATATTTCTCCCGGCAGTCTTGATTCCAGCTTGTGCTTCTTCCAGTCCAGTGTTTCTCATGATGTACTCTGCATAGAAGTTAAATAAGCAGGGTGACAATATACAGCCTTGACATACTCCTTTTCCTATTTGGAACCAGTCTGTTGTTCCATGTCCAGTTCTAACTGTTGCTTCCTGACCTGCATATAGGTTTCTCCAGAGGCAGGTCAGGTGCTCTGGTATTCCCATCTCTTTCAGAATTTTCCACAGTTTATTGTGATCTACACAGTCAAAGGCTTTGGCATAGTCAATAAAGCAGAAATAGAAGTTTTTCTGGAAGTCTCTTGCTTTTTTGATGAGCCAGCGGATGTTGGCAATTTGATCTCTAGTTCCTCTGCCTTTTCTAAAACCAGCTTGAACATCTGGAAGGTCACGGTTCACGTATTGCTGAAGCCTGGCTTGGAGAATTTTGAGCATTACTTTACTAGTATGTGAGATGAATGCAATTGTGCAGTAGTTTGAACATTCTTTGGCATTGCCTTTCTTTGGGATTGGAATGAAAACTGACCTTTTCCAGTCCTCTGGCCACTGCTGACTTAAAGGGCTTGTTTTGTTTACACACATGTTGAGAAGTGGAAGTTTGCTGGTGCAAGTGTTGTTATGGATTCTATGAGAGGAGAAGCTAAGGAACTCTTAGCTTAACAGCTTAACTCTTAACATTACAGGCGAATGACGAGGCCTAGCAGTGGTTCGCCTAACAGGAACAACCTTCTCCTCCTCGAGCTGGATGACGAAATGCAGCTGGACAACGGACATCTTCGGTCCTTCTACCCTCAGCATCACAGAGGGAGGAAGTACCTGCTGTGGCAAATTGAGCCGAAGCTTCCAGAGCCAAAACCCTCAGCAAGAGCAGAAGGCATCCCTGAGAAGTCCATCTCCAGATCTCGGTGCTTTAACAAGGTCATGCCTGTGTTACTGCTCAGAACTCCACCCGGTACCAGCAGCTCTGACTTGAGGAAGACCCCAGGCGTAGCCAGTAAGGGCGGCTGCAAGCAGCATCTCAAGTCGGCCAGGGCTCTGCCTGCCTGAACTCGCCCTAACGCTAACCTGGGAATCAGCGGACAGGTCCAGGGGATGCGCTGCTGGGGTCACTCACTCACCAACACCCCCAGTCTCCCTTGTAAATCTGCTTCCACGTGCTATGTAACCACCTCTCTTCTCTGCTGCTCAGCACAGACCTGCCACTACAGCAGGCTTTTCAGATGGAGCCAGACACAGTCCGAGAAAAACAGCATCAGGACCACACCTCATCCGAGGGGATTGGGGACAGCTGAGGACCGCCTTCCAGGAAAACACTTTCTGACTGGTCGAGAGGCAAGGGAGTGCTCTCTGAAGGAGGAGGGACGCCCTATGAGCAGAGAAGGTCCTGTGGGTCCTCACGGGACCCACATGAGGGAGCCCTCGTGGGTCCTGCCACCCACGCACTCTCAACCACGAGGCCACCTACAAGAAGGCCACGGGCTTGCTCACGCGGAACCTCCCCGCCTGGTAGCACGGCTGGTGTGTGTGCCACACAGGGACACTGCTGACCCGAGAAGACGCCCTGACGGAGACCCACCCACAAAGCTCGTCTGCGTCTCCCAGGGGACGGTGAGGCCCCAGGATTTCCCACTGACGGAGACTCACCCACAAAGCTCGTCTGCATCTCCCAGGGGACGGTGAGGCCCCAGGATTTCCCACGCCCTCCAGCTCGGCGAAGTCCTTTCAGCCACCCGCTCCTCCATTCCTCTGAGATCATTACAAAAGTTAATTCATAGCACAGAGCCCAAGCCCTTATTTCAGGAGATCGTGAGCGGAAGTGCTCAGGTTTTCTGGGAACCGCACTGAGCGCCCCTTGACTGTGCAACACGACAGCAAGTTAGAGGAAATCACACAGCAGCAGCAAACTCTGCGGGGCTGGGGGCTCCTCCAGAAGCCGCCTGCCCGTGTGGCCACCGTCCGGCCAGCTGCAGATGGATGGGGATGCCCCTCCCCCACCGGAAATCAACGTTTATGGGCTTATATTCTGAAGCATCCCAGGAAAAGGCTGGAGAAGGATCAGGCCTCTTTTAGGATGCAAATGGCTCATTCCTCAAGGAGGACTCCTCTAATGGGATTAGGAAAAGGTAACCCACTCCAGTATTCTTGCCTGGAGAATCCCATGGACAGAGGAGCCTGGCGGGCTACAGTCCATGGGGTCACAAAGAGTCAGACAGGACTGAAGCAACTTACACAGCACAGCACACATATAAAATACAGACAACTTTATTCTATGATATCATATATGGATTATATAATATCTATATAAATGATCTTATATACAGATTTATGTAATATTTATTATAAGTGATATCATATACAGATTTATATAATACCCCACGGACAGAGGAGCCTGGCAGGCTACAGGCCATAGTGTCACAAAGACTCGGACATGACTGAGTGACTTTCACATTCATTAGTATATTCATCCCTGGAATCTTACTTTCCAAACTTAGAAATTGCTTGGGAAAAACTCATTCTTTCACGACAGGAGGGATTAAAGAAAATGACCTTGGCCAAAGCACGAAGGTCACTTTAATATCAAACACAATGGAATGGGAAAATTGAGCTAGGAGTTAGGAGGGTCTCACGCTACCCAGATGTGTTGAACGTAGGCAAATGGCATAAACAATCTGAGTGACAATTTCCTCGTTTCTGAAATAACAGAGATCAAACTCTGTGCCTCAGTTTCTCCATGTGTAAAACAGGAATAGCTGTATATAATTCATAGGGTTGTCATTAAAGTCTGAGTAATCCATACAGAGCCCGTAGAACAATACCTGCTGTTGTAAGTAATGTCCAACTCTTTTGCGACCCCATGGACTGTAGTCTGCCAGGCTCCTCTGTCCACGGGATTTCTCAGGCAAGAATCAAGTGGGTTGCCATTTCATTCTCCAGGGGATCTTCCTGACCCAGGGACTGAACCCGCCTCTCCTGCATTGGCAGGCGAGTTCTTTACCACTCAGCCACCAGCCAGGCCCAGAACAATCCTTGAAACTGTAAAAGCTCAGTTAACAGAATCCTCAGTTAAAGTGGGGAGATCAGTAGGGGGCAGGCTCACACCCTTTAATACCCAGTCAGTCAGTCAGTTCAGTTGCTCAGTCGTGTCTGACTCTGCGACCCCATGGACTGCAGCACACCAGGCCTCCCTGTCCATCACCAACTCCCGGAGTTCACTCAAACTCATGTCCATCGAGTTGGTGATGCCATCCAGCCATCTCATCCTCAGTCGTCCCCTTCTCCTCCTGCCCCCAATCCCTCCCAGCATCAGAGTATTTTCCAATGAGTCAACTCTTCCCATCAGGTGGCCAAACCAAAGTATTGGAGTTTCAGCTTCAGCATCAGTCCTTCCAATGAACACCCAGGACTGATCTCCTTTAGAATGGACTGGTTGGATCTCCTTGCAGTCCAAGGGACTCTCAAGAGTCTTCTCCAGCACCACAGTTCAAAAGCATCAATTCTTCGGCGCTCGGCTTTCTTTACAGTCCAACTCTCACATCCACACACGACCACTGGAAAAACCATAGCCTTCGATACTAGCAGAGCCGAAATGGAGAGGACTGGAGAGGACTCAGCCAATGAGAAGCCACGGACTCTTTGGTCACTGCATCCTCCCCACTTCCTCTTCCCTTGTATAAAAGCATCCTGCTTCCCCTGCCCTGCAGGGACTTGCATGTGACTCACCATGCAAGACCCCAAACTGCAATTCTCTGATGATCCTGAATAAACCCATTTTTGAGGGAGAAATACCTGCAACCTGTCGATTTCAGGTCAGCAGTAGCAAGCTGTGAATGATCATGGAGAGGATGACAACCGCAAGGCTGCTATGGCTACTGTGAAATACACTGAAAGTGACGTCACTTGTGTATTAAGATAGTCCTTCCCAGGTGGCGCCAGTGGTCAAGAATCTGCCTGTCGATGCAGGGGATGCAAGAGGCGAGAGTTGGATCCCTGGGTCAGGAAGATCCGCTGGAATAGGAAATCCAACCCACTCCTGTGCTCTTGCCTGGAGAACCCCATGGACAGAGGAGCCTGGTGGGCTACAGTCCATGGAGCTGCAGAGAGTCGGGCACGCCTGAGCGACTGAGCACAAAAGATCCACCTTTGGCAAAACTACAAGAGCAAGCCCCACGCCCCCCTTTCCACACGCCTCACTGTGCTCTGCCATGACCACCCCCAACCCGCCTGGGAGTGAACCAGAGCGGGCTCAGAGGCGGAAACCAGTGTCTGCTCACTGCGCTCTGCCATGACCCGCCCCCCCCAACCCACCCGGGAGTGAACCAGAGTGGGCTCAGAGGCAGAAACCAGTGTCTGCTGAGCTCATGCATTCTAGCCTATGAGTCCAAGACAGAGAGAGAATGTGGTCCCTAACGCGCAAGCTGAAGCACCAGGAACAGGACTTTCTTTCCAGCACTGACATCAGTGCGGTACCCTCCATCTCAACAAAAGAATCATCGCACTCTTCACTGATCCTGAGCAAGGGGTTTGAAAACACTGCCTGTATTCTGAAGGGACAGAGGGGTTCCTCTGAAATCAAGTGGGAAGTCCCACGTGTGCTTCTAGAAGAGCCTGTCAGGAGCCATGGTCACAGCTGAGATTTCATGAAGCTAAGAAGCAGGGTCCACCCCAGAATCAGGATAGAATAAGCCACCGCTGTGTACAGAGTGGGCAGCCAGCCTGCTAAGTGTTTTCAGCAGAAACTGAGTGACTATAATATGGGCAAGCAAACCAGTCAATCTTAAAGGAAATCTACCTTGAATACTCACTGGAAGGACTGATGCTGAAGTTGAAGTGAAGAGCTTTGGCCACCTGAAGTGAAGAGCTGACTCACTGGAAAAGATCCTGATGCTGGGAAAGATTGAGGGCAGGAGGAGAGGTGGGCGACAGAGGGTGAGGTGGTTGGGTGGCATCACTGATGAAATGCACCTGAACCTGGACAAACTCCGGGAGATGGTGAGGGGCAGGGAGGCCTGGCGGGCTGCAGTCCAGGGTGCGCCGAAGAATCAGACACACGACTTGGTGACCGAACAAGAAGAAGCTGAGAAGAGATGGGCAGGAGCAGGAGGCCCTGCAGCACACCCGCCACGGAGGGCCTCCGTCCCCACTGAGGAGACTCTCTGGCCAACGTTCTCATCATGAGGAGACACGAGGCAAATCCCACTGACAGGCATGCCGCAGGAAAACTCAAAACGTGAAGGTCACGAAGGCAAGACAGATGGCGGAAATGCTCCATTTGAAAAGAGATTAGAGAGACAGAACAATTAATGCACCAGTGGCCCTGGACAGGATCCAGGAACGGGGGCACCATAGTGACCGGTAGGGCACCACCACTGGAACAACTGAAATTAGCACATGATGCTGGATTAGATATCACTGCACTGATTGTAAATGTCCTCAGTGGAGGAGCTGCACTGTGTCACTGTGGCTTGTCTTATGGGATTTACAGCTGAACACCCTGCTCTCAGCGAAGTCCCCAGCGACCACACACATGGAACCTTAGGCACATACAGTGTCTGGAAGCCCTGCTGTGCCTCCAGCCTGGACAGGCATGGGGTCCGCGCTGCACGGAGGTTCTCAGCTTCTGGGCCACAGGATTTGATGACTGTGCAGAGCCCTGTGAGTAATCTCCTACGAGTGAAGATTAAAACCTTTGAAAGGTTTATTTTAGAAAACACATCAGAAAGGATGAAGGGTTTTCCCTGTAATGCTTGCAATAGCGTCGCCCTCATTTCCTTACATCTCCATTCCGTTTCTTGAGTGGGGTGGACTTCCGCGAAGCATGTGGCGGTGTGTCTGTACAGGCAGCCAGAGCCAGCTGATGGAGGCGACAGCAGGCAGCGTGGACTGACCACCCACCATGGGTCGCCCCCTGCCCTTGAGGCTCTCTGTTTGTTGTTTTTTTTAATATTAAATATTAATGTGGACTATTTTTAAAATCTTTACTGAATTCATTGCAGTATTGCTTCTGTCTTACATCTTGGTTTTTTGGCTGCAAGGCATGTGGGATCTCAGTTCCCTGACCAGACACGGAACACACATCCCCTGCGTGGGAAGGTGAAGTCTCAGCCTTTGAACCTCCAGCGGAGTTCTGATGCTCTCTACCTGCCGTCTCACTGAATATCCCAAAATGGCATTTGAAGACAATTATCACCTTGAAATATCATCTTATCATATCACACATCTGGAGTGGGTTGCCATTTCCTTCTCCAGGGGATCTTCCCAATCCAGGGATCCAACCCAGGTCTCCTGTACTGGCAGGCAGATTCTTTACCGACTGAGCTACAAGGGAAGCCCTCATATTATACAAGTCTGTCTTAAAAACAGGGTCTCCTAGACCTGGACACAGAGCTCCAGATGGGGTGGGCGGTTGCTATATTTTACCCAGTCAGATGTGGTCATGTCACCAGATAGCTTCTCTTGCACTGAGTGTCAACTAAACCCTGTAAGATGGCATGAAGTCTAATCAACTAAATCCTGTAAGACGGCATGAAGTCCAATCATCTCTCCCACTCTTACTGGACTTCCCCAGGCAGCATCTTCAGGGCTTCCAAACAGGTTGCAGATGAAGGAAGTGTGCAGGCTTGGGAGGGAGTTGCCTGAATTCTATGGACCTGGCTGACTTAACCTCAGTGAGCAGGGAAGGGGATGACCACACATCCCACTGTTTAAGCCAATAATCCTTGAAGGAAGGAGTCTGCTGAGCAGTAGTTACGGGAACTGTCTCAGAAGAAATGGCACGTGACATGTCAGGGGAGACAGCATCCATCACGGTAGCATCACCAGGCAACGGGTCAGGATTCGTCACAGCCACAGCTGCCCAGGGCCAAGGAGCAAGTACTCTGGACCTGCAGAGGGGGCGGTGGGAAGGTGGCGGCACAGGCTTCCCTGGGGCAAAGGCCTGAGACAGAGCCAGGAACTCTGCTGAGCCAAGCCAGCGGCTGCTTTAGGTTCAGCCAATGGGGCTGGGCAAGCGCTGGGCACTGGGGGGCCTCCTGCCACCCCAGATGTGCAGTCACGGGGCTGGCCAAGAGGGCAGGTCCCAGCAATGGGGACGGGACACTGACTGGGCACAGCAACCTGAGAAGACTAATGGGGCAGGGGTTGAGCTTCCCAGCAGGTCTGTGCAGCCGTGAACAGCGGTGAATCCTCCAACACTGTGCTGAGTGAACAAGAAGATCCCTGTTCTTGGGTAAGGATGTTAATTCAGCCACATTATGCGTGTGCGTGTGTGTGTGTGCGCGTGCACGTGTGTGTGTGTGTATGTGTGTGTTTAGTTGCTAAGTTGTGTCTCTTTGTGACCCCATTGCTACAGTCCTTCAGGCTTCCCTGTCCTTCACCAACTCCCGGAGCTTGCTCAAACTCATGTCCACTGAGTTGGTGATGCCATCCAACCATCTCATCCTCTGTTGCCCCTTCTCCTCCTGCCTTCAATCTTTCCCAGCATCAGGGTCTTTTCCGATGAATCGGCTCTTCGAATCAGGTGGCCAAAGTATTGGAGCTTTAACTTCAGCATCAGTCCTTCCAGTGAGTATTATTATGGTTGATTTTCTTTAGGATTGACCGGTTTAGTAATCCCCAAATGTAGTATTTTTGAGTCATAGACACCATCAATATTTTTGGTTAATGATTTATACTTAAACCACCGAGTTTCCAAATTCCCTGACTGCCAACAAGTTATGTTCAGAGAACCAACCCCTGGTGAGAAAAGCAAGAAGGGCAGCAGAAGCCCAAGGAGCCTCGCAAACTAAAGAGCTGCCCTGCTCTGGGCCTGCCTTCAGGCTGGCCAGCAGAGAGACGCTAAAGACAGATAACCATTCACTGTGAAGGCCGCTGGGCGCCACCTGCGGTCAGAGTCTCACTCCTCTGCCCTCCTCTGCCCACGTCTCTCCCTGTCCACTCCCGAGTTTTACCCTTGCTCTCACGTGTACAACAGTCCTCTTTCATAGGGGAGACAGTAGCCAGATTCATCTCGTAAAAGCACGTTTCCAATCTTTCCTGTTTAAGCTCTTCTGCACGTGTGAAAATACTAAGTCACTTCAGTCGTGTCCGACTCTTTGAGACCCCATGGACTGTAGCCCTCCAGGCTCCTCAGTCCATGGGATTCTCCAGGCAAGAATACTGGAGTGAGTTGCCATTTCCTTCTCCAGGGGATCTTTCTGACCCAGGGATCGAACCCACGTCTCTTATGTCTCCCGCACTGGCAAGCGGGTTCTTTACCACCAGCGCGACCTGGGAAGCCCTAACTTATGTAACTAAACAATATCATTAAATCTCATTAAAAAACATACTCCAGAGAACAGGAAGTACATCACATTAGTATCCTATTCATTCAGCAAAATCTCAAAGCTTGCTTAGGAGGCAGCATAGGATAAAAATAATAGAAATTAAAAGAGGATGTAAAATGTTTACTGTTTAGTTGGCAAGACATAGTGAAGATTAATCATTATGTGGGAGACGCCATGAAGGTCATTTGGGTCAAGTAGACAAGAGGAACGCTGGGCTCCAAAGAAGTGGACCTTCTGAAATGTCTGGGAAGGCTCAGGGTGAGGCCTGGGAATGCTTGGGGAAGGGAAGGAATGTTCAAATTTGGATAAAATGAAATATAAAAGAACTTTCCAGATGGAGAAATATTATCGACCCAGTGTGAACTGGGTCAGTGACTCCTAAATGCCCATGCCTGGATAACTGATCCTCAATGATGATGTCTCAATTGCTGCTAAATTTGTTAAAAATGGAGAGAGATAATGAGTGTTTTATAAAGGTAGTGTTTTAAAAGCCATGGTATTTATTCAGAAAAATATGTTCTCCCTGCATGTTAAAATGTCCTTTCTTTAGGGCTTCCCTGGAGGCTCAGACAGTAAATAATCTGCCTGCACTGCGGAGACCTGGGTTCCATCCTTGGGTCAGGAAGATCCCCTGGAGAAGGGGAAGGCTACCCACGCCAGTGTTCTTGTCTGGGAAAACCCTCGGGCAGAGGAGCCTGGCAGGCTACAGTCCACGGGGTCACAAAGAGCAGACATGACTGAGCACGCACGCACATGTCCTTTCTTTTAAAAACCACGGTGGTAACAGAGAGCAGATTAGTTTCAAGTCAGCTCACTAGGAACAAGCTGGCAATGCCAAGTGAGGTCTGCTCCCCCATGGAGTCTGGAAGGCAGTCCAGAAGCCCCATGGCCGGGGGTGAAGGGCATTCGTGGAGCTGGACCCTCAGACGGGCAAGCTGGAAAGGCAGAGCGGGCGGAAGCCGGGCACTGCGTCTGAGCAGCTGCCCGGGATCCCCCTTCACTCTGGGGTTATAGACGCGCTCCTGAGAAGGGGGCCACATGATGAAAGCAGAGTCCAGGAGGAGCGCACCGTCTCCCGGGAGGACGTCACTTTCATATGAACCTTGGTGGCGACTGTGTAAGTCAAACCAACAGCCTGTGTTTCGTCTGCTCCGTGTCATCTTTACCATTTTCCTCCTGTGAAATGGAAGCCAGCCTCACTCTCCAGCCTCGTCAAAGGACCAAACACAAGCTCTCTCTCCTTTTGGCAGATCCCCAGATGCTTCAAAGAGCCTTGACCTTTGTTACAAGGTTAAAGATTCACGTCCCCCATGTGTTTTAGCTACACAGATAAGATGTGGTTCCCCCAGCTTCAAACGGGAGGGAATCAGATGATGCAACTTTTATAAGGAGAGGAGCGCACGATGGACCAACTCTAATGTGCCCTGCTAATTACAGCATTTCTCTTCCACAGAACTCAGGGTCCAGTCAAGTCGCACAGCGCGAGAGGCATGCCCCCCCAACCCCTCCCCATCCCTCCAAACCTTTGACTAAAGAATGTCACAGCAATACCCAGGCCAGTCTGCATGGAGGAAGCTAACTGCCCCGGGGAAGGAAAGGCAGAAGGGGATGGCCTGGCACCTGGATGGTCAGTGGCAGAAAGATGCCTGTGCGGCCAGAGAAAAAAGACCAGGCACATCCCATCCATCCTTTGCCAAAAACTTCCCAAGCCAAATCCTTGGGATGTTCCAAATCCATCGACGCCTGGATCTTAGAAAATGTGAAGACAAACAAACAGTGCTTAGAATTTTGAGCTGTAGCTTTGAGTATTAGAAATAAAGCAAGAGTGAGGAAGAGGGGGTGATGAAGGCCTGGGTGATTGACGCCAAAGACTAAGGGGCTGGGAACAGAGTCTCCTCCAGACGTCGGGTGTTACAGGCCTCTGTCTCCACTTCCTGGAACATAAAGAGAGAGGAACAGGAGGGAGCGGTTCTCCAGAGCTGGCCCACCCGAGCAGCTGGGCTGCGTCTCCTTCAAGGAGGGTGTCCTGGGCCCATCGCTCAGCGCAGGTGATGAGTCAGACCAACACCTCAGCTGAGGACACGGGGGAAGCACGGAGCTGGCCGGCCCTTTGCTGCTGAAACGAGCCTGTCATGATAGACAGGGATTTTCATTCGGTACTTGTCCTCCCCAGGTTTGCAGGTGCTAATCCTCATGAAGCAGGGCTTCAGATGGCAGCAGGCCTGGGCCTGAGCAAGTTGGCTTAGATCAGCCTTTGCTGGTGAGCTGATGTGGGTGCGGGGGAACCTCGAGTAACCTGGGTGGGCCAAGGGACATCCTACCCCTCTCGCCAACTGAAGGGGCAGAGCAAGTTATCATTCCATCCTCCAGATGACTGCTACTGAGACAGCAAGCTTCCCAACTCTCCTTTCTGGAATAACCAGGATTTGAACCTCCAGCTGGATGACCCCAACAGCCACCTTCTCTCTATCCCAAGAAACTGGGATGCAAACTGGGACCAATTGCCCAAACTTCCTGGGATTCGGTTTTCTCCTCTATCAATTTGGAAGTACCGAGAATATCAAAACTAATCCTGCAATAAAACTACAGTGGAGACGAAGCGATAAAAAGGAACCGCTGGAAGAGTTCTAGAATCCAAGTCATGCCGTGCTCAACAGCTCAGCTGTGTCCAACGTTTTGCTATCCTATGGACTGTAGCCTGCCAGACTCCTTCGTCCAGGAGATTCTCCAGGCATGACTACTGGAGCAGGTTGCCATTTCCTCCTCCAGGGGATCTTTCTGACCCAGGCATCGACCCTGTGTCTCCTGCATCTCATGTGTTAGCAGGCGGATTCCTGTCTTATTAGCACTGAACCAACTGGCAAGCCCCCAGTCCAGGCAGGTGCTAAGGTTTGTTCACTCATCAGCTAAGCTTTGTTCATTCACGCATTCATTCAGTAGAGTCCGGGGTGCCGGGGTCCAGCCCCGGTGGATCCAGGGTAATTCGAAGGTGGGGACGGAATCGGCGTCCTGGAAAAAACTTATTTAATTACAGATATAGAGGGAGATTAGAAACAGATAGTGTAGTAGGAGAATTAATGGAGAAAAGGAGGCTGAATAACTGGTTAAGTGGAATACTAATCACCACCTACATAGACCACAGGCGTCTTTCTATTCTCCCGAGGGAGAGGAGGCACTGAGGCTTCCCCGCTCCAATCTCAGAAGCCCCAGCTAAGTCAGTAGGCTTGGTGCATACCCTCATACCAGATGGGAATTCAGCCAGGAAAACGGGGAGCGAGAAAGAAATGACACGGGGGAATCAGTCTTTCCAGAAACTGATCCGATTTCTTTATTTTTCAGGTTTGTTTATATACCTTTTTGTTATACATAGGGATGAATACAGAGTCACGCGGGGGTCAGCAGACCTGACCCTTGTCACAATCAGGTGCTTCATATAAAATTATACAAAGGTCTTATGGGTTTTTACATCATCTTCTAGCCATGAGGTCTGCTGACATTTTATGGCCCTTTCTGATACCGGTCAGTTAACCAGAAAACTTACTTTTCCAGGGGTGATTTTTTCTTAAATCAGGCGCCACCCTCCAAATAAAGTTGCATTCCTATAGGGTGAGGGTGTAGTGAGTTACAATCAAGAAAGGAGTTTACTTAACCTAAGGTTTACCATGATTAATCTTAAAGGTTAATACTTATTTCTCCTATATGCTAGTTATATTCATTATAAGGGCAGGAATATGGAGATTTAGCAGCAAATATCGGCTCAACAAATGTAAACCCTTCACCAATGTTCCCCTTAAGATCTATTTTGTCTGAAGATAGTGATAAAGTTACATTTTTACATAGCATAGTGATTTATAACAAAGTACAGTGATCTATAACAAAAGAGAAGATTCATTAACTCAAGAGTCTAGTATTGCTAACGTCAAAAACTACTATATTCCCTTTTCTATATTCCAAATACATTGATTAATATATTCCCAGGTGCCTAAGGATATGGAGGCCTGATGGCAATCATTGACTCATCAATGAAAAAAGCCCTACGCTAATACTCCAAACTCTCTGTGCTGTTTATGGTTGAGAGGTTGTCACACAAGCTAGTCTGTCAGCAGAGAGGTTTGACCTGAGACATCCTTGTCATACCCAGGGCAGAGAATTAGCAGTAATTATTGGCACGACAAATGAAGAAAAAACCCTTCACCAATATAATTCCTAATCAACCCACTAATACTATACTAATGATCTTCTAACTTCTCAAAAGAGTCTGTATGTAGAAAGTTTTAAAGCATCCCGTGCCTCTCACGGTTGGGAGGCTGTAAACAATCACATGCGGCCGGACGAGGCTGATCAGGCAGGCCAGAGAACCTCCAGAGTTCATAAGTTGAAACACTCTTGTCACGCCCAGGGATTTTTATTAACTGGAGCTGCAAGTTAACTCCTTCTCTGAGAGAAATGGTTATGGGGGAGAGCACCCTGTAAAGTACTCTGGTTCTGGGGGTAGATGCTCGGGAACAGGGGGTTTCCTGAGGCTTGATCACACCTTTGCGTACGCCAAGCCTCCTTCCTCATGACCTTTGCCATGGGCGGAGTTCCTCACGCTGGCTCCCGACACCGGGGCCAGAGGCCATGGAGCCATTTGGGGATTTGGGTCCCATCCTGACCAGCACCCTCCCCCGGAGACAATCAACCAGCTGTTATCTGTGCTGCTCTGGCTACAGCTGCAGAGGAAGCTCTGTGCCGTGCGGACAGGCTCCAAGGGGCAGACGCTGCTGGAACCCCCTGGACATGGGGGACTGTGTCTAATGTGTTCCATGGAAAGGCCACATCTCAAGCTGATTTCTCATAGCGGGGAGCCCTGTCCAGGAAAGGTGACGCCAGGAAGCCTTCAGGAACCATCTTGAAAGCAAACATCCATTTTGTACCAAATTACTGCAGGATACAAGACATGCAAGCTTAGTTGCTCCCATCCAGAGCTGTCACCCTCTACCGCAAACTGGAGCCGCAGAAATGTGCATACTTCATTCCCGCCGACAATTAGCAAGCACTAAGGTGCCAGCACTTCAGAAAGGCGCTTTCTGAAGGTTTGGGGGTGACTTTCAACTTAGCAGCTCTGTTTGCTTCTCTCCAGGTAGGAGGAAGTCAGTATTTGCTCCGGGCACAGACAGATTTTTCACTCTTGCTCACCAAATCCGACCACCCATGACGCCAAAGCCCACCTTTTCTAGAAGGCTCTCTGGCCAGCCGATGGCTGCCACGTCGACCGAACCCTCCTCCAGCTTCTGCCAGCATGCATGGTAGGGATGCTGTGAGTGCGGGAGGGGGAGGCAGGCAGAGGTCAGGATGACTCAACGTGCCCACCTGGTTCATAAGTCGGGCTTATGCTGGTTGTTCTGGTATAAGGGTTAACTGCACATCCACCCTCAAAGCGCCCCACTCAGGACAAGTCACGCCGCTTTCCTGGGCGCTGGGCGAAGGCTGTGAGCCAAGGTTCAGACCTTTGCAGATGTGTGTGCGCTGCTGCCCTACGTAGGCAAAGAGAGGGACGACGAGCTGGGTGTCAGCCTCTGTGTGTCCTCGGCGTGGGGTCACTGGACGACAGTCATGGGTCCTCCCGCTCCCAGCCCCAGAGGCTGGTGCCGGTGGGCCACATCTCCTGCCCACCTCACAGCCTGGCTTCCACAGGAGGCCATGCAACGTGACGGGAGCCAGGGGCTGGAGGCAGGAGACTGACCAGGAAGACAGATGCTCCTGCCCCAGCCCCTCCCTGCAGCCCCCCAGCAGTCTGCATCCCTTCTCCCTCCCTGGGCCCTGACGGCAGCCCGCTCCCTGCTCCTGCCCACCTTGGGGGGCAGCAGACCGAGGCCCTGAGCCCTCCTGTTGCTCCCCTGCGCCCTCCTCCCTCTCTGGGCCTTTAATGGCCCTACTGTGGGTGCCCTGTCTGTTTCCCCAGCACCCTGACTGATGCCCCCCATCACAGTGGTTCCCCGCACCTGGCACTTTCTCCAGATCTTAAGTCAGTGGCACAATTGTCAACTCCCACGAAGCAAGGTGCCTCGATCAATACTGGCTGTGACTGTGGGCTCGAGAGGGGTGGAGTGCCAGGCACAGGGGGCAGGGTGGCAGCACAGGATGGTTGCGGTCACAGGAGCCAGCTTACAGGGATGGGGTGCTCCTGACAACCCCCCCTCGGAGCTGCAGCACTGATCCCTGGAGCTGGTCTCCAGACCCTGAGATCTCGCACCTCACCCTCGAGTCTCTGCCCACGTTTTCCCGGCCCCCATGCTCCAGCCCTCCTCCTCCTCCAGCCCACACGGGCCCTGCTCACGCTTCTCACTGGGTGCCACCCTGGCCCCTTCCTGGAATCACCCAGGCTACCTTTTCCACGATCCAGTCAATGGAGAATTCACCTCCACTAGCCTCCACCTCCCCTCCTCATTGTGAGCCTTCTTTTCTAAGCCACATCCTTTCTGCCTTGAATAACCCCGACTCTCCACTTGCTGAGTACTTGAATTTTCTCCAAGGTCTCCCAAGGCTGTCGATGTGTAGCCAACTGGACAGTAACCCCTGGAAAGCAAGGCCACATGACGTGTCTTCTTTAAAAGCAACTGCTGACCAGATAACAAGCGCTTAATGAAAATCTGCTAGTTGGCCTTTAAGGGCAGCTACCAGGTGGCAGTAGTGGTAAAGAAGCCCCCTGCCAGTGAAGGAGATGGAAGAGACGTGGGTTTGATCCCTGGGTCAGGAAGGTCCCCTGGAGGAGGGCACGGCAACCCTCTGCAGGATTCTTGTCTGGAGAATCCCATGGACTGAGGAGCCCAGCAGGCTACAGGCCACGGGGTCACAGAGAGCGGGACACGACTGAAGCGACTCAGCCTGCACGCACCCTCAGAACAGCTCTAGGGTCAACCCCGTGGTGCAGTGGGGGCCCAGCTTCCTGGGAGATGTGGAGGGAAGGCAGGGCGCTTTGAGGTGGAGACAAACTGCCTTCGTTTCCTTTGGATTTCCAGTTTGTATTCTGAATTTTTAAAAGAGAAAGAAAATTCTTTCCCCCACCCCCCCATAATCATGTTGAAAGGAAAAATAAAATAGTGTGTTTTATAAATCATTTTGGGTGAATTTCTTCCTCCAAAATTAAACAAGAAAACCAGGTGGCTTCCTTTGATTCCAATCCTTTTCATGTTCTTCCGCGCGTCATGTGAAAGCACGGTTGCTATGGCAACCACTCATTATTTTTCAGGAGCTGGCTAGATATTTTAACAACAACCCCCCAAAAAAGCCCCAAATCTTTCTAGCCTCCAGATAGTCTTAATTTATATCCTACACGGGTTTCTAATGCTTACAATTCCTTAACTAAGCACTTTGCTGAGCTTTAACAAGCCTAACCAACCTACAACTTTGTCACTAAATGAGCTTTGGGGAATAATTCAGCAGCTTGACTTTCCCCCTATATTGCTCAGAATCTGAGAGAATTTTAAATAGTTCTTACATTCTGGAGTCATGCTCTGTCTTCAGGGTAGAAGATGTATGTGGGTTTAACGAAGCCTAAAAAGTCTGGAGTGTGCGTGTCTGTGTGTGTGTGTGTCTACAAGTACCCTGCAGTTGGAGAGAACTGGAATGTAATTAAGGACGAAAGAATTTCTTCTTGAATCACCCTATCTACATGCTCTTTTTCAGAGCATTTATCATCTCTCAGCACGGTGTTAGAATCTCTCAAGGCTTCAGAGAAGCAGGTGACATCATTCTTATCTTCAGCATAATTAATATCTGGCTGGAAAAGGATATCAAGATATTCCTTCACAATAGAGAGAGGCAAGGTAGACAGTAAGACCAGGAACTAGTCATGTGTAAATTACAGAAGGAGCAGAGATAACTAAGGAAAGAAGCGATTGCTGTCAGGGTCTGGAAAGGAGTTAACAGGAGGGGATCTGTGGTCTATCCAGGGCCTCACTGGGGGCAGTCTACACCCTCAGCAAATGTTTCCTGAGCCCCTGCTCTCTACTGGCCAGGTACTTTCAAAGGAGACACAGCACGTGACCTTTGCTCTCACCTGGTTGCTGCCCAGATTTAGATGAAATCTAAACGACTCCTGGAGAGAAATTAAACCCTCAGCAAAGGAAAAGGCCTTTTGGAAATGCTCCGCATTTCCAGTGGTCCCAAGGAGGACAAGAGTCAGCTTGGCATTAGGAGAGGAGCCCCAGAGGCTGCCGCCCCCTGCACGGTGAGAGCCGTGGAGCTCCCGAGGTCAGCCCATGGAAGGATAAATCAGCGGGACCTCAGTGCGTAATGATGCTGAGAGATTTCACAAGAGAGTAAGCAAAGGGCCCAGGGAACAAACACGCTGGTTATGGAGACAGAAGCTGGTTTCCTGGCCCCGGGCACCCTGTCTGGTTAGTACACTCCTTAGTGGCAGATCCCACGACAGAACGGGGTGGCTTCAGCTCAGAGACCCAGTTAGCACACAGTGAAACCATCCTCAGGGATTTTAAATCGCGTTCGTTACTTGTGAACATCCTTAGACCCAAACATGACCCTCAACAGAAGCACATGCAATGTAGAGGCCTCAATACATTTTGTGAAGAAGGTTGTTTAAAAATATCTTATCCTGTTGCCCACACGTTTGAAGACTACAGCACAATGATAAATTTACTTTGTAAACATTACGTATTGACATTATTTCTTGTAGAGGGCAAGATGGCTCTTGTTTTTCAGTCTTTCTCTGCCAGGGTCCACTGGGTTGAGCACATGACTTCTCTATTTCTGATTCTTTTTCCAATCCATGCTGTGTTCCCCAGTGAGTAGCCAAGGATGCGGTCTCCAAGGCCTTATTAAGCACCACAGACAGAATGTACGCCCTGACAGGTGGTGGAATCCCAAGGAGACAGCATCCTCACCCATCCATGCCATATCCACAGAAGACACGGGTTTGACACCACACTGAAGGAAAAGATATGATCAGAACTTCCCTGAGGGTTCAGTGGCTCAGACTCTTGAGTTCCCAGTGCAGGGGGCCAGGTCCCACCTCTACTCGGGGAACTGGATCCCATGCGCTGCAACTAAGAGGTCACCTGCCGCAACGAGAGATCCTGCACCCCGCAACTAAGACCTGGCCCAGTCAAATAAATAAACTAAGAAACAAGAACAAGACATGACCCTGGCTGAGATTTCCCCAGGCCCCACTTTCTCTGATGACTTGGAACCCATTTGGGGGTGCAGCCCTTACTTCAACAGATGAGGTTCTTCTTTCTCATTCCACATACAAACAATACAAGTCTATCATTACTTATCCTGACACTTTTTAAACTCTAGGGTTCATCTGTCCTATCTTCTCTTTCCTTTCCCCAATTTCTGATGATTTCCAATCTTCTTCTTTCTTTTCAACCCAGACTGATTATTTCTTCAATGTTTATTTTTAATCAATTGGTGATTGCTTTACAATATTGGTTTGACTTCTGCCATATATCAATATGAATTAGCCATAGGGATACATATGTCTCCTCCCTCTTGAATCTCCCTCCTACCTCCCACCCATTCCCGCCCCTCTAGGTTGTTACAAAGCCCCAGCTCGAGTTCCCTGAGTCACGCAGCACATTCCCGTGGGCTGTCTATTTACACATGTTTGTGTCCATGCGTCCACGCTACGGTCCCCATTCATCTCGACATGCAGTGTAGACCGTGGCTTCCTCCCCACAGCCATCAGCGCAGTTAGCAGGGCACTGCCGGCATTCAGTGCCTGTACACTTACATGCTGAAGCACGTATCACTGATACTTCACTCTAAATTATTTTATTTCATCTACATTAAAATTTTTAAAAATTGTGTATGCACACAAGCTTTATTATAGATGCATTTAATTTAAGCTAGGAAAAGGGCATTAAAATATTGGCCATGGCAAGGGGAGTATGGGCTCTTCCTAACACAAGCATCTCTAGATTTGCTTTTTTTTTCCAAAAAAAAAGAAAAGACCTATTTGCTCAAGGCCACTCTCCACTTATAGACAGAGGGGGAAACAGCCCAGGTTCCTAGCTCTCAACCTTCCCCTCCCTGCTTGGCTGCTTTCTTTTAAGCATTAGGCCCTTAGGGGGGCCCCTATATGAGGTCCTGATACATACAACAAGCTTGTCCCCCAATACCAAAATGGGGAAATGGTGTGCTGGCAGACTGCCAGACTGAGAGGTCTGGCCAGGGTTTCAAGCGCTGAAGCCGGTTCAGGAAGGCCCCTCCTGGTCAAGGGTACTCCCTTCACAGCGCATCCACCCTTGGCACGCACACCACCCTGCTCAAGGGACACTTCCCTCTTCCCACTGAAACCAACAGTATCTAACATGAACATTACTACATTTCTTTTAAAATTCAGCCTCACGCTTTAAAATTATGAAATGGAAAATTATATTTCCTACGTGTAACAATATGACACACACATGCTTTAACCTGCTATCACCTGGTTGTAGTAACAATAATATCTTACTAAAATAAACCTGGATGAAACAGTTGAAGCTCGTTGCCAGAGCCACAGTGCCCTTCCCTCGTCCCTCCCCAGTAGCCTGGAGCCTGGAGCGTCTGTGCATGTTTCCATCCTGTGTTTCTACACTTTACTTTCGCACGTTCGCAACAAGAAACAGTAACTACTTCGCATGAGTCCGGTCTGACCTAGACGGTATCACACCATACCTGTAATCTCTATTGTAATGCAAAGGGCTGTCTCAGATTTCTCGAAATACCTCGACCATCCACGTGATTGCTGTCCTGCATTCCGCTTTGTGAGCACACTACCGTGACTTACACACTCCATATTTACAAACATCACATGGTTTTGTCTTCTATCACTGCAAATGAATATCTCTACACATAATTCTTGCTTGTATGTGGCAGTGCACTCTCGGGACTATATATTCAGAGAGAACTGCCAGATGTAGCGATAAACAACTCCAACACTTATTAGATGGAGGTCTACTTGGGGAGAATGCTAAACTGCTTTCAAGAGTAGCTGCACCCACGTCTTCCGAAACCACCAACATGCATAAATTCATTTTTTCTCCCTATTATCAAAATTTGAGATGCTTTACATTTTTGAAATACCACCTGTGCCTCATTATTTTTTATTTGTATTTTTTTTCTGACTGCCAGTGAGACTGAGCATGTTTCCATCCTGTGTTTCTACACTTTACTTTCGCATGTCCGCGACAATAAACAGTAACTCCCAGAGCTAGAGAAGGACAGGGAGACCTGGCGTGCTGTGGCTCATGAGGTCACAGAGTTGGACATGACGTAGTGATTACACACCAGTTTATTGGCCATTCTGCTTTCCAAATCTGGAGTGTGCTCACTGACAGCCTTCCCTTGTCCTGTTAGGTTATTTATCTATTATATATTGATTCCTAAGAATTTACATATTATGAATGTAATTTTGTATCAGTTATATGTGCAGCTATAGTTTCATCTGGTCTGGGGTTTGTATTATTAATCTTCTGCCCACAGCAAAGTATTCATTTTTTCCCCTTTATTATTTGTACATTTGTATGTTAAGAAATGGGCTTTCCCACTGGCTCAGCAGTAAAGAATCTGCCGGCAGTGCAGGAGACACAGGAGACGTGGGTTCAATCCCTGGGTTTGGAAGATCCGCTGGAGGAGGACACGGCAGCCCATTGCAGTATTCTAGCCTAGAGAATCCCATGGACAGAGGAGCAGGTGGGCTATAGACCCACAAAGGGTCACAAAGGGTCAAACACAACTGAAGTGACTGGGCAGGCACGTGTTAAGAAATACTTTCGTGCCCCAGTTCTATAAAGATGGCCCGTATTTTCGCATTAAGTTAAAAAAATTTCACCTTTAATCCCTACGAACTGTTTTCTAGTATAGAATGAGGAAGGGAAGTAACTATATATTTTTCTATATTGATAATTTATATTTATTAAATAACAATTTTTCCTACCAATATACAACTACCCCGGTTGTCAATTACTCGTGTGTAAATCAGCCTTTTAACCTTTCTTTCCCTAGTTTTCCTAGAGCATTCCTGGGTGGTTGTAAGGATTAAGTGAATTTGAGTTTGACAGTTGTTTAAAATGGTTCCTGGCACGCACATAGTAAGGGGCCAGCTGTGCTGCTGTTTGAGTCCTGTCCATGGTCTGGGCATCCGTCCCCACACCACAGTGACTTTGTTCTTGGTGTGTAATCACCACGTCATGTCCAACTCTGTGACCTCACGAGCCACAGCACGCCAGGTCTCCCTGTCCTTCTCTAGCTCTGGGAGTTTGCTCAAACTCATTTCCGCTAACTCACAGTGACTAAGGCCTTAGGGTAAGTCTAGGCGTCGAGTTAGACAGAAGCGCCTTTCATGACTGCCTTGCTAAGTCTGGGTTTTTTTAAATCATCCACAGTGTTTGCTCTTATTTCACTCATTTGTTAATATGTGCAAAAACTCACAGCTCACATGGTACAGATCATAAAAAATATAATCTTCATCCTTCTCATCCTGTTTCCCTTAAGTTTACCACTGGTTGCTGTTAGGTCTCTTTATATGCATTTTTATCAAAATATAAGCACATATATGCCTTTCCTGTTTACTCATATAATCTGCCCCGCCCCAGCCAAGGAATTGCTACTCTGATTTAGAATCAGCTGAAGTTCTGTGGGAAAAAAAAAAATCAATTGAAATTTTTATTGAGAAAATTTAACTTGGTCAGATTGGCATAGAAGTCGCATAGTTTTTAAAAAAACATATTTTAATAAATGAAATAATAACACATTTTCCCATCTGTTTCTCCTTAGGATCCTTCTCTAATACGCAGAACACAGATCTAACAGATGTTGGGAAATTTGAAGCCAAGCGGTAAAGGTCTCATTCCTCATGCTGGGCTGCCCGTGTCAGGGCCTCCACTGAAGCCCACTCATCTATTCATCACGAGGCACACTGGGCACCAGTTCTGTGCAAAAATAAGTAGGAAACAGTCTTCATCCTTGAGATTCTAAGTGGCTGGTGGGCATGGCTGGTGTTTAAGAAAACAGGTGTCCACACACCAAAAGGTTATCAAGAAACAACCCAGAGACGGTGAGACAAGAGAGGAGGCAGAGGCTCTGAAAATATTTTTCCAGGATCCAGATTTGGGGGAACAGGGTGTGGACCAACCGGAGCTCACAAAGGGAAGGGGGCAGGAAACGGGGAGACGCGGGAACACGGCTGTGAGCCCGGGAGCGTCGGGAAGAATACGCTGGCCATGCTTAATCCTTCCACATCCGGGTTCTTCCTTGCACGGAACTGGGGGGCTGGGCAGAGAGCAGGAAGGCGAGGGCAGCCATGCCACGGTCTCAGCAGATGCGGGCTGGACATGGTCACGAGGTGCAGACAGGAGGATCATCAGGAGGGAGGCAGACACTGCACGTGTCCTCGTGGTCCTCAGGCCTGTCCCGGCGGGGCTGTGTGAGCGAGGGGGCCTGGGGCTCTTCCCTCCAAACCTAGGGTCCACCGAGATCAGCACTGAACACAGCGCAGACCGGGGTCAGGGCTGGTCTGGCCTCAGACAGACGTGCTTATCCGTCTGCACTGATCAGCCACCAGGGGCTCAAAGCCCTGCCCTCGAGCTCACAAGCCTGGCACTGGGGCACGTCCCCTGGTAAGAAAGTGCAGGCGACAGGCCATGCCTCTTTACGGTGGGCTCAGCGCAGCCTCACAGCCCTAGGTGGACACTACTCTTGTCAGCAAGAGCCTCTGACAACCAGTGACACTGGGCAAGGCCAGCACCCACACGCTTCCAGCGCTTGCTGTTAGATCTCAAGACCGTTTTGGAACCAAGAACCCACCTCTGTGATGGAAGCCTGGAAGCAGGGCAGACCTGCACATCACAAACGCACAGCCACGGCGTGTTCTCAGGACCTAAACCTGCCTGCTATCCGTGACTTTTCTGACAAGTCTGCCAGGAAGCCTGGGGGGTTTCTCCAAGTACCTCACTCATCTCAGCGAAGCACCCACCCCAGCCCCCTGATGCTGTGAGCACATCAGGGGCCAGGCCTCTGGACAGGGTTTTTTGTTTATCATGAAATAAACAACCCCCAGTGAGAAGCATTTGATTCTCCAAAGAAGAGCGCCTCTCATGAAAACCCTGAAACGACGTGCAAAAGTTAAGGGGAGCTAACAGAGATGCAACCTGCTCTGAGCCCTGCCACTGGGCAGCGTTCCCTGATGCCATGCCTCTCTCTCGGCCTAGGGAACAACTTCTGATACACGGCTGCTTCTCCTTCTCAAGGCTCCTGGCACTACTGAAACAGAATCTAATCAGTAAACTCTGCCCTCTGCCGTCCACACTTACAAGTACACACACAGCCTTATTCACTAACAAGTTCACACACAGCCTTATTCACTTACAAGTTCATGCACAGCCTTATTCACTTACAAGTTCACGCACAGCCTTATTCACTTACAAGTTCACGCACAGCCTTATTCACTAACAAGTACACACACAGCCTTATTCACTTACAAGTTCACACACAGCCTTATTCACTTACAAGCACACACACAACCTTATTCATTTACAAGTTCACGCACAGCCTTATTTTGTTCCTTTAATATTAGCACGCATATCATGCAAATGAGAAGCTACCCTGGGGAGTATCGGTGTTTCCTTAACACTGCTCATTTTTCTGTTTTCAAGGAATTGAGATTTTTAGGCTAATTTCACTGGCTGGATTTTTCCTTGCAATGTGCTGTGCTTAGCACTCAGTCGTGTCAGACTCCTTGCGACCCCGTGGACTGCAGCCCGCCAGGCTCCTCAGTCCATGGAATTTTCCAGGCAAGTGGGTTGCCATCTCCTTCTCCAGGGGATCTTTCTGACCCAGGGATTGAACCCAGGTCTCCTGCATTGCAGGCGGACTCTTTACCACATGAACCACTATGTTTGCAAGCTTCGTGCCCCCATCTTACTTTTAAATATGTTTTTAAATTTTTCGGCTGCATGTGGAATCTAGTTCCCCAAGAAAGAAAGTGAAAGTGAAGTTGCTCAGTTGTGTCTGACTCTTTGCAACCCCATGGACTGCAGCCTACCAGGCTCCTCCATCCATGGAGAAGTGGAAACCATCCATGGTTTTCCAGGCAAGAGCAGTGGAGTGGGGTGCCATTTAGTCCCCCAACCAGGGATCAAGCCTGCACCCCTGCAGAGTCTGGACCACAGGACCGCCAGGGAAGCTCCGCCCCCATCTGACTTTGGAGAAGACTCAGCAGCTGGCCTGAAGGATGAAGATGTGGCAGCCTGATGTAGGAGCCAGGGAGGCGGGAGGAACGTGGGTTTTAAAATCAGAAAGTTCTGGGTTCTCATTGTGCTTCTGCCTTTCGCTGACTGAGAGGCCTTGAGCAGGTCACTTAATCCGAGATTCAGTTTCCATATTTGTAAAATGAGAGCAATACACCCTGCCACATGGGGTTATTATGAGCAGAGAGCAAGAGATTGTATTAAACTACAGTTCACTCACCAGTCTCCAGAGACCGGTCCATGGATAAGCCTCTTCATTAGACATGGTTTGAGTGAACATTACAAACACACTTTTCCATACCCTCAATTAACCAAACTATTTGAAGAATATACCATGCTACCAATTTTAATATTCTATTAAACAGAGGGCCATTCTTTTTAAAAATGAATTTCAGTGAAGAAAATTGACCTGGTTATTTTCTGTAACAGTTTTGCATGACCTCAATAATTAAATATGTCATTCAGGAAAAATGCTAGAGAGGCAAAGTTGAAGGAAAAATTGAAACCATGTGTATTAGACCTAAGACCTCCACCTGCCAGGATGTCACAGACCTGATCACATGAAACAGTGAAAGGTCTCCTGGTCAGTCGTCCAAGACAATCGAAGTTAAAGCAAAAATAAACAAATGGGGCCTAATCAAACTTACAGACTTTTGCACAGCGAAGGAAACTGTAGACAAAATGACGGTCCATTGAGTTGGTGATGCCATCCAACCATCTCATCCTCCGTTGTCCCCTTCTCCTCCCGCCTTCAATCTTCCCCAGCATCAGGGTCTTTTCCAATGAGTCAGTTCTTTGCATCAGGTGGCCAAAGTATTGGAGTTTCAGCTTCAACATCAGTCCTTCCAATGAACACCCAGGACTGATCTCCTTTAGGATTGACTGGTTTGATCTCTTGCAGTCCAAGGGGCTCTCAAGAGTCTTCTCCAGCACCACAGCTCAGAAGCATCAGTTCAACCTGCTGAATGCAAGCCATGCAACTGACAAGGACTTAGTTTCCAATATATTCAAACAGCTCATACGGCTCAACAGAAGACAAGCAATCTGATCGGAAAGTGGGCAGAAGAACCACACAGACCTTTCTCCAAAGAAGACATACAAATGGCTCACAGGCACATGAAAAGATGCTCAACATCGCTAATTATTAGAGAAAAGCAAATCAAAACTACAGTGAGGGACCACCTCACACCCGTCAGAATGGCCCTCATTGAAAATCCTATAAATAACAAATGCTGCAGAGGGTGTGGAGAAAAGGAAACCCTCCTACACTGTTGGTGGGAATGTAAATCGGTGCAGACATGATGCAGAACAGTACGGAGAGTCTTCTTTTTTAAGTTTAAGAAAACCTAAAAAAAAAAAAAAATAGACTTTCCATGTAATCCAGCAATACCACTCCTGGGCATCTACCCAGATTAAAATAGAACTGAAAAAGATACATGTACCCCTTATGTTCACAGCAGCCCTATCTACAACAGCTCGGACACAGTCACAGTCCATTGACAGATGAGCCGATAAACATGTGGGACACACATACAGGCTGCAATGTTACTCAGTCATAAGGATGAAATTATGCCATTTGCGGCAACACGGATGCAACGAGACATGATCCTACGAGGCGAAGGGAGCCAGAAGGGCAAATGTGTGCTCTCCCTGAAATGGGAAACCTGAGATGAACGCATGAACTCATCTACAAGACAGAGACGGACCCACAGCACAGACGTGGTTGCCAAGGGCGAGGGCGGGGTGGAGGGAAGGATGGGGAGTCTGGGATTAGCAGATGCAGAGTATTCTATAAATCGATGCACATCAACATCCTACTGTACAGCACAGGGCACTATATGCAATGCCCCACGCTAAACCACCATGGAAAAGGATATTGAAAAGTAATGCATGCGTGTGTATCGCTGAATCACTTTGCCGTACAGCAGGAATTAACACAGCAGTGTGCATCAACTATGCTTCCATAAAGATGATAGTAACAGTACATTTCGAAAAAGAGAAAGCTCACAGATTAACAGATACATCACGACTTTCCTCTGAGGGATGCATCTGTTTAACTATGCCAGGGCTGCCCTGGTGGCTCAGACAATAACGAATCCCCCTGCTTGTGCGGGAGGCCCAGGGTTGATCCCTGGCTCATGAAGATCCCCTGGAGCGGGAAATGGCAACCACTCCAGTATTCCTGCCTGGGAAACCCCATGGACAGAGGAGCCTGGCAAGGGTGCAGATCATGGCGTCCCAGAGAGTCGGACTAATCTCATTTTATAAGGAGAGGAGTGAGCTGAGGTGTGAAGGCTTTCCTCCTTACAATAAATTAGTAGTAGAGCCAGGGTCTGAACCTGGGATTGGCCCTGCCTGACCAGCTCTCTTCCTCCCTCACCGGCTGACCCCTGCAGAGTGACAAGCCTGGTAGGCATGGGGCGCTGGGGGCACCTTTACTTCATTTCTGCTTCCTCACTTAAATTCTTGACATCAGCTTACTTAAGTATTATTGGAACATACAGATGAACTGCATTTGAAAAAAACCAAGTATTTTTCCAAGCCCTTCAAATGATTAGGCATTTTGCAAAGCTACGTTTCTTTTTCTTAAAGGCCTCTTTAAGGAAGAAGGAAGTAAATGCTGACTTGATTAATTCATTTGAATCTACTAAACATAGGACAATTTGCATATTAATAAAGAAAATATTATTCAAAGGAAAGAAAATAACCAGGGGTCTGTGAACATTCAGCTGTCAACCAGGTTTAAATGATTTAAAAACAAAATACTACCCTGAGTTTCTAGTAAGTATTTAACATATAAACAATGGGCTGATTACTTTCATGAATACCGTTTGAGTGTTTCCAAAAACTGTACTTTTCCCCTCAGACTCTGGGGTCTTAATAATTAACCCTTAAAAAGTGTCCTAACAGAGAAAAACCAAAGTGAGTTAGTCATGTCCTTTGAGAGCTCTGTTTTTATAGTTTTATTTCTATTTCAAGATATGTCATAAATAAACTACACATGTTTTCAGTGGAGAATATTCTAGAAATAATCTAGAATTGGATTTTAGGTAACCATCTTGGAAATTCGGCCCCTACCCTTCACTATTTGGCAATCTGATTCTTCACTCTGGCACATGGACCATTCCCCAGAGCCTCGCTCACAAAATCCTTTGTTATTTAACAATTCTCATTGGCTAATTTTCAATAAAAAGACTGTAAAGCGGTGAACTATGGTGTTGGAGAAGACTCTTGAGAGTCCCTTGGACTGCAAGGAGATCAAACCAGTCCATCATAAAGGAAATCAACCCTGAATACTCACTGGAAGGACTGATGCTGAAGCTGAAGCTCCAATACTTTGGGCACCTGATGTGAAGAGCCGACTCATTGGAAAAGACCCTGATGCTGGGAAAGACTGAGGGCAAGAGGAGAAGTGGGTGGCAGAAGATGGGATGGTCAGATAGCATCACTGACTCAATGGACATGAATTTGAGTGAACCCTGGGAGATGGTGAAGGACAGGGAAGCCTGGCATGCTGTAGTTCATGGGGTCGAAAAGAGTCAGACACAACTTAGTGACTGGACGACAACAATAAAGGGGTGAATTAAGCCTCTGGTGACCTAATTTGTTAAATTTCCAACTGTCAACAGTCTGGTCTCCGAGCGCATCCCTCGGACCAAGGAGGTCCTCTGTACCACCCAGGTGAACGCATCCCCAAGCCCTGCCTTTATCAGTGGCATCTTCCTGGCTTCTGCAGGCACTCACCAGGAGCTGCTGCAGGCCCAGCATGGCCCTTCCAGTGTATGGCCAGAAACTCCAGAGTACAAGCCTATCTCTCCAGCTTTGGTTCACCCCTCTGTTTTCCAGTTAGTGATGTCCCCTCCTGGACACTTCCCCACCCCCGTGCTCCTAAAACCAGTCTGGTGGATGACAGATGATGGCCATATGCTGAATCCACTGGGCATGTCCTTCTTTCATGGGATTCGCTTGGAAAGGAGCCACCTTCTCTAGGAAGCTCTTCCCCCCTGGGCTCCGTGACGACAGCTGCTCCTTCCTTCCTCCTCAGCTGGTCCTGCTCAACACCCTTCAACACCTTCTAACATCCCTACCTGGTCATCTGCCATTTTTTGTACCCATTTCCCCTGGGCAGTGCCCTCAAGTCCCACAGCTTCAGACACCCACAACAGAGTAATGACTTCAAAATGCAAACTTCCCAGGGAACTCTACTCAGTTCTCTGTAATGACCTGTATGGGAAGAGAATCTAAAAAGAGGATGGATACATGGAGATACGTGACTGAAGCACTTTGCTGTACTCCTGAAACACAACGCTGGAAATCAACTATGCTCCAGAAAAGATCCTAGAAAAAGAGTAGTCCTGCCCCTGGGCAATGTTATAAAAGAGTAAGAGGCCTTGCCTAACTATCACAAATAATATTTTGATGCCAAGGACAAGTGAGCAAATGGACAAACGGTAGCTCTTACAGAATACTGCTTTAACAAGGACCATTGCCAACCAGCTACTGGGCTTCCCGAGTTGCTCAGATGGTAAAGCTTATGCTTGAACTGCAGGAGACCCAGGTTCAATCCCTGGGTTGGGAAGAGCCCCTGGAGAAGGAAATGGCAACCCACTCCAGTATCTTTGCCTGGAAAATCCCATGGACAGAGCCCAGTAGGCCGCAGTCCATGGGGTCGCGAAGAGTCAGACACAACTGAGCAACTAACACACATATTTCCAATCAAGTGTGTCGTATGTCACATCCAAAGCAATTTTTTACAGAATATAAGAATATTAAAAATTCTGACACCATTTTTTTTAATGCAAACTTTGCCATCTCAGGTCTCACGTGTCATCAGGCTTGTTATACTCCAAGCCCATTCCTTTCGTCTCTTCCACGGGCTCTGCCCCGCAACCTCTCTTCCAGCACAGGTGTCATGCTCCTGAAGGCACTCTGTGTGTGTGTCAGCCACTCAGCTGTGTCTGACTCTTTCAGACCCCATGGACTGTAGCCCAACATGTTCCTCTCTCCATGGGATTCTCCAGGCGAGAATACTGGAGTGGTTAGCCTTTCCCTTCTCCAGAGGATCTTCCCAACCCAGGGATGGAACCCAGGTCTCCTGTATTGCAGGCAGATTCTTAACCAGGTGAGCCACCAGGGAAGCCCAAGAATACTGGAGTGGGTAGCCTGTCCCTTCTCCAGGGGATCTTTCCAACCCAGGGATCGAACCGGGGTCTCCTGCATTGCAAGCAGATTCTTTACCATCTGAGCCACCAGGAAACCACTATACCTACTCCCTTTTCCTGATTGTATTAGTACACTGTGGTGCTACAACAAACCACCACAGACTGGGCGAAACAACAGAGATCCATTTCCCACAGTTCTAGAGGCTGGAAGTCCAAGATCAGGGTGCGCAGGGTTGGGTCTGTGGCTGGCAGAAGGCCCCCTTCAAGCTATTTCCTCATGAGACAGGAACACAAGCTCCCTGGTGCCTCCTCTTATGAGGGCGCTAATCCCACCCCAAGGGCCTCACCCTCATGGCCTCATCTGACCCTGCTTTTCTCCCAAGGGCTCATCTCCAAACACCATCACATGGAGGGGGCAGGGTTTCCACATATGAGTTTGGGGGGAAACACACATTCAGTCCTTAACACTGATCCACCTCACCTCCACACCTAACCTACCACCAAATTCTGTCTGTTCTACTCATCCTCTTGGAAATCTCTTATACTTGCCCCTCTTCTTTCCAGGGTTACTCCTGGTGTTCAGAAAATACTGAAATGGAGACAGGAAAACAGAAACCCATGCAGCATCACGTGTAAGGTAAGCCTCGCGTGTAGTACGTGTCACACCTTTCAGCTGCTGTGGTTTTGTAGGCGGTGACCACAGCCATCTTAGTGATATCTCCTGGCCAACTCTCCCAAAACTCCCTGTCTCCCTCAACCAAACAAAAAACCTCAAGAGGACTTTGCCACATATCTACTTCCAATTTCCCCATAGCTTCTCATCAGTAGCTAAGTCACATCCGACTCTTTGTGACGTCATGGACTGGAGCACACACCGGCCTTCCCTGTCCTTCACCATCTCCCAGAGTTTGTTCAGACCCATGTCCATTGAGTCGGTGATGCCATCCAACCATCTCATCCTCTGTCCCCCTCTTCTCCTTCTGCGTTCAATCTTTCCCAGAATCAGGGTCTTTTCCAGTGAGTCAGCTCTTCCCATCAGGTGGCCAAAGGATTGGACCTTCAATCCTTCCAATGAATATTTAGGACTGATTTCCTTTAGGATGGACTGGTTGGATCTCCTTGCAGTTCAAGAAACTCTCAAGAGTCTTCTCCAATGCCACAGTTCAAAAGCATCAGTTCTTCAGCATTCAGCCTTCTTTATTGTCCAACTCCCACATCTGTACCTGACTACTGGGAAAACCATAGCTTTGACTAGAGGGACCTTTGTCCCATCGCCTTGCAAAAGGTCATCTAAGGTCTGAACTCCATGCAGGAGCCCCATGACCCCTACCCACCCCTGGGCTCACTTCCCGTCACTGTGCCTAAAAGGCGTTGTCCTTCAGACTCACCGAGGTGCCAGGATGCTCTGAGCTCTCTTTCATGTCTTTGGGTCTTTGAAGGGGCTGTCACCTTACCTGGAATATCTGTCTCCTTCCCACATTATCTCCTATTAATCTGTCAAGAATCATCACGAGCACTCATCTCTCCCAGGAAACTCTGCCTGACACCCCGGAGAGGAAGCTAAGTGCCTCTCCTCCGTTCCCATAGGGCCTCTGCCTACTCTATCAGAGCATAATAAGGCGATGTGTTCAACTTGAGGGCAAAGGGCTGTTTTATTGATGAAATGCCACGTACTGAACTCCTTGTACTGGTAAAGAGATTAATACAGGGGATTTCAGACAAATGAATAAATCAACACACCTTGTATTACTTGAATACAAATTTCTCACCTTGATCCCTCAGGCCTGTGCTTTCCAAAATGGTAGCCCTTACCACAGGGCTGTTGAAATGTAAGTAGGTTAAGATTCAATAAAACTTAAGACTCAGTGGCCAAGCCATATCCCCGGTGCTCCACAGCCATGGCTGGCTCTCAGCTGTGGGACTGGGGGCCACAGATGTTGACTATTTCCATCATCACAGAGAGTTCTATCAGTGGGGGGAAGACGCTGTCAGGACACAGCATTCAGGGAGCTGGTAAGGTCTGGGAATCATCTGTCCTGATGGAGCCCCCTATACAGCGTAGAGTCACGATACAGGCTTGACAATGTGACCAACCCCCATGGGTGCTGCGGCATGTGACCCATGTTGACTCCATCAGAAGCCCGAAAAGAGATTTCATCTGTGGTCATTAACAAAGAGGGCTGCCCAGGGGGCTCAGCAGTAAAGAATCTGCCTGCCAATGCAGGAGACACGAGTTCAATCCCCAGGTCGGGATCCCCTGGAGGAGGAAATGGCCACCCACTCCAGTGTTCTTGCCTGGAGAGTCCCATGGACGGAGGAGTGGGGCAGGTGGCAGTCCACGGGGCTGCAAGGAGCTGGACATGACCGTGCAACTTGCACTTTCCCTTTGGTGGCTCAAATGGTAAAGAATCTGCCCACAGTACAGCAGACCTGGGTTCCATCCCTGGGTTGGGAAGGTCCCCTGGAGAATGGCATGGTGACCCACTCCAGTATTCTTGCCTGGGAAACCCCATGGACACGGGAGTCTGGCGGGCTCCAGTCCACGGGACCACAAAGAGTCAGACTCAACTGAGCGCATCAGGAGAGAGCCAAGGTTTCTCAGTCCCTGGACTAGTCTGATGACCTGGACGCCAGCTTTCTCTAGATCTCTCCCAGTTCAGTTGATGATTTCCTACTTCAGAAAACAGAGGGGTGCTGACATTTTAGAAATGATGCTGAGAAAGCTGTATCTTCCACCACTTCACACGTGCTGCCAGACACGAATCTGGCTCATGCTCTGCGTCAAGTGCTAGGTATTCCAGAATGAAAAGACCGGCGCTTGCCTTTACAGAGCTGGCAACTCGAGAGACTCCCTGTTCTGCGCTCTGTATGCAGTGGGGTGCTGGGGGTAGCCAGAGGGGGCCTCTGCCTGTCCCACCTCCACACGCAGCCGAGCAGGTGCCCCCCATGCCTTCCTGTGGATGAGCCCGCGTACCGAGGCACGGAGCCGACACAGAGCCTCCATGGGCTGCTGGACGTCAGAGCAGGTCTCAGGTGCCGGGCAGGTGAGAGGCACACCCAGAGCGGGAGGCATCAGGCCAGAGGCTGCAAGGCAAAGGGGCCGAGCTGGGAGTCAGGGCACAGAGATGGACCCCGTCCCCACCGAGGGCAGGAATGGGTCATCCTGGGAAGCAGGCTTGCGGCAGCGAAACGTCCCTCAAGGTGGACCCTGAGTCACTCGAAAGACAGCCCAGAAAGGGCAGCAGGGGCCGCTTTTAATAGCCTGTGACATTTGCGCGGCTTTCTTTCTAGCCAAACCCTCCCTTTCATCACACATCCCGGGGAAGGATTTCAGCCACTGCCTGGGGAGGCGCTGGGAACCCCAAGCGAGAGGCAGGAGCCGTTGCTTTTTTCAGAAAGGACACATCTGAAAACATGACCTCCTTTCTTTCTGGTTGGGCACAGCATGTGAGGAGGTGTCCGGGAAGGAAAGAATGAATAATGGAGAAATGTCAGCAGCGGGGGTCCGGGGCCCCCATCCCGCCGCCGCCTCTCCTCCTGCCTCGTCCCATGCGGCCCCGGGAATCCGTCTCATTTAGGCTCCTCGTTTCCCACCCCGGACAGTTCTGATGAACGTACAGCCTGACAGGCAGCACAGAGGACACAATTCTGAGTCTCCACCACATCGCCAGCCCAGGGCTGGTCCCCAGAGGGGCCTGGGACACGGGGGCACGCTCCCTGACCCCCCAGAAGCTCAGATTCCAGAGAAAAAGAAAGAAAAAAGAAAAATGGGCAATTTCCTGTGTGGTGTGACACGTGCTCCCACCGCTGCGTGCAGGAAGACTTTCGGGGAGGCTGTCATGGTGACTCAGACGGGGACCAGGAGGACTTTGGAGGAAGGTGGACTGTGAAGCGGGAATCCCTTCACTACAGGGTCTAGCAGAGCAGAGTGTCAGCTGTAACCCAGTGAGCCAGGGGAGGGGGGCAAAGTGTCCGCGCTGCCCACGTTTCTGCCACACCAGGAACTCTGTGGACCGGCCATTGCTTGCACAGGGTCAGCAAGGACATATGGCCAGGCCTGTGGAGAGGAGGGGGTGGAGGCAAACAGAAACCTTTCCCTGTAGCCCTAAGGACCCTTCCTCTCCACGGTTCCAACCGGAGCCCCCAGCACTCCAGCCCTGACCCTCAGCCTGACCCAGACCCGGACCCTGACCCTGACCCTGACCCTGACCCGGACCCTGACCCTGACCCTGACCCGGACCCGGACCCGGACCCTAATCTGACCCTATAAAAAGTGTTAGCCACTCAGTGGTGTCTGACTCTCCGCATCCCCATGGACTGTAGCCCACCAGGCTCCTCTGTCCATGGGGTTCTCCAAGCAAGAATACTGGAGAGAGTAGCTATCCCCTTCTCCTTGAGATTTTCCCAACTCAGGGATCAAATCTGAGTCTCCTGCATTGGCAGGTGGGTTCTTTCCCATCTGAGCCAACAGTGAAACTCCAACTCTGACCCTGACCCTAACCCCACATGGCACCACCAGCCACTCGTCTGAATGTACGTTGGAACAGGTAGGTTAAGAATGGCTTCCTAGGAACCTCCACTGCTCACGTGACTGCCTGGGACACACCTGTCTCTTGCCCTCCCCTGATCCAGGGAGCTTGTGCTTCAGGAGGGGGAGGGGGAGAAATAATGAGGCCAAAGCCTTGGCCCCAAGGGTGCCAACCCTGGTTCTAGACATCAATAAGGTGTCTGTATACCTTCATAGCACCAGGTTCTAGACATCTTCCTGTTCTGACAGCACAGAACACACCTAGGTTTTCTACCTGCCGTCTGGCCACTCTCTTATTTTCTAATTTCTCCACTACTTATGTGCATAGTCTATCAGGGGAAGGAAGAAAGAAATAAGGAAAATGAATAAAGCCATGTGTCTTCCACCGACAATGATCCTGCCAGAGGCTGGCTTGTCCGTTTTGGGAACAGAACTACAGAAATAGGTGTGTACATCCAGGGGCTGCACTGACACATAATTAGCTGCCCCTTGGTTCCCATGGCAACAGGACACTGCAGCACCCTAGAAGAGAACCAATCAGGAGTCCCTGTGGAGTGACATCCTAGAAGAGGGCCAATCAGAAGTCTTCGTGGAGAGACATCCTGAGTAGAGGACCAATCAGGAGACTTTGTGGAATGACATCCTAGAAGAGGACCAATCAGGAGACTTTGTGGAATGACATCCTAGAAGAGAACCAATCAGGAGTCTTTGTGGAGTGAGTCATCTGCAGAAGACAGGATGGTTTCCACACTTCTCAGCATGGACCTTCCCTGGAGTCCAGTGACTCTCACCTTCCCGTGACAGTCCCTTTCCTGTTTAACTTACCCAGTTCAAAGCACAATGCACGACACTGCAGTATCTCATCATTTTGGCCTTCCTAACTATTCACATCAGAGTCTGTTTCCTGCTTTCCTCTCCGGATTGTTTTCCCCAAAGGAAAAGTCCCCAGGGACAGCAAGCACCAATAAACTGGCAACGATGATTGAAAGATGGAGCCAGTGCACAAAGCAGTGAGTCAAACTTAGCGACAATATATTGTTCCTTACAATCCCAGCAACATAGGCAATGACCCTCCAAATGCTCTAAAATAACCAGAAAGCTGCCTGCTTCCAGAAAATGGTCAGGAAGTCAGTGTTAAGAGTTGAACTGGGTTCTCCCCAAAAGATAGGCTGTCCTAACCCCAGCATCTCACACTGTGACTCTATTTAAAAACCGGATGGTTGCAGATATAATTAGCTAAGACAAGGTCACATGGGGGTTAGGGTAGTTCTACATCCAATATAGGTGATGTCCTTAGGAGAAGAAGGGACGCAGAGAGAGAGGGTTGTGAGACAACCAGGTGGAGAGGAAAGTGGCGCAGCCACCAGCCAAGAAACTCCTGGGCCGCCAGCAGCTGGGAGAGACCAGGAAGGACCCATCCCTGTCAGTGTCGGAGGAGGGGGCCCTGCCGACACCTTGATTTTGAACTTCTGGCCTCCAGAACTGTGACTCAATATGTCTCTGTTGGTCTGAGGCACCTGATTGGAGGTGTTTTGTCACAGCAGCCCTGGGAAATGAACAGGATCAGAGATAAGCTGTGACACAAAGAAACCAGCAGAATCTGAAGGAGATTTCCTCCCCCTGCTGAAGAGGGGGTTGATGTGAGACCTGCCCCTCAAATGCTGCCATTCCACAAACTGATATAAAGCAGGAGAGACCCTGCCATAAATGCATGTACTTAACGTGCTCTTGGAAGGAAAGTGATGACCAACCTAGACAGCATATTAAAAAGCAGAAACATTACTTTGCCAACAGAGGTCTGTCTAGTCAAGGCTATGGTTTTTCCAATAGTCATGTATAGATGTGAGAGTTGGACTGTGAAGAAAGCTGAGCACCGAAGAATTGATGCTTTTGAACTGTGGTGTTAGAGAAGAGTCTTGAGAGTCCCTTGGACTGCAAGGAGATCCAACCAGTCCATCCTAAAGGAGATCAGTCCTGGGATTTCTTTGGAAGGACTGATGCTAAAGCTGAAACTCCCAATACTTGTCCACCTGATGCGAAGAACTGACTCATTAGAAAAGACCCTGATGCTGGGAGGGACTGGGGGCAGGAGGAGAAGAGGACGACTGAGGATGAGATGGCTGGATGACATCACTGACTCGATGGACATGAGTTTGAGTGAATTCCGGGAGATGGTGATGGACAGGGAGGCCTGGCGTGCTGCAATTCATGGGACTGCAGAGTTGGACACGACTGAGTGACTGAACTGAACTGAATTGAACTGAAAGAGTCTACAAATAACAAATGCTGGGGAGGATGTGGAGAAAAGGGAACTTCCTACACTGTTGGTGGGAACGTAATTTGCTGCAGCTACTATGGAAAATAGTATGGAGTGTCCTCACAAAAAACAACAGAGCTACCATATGATCCAGGAATCCCAGTCCTGGGAATACATCCAGAGAAAACTCGAATTTGGAAAGATACACGCACCCCTAGTAGTCATGTGAGATGACTATCATGTGAGATGTGAGACTTGGACCATAAAGAAGGCAGAGCACCAAAGAACTGACGCTTTCAAACTCTGCTACTGGAGAAGACTCTTGAGAGGCCCTTGGACTGCAAGGAGATCAAACCAGTCCACCCTAAAGGGAAGCATCCCTGAATATTCATTGGAAGGACTGATACTGAAGCTGAAACTCCAATACTTTGGCCAGCTGATGCAAAGAGTTGACTCACTGGAAAAGACCCTGATGCTGGGAAAGATTGAAGGCAGGAGGAGAAGGGGACGAGAGAGGATGAGATGGGTGGATGGCATCACTGATTCAATGGACATGAACTTGGGCCAACTCTGGGAGATGCTGAGGGACAGGGAGGACTTGCATACTGCAGTCCATGGGGGTCACAAGAGTCGAACACAACTTGGCAACTGAACACACACACACGCACACGCGCACACACACATACACACACACACATGCACCCCTATGTTTACAGCAGCACTAATTTCAGTGGCCAAGAGATGCAAGCAGGCTACATGTCTGCAGACATATGAGTAGACAGAGAAGATGTGGTGGAGATATACACAATGGAGTACTACTCAGCCAGAAAAAAAATAACGAAATACTGCCATGCAGAAACATGGAGGAACCTAGAGATTATTGTACTAAGTGAGATAAATCAGACAATTATTATATGCAATCACGTATAGGTTGAACAAAAAATACAAAAGAACTTCTTTACAAAACAGAAAGAGACTCATAGACATAGAGAACAACCTTATGATTATCAAAGAGGAAAGTAGGGTAGGGATAAACTAGGAGTTTGGGATTAACAGATGCATGCTCAGTCAGTTCAGTTGCTCAGTTGTGTCCGACTATTTGCAACCCCATGGACTGCAGCACACCAGGCTTCCCTGTCCATCACCAACCCCCAGAGCTTGCTCAAACTCATGTCCATTGAGTCAGTGATGCCATCCAACCATCTCACCCTCTGTCGTCCCCTTCTCCTCCTGCCTTCAGTCTTTCCCAGCATCAGGGCCTTTTCCAATGAATCAGTTCTTCGCATCAGGTGGCCAAAGTATATTGGAGTTTCAGCTTCAGTATCAGTCCTTCCAATGAATATTCAGGGATGCTTCCCTTTAGGGTGGACTGGTTGGATCTCCTTGTAGTCCAAGGGACTCTCAAGAGTCTTCTGCAACACCACAGTTCAAAAGCATCAATTCTGTGCTCAGCTTTCTTTAGAGTCCAACTCTCACATCCATACATGACTACTGGAAAAACCATAGCTTTGACTAGACGGACCTTTGTCGGCAAATAGATAAACAACAATGACCTACTGTATAGCGTGAGGAACCATATTCAGTATCTTATAATCAACCATAATGGAAAAGAGTCTGAAAAGAATATAAAGATGCATATACATAACTGAATCACTTTGCTGCACACCTGAAATGAACATAATGCTATAAATCAACTACACGCCAATAAAAAAATTGAAATAAATTTAAAAAAAGAATTCAGTGCTTCCCAAACTTTTTGACGAAAGCCTCTTTTCCACACAAGCAGACATTTAAAAAGGGAAGCGTGGATAATGCCTTGCACAGGTTCCCCTAGCTCTGTAACAAGAGCCCAATCTTATTTCAAAGGAACTGCAAAGCTGACAGTTTTATACACACTTACTGATGTGAAAAGAATTAGATTAAATTAGGTTCTTCATAATCGTCTTTTTAAGTGAAATTTTATATTTTACTAGCCAACAGATTTTATTTGAACTCAATGAATGTGAGTGCTGGCCAGTCTTGGAGCCATAAAGACCAGGAAGAATGCCAAGGGATGTGGACTATTCAGAACAAGCAAACGTGGTCCCACTTTTCAACACTGAACTAGAATCATGTCATTAAAAAAATATGGAATATGCTCTCCCCCAAAGGCATTCAGAGTTATTGGGAACTTTTCCAAAATTGGACACAGATTTTTCCCTTCTCATTCTGGCCTGGCTTCACTGAAATTTGCATTTTGCTTCTCAGCTGAGCTGGGTTAATTATAGACATTTCCTTCTGTATTTCCCTAGTCGTGTTCCTGCTTCTAACGTGTTTTGATGTGTGCCTCCTTGGGAAGACCTTTCTTTGGAAACATTAGCACTGGGAAGAAAATGAGCTTCGAGAAACACTGACCCAGACATCAAGTCAGGTGCCCAGAGATGTTACCAGCTCCTCCTGACTTTCTAGTTTACAGCTATTGCATGCTGACCCCTGTAAGGTGTATATGGTCGTGGAACCATTGATGGCCGCAAGCCAACCTCAAGATGTTTTAGCTATCAGGTATTTCAGATACAGGATACCTTTCCAAGGCTTTCAATGATTCACTGAGTCTATTTCGTCTTTTCTTTCATCTGGAAGGCTTTTGAGTTTGTAGAAAACACACCAAGGTCTCCTTGAACATAACACTGGCTCTGTTTCATTTTGGGAAAACCTTATATCCTCCCCGCCCCTCTCTCCCCACTGTCTACACCGATGTTGCATTTTCTGGCTCATCTCCTGATGAGCTCACTGAGATCAGCCAGCTCACAGGGACTGCTGCCCACGTCCAAGAGAGACTCAGCACCTTGACATTCAGTGGGCAGCCTGTCTTCACACCATGGTCTGAGTCCTGGGAAATCAGGCAGGGATCATGAGCTCTGGGCCGCAGCGAGGACCAACCAGAGTCTGGGTGAATAAACACAGCCTCCCGCACCTCTGAGAAGAAACTTCAGACGAAGGTCTTCACGAGCCCTGGTTTAGAGGGGTGGCCATTTCTGTGTGTGTGTGTGTGTGTGTGTGTGTGTGTGTGTGTGTGTGTGTAAGAGAGACTCAGAAAGAAGCAGAGACGGGAAACCTGAAATTGACTACGTAAGCCCAACGTGGTCAAAGAAACGCATTGACTTCCTTGGTTGGTTCCTGAGAAAAAAACGTCATCATAGTGCCACTGGCTGTCTAAACCCCCTTCCAGCTGCTCATGGTGTGATGCTCGCCCTGCTGGGGGTGATGGAGATGCTTCTCCAACCACAGAAAGCTGCAGAAACCACTTCAAAGGCGGGCACGCTTTCCCTTCTGACAATTGGATGGTACAGCCAGGTTCCCATCCACCCACTCCTGAAGCTGGAGTGAATAAACTTCTATAAGTTTTAAAATGAAAATTTCCCGACTAAGTTGCTAACAGAGAGGCAGCTGAAAGGCAGGGGTTATGTTACAGTGAAATTTTATGAGGATCAGGAAGAGAAGTGGGTTCAGTATTTTTGCTTACAGTTAGGACACTTTTAAAATTTCAGTTGTTATAGTCAAATCCATATCTGGCCAGTTTTCCATTATTTTTCTATAGCTCCACTGAGTCCATACTTTTTTTTTTTCACTCTGTTTAATAAGGCCACATTTGCCAGCTGGTCCTTTCATAGTGAATCCTCAAGCTGAATCCCCTACGTGGACGCTCCCCTTCCCCAGCAGGCACTGCTTCCACAGTATTTTCCGTGTCTTCTAGTTGGACCTGTTCCGACCACTGCTGGGGAAACATTATTTATTGAGCACTGTCCGTGCATAACATTTCAAATTCTCAATCACAGGATGGACTCCAATAGAAGCCATGTTTTTCAGCCACTGTTTCCTCATTTAGTTTTGAGGTCTCAGGCTCCAGAGGGTCTCCATGAACACCCTTGGCAGGTGTCTGGTCTTTGTGGAGATGACAGGGTCCTGAGAATTAATCTGGGGTCAGCCTGCACTTCCTCATTTGTCCTCCTCTCTAGAGGGGAGCTTGGCCTTGAACCTGTGGCTCCAGCCACCACGTTTCCTTCATGAAAGTTGGGGCAGGCTGTAAAGGGCACAAACCCACCCCAAGGGGGATCCTGATTAACCCTGATGACCCCTGACATCACCAGCCCTTCTGAAAACCATGGAACCCAGCAGTCCAGCCCTCTCATAACACACCACTCAGCCTGCATAGCGGGATAATGGTGAAGTTATAAATACTAGGGATTGCAATTAAATAACCAGTGCCTATGTGATCATTGGGGGTTTATCACCTTCCCTTCCTTTCCATAGTACTAGCCCCAAGACACTTTACTCAAAGGAACACCCGAGTCCTCCACCTTTCCTTTCCAAAACAATCAGACTTGGTAACAAGGACTTTATGATTATGTCACGTAGGATCCTGTTCTAAGCATTTGACATGCATGGACTCGAACTGGCCTTCCTTGGTGGCTCAGATGGTAAAGAACCAATCTGCAATGCAGGAGACCTGGGTTTGATCCCTGGGTTGGGAAGATCCCCTGGAGAAGTGAATGGCTACCCACTCCAGTGTTCTTGCCTGGAGAATTCCATGGACAGAGGAGCCTGGCAGGCCTCAGCCCATGGAGTCAAAAAGAGTCGGACACGACTGAGTGACTTTCACTTTCACAATACACCAATAAGAAAAATACCATAGATTTCCCCCTTAATTTTACAAATAAGGAAAGTAAAGTCCAAAAAGAGTTACGTGACTTTTTAAGGCTACACAATGACTAAATGGTGAGCAGTTGGCATTCATGCTCAGGTAGTCTGAGTCCAGGGCACACATCACCCACCGTGACGCCCTGCCCACACCATGAACCATGAAACGACTGCCCAGCCCTCTGTCCGGCTATCACGCTGCGGGGTGGACACAGGATCGATTCTCTGTGTGGCACGTTCATAAACTGTGGCAGGAAGAGGTCATGGCGACATCCTGCCAGCGTCTGTGAGTTTATTGGATAACTGGCCTGTTACACAAGAGCTCAGCAATGCCCACTTTTCCTGTGAAACCTTATGTACGAGTGAAATATTTTAAAAGCACAGCTGCCTTAGGGAGGAGATGAAGGTCTGCTGGCTGTGGCCCTGCCCCTCTTTGGTGGCTGCCATCACAAGCCCAGAGCTCGGGGAAGCAGAGACTGAGAACCCCAACAAATCCAAGCTGAAGCCTGAGGTCTGGCTGCTCTGACCCAGTGAAGGCAGATGCTCCCTGGCTGACACACTGAAATGATGCTCTTCCACGGAGACCTCTGACCTTCCTGGGGCACCCCATTTGCCCCAGGCTCCCAGAACCCCGGGTCTGCGGGCAGGGCTGGGTTCCACTCTCTCCTCTGAGGCTTCCCTCCATAGACTAGTGCCCATCTGCCCAGTGGCCTCTTTCCCTCCTCCGTGGGCACTGCTGTGTCCCGGACTAGCAGCCGTGACCGTGCCCTGACAGCGAAGGACTGGTGTGCTGGGTCCAGGACCAACCCTGCCCTCTGCCCTCGCCCACCTGATGCCCTGAGAGAAAAAGGGAGGGCGTGGACCTGCAGGCTGGAGCTGCTGCCTCAGTGCTCTGCAGGGTGGGGGGCTGCCTGCAGGGGGCCAGGGTCCCTGGGTCCTCTCTCAGGTGCAGAGAGACGGGTGGAGTGTGTGTGAGGTGACTTTTCACACGCACCATGGCCATATAGAATCCACCTGCAATGCAGGAGCCGCAGACTTGATCCCTGGGTCAGGAAGAGCCCCTGGAGGAGGAAACAGCAATCCACTCCAGTATCCTTGCCTGGAGACTCCCATGAACGGAGGAGCCTGGTGGGCTACAGTCCAGGGGGTCTCAAAGAGGAGGACAGGCCCGAACGAGCAGCACACACACACCTCTCTCCCTCTCTCCCTGGACCTGCACCAGGGTGCTGAGCCGGGAAACCGTGTCACATTAACGCACATTCTCTTCCCTTATGTAACGATGGCAGGAAACATGTTCCCGTGCGTCTTTGGGCCTTAAGTGTTTGGAGGCACTTCGACTGCCTAAGTCCAGTGGTCAGAGAGCCGACTGTCCAGCCACGTGTCTCCTTGTTATCTGCTGCACTGTAACGGCCGGCACTCTGGCACCATGCAGCAGATCAGGAAACACACAGGCTTATTAGCACGTCTTCAGAGGAGGGACTGGGACTACCTGCAGGTCCCTGATCACCCGATCGGAGTGCTGCCCGTGCCACAGACCGTGTTCTAAGCGGAGGGTCTGGTGTGATTCCTCTGCTGTTAAACAGCTCAGCGCAGGCTGATGTGGGCACAAGAGCCCCCCTCATGGAATAAATTTGCATTCCAACCCTGTCTGGCCACAGCAAATGCAACTGCAAATCTTGATTTCACATCATTGAGACTTCAGAAGTCTTGAATCAAAGTCCTACTGCAGCCTGAAGACAGCCCCTAGGGTCCGGCGGTGCCAGGCCAGGCTGGAGGTGGGCAGAAAAGTCAGGGTCACACCTGCAGACTTCTCTTCCTGTTCCAGTTCCATCCGAAGCGCCAGGGAGCTCTGACTGTATCATCACAAAAATGGACACTGCAGGTAGCGAATGTGCCTCTAGCACTTTTGAATAGATTACAGAATCCAGGAAGAGCTTTTGTGTGTGTGTGTGTCAGAATCTGTGCATTTTGGTTTGGGAACTTTAGTTTCCCTCTAATGACACAGAGTTCAAAAACACTCTGATTTGACTTTCTGCCTGCCAGATGAAATGAGGATCACAGGACCACAGAAAAAGAAGCTGTGATCTTCTTCTCTCATTTAAATTGAGAATTAGGTAATGCAAATTTCTAATCAAGAAGCAACTTATCACGATGCTGCATTTATAGGAATCTCCTCTTCTTAAAGGCTTGCATTTCCCTAATGGGACTCCCTCCTCTGATAACCACAGAAAGAGAGGGAAAAAGTCAGCAGAAGCAGTTATATATAGAAAATGTATCTCGTGCATTTTTACTGAATGAAAGAGTCTTTAAATTCTGCAGTGCTTTACGATTTTCAAGTTTCATACACATGATTTCACATGATCCTGTAGCAACCCCTTTTTAAAGCCCCCTCCTCTCTTTCCTCTCCCCAGTGGGTAACCACAGTTGCTCTCTATATCCGTGAGTCTGCTTTTGTTTGGGTGCTCACCGGTTCCTTGTATTTTTTAGATTGCACGTATAAGTGACAACATGCAGTATTTGTTTCTGTCTGACTTGTCCTCTGTGGTGTTGTAAGTCGTGTCTGACTCTTTTCAACCCCACAGACTGCAGCACGCCAGGCTCCTGCACCCTTCACTAGCTCCCCAGGGTTTGCTCAAATTCACATCTGCTGAGTCAGTATTGCGATCGAACCATCTCATCCTCTGCTGCCCCCTTCTCCTTTTGCCTTCCATCTTTCCCAGCATCAGGGTCTTTCCTAATGAGTCAACTCTTCCCCTCAGGTGGCCAAAGAATTAGACTTCTTTTTAACTCACACTTATTTTTAAACTCAGACAAAGTATTACTAATGCGAACTATCACACATCTCGAGCAGGTCTTACAAAAGTAACTCCTACTGTTTCCCTAATAACTGTTTTGTCTTCTCAGCTGTGGTCTTAAGTCGGGCCATCAGGCAGAAACTGCTCAGAGTCAAACAACAGATGAAAATCTGAAGAGACAAGAATCCATTTGTAGCCACTTGTAAGCAGCCCCATAGGAGGTTCAGAGTTCTAATTTCAGAACTCCTTTAATTTCAGGGTCAAAAAAAGGTCTGGAGAACTGGGTTAAGGGCACCGTGCTTATTCAAATAGAAGTGAGCAGAGATAGGGTCAGGCAGGATGCCAGTCCTTCAGGCATTCCTGCAACAAAGACATGTTAAGCACATTGCCCATGACAGGTACTATACCAGGCACCTAGACACGCCACAGAATAAGACAGCCAGAGATCCTGACACTAGTCAGGTGATATTCTAAGTGTGTGTGTGGGGGGGCGGGGGTGGGTGGCGGAGAGACAAAAATAAAACAGGCATGATAAGAAAATTATGACCACATATTGGAAGGTGATAAGTGGCATGGAAAAAGAAGGGCAAAGCAGGGCAGGGTGGGGAAGAGCAGGAGAGCTGGGGGGGCTGCAGGGCAGGGTGGGGAAGAGCAGGAGGGCTGGTGGGGGGGCTGCAGGGCAGGGTGCGGAAGAGCAGGAGGGCTGGTGGGGGGGCTGCAGGGCAGGGTGGGGAAGAGCAGGAGGGCTGGGGGGGGGGCGGCTGCAACTCTAAGCAGGATGGCAGCGTGGACCCCTGAGAGAGTGATGGGGAAGCAGGGATGCGAAGGGCAGGGAGGAAGGGTGTTCAGGCAGAGGGAACAGACCGCGCATGCCTTCCGGCCACGACAGGGACCTTGACGTTTACCGAGAGAAGTGCGGAGCCACGCGGGCAGCTCTGACCTGGGGCAGGGTCACCCCCTGGAGCGATGTTCTGCAGTGAGTTCAGGACATGGGGAAATGGACTGTCCGTGTGGTCAGGATGGATCTGAGAGGGGAAAGAGGAAGGGAAGCTTGGAGGGTGGTGTGAAAACTTCTGCAGAGTCCATCCAAGTAGGAAAATGGCTCTCAAGTGTGTGTAAGAGGGAGTGGCAGAGAGCGGAGGGGCCAGAAACGACCCCGCAAGTGCCCCTCTATTTCAGAGACACCGTGATGAAGCTCAGAAGTTGAGAACAGGACTGTTTCCCCTATGGCTACGATGAAATAGAAGGAGCGCTGGAGCAGGAGAAGCAGGATCAAGGATCACGGGGAGACAGGACGTTAGGATTCTGCTCAGGTGCGCTCCGGGCACCTGGGGAGACAAAAGCTTCTGGTTGATATGATCTCGGTGCTGCAGGACAGCCGTGAGGAAGGGTATCAGTGACTGTGTGTCCAGTAAGGCCAGCGCCCGACAAGGAAACCAGACATCCCCGCTCATCACAGCCAGCTCCTGTTTCCATAGAAACAGTGCCCCGTCTTTGACAGCATCTCCCCTCTCCCTGTAACAGATAACCAGTCATTTAGGGGCTCACTTTTCTGTCCATTCAGACGAATGAAAAATCTAGGAAAAAGGAAGAGAAACTGGTGACACCTTTCTACACGTAAAATAAAGCACCGGCCCGGACAGGCACTGGGGGAGAAAGAGGATCGGCTAGATGTGGGTGTGTCTGATGACATCGCTTCTCGTTCAGATGAAGACATGTCCTCTTTCCTGGTGGCTCAGGTAGTCAGGAATCTGCCTGCATTGCAGGAGACACAGGTTCAATCTTTGGGTTGGGAAGAGCCCCTGGAGAAGGACATGGCAACCCACTCCAGTATTCTTGCCTGGGACATGCCATGGGCTGAGGAGCCTGGTGGGCTACAGTCCATGGGGTTGCAAAGAGTTGGACATGACTGAGCGACTTACACTACACACATGTCCTCTTTAATCCTACACTGTAAATATAGATTCCGTGTAAAAGGGATTCTAAAATCCATGTGACACGAAGAGCACAACACAGACCCGAAGCATCCAGGCTTCCCTATGAGAACCTCAGAGTCTCTTCATTTCTGACCTGAAGGGTCAGAAGCCCAGAAGGCTCATTGGTAAGGCTGAGCCTTTGCAACATCCAGAAGGCTGTTTGCTCCCACTGTTACTATCTAGGAACCTGTATGACTCCTGTTTCCCAGTCTCTCCCTTGCTCCTCCCATGAACGCCCACACTTGTCTCTTCTCACCCTTTCCCCATCACCCAACAAGCATGCTCCCCGAAGACAGGAAATGAGGGAAGTGGGTAAAACTTCTCACCCCAGCATCAGTTGCCCTCCCAGGGAAATTTCCATTTCTGTCTCTTTGGGAACTGGAAAGTCTTAAGCACGATGCAGGAATGTAGAATGAAGCTTCCCGTGGAGGTTGAGAAAGTGCCAGACTTGCCCACAGACGAGGACACAATCAAGGTCCAGAAAGAGTGCACAGTGGCTGATCCACAGGAACACGTATCCCGCTGTGTCCATCAGCTCAGGCCAGGTGACACTATCCGATGTAATCTAGGTGGTTTACGAACCTACCTTTCTATCTTTCCCGCTGAACTGCCTCTACCTGAAATACTGCCAGCGTCCTTATCAGAAGGAAGGAGAGCAGGGCAAACCATGGGCCGGCTCACAAAGCATCCACTTAGGAGAGCTATTCTCACTTCCGGTCCATTCCACCTGCCAAGGTCAACCACGTGACCACACACGACGCTAAGAGGGAGGGCACAAGCCCACGGGTGCCCGTGAGACCCGCAATAACGTGCAGAGCAGCAGTGACCCTGAGCCAAACCATGCCAACACTCAACGTGAGGTCCAGTTTGGCAGCTCAGCCCAGCTTGACTTCTGGCTCCATTTCTCCACGTGCCACGCCCACGCATCCCTCTAGCGAACTAACCACAGCCCCCATGTAAGTTTCAGCAGAGCCTCTGTCCCCTCAAAGCGCTATTCTCAGCGGCAGTGCACTCTGGGGTGGACTTGTGAACAGATGGGTTCACTCTGGATTCAAAGAGTTTCACCTGCAGCACATTGCCTCCAAACCTACCATGGAGAACACACGTTTGCAAGCCGGAAAAGATGAAATGGACATAGCGACAAAGACCTAGAAGTTCTCCTGGGAAAGGAGCTAGGTATTCTATTAATATAAGGCAGCCAAGTGTTCCAGAAAACGGCAACCGTCCCCTCTGTGAATATTCCCAAGATGATGTGGCAAGGTAGGCAGGGATGAAAGTCTAACCTCAGGGCAGAGCGTGCGCCCACTTGTCTCCATTGGCCTCAGATGCCGGAAGGCAGCAGTCCATCCGCAGGGTGGTGGAGATGCTGAGGAGGGATGCGCAGAAGCCACAAAAAGCCCAGAGCCATCCCCGCATGTTCAGGGCTTGGAGCCATTCACTCAAGGCTGGTGGGGTTTCACTACCTCGTGGGGTTGCAACCAGCTTGCAACTCTTAAGAGCTTTCACAAACTGATGAGATAATGTCATCTCTCAGGACTTTCAAAGAGATTTCTTATTTTTACTTTTGATTTTTAAATTGCTGGATGGCATACTGCATGAAGCATAGGAATATGGTTTAGGAAATTAAATATTTGGGGGGAAATGGTTAGGGAGCCTGGAGGCCTGTGATCTTCTCATGCATTTCTCCACCTCTAGTTTCTGCTTTATCCACCCCCTCTTCACTTGTATTGCATAAAACCTCTTTATTCCTGTTCCTGTTCTTCAATGCTCCCTTCTTCCAGTCCTGGTCCACTTCTGGCTGATGCCATCTTAAAACATACTAGGTGCACAATATATAAAATAGAAGGAATATAAACAGTCATATAAATATATTACAGATGATATAACAAGGAGACCGTTGCTGTACAAAACAGCTGTATTAATTCCAGTAGTTCTGTCTTTAAACTAAATCTTCCCAAACGGTAAACAATAAGAGACAGAAGGACTCATTGGTCTTCTCAATTCCAAACTGGGGAACATGCCAGGAAAACCTGCTCCACATTTATTTTTAAACAGAGGCATATTAAAAGTGACCCCAAATCATCTAAGGTAAAAGCTGATAACAAATAAAATCTGAACATTAGAGACAGTTAAGATTTTATTTTGACAATGACTGTGATGCCCTGGAAAATCTTGAAGTTCCTTTTTAATTAAAAACTAGGTGGAGGCATGTTTTGGTTTGGTTTGTTTTTAATGTCCATTGGGCATGGTACTAGTAGGATTTTACTGCATTCTAAAGGCCTTCAAGCTGTTTATCTACATGCCACAGGAGTGAGTTAAAGTCAGGTTTGTTTATTTTAAAGGGAACGACTGTTCCAGCACCTGAGAACCATTCCCGTGGCAACAGGAGTCCGCCTCTTTCCTGCATGCAGGCAAGACTCCAGTCCCTGCCAGGTGCCGGGCCATAGTGCCCACTGCTGTCGACCGAGATGTTCCGACTCTGGGAAGCAAGATGCTCACCGCCTGGAAGTCTACCATCTGGACCTCATGGGCCGTCCTGGCTTCTGACTCCCTGTAAAGATACCCATATATGCTCCCAGATTATGGGACAAAACTGAGCATCTCCTGTGCTTCCAGTGGATCTGGATGCTGTTAGGAAACACAGAATGCATTGTGTGGAGGAAAACAGAGTAAAACCACTGGGGAGACCCATCCAGGGCAAAAGTCTCATACTACTGTGGGGAAACTGTTATTTCCTTTGGCAATTAGCATATCCATTTAGAATCAAAATAATTTAGACTGTTAAGATTTCATAACATTCATATGTTTGAAATCCAGTGATATAATTAAGTTAATTTTTCCACTCAATTACAGTACCATAGAGGATACTGAGAAGGACACAGGAGAGAAGGAAAGACTGAGTTTCTCTGAGGTCCAGAGAACACAAGTGATTTACAGAATATTATTCACAGAACTATCTACAGTCTTCTCGTTTGTAAGATGAGATGTTATCCAATTTTTAAGTATTTTATTTCAGATAATTTCAAGATGCAGATCCTTCTAAAGATAAGTATTCCAAAGGTCGTTAACCAGAAAGGCTGAGTGCTTTTCTTTCTGTACTTGTAAATAAAATCAAATGGATGTGTTTAAAATGAAGCAAAGCATAGCATGGCACATGAGTACTGACTGCCCTTAACACTATATTTATTAGGGAGAATTTAATTTTGAAAGGATTCCTGCACGTAGTATTTTATAGGCAACACTCCATGAAAGGGATCACTACTGTATATTGCGAAGAAGCATTCCATATGTGCTTGATGAAGGCATTGTTACCATCAGAGTAATTAAAAGGAACAGGGTTATATACAATCAGCTTGTACATCTTACTCAGCAACTCCTGCCAGTTGCTTCCAAAAATTAAACTCATTAATCATTCTGATTCCAAAGGAGGAAAAGCTTGGAGTATGAAATAAAAAGCTCTATTTTTATGAAGAAAAAATGTCCAAAGTCAACATCTAGAGCAATTCCTGTCTACAGAGTGATACTAGAATATTAATCTCATGTGGGAAAACCAGCTGATTCCATTGTCAAAAATATAAGTTGATACTATGTTATCTAATACTCCAGACCTCCTCATATCTACAGGTAACATAGACCAGTAAATTACTTAAAAGTGTTCACTAGCAGGAATAAAAGGAAGCACGCCATATGAAGTAGGCTGCCGTGCCCACTTCAAAAGATCTTACTGCTACACAGAACTCAATTCCACCAAGAAGACAGAATGCTCATTTTTCACAAACAGATCCGGCCTTAAGCAAAGACATACTTTTTTGGCCGACTCCACAGAGCAAAGGCTTGTTAACACGTTGAAATTTATTTGTGATAATTCACAGTGGACAATTGACTCATCCAAATGAATAAAACATCAGGCTTACCCTGACTAATTTTTCAAGCCAACAGATTCGCTCTTTGTTAGGGTTCTCCCCTAACGAAGGCCAAGGTAACAAGGAAGGTGGAATGAGATATACCCAGTGGTGCTTTAAAAAACACAACGTGCAGTGCAGAGGCAAGAGTTTTGATGCTATATTTGGCTTCATCCATCAGTCAGCTAGCACTGAATCTTTGTTTATATCACCATTCGTACTTCCTTGTAACAGACAATTTCCCAATGATGACTCTGCTCTGCATTGAGACAATAGGCAAAATTTTGTATAATTTTGTGATAGCTACTTTACCAAAACATTCACAGAGAGACTGCTTTAGATAGTAAACACATGAAATTAAAAGATGCTTGCTCCTTGGAAGAAAAGTTGTGACCAAATTAGGCAGCATATTAAAAAGCAGAGACATTACTTTGCCAACAAATGTCCGTCTAGTCAAAGCTATGGTTTTTCTAGGAGTCACGTATGGATGTGAGAGCTGGACTATAAAGAAAGCTGAGCACTGAAGAATTGATGCTTTTGAACTGTGGTGTTGGAGAAGACTCTTGAGAGTCCCTTGGACTGCAAGGAGATCCAATCAGGCCATCCTAAAGGAAATCAGTCCTGAATATTCATAGGAAGGACTGATGTTGAAGCTGAAACTCCAATACTTTGACCACCTGATGTGAAGAACTGACTCATCAGAAAAGACTCTGAGGCTGGGAAAGATTGAAGGTGGTAGGAGAAGGGGACGACAGAGGATGAGATGGCTGAATGGCATCACTGACTCAATGGACATGAGTTTGAGTAAGCTCTGGGAGTTGGTGATAGACAAGGAGGCCTGGCGTGCTGCAGTTCATGGGGTCACAAAGAGTCAGACACGACTGAGACCAAACTGAACTGACTGATTGTGTGTTTGACATTCTTCTGAAATGCAGAAAAGAGACTTTGCAGGAGGACAGCTGTTGTAGGGTACTATGATACAGTGTTCAGTTCAGTCCAGTCGCTCAGTTGTGTCCAACTCTTTGCGACCCCGTGAATCGCAGCACGCCAGGTCTCCTTGGCCATCACCAACAGTGTTATACAGCATTAACCCAGAAGGGCACCTCAAAGCTTATCTAGTGAAGTATTGCATATTGTAAGAAAGAAATCAAGACCCTGAGAGAAATGTAACCTTACAAGCTTATGTATATTGTATGCCATACTCGGGGGTGGAAGAAATAGTAGCACCAGAAGGGGAACTAAAGAGGTTAGGCAGAGTCATTTAGAATAATGAGAGGTAAAGAGAGGGAAGCAGTGGCTCAGCGGTAAAGAGTCTGCCTGCCAGTGCAGGAGACACGGAGACGTGAGTTCCATCCCTGGGTCGGGAAGATCCCCTGGAGAAGGAAATGGTGACCCACTCCAGTAATCTTGCCCATAAAATCTCATGGATGGACTGGAGGAGGCTGGTGTGCTACAATCCATGGGGTCACAAAAGAGTTGGACATGACTAAGCTACTAAATAGCCACACGAAAAAGAGAGGGAAGTGACAAAGTCAGGGATATAGTTTACGTGGATGTCTTGTCATCACTACTGAAACTGATCTGTGGAACAAAAGGTGGGAGAAGAGATCAACGTGGGGAACTCCAAGGTCCTTCCAATCCTACAGTCCTCCAATTCTGCAAAACAGAAAAGCAAATACTCTTCAGAAGAGATGCTAGGAGGTGTATACCAGAGGAATTAAGCTACCTCGGCCATCTGCTATTACAGAAGCTGTGAAATATACTCAGCTCTCTTTATCTTCATTTTAATTTTCCCAGTATTTAGTTTATCTTAAGAAGAAAGCATGGCAGGGAAAGAATAGAATAGTGGAGACCAAAACCTTGGTGCATAGGTTCTCCCAACCCCCTACATGAGGAAGAGGAGCGGAAAAAAGGACTTACTGAAGAATACAACGGTCAGAGAGAGATAGGACATGAATTCATGTGGCATCATGAAAGACACATGACACAGAAGCCTGAAGTGCAGGGTGGCGGTGATCAGGAGCAAAGAGGTGACAACGAGAACTAAAGGCCACTGCATCCAGTAGTTAAGAGGACACTGAAGACATTTTCTGTGCAGTTTGCTGCAGTGAGGACAGTAAGAATGTGAGTGTGCCACCAACCTAAGTAAGAAAAAAGGAATTCTTGTAATGAATTAGTGAATCCACTTTAGATCACCTGATAGAGAATTTGAAAGCTCCAAGCAACACTGTGACATCCCATAACTCTTCTATAGACGAGTTACACTAAGCATTATCGAATTCGACATGAAAATAATGAGATCAAGCTGGTGGCTGAAACGTTTAACCTTTTCCTCAATATGTTAGGAAGATAATATGAGGTTTCAAATACATTTGAAATTGCAGAAGAAAGTCAGAAGGTATACACTTATTTCTGTGGGATCAAGTTGCTTGAAAAGTTAAAGTTGATAAACGCCAAGGAGAAGTGAACAGGATGTTGAGAGCATATCAGTGAAAAGTCAAGGTGGAGAGGAAGAGGGCTGGAGGTTTCAGACAAACAGGAGGATGAACTGCATCAGAAGCATGACATCAGAAGCTAGACAGCAGTGACATCATAAGAGAGACTGAGTAAGCAACGATTTTTGCTCAGTCTCTGTTCTGGCCAAATTGCTGTTTTAAAATCCTGTCATCATACTTGTACTGTTAGGAAATCATGTGTCATCAAAAATGAAGGATACAGGAACATGCTGATCTGGCCCCAACAAGCCTACTGCCCTGACAGCTACCCATGGCCTTCAAAGTCCTTTAAGAAATCAAAAGGAAACGCTCAAGCCAGGGCACAACAAGGTTCAGTATTTTTAAATTAATTGAAGTTAATTCCTATCAGAAGTTACTAAACTCCATTAAAAGTCACTTCCAGCAGCAGTCCCTTTAAGAGTCAACTAATTTTTAGCCTATGAAATGAATTTTAAATCAAAATAGCCATTGATTCTGCAGAGGGGGTCTCCCAAGTCTTTGACTTTAAATAAATATAAGATTGATGAGGAAACTCTGGTAGAAAAGCACTCAGGGTTTCTTTCTTCTTCAAAGTTAAACTTCACACCTTAAAACTGGCCCACCCCAGACAGACTTTTACACAGCGGAGAGGTCCCTACACGTAGTTGGTGCACACAGGAAATGCACTCCTAGTCACTAACCATGCAACTGCAGCATTTGACTTCTCTCTTCCAGACCTGGTAACTACCGTCAACTTTATTTTGTAAAGAACTGTTCGTTCTCAATCCTATTCAGACACGTGTGCATACACACAGACACAGATCAAGAGCTACATTTCATTTCCTCATTTCTAGATGGCAGGACAATGAGACACAGAGCTCACTGGATTTTAAAGGTAACGCTGTTTACCATCATGTGAGTGACCGAGGTGGGAAAGCTGTTTCTGTTCCACGGAAGAGACAAGCCACGGAAGAGACAAGCCACAGAAGAGCTAGGGGGTAATAGAGAGGATGCTTCAGAACCTTGGACAGCAACCAGCATGCCCTGGGGATGCCAAGACACACAGAGTAATAAGCAATGTATTCTTAATCAGTTGTACATCTAAAGGGTTAAATGTAGGTAGCAGGGTGATTACTCAAGATTCTGTAATCTTAACAAGGGCTAATATCAGAAAAGTAGTTTTTATACCTGCTTTCTTTAACTAGTACTAACTCACAGCAAATGGCATTCCCTGTGACTGGAGGGGAACGAATCTGTTTAGTGTGTACTCCTACGTAGTATATTTTTAGATATAGTTTTTCCAATCCTGAATACTTTTTCTGAGAAAAGCACGTAAAAGTTTTCAAGAAATTGATGCTACCTTTACTCATGTGTCATTTTTTAATAATACATTTTAAATACGATATATATATATATATTTCATAAGGATACTGCATACACTATATTTATACCTACTTTTACACACACAGATATACCCACACCCTTTGTTTTTCATTTTCCATGAAATAAAAAACATTAATATCAGGAGTTAATGAATTTAAAGTAGATATACTCTTCAGAGTCATCTCAGCAGAAACCATTTGAAAATGTTAAATTAATAATTTGCTCCTCAGTTCAACCCTTTCGCTTATCTGAGGAACAGTTCTAGACATATGTCAAAATGAAAGGAGGAATACATGCTCAAAGCTAAGATGAGGGGGAAATGGGCGGAAACCGTCTACAGCAAAAGTCAGAAACTCTCCCCTCTCCACTCCCCTAGCGACACCTAGAGCGCGTTGGAGGAAACTGCTCATGGTTCTCACTTCAAGCATAACAAATCCCAACATATTTAAGTAAAACGATTTAAGGCAAAAAGCGCATCATTTTTGTCTGCATTGCAGCTCGGTGGTCTTCCCCAAGATCTCTGGAGTTTAATCCTCCATAATTTTTCAACTGCCCCAATGAAACCCCTCCTTAAAGGTTCTGGTCCCTTGAATCTGAGAATTCACACATTTCCCTTAGGACCTGACCCGCTGGAGTGAAGGCCATCTCTCTGATAGGTCTTAGTGTAACCAGGGGGGGTCTGGAAATAAACCAAAATAAGAAAATCTCATGCGAGCTCTAATACAGGGTGTGTGTGTGTGTGTGTGTGTGTGTGTGTGTGTGTGTGTGTAACCACATCTCCCACAAACTTATTCCACCTCTCCAGATCCTCCATTCACAAAACAAAACAACCAGTGACCCAAGGCAGGACACGTTGAATGACCACAGCCTCCTGCTCAGGGCAGAGACAGGAACTGCCCTGGGTCTGTCAGGGGAGGCCATCTACCAGGTTTGTGAGAGGACCTGCGTCCAGGCACCCCCCACAGGGAGGGGGACACTCAAAGCTACACACAGTAAACTCTTGGACCCAACACACCCAGCGGAGCTGGACCAGTTGAGCCAGTCCTGTCTGCCTGTCTGAGAGCTTGTCTGGGATTTTTTCTTTTTTCTTTTTTTTTTTTTTTCTGGGAACACAACGTATCTGAAGCATCACTTGGCCCTCCCTGGCTCTCTGAATAGCTGAGAGAGATCAACAGAGGTGGTCCAACTCATCCACCTCGGGCAGCCTGTGGGTGTCCTGCCTGAGTCATCGGTTACTAAGGTGATATGCAAATCCAACCTTTGAAACCCCCAGCTACCGGCCCGGAGAAGAGGAGAAAACGTGCTCCTGGAGAAGTTTTCCCACTAACACGGTCCAAGGTTGTAGCTAGTCCACGGCTAAGTGTGGGGACAGGCAGGGCCTGACTCGCACCAGCAAAAACTGTGCTGGGCCTGGGTCAGAGGGCTGGGCCTCGGAGGCAAGCGCTTTTCTTTCATGGTTCGGGAAAGAGGATCACCACCAGCCCCACCACCAGTGGGGGGGGCGGGGGGTTAGGGGAGGGGTTGGAGAGTGGAGAAGCGACAGCCTGGGAGACAAGGACTCCGGTGACAGGTGGGAGGGGGCGGAAAGGAGCCTGGGACAGCCTCTTCCTAGAGTCTTAAAGCAGACAAAAGAAAACGGAAAGAAAGAACAGAGAAACCAACTCGTAAGCACACACAGATCGAATTCTCTCCTTAGGATCCATAGCAGCGTGCGGGTAACAGCAGGCGTCCCCAGGGCCGCCGTGAACCCTCAGCCAGTTCCACACCCCAGCAGCGCAGCTCCGCCAACGCTGCCCTCAAAGCCACCAACTCTTGGCCCGCCGCCGCTGCAGACCGGGACCCGCTCCAGGACGGCGGTGACCGAGATCCGCGCAAGGAGCGGTTTTGGGGGCGCGCTTCCGGGAGGAGTGGGGGAGGGGAGGGCGCCCCGAGACCCTCGCAGGCGCCGCGCGGGCGCGTCTCCCCCGGGCTCGCCTGGAGCCCCGCGTTTGCCCCCACCCCCACCCCCACCCCACCCCCAAGATGCTCTTACGTCCTCGTCGTCACAGTCGCTCCGCGCCTGGTGCTGGAACCGGGGCCGGCCACCCGCGCCACCGCCGCCGCCGCGCTCCCGGGGCGCCGCCGCGGGCGCCTGGGCTCCGAGGGGCTTGGGCCCCGCGCCGTCCTCCTCCGGCCCCTGGCCGCCCAGGAGGCGGCTCGCCTCCGGGGGCGCCGGGAAGGACCGCGAGGTGTTGATCTTGCCGGTGAACCTCTGGTACAGCGAAGCCATCGGTCCCCGCGCGCTCTCGCTCGCTGTCTTTGGGGCGCTTCTGTATCGGCTTTCTCCCTCTGGGGCTCCCGCTCCCCACGCCCTCCGGGGGGAAAAGGGGAGGAAGAAGAAGGGGAGGCGGCGGCGGAGGAAAGGACGGCGGCAGCGCGCCGCTCCTCCCGCGCGCCACTCTCGAGTCGCCGCCGAGCGACCGCCTGGCTCAGCCTCCTCCGCCCCCTCCCCGGCGGCTGGGCCGAGCCGGGGTCTGGCGGTGTGTTCTCGTTCCCGTTGCTTTCCTGTGTTCAACTCCTCGGCACGGCCGCGTACGGCCTAATCAAAGCCACTGAAGGGAAGAAAAACAACAGAAAACCATAAAGGGAGGGAAAATGCCTAGGCCCTGGAATTTGGCACCACCTAGAGCCCGGCGAGCATCCGGAGCGCAGCTCCTCGCTCCCCCCGCCCCGGGTCCCCGCGCAGCTCCTCCTCCCCGCCTTCTCCCCACGCGGCCCTTCACCCCCGGGAGCGGCGCCCGGGGGTCCCGGGGCTGGCAGCAGGGAGGCCGCGGGGCCACGCAGCTCGTGGGTGCAGGGGCGCGCTGGGGGGCTCCTGGCCACAGGGAGAGCGCACCCCGCCGTCTTCCGGGAGAGAGCAGCGAGAGGAGGCCCGCGACGGGGAGGGGGCGTCGGGGGCACGGAGGCAGGGGGTGGCACCCTAGATGCAGGTGCTAGGTTTCGCGCGGGGCTGCGCTCCGCGTCCACGCGCTCGCATCGCTGGCGGCTGCAACCCCGGCGCCCTGAGGGGCTCTCTCCCTCTTGTTTTCCTCGCAGCTTTTCCTGCCTAACGTGAAACGACAACAGCCGAGACCCCTGGAGGTCGGGGGTGCGCACGGGGGGTGATGGAGAGCAAACCGCGGGGCTGCAAGGGAGGGGGCTCGGGGTCGCGGCCTCCGATGGGCCCCCTTCCTTCCCAAACCAAGCTCTGCTCCAAAAACAGGTCTCAAGAAGAAGAGAAGGGAAAGGTCAGGGAAGGCGGGCAAGGGCCGACCGGGGTGCGCTGGGGCGCGGTGGCGGGGAGGGGTGTTTTCGGAGCAACTCAGTTCCGCGCTCCTCCCGGCACACCCCCACTCATTTGTGTGTATCGCGAACTTCATTTTCGTTTTCGATAAACGCGTAAACGCCAACGGAGGCGAAAGCATTTGGTGATGCCTGCAACTTTTCCGAAGCCTGCTCTGCGCCCGCCCCCAGCCCCTGGACTGAGAGGAAGTGGGGAGCCCCGGGTGTGTTAGGGGGCGACACCTACTGGGGCGCTCGGGTCTGGGTGCACATTCGCTCCTCCTCTGCAGTAAAACGTGCTCCAGCGCCCCTCTGTGGAAAGACACCCACTGCGCCTGGGCGCTGGGCTCCGGCTCAGACAGCAGGCGGGCGTCTGGTTTGTCCCCTGCCTTTCGGGGTGGATTCCTCCCTCCTGTCCTGCTGGAGTCCGCGCCATCGTCCTGCCTGAGGATCTAGGCCTCTCCCTGCTGGTCTCGTCCCCCTCCTCCAACCCCCGATCTTCCACGCGCAGTCCTTTCCCCCTTGTTGGCAGCCCTTGCGCTGGGATGGATCGTCGTGTCCTGAGCGGACTAGGACCCCACACTCCAGACCAGCTCGCACCTGTCCCGGCGCTTCCCCGGTCCTTCCACTCCACGTGGATGTGGGCATCTTCACCTTCACCTTCCAGCCAGACTCCCGCTCCGCCATGGTTTCCGTGACCACTTGAGAAAATGGCCAGGCCTGGGCCACTCAGCGGCCCCCACTGCAGGCTGCCAGCGCTTGGGTCTGAGTCCAAGGCCACCTCCTGGCACCACTGTCCAAATGCAGAAATCCCAGAGGGAAAGAGACCTTGCCATCCCTTGTCCTAAAAAACTGCTGCCTCCTCTGGTGACCCAAGGACAAAAGAGCAGATAAAACCAAGGAGGGTCTTGGAATGCAGGAATGGAAAAAGCAGACCCTTATCGTCCTTCCCTCCCCTATGTTGTAACTATTAATGAAACAGTATAATGTGTCTCCCCTCCTACCCCATAGGGAGGAGGTATTTGCCCTACTCTTCCCCCGACCCCCAACCTAGTATACATGCCTCATCCAATGAGCAAATGCCTCGCAAGACCCCTATCCCACTCCTTGTCCCTGGGTATCAAAGTGGACCAAGGACCCCTGTTTATCGTCAGTTCTCCCTTGAGCTGGCCCGCTGTTCTAACAGCATCTCCTTCTCTCATAAACTTTATTTCCCTCTCGTTCTGTCTCATGTCTGGAAATTCTTTTCCAACCCAAGCCCAGATCAGGACACCTCCTTCAGTGTTCTTAACTTGGGTGGAGACACTGGAAGTCTGCTGGAAGAGGACCCCGTCCTATCTCTCCCAATCTCTCAACCTAGCAAGTAGTCTTGTTTTAATTAAAATGTATACCACAGCTATCCGCTGTTTAATCCTCTGTGGTTTCCTTCCACTAAGAAACAGAAGTGCATCATAACATAGTCCAAAAACATGCTTCCTTTCCAGAAACCATAAAGACAAGTAGAATCAGAATCTGGACAGCCGGGGGCCCCCCCGCACTGCCAAAAGGCGGGTGTGCCTCCCACGGATCTGGGGTGCCAGAGCATCCTGCCCCAGTTGCCTTTGAAGACAGAGGCCACAATTACAAGAACCACCCAGCTAAGCCTTAAGAGTCGTCACATTCAGATAAATAGGAAATCTTGCTTTCATCCCCCCTCCCCCGCCCAGCTGTGCTTCAGATCCATGAAGCTGCTTTCCCAAATCGACCTGAAAGCCCCCCCACTGCTGCTCACAGAAGCATCTAGATCTGACACCTCGCTAAATATAGAGGCTACGAGGGTTCCACTGGTGTAGTACATATGCATATATATAGTTATGAAATGTCCATGTCTATATTTACACGAATTGTAAGAAGCAGCATGATGGATATTTCTTGTAGCAATATAGTTCATACAAGATATTTATATGGAAATAGTTTAGCTATCACACACTTTATAGATGTGTGTGTATCAAGGAGAATAGATTGAAAGGGAGATAAGAAGACATGCAGGGTCTCTCACACTTGAAATTATATTTTCAAGTGAGCATGTAGGTCTTCAAATTACAATTTGGCCAAAGCGACAGAGGATGGGATGGTTGAATGGCATCACCAACTCAAGGGACATGAGTCTGAACAAACTCCAGGACACCCGAAGGACAGGGCAGCCTGGCGTCCTGCAGTCCGTGGGTCTCAAAGAGTCAGACACAGCTTAGTGACTGAACAGCAGGCAACAACAAAAGTCTCAGCTGAAGGCTTCAGATGAAATGATAGGGCCACTCTGATTTACAGTTATTTGTGAAGTGAAAAAAGCTATAAAGCCCAGAAACAACTGGGGGAAGAGTTGAGTACAGATGGGTGTCAAAAGAAGTATATCTGAAAATTAAACAGGACGAATGGAGGGCAAGGACCGGTCGCGATGAGCAGAGGCCAGGGTGGTGGGAGCAGATGGAACACCAATGCGGAACCGTCAGAAGCTGCAAAGCTTCCTGGGCGCCATCTAGATCCCGGGCCCATCAACCAACTTCAAAGGCACCGGGCTGTCCTCCTCCACCCACACACTGAATACCACTCATTCTAAAGCGTGCCCTAGACTTTGAATGTGAGTCTGTGCACACATGTTGGCAAGCGCGTATGCACTCACACATTCAAGTCTGCCTGAAACGCTGATGCATACATTGCGGGGTCTCTTTGGATAGACTGTCAGAACACTGAAGTCCCAAATGCAAAGAGGAAACTGGCTAATATTTTAGGATGAATGAAGTCACTCAGCTGCAGAGAACTGCAAGCGGTGGCACTTCATGATGCATAATTTGTTCACTTACTGCCTTCAATAACCTTTCCAGAACCCCAACCTTTAAATAAGGAAAAAGATTCTGAAGAGTAGCAAAACTTCCTGGGGAGCGTGTAAACAGAGGGGTAGCGCTGCCGGAGGAAACTTGTCTACGACGGCCTCCACTCAACACTGAACATCTTGGCTACACAGTCTATAAAAGTAGATTTCCATTCCTGCTCTTCGGCTAAGTATGGGAATCTATTTTCAAAAATGTTCTGTGGCTTATCTCCCATCAAAATGTTAATTCCTCACTATGGCTTAAAACTCTGATCACCGACCCATTTTTTCCATCTAGTTTCACTTGATTATTTCTTCTCTGTTTATTAAAAGGTGGGAGTGTGTGTTTATTTTCCCTGGAACCAATTTACAAAACAAATATGGTAAATCATTGGAACTAGGCAGATGCTGCAAAATAGGATGTGTAGTTTTTTTTCTTTTTTTGTTTTAGTGACAATACAGAGAACTTTCTGGTCTGTATGCAAGCTAAGCATTGTAAAAATACCAAAAGTGTATTGAGTCCAGCAGCCTAGGCATGCTTTTTATTACCTAAGAGGATTTCTTATTTCTAGGACAGAATTATGTCCTATAGTTTACTTCCCCCTTCTGTTGGAGGAGAACGAGGAGGACAGAACCTTGCTTAAGATTTTTATTCTTTCCCAAACACTGATATTTCAGAAAATGAAATGGCCAACATAGCACATTCTGACAGAAAGCCTTCCCTAAAACACTGGGCATCAGTGTTTTTTAAATATTATCACACTGTATTCGTACAAATGGAAAGAAATAAAACAAGTATTCTGGTAGCTTGAGAAAATACAGTACCGACTACATAAATTCAGAGCACCCACTCTCTCGTGTACTCTCTCTTTAAAATAATTATTTCTTTGCAAGGTGACTACTGAGAGGGATCTGGATGGTAAGATGGTAAGATGTCCTTTTCAAACTTTACAAATAGGAAACGTCCAGCACAAGAAAAAGAGAAGCTTTGGGCCTCCCTGTTGGCTCCGTGGTAAAGAACCTGCCTGCCAATGCAGGAGACTTGAGAGCTATGACCAACCTAGACAGCATATTCAAAAGCAGAGACATCACTTTGCCAACAAAGGTCCGTCTAGTCAAGGCTATGGTTTTTCCTGTGGTCCTGTATGGATGTGAGAGTTGGACTGTGAAGAAAGCTGAGCGCCAAAGAATTGATGCTTTAGAACTGTGGTGTTGGAGAAGACTCTTGAGAGTCCCTTGGACTGCAAGGAGATCCAACCAGTCTATCCTAAAGGAGATCAGTCCTGGGCGTTCATTGGAGGGACTGATGTCGAAGCTGAAACTCCAGTACTTTGGCCATCTCATGCAAAGAGCTGACTCATTGGAAAAGACTCTGACGCTTGGAGGGACTGGGGCAGGAGGAGAAGGGGATGACAGAGGATGAGATGGCTGGATGGCATCACGGACTCGATGGACGTGAGTCTGAGTGAACTCCGGGAGGTGGTGATGGACAGGGAGGCCTGGTGTGCTGCGATTCATGGGGTCGCAGACAGTTGGACACGACTGAGCCACTGAACTGAACTGAACTGGGTTGGATCCCTGGGTCAGGAAGATCCCCTGGAGAAGGAAATGGCAACCCACCCAGTATTCTTGCCTGGGAAATCCCAGGGACAGAAGAGCCTGGTGGGCTACAGTCCACGGGGTCGCAAAGATTCAGACACAACTGAGCAACCAAACAACAGCAAGAACAACGCCTGGCTTTAACACAAAGTTAAAGTACGAACTGAATTACCCTTGAGCTTTTTGAACTGATACTTCAAGATTAATATGTTTTAAAGGAAAACATTTATTTTAAGCCTGGTGGGCTACAGTCCATGGGGTCTCTAAGAGTCGGACATGACTGAGTGACTAGCACTTTCATTTCACTTTCAACCAAAAGGCTTATGCTAAAATTAATATAGTTAAATGTTACTTTCCAGCAGCACATGTCCCTGCGTTTCAGCACTGACTCTGCATTTGCTTGGTTTGCTCATACAGTCTGAAATATACATACAGCTCTCTGCCCCGGGCCGTACCTGCTCACGTGGACTTGGTTACTAATACATGTGGTAAAGCTGATCACCAAGTAAGTAAAACAATCACTGACTCAGCTAAGCCCATATTTTCCTCTGAGCCTGGTGGGGCTGTGGGAGCCCAGCCTCCCTTCCTTTAGGGGTCTTTAGGGGTCCACTCTCTTCCATCACTTACACCCATGGACACTGGACCATGTCTTACTTCCTCTTTCCTCCCATCTTTCACCCTCCTATCTTCCCATCCTCTTTCGTGCTCCTCCATGGTCCCTGCTCTGGATCAATATCAGTAAACTGCATTTTTTTCCTCTTTAAAAATTCCTTGCTGCGCTCTGAATACTTATAAGAATTTGCCTTTCACTAGCAATGCTGCCTCAGAAAGTATCTGAATAATCACGTTAGCCCCTAGAGGAGGTACCATCCTCTGTCTGCCCTCATTTTCTGATGACTCAGTGAGAGCTCCACCATGCTTCCCAAGGCTCCTGAGATTTTTAGAGCATGGGATCCAGAAGAGAGCCCGTTGTTTCTGTCTGTCCCTGGCGATCGCTGGAGAGCAGCCGTGTCGTCATCTAAAATGTCTTCATTCATACACCCTGCACCATTAGATTAAAAAGGAAGGTGACTTCTGCTCTGAAATGCCCCCAAAGCTCCTTGCCTTTCAAACCATGCACTTCCCGGGTCCAATGAATTAAGCTGAATCGGCTTCCCTTCAATGTTAAAGTGACATTAACAAGCCTCTGCAATTCAGTGCTCCCCTTTTAAAGCCAACAGAGGTGATGGTTGAGTTCTGGAAGGAGAAAAAGCTTTCATCTGCTCTCTCTTGTGACCAATGGCTGGCATTTCAAAGGACCAAGTCTGGTTTGGCTCTAATGGGAAATGTGAAACCGGCTTGAAAGGACAGGGCTCAGACCCTCACTGACGTTTATTCTTCATCATGTCATGCAAAGGGATTCTTAGGTTTTCACTGGAAAGGAGCAATGGAATAGAAAAGAAGAGATAGAAACAGGATCATTCAAAAGCTGAGTCTTCTTCAGATAGTAGAAAACAGAGCTAGTATTGACTCATTCGTCCTGCCATGTAAATTCCACTCAACTGCAGGCCAGTGGAACTGCAAAACATGGAGAATCATCTACTGGGGGTTTCCCATATCTTAAGTTCTCGGCTAAGTGCTTTGCACACATTAAATCATTTAATTCTCACAATTACCATTTTTCACTTTCACTTTCACCAGGTGGCACTACTGGTAAAGAAGCCACCTGCCAATGAAGGAGACATGAGAGACGCGAGTTGCATCCCTGGGTCAGGAAGACCCCCTGGAGGAGGGCATGGCAATCAGTTCCAGTATGCTTCCCTGGAGAACCCCATGGACGGAGGAGCCTGGCGGGTTACAGTCCGTGGAGTCACAAAGAATCAGACCCAGCTGAGCGACTAAGCACGCATACAGAAGGAATGGGAGGGAATGTGATGTAGTCCTTAAATGTGTTGCAGAGCTAAATTATAGGGAAGCCTAGGTGTGAGGCTGATGTAGTATACCAGCCGGAAATAGCACAAGAAGGCGTCCAGGTGCAGGCGATGCGTGTTTCATGCATCCTGGTGTCTGCCTTCCAGACACCGAGGGGGAGAAGAGGGGGCTTCCTCTGATCGGAGAACAGTGACAACGAGGGGCCTTAGAGAGTCAGGGCCAGAAGCCATCCCTGAGGCTGACCAGGGATGCGGCGGGGCCACCTGCCTCCTGGCCATCCATCTGGTTGAATGTGAACCCGCAGAAGTCGCTTTAAAGTCCCTGTCCTGTCCATCTTACCCTGCCTCGGACGCTGCCAGAATTAAGACCATACCCTTGAGTTTAAGCATTGTCTGGAATAGCATCAGGAAAAACATCACTGGACATAACTGAGGTCTTGCGGTGCAGCACAGGGGACTCTGCTCAGGGTTCTGTGGCAGCCTGGATGTGAAGGGGTTGCGGGGAGAATGGGTTCGTGTATGTGTGTGCAGAGTCTGAAACCATCACAGTCAGGTTGATCGGCCATACTCCGACACGAAATTAAAAAGTTCAGAAAAAAGGAACTGTCAATAAAAGCTAGCTAGCATTTAGAAAAATGAATGAATCACACAAGTGTCACTCATTTAAAAAAAAATAAAGAATGCGGTCTGAGTGAAAAGAAAAACACACGCATTAGAAGACACACCAGCCTTTCCAGCGTATGACGGGGCTCTCCCGGCAACATCGGCTCCTTCCCGGGGCAGGACGCAGCTGGATGCATGACAGCGCTTCCAAGCCACGAGTTTCTGGGTCCTAATGATTCATCTTCAGCGTAAGCCATTGCTTCCCTATTCACAGCTGTGATGGACTGGAATGTTGTTCGGAAAACACCCACTGACCCCGACACCTTTGTAGCTCTACTTCCAGCAGGCCCCCAAGGCTTGTTCTGGCCAACGGACTGTGAATGGGCCCGGTGCAGGCAGAGACCTTCGGGGCATTTCCATAACCTGGCTGACCTCTTGCACCCAGGTGGCCCACCCTCTAAGAACACAGCCTGGGTAGTTGTAGCCACTTCAGCTTGACCTCCACAACTAACACACTTGGGAGAGACTTGAATCCAACCCCTGGTTTGGAGGTAAGCTCAGGGATCGGGGAACACAACGCAGAGCCTCCCAGCTGAGCCCAGGGCAGACCAGCCGCATCACGACTGACCAGCAGAAATGGGAACCTTGATGTTACGTAAGCCATGCCATGGGGATGACGTCTATGCTTGCATCATGCTATATGTCATGTTCTAGCTCATTAAAACTAAAATCAAATCCACGCGTGAAAAATGGAACAGCTAATGTCGGTGCTAATTGTAAGCATTTAACTTTTTTATCCAGTAGCTAGCTAAATGTCCAGCATGTCCCAGTCATCATTCTATTTTATGCTCTAGGGAAGAGGTGAATAACTAAAATGAACATAATTCTTGCCTTCAGGCAGATGATGGTCAGCCCTCTTCTCAGCGGAGACGGACCGGTGCTCTAAGCTACGGGGCTGGATTGATAAGGCCATCCTTTCACGAAAAGATGTAACTGTCTCTATTTATGCTTCCTTCTGGTACATTTGCAGCCCTGGAAGTTTTATTAGAAAAGGACTGTTAGAAGCGTAGACCACAAATGTGTTCCTAATAACGGTCTAGTTATTGACTGTAGAAGCAGGAAAAGCATCAGTTCAGTTCAGTTCAGTTCAGCCGCTCAGTCGCGTCCGACTCTTTGCGATCCCGTGAATCGCAGCACGCCGGGCCTCCCTGTCCATCACGAAGAGTATGTTCAGCCCCGAATCACAGAGGCTCTCAAAGAATCACACCTGGACCAGGCACAAAAGGAACATCTAGAAATCTGTGAGTGTGAATTCTGGGTCCCGTTCCAAACCTACTGAATCAGAAATTCAGGCTGGGCCCGGTCACCTGTAATTTTAATAAGCCCACCAGGTAGGTCTGATGAGCGCTAGAGTTTGAAAACCAAGCTGCACTAGAATAATCCCTAGAGCGTGTTTCTAAACGGCACCCAGGTGAGCCGAGCAAGTCTCAGAATGTTTGTTGATTTTCAGGAAATGGCTTACCCATTTAAAACACAGAACAGGCATTCTCCAGAGGGTAAGAATTTTTCCAGAATGAACAAAGGCCAGTCTTTCTCGCTTAAAGGGGGGTTATCTTGACAGTTCCTTCAAAGCCAAAATATGCAGTCAGCCACAAAAGTGTCTCTGCGGCCAAAAGCAGACACCAACCATATGGTCAAAGCTAAGATCCATTCCCGTCGGGGCTCATCTCGGAGAGACTTTGATTCTGTACCTGAGCCGACAGTCTCACCCATCTTGCCAGAAGATATGCAGTTTGGCAGACAAGCTCTGCAGAATTTCAAGAAACCAAACACCTTATTTTCAAAAACTGATTTCATTAAAAATCCTCAGTGCCTCTGGTTTAGACTCATTGCTTTTTTAATGCAAAAAAAAAAAAAAAAAAGAAAGAAATGAATTAAAAATCAATGAAGTTAATAAACATGTTCAGGTTGAAAACCAACTTTTTATGAACTTAATTTTCCTGAATCTACTCCTTTAGGACACATTAAGGTATTCAATATAAAACCCATTTTTTTTCACCATCACTTAAATTTCCTCCAAATTTCCATGCAACATACTTAAAATTTTAAAATAGGCTGATGCAATTTTAGGTGGTTCGTTTTTGTTAAATTGTAATACATTCTCTGACCTACATGTACATGGTTAATATTTATGGCTAATCATTACTGTACACACACAATAGATCCTATGAAGTATGGGAACTAACCCTGAGGAATAAAATAAACTTCAAGCCTGGTGCTCTGTATCTTCACAGGGCCTTGAGCAAATAAATACAAGAGATATCAATGCAAAACCCTGGTTCCTGCATATAAGCCATGTCAGATATGAGTGCAGAGGACTCTCATTAATGAAAACAGATTATATTAGGGCAATAAAACTAAAATAAGGCCACTCATTTGCTTCACATGGGTAATTCAATTCACTGTGTACTGTAACTCTATCAACTCCGCTATACCCATCTCTGACCAATTTCCTTCTCATAAAAGGGAGAAATAGGCTTGTCTATACTACTAATTGCATTTCAGATCATTTTAATTTGGAACTCAAAAACAGTAATTCTCCTAACAATCGCTTATATTTATATTCTGCTTGACAGGTAAACAGAAATTGCCTGTTGGCTAAATAAATCCATGAGTCACAAAAGCCTGCAATTTGAACAGATTTTTCCTCACTCACAGCAAAACCAATGTTGACTCTCTGCTCCCAATAGCGTGAGGTGGGTCCTACTGATTCCTAGATTGAGCCTGGAGTCTCTGAAGGGTCTCATTACCTCATCGTCCATGCTGCACCCAGAATCCCCACCATGACTTTCTTTGTAAGTCAGCACTATCCAGATCGCATCATTGTCACAGGACATTTTCAGGCTTCATGAGAAAGGATGAATAAATGGAGGCTTTCAAGGGTCTCTGATTCTGAGCTGTCTTATGGTAAAGAAGCTGCCCATAGAGCAGGATAAGGCTATATGGATATCTGTGTTCTAGCATTCCTTTATTCCTCTCTCTCTAAGACCTCTAACATACACAACCTCAGCGCAACTCTAAATGAGATGTAAATGGTTGGTTGCGATCTAAATGAATTCTGAGTTTCCAAATTGAGCTATTCAAATTCATAAGAGAAATATCTTCCTTGAGAACTTAATAGACTCAAAGAAAAATATTTTATGATTATTCAATCCAAATATACGGTGGTGGAATAGAATACAAAATTTGTGACTGTGCTAAGACAGAGAGTAAGACTTCAAATAAGTTAATGACTTACAATAGACCCTCAAGGTGGGATCCCTGTGGCATGATGGGCACTCTCATGGAAAAACTTGGACCAAGAACTGGTCTAACCTCATACCCACTGATTACATCTGCATTTTATTGTTTTCCAATCAAATAAGATGAACAACTTCACAGACAGCCACTGATTCCCTGGCAAAGCAGGCGGTCTGTTTGGATTTCTCCACATGACAAAAACAGTCCCTTGATGTGATGGCGCTTCAGAGCACAGACCAACTCAGTGGATAAGCCACTAGCCCTGGGCCTCCGCCCATGCATGCGCGCACGCTCAGTCGCTCAGTCGTGTCTGACTCTTTGTGACCCCATGCACTGTAGTCCACCAGGCTCCTCTGTCCATGGGACTTCCCAGGTAAGGATACTGGAATGGGTTGCATGTCCTCCTCCAGGGGATCCTCCTGACCCAAGGTCCAACCTGCACCTCCTGCAGTGCAGGTGAATTCTTTACCATTGAGCCACCAGGGAAGCCCTCCCTGCCTTTGGTCTCCGCTCCTGATTAAAGTGGAAAGATGGTGATTTCCTAGGCCAACTGCCAACAGCTCCAGGAAGAGAATGGAAGCAAGTGTTCCACAGATTCTGCCGTCTCCCTTTGATGCCATTGATCTTTGTAGGAAAAAAATCATCACTAAGACAAATGCAATTCTGGTTTTATAGTTCCTGGACCATATCTTATTGTTTCCCTGTATGATACTGGCCACATTAAAGAGTTCTCTGAAGATATATCTCATTGTTTATTTACTTAAAAGAACCCTTAGGTTTGTATTACACTTTTTACTGGGAAAAGGCTGGATATTATTCATTACATTAGTACTTTGGAGAAAGAAAGAGCTTTGTTTATTTTCCAGAGGAAATTACAGAAAAGTTACACTCCCATTCTTTCCTACTTTCTGACCATCTCCTCTTAATCTGAGGAATTTCTGTCCTAAAATCAAGGGTGCCTACTTGGCTAAAGATATATAAAAAACTTTCAGAGTGGCATTGGAAAGAGTTTTTTCCCTCCTGGATAGAGGATAGTGGCGTGAGGAAGGACCACTTCCTTCTCCCCACAGCATCGTCCCTCTAGTTTACTGTCTCTGGACACAGCTGTATGAGACCTGAAAGGCAAGGAGCTACTGCAGCCTCTTTGTGGCCATGAGGAAAGAGTCAACTGCTTGCACTGATGTACACAAAGAACCCCAACAGAATGGAGCTAGTAAACTAAACCAGAACAGTCCCCCAGTTAGAAACCCCTGTTTTACCCTCTTTCAGTAGGAATAGCTACTCAGCCCAAAGTGCTGCTAACAGACACAATCAGACCCCTGACTCATCTTCAGTGGCTCTTCGAATGAGGAGAATTCACTAAGTATTGGTTTTCTCATCTACAGCATGAAGATGATAAGAGAGGCTACTCCTATCAGCTTTATCTACAACACAGCGCTCCTGAGCGGTTCCAATCCATTGCTTTTATGAGAGAAAACAAACACTTCTTATATATACCTAATCTTTGGGAGAACAGGGGCTGCCTATAGTTCATACTCTACGAGAAACATCACTAAGCTTTTTCATCTGATTCTTTCTTGTTGTTGTCCATGACTCTGGATTTGGACTTTTTGTTGATTTTGACAGCTTCTTCCACCTAGAGTACTTGATGTAAGATATTTTTCAATTATCAAAAGCCTGAGTGAGCCTCCTGGGTTAGGTTAGCAACTCTGTGTATTGTCACATGTATGCTTGATGCTTCCTCATTCCACAAGGAGAGGACGACAGAGGATTTGTGATTGGCATCCTCCTAGAGTTTGCTCTATGAGCCTCTCTCTGAGAAAGAAAGTGAAGCGTTAATCGCTCAGTCATGATTCTCCAGGCAAGAATACTGGGGTGGGTAGCCATGCCCTTCTCCAGGGGCTCTTCCTGACCCAGGGATCGAACCTAGGTCTCCTGCCTTGCAGGCAGATGCTTTACCACCTGAGCCACCAGCGAAGCCCAACGAGAGAAGCAGCTATTGTGTTTTTCATTTGTCCCTTTCTTTTAGCTGCACTGCACAGCATGTGGGATCTTAGTTCCCCAACTAGGAATCAAACCTGCCACCACTGCAATGGAAGCTCAGAGGCTTAATCACTGGACTGACAGGGAAATGCAGTGCAGAAAAGCTATGACTGACCTAGGACAATGTATTAAAAAGCAGAGACATTACTTTGCTAACAAAGGTCCATCTAGTCAAAGTGATGGTGTTTTCAGTACTTATGTATGGATGTGAACGTTGGATTATAAATAAAGCTGAGCACTGAAGAATTGATGCTTTTGAACAGCGGTGTGGAGAAGACCCTTGAGAGTCCCTTGGACAACAAGGAGATCCAACCAGTCCAGGCAAGAGTACTGGAGTGGGTTGCCATTTCCTCCTCCAGGGGATCTTCCCAACCCAGGGGTTGAACCCAGGACTCCCACATTGGAGGCAGACGCTTTACCCACTGAGCCCCCAGGGAAGCCTTGAAGGAAATCAGTCCTGAATGTTCATTGGAAGGCCTGATGCTGAAGCTGAAACTCCAATACTCTGGCCACCTGATGCGAAGAGCTGACTTATTGGAAAAGACCCTGATGCTGGGAAAGATTGAAGGCGGGGGGAGAAGGGGACACGGAGAATGAGATGTTTGGATGGCAACACTGACTCAATGGACATGAATTTGAGCAAGCTCCGGGAGATGGTGAAGGACAGAGAGGCCTGGCGCACTGCAGTGCATGGGGTTGCAGAGGTGGACACAACTGAGCAACTGAACGGATTGAAAGCCTTTCATTCACGTGGCGTGAAGAAACATGTTCTGTGAGATATTCTCTATCTAGGGTTGATAAAGCCAGAGAGAAGTAGTGTGGATCCAAAACAGGGAGGGGAGAAGGGAAGAAAGAATCATTGCTTTACCAAATGAAATCATAATATTATAATTTTTGTGTCGATCAGCACACTATACTCAAAATATGCTCCAATAGGCAGTTTCTTTGCCTCAAAGAGGCTCCTAAGAGGCAAACTTTGACTTGGCACCAGAAGAACCCATTTAGAACCCATGCAACCGGGGCTGCTGTAAGCTGAAAAATGGTAGGCTTGGAATCCTCTAGCCCACAGGAGGAGGGGGGCAGGCTGTGCCCCATGCAGGCAGGGCATGTGTTCTGGGCACTAGGAACCAGTGAAAGTTAAAGTGCAAGTCTCTCAGTCATGTCTGACTCTTTGCAACTCCAAGGACTATACAGTCCATGGAATTCTCCAGGCCAGAATACTGGAGTGGGTAGCCTTTCCCTCCTCCAGGGGACTAGGAACCAGAGTAATGGTCAAAAATACAAGGAAAGACATTCCAGCTCCAATGGACATATAGAACTTTGCATTCAGAATATCTGGGAAGAAACTTAGTATACATACATGTTTTTAATACTTTACAAAATCAAGCTCTGGAGTTGCCTTTTGGAATTGCTTTGCATCTTAATCAAGCCTACAGAGGCAGTGCTAAAAGGGAGTGGATTATACATTTTGCTCCAGGTTGATCAGCCTCCTGTTTATCAAAGGCAAGGAGCAGTAATATTTCAGATAACTTTTTTTTTCTTTACAGAACTTGGATTTGAGGGAAGAAAGCCAGAAAAACAGGTTCATAAAGTGCATTCGTTCCCTTTATCTTGCAGCCTGTTTTGATTGTTTGGATCTCGTGCATCGTTTGCCCTGCGTTTTGATCCAGGGGATGGAAGGAACACAAGTAAAATAAATACATTTCTCACAGTCTCATGGGCCTCTCTTTTATTTTCATTTCTTCTCACAGCTTCTCCTCCCAGTCCTTCCACACCAAAAGCACCCTTGTGACAGCATCCTTGCCATTTCAAAACAGCTCGGCACATCCTGTTCACCTACAGCTGTTTATTTCAATAACCCTTTGATGAATTCAATCAACCCTCAAAATGAAAGCAACACAACAAACAGCCGAAAAGAAAGCAGAACAGGGCAGGCTTGTGATCGTGTGATTTTGAGCACACAGAGAGCAGCTCCGAGCTTGACGCTGCCGCTTGAGGGTGCTGTGGGAGTTCAGAAAGGCAAGCTGTGCTCAGCCCTGGATGGCTAGGGCAGCCCTTCATTCCATCACACCATTTCTGCATTCAGCTGATCACACAGGAAACGGGGCAGCCTCTTAGAAGACTTTTTGTTTCCTAGGAAAAGGAAGACTGCTGTTTTGTTTTCATGCTTTAAATGTTTTAAAAGCTTTCAGAAAACTAAAATTGGGTCAAAATGAACCATGACTCTGTCTTCATTTGTTGAAGATTCAGATATTCTGGGGAGAGGGCAGTGGGCACAATAATGAGCTGAATTCCCATTTATCATGGAGAACAGAAAGACCGATGGGTTTGTGTGCCAAGAATTTCATGGCACAGGAGGGGTCCTGGATCCCCTGTGGTCTTTTTTATCCACGAGACCCTCAGTATATGGGATACCGAATGGGCATGAGTGACGTCAGAGCAGCATTGAAGCTATTGAGAGGCAGTGATGGACTGGATTATAAATAAGCATTATTTGGCCTAGATTGGCTTATTCCATCTATCACTTTCTCCTTCTCCCTTCAGATAAAAAGAAACCCAGAGAGCAGAAGCTATGCTGTGATAGCTGACATCCTTTCCAAAAAATATGTGAAATAAATTCAGCACCTCGGAGAGCAGCCTGGCAACAATTAGGTCTGCACAAGTCTTTGTGGAAATATGAACGTTATGATCTTTGAAAAATTATTCATTAATTTAGAAAATACTGCTTTACAATTTACTTTCAGTCAGGTTTTAATACATGCATGTCTTCATACACACAAGCGATCTCAGAAGCTAGGACATCGGTAGGTCCATTGATACCTGCAAATGAACTCGATTTATTTGTAAACTTTCCATCCTTGAAGAGTTTTGTTTATGAATGATAATAGAGTCAATTGAAGGCAAGCTTTATAACCATATGTTTTACATGCATCATAGTGTTTAATAATTTTTTTAAGTCCTGTGATGTGACTATTACCAAGATGGGATTCCAACTGAGGGGGACACTCTACAGGAACATCGCCACTACGTTTCTGTCCACGCTGTCATTTTGATGAGCTGTGCACTAAAGCACATCTCAGGAAGATGTCAAATTGAATTTCCAGATGGCATAATCATAACCTTACTTCAAAGTCCAGCTCAACAGTCCATCAGTGATTTTCCCGAAGTTACTGATTGTCCTGCTGGATCATCATGACATCTCCAAGTACTTGCCTTAAAAGTACATCACGCTCTATCTTGTGCTCTTCATTCATTTATTCACCCAACACACATTACAGAGCCTTAATATGGCTGACCATGTCTTATCTCCCCCATCAGATGTTCCTTAAGATATGCGTCTAATTGAGGTTCAAGCGAAGAACTCTGTTGTATACAGAGAAGATGCTCAAATTAGAGGAAAGTTCATTTAAGCCCCAATTATCTACATAGTCTTCACAGAGGTGGTCTTCTGGAAGATACTGTGTTGGAGTCAGTTGGGAGATGCTCTGATTGGTGACTGCTGAGACCCCAGTGATATAAAGACATGATAAAAAGGTTCACAGTAGCACCTTTCAGAAATGACGGACCATAATCCATAGGTAGGCCATGCTGGTTATGAAATCAGTGTATGATTTTAAAGAAGAATGTGAAAACCTACCGCTCTGTGTGTCCTCTTCCTGCAGGCATGCTGGGCTCCTCCCAGTGTTGGGTACCTGCCTTGAGTCTCCTGCCCCAGAGTACAAGCTCCTTGAGAGGAGAAACTGCTTCCATTTCCTTTACTGATTGTACCAGTGTCTATTGCAGTGCTTGGAACCCTGGACATGAGCAGTGAACATTGGTCAAAGGAATGCAAAGGTCTAAAACAACTACAGTAGAGGCGTGGCAGACAGGTCTTGGTTGTCTATCATATCGAAGGTCCACTGAAGCAAGTTTAGCGTTTCCCTGAATGTATCAGTATGTAGTGGGGGATGGCTCCTAACACCCTAGTGTTTGTCCAAGACTCTATTTGTCCAAGGCAAATAGAGAAAGACAAACAATTTGATATCCACCAAGCAAATTGCCAATATCCATTGGATCACCAAAAAAGCAAGAGAATACAGAAAAACATCTACTTTTGCTTTATTGTTTGTGCCAAAGCCTTTGACTGAGTAGATCACAACAAACTGTGGGAAATTCTTAAAGAGGTGGGAATACCAGATCACCTGACCTGCCTCCTGAGAAATCTGTATGCAGGTCAAGAAGCAACAGTTAGAACTGGACATGGAACAACGACTGGTTCCAAATTGGGAAAGGAGTATGTCAAGGCTGTATATCGTCACCCTGCTTATTTAACTTCTATGTAGAGTAAGTCATGCGAAATGCTGGGCTGGATGAGGCACAAGCTGGAATCAAGATTGCCGGGAGAAATATCAATAACCTCAGATACGCAGATGACACCACCCTTACAGCAGAAAGCAAAAAAGAACTAAAGAGCCTCTTGATGAAAGTGAAAAAGGAGAATGAAAAAGCCGGCTTAAAACTCAACATTCAAAAACTAAGATCATGGCATCCAGCCCCATCAATTCATGGCAAATAGATGGGGAAACAATGGAAACAGTGAGAAACTTTATTTTGTGGGGCTCCAAAATCACTGCAGATGGTGACTGCAGTGATGAAATCAAAAGACGTTTGCTCCTTGGAAGACAAGCTATGACAAACATAGCTGCTGCTGCTGCTAAGTTGCTTCAGTCGTGTCCGACTCTGGGCAATCCCAGAGACACCAGCCCACTAGGCTCCTCTGTCTCTGGGATTCTCCAGGCAAGAATACTGGAGTGGGTTGCCATTTCCTTCTCCAATGCATTCATGCATGACAAACATAGGCAGCGTATTAAAAGGCAGAGACATTACTTTGCTGACAAAGGTCTGTCTAGTCAAAGCTTTGTTTTTTCCAGTAGTCATGTGTAGATGTGAGAGTTGGACTGTAAAGCTGAGCACCGAAGAATTGATGTTTTTGAACTGTGGTGGTGGAAAAGACTGTTGAGAGTCCCTTGGACTGCAAGAAGACCCAACCAGTCAATCCTAAAAGAAATCAGTCCTGAATACTCACTAGAAGGGCTGATGCTGAAACTGAAATTCCAATACTTTGGCCACCTGATGTAAAGAACTGACTCACTGGAAAAGATGCTGATGCTGGGAAAGATAGAAGGCAGGAGGGGACAAGAGAGGATGAGATGGTTGGATGGCATCACCGACTCAATGGATATGAGTTTGAGCAAGCTCCGGGAGTTGGTGATGGACAGGGAAGCCTGGCGTGCTGCAGTCCATGGGATCACAAAGAGTCGGACAGGACTGAGTGACTGAACTGAACTGAACTGAAGCAAAACCTCTGGGTATGCCTGTTCTCAAGATAGGTCTTCTCGTAATTCAAGGAAATGCACTCGTTGCACCAGGGCCGGGTAGTCACCTTACCTGCTAGCTGCTGTGTGGTCACTCAATTGTGTCCAGCTCTCTGTAACCCCATGGACTGTGGCCCATCAGGCTTCTCTGTCCATGGGATTTCCCAGGCAAGAACACTGGAGTGGGTTACCTCTGAATAGCCTTCATAGCCTTCAGGAATGAACACATCTTTCATACAGAGGAGGTTTAATAGTGTGAAGAGGGAAAAGCCTTTCCTTTCAGATTTTTGTTTGTTTTAGTGGCAAATAATTTATCTTTAATGGGTAATGAAAATGTATCCTAGAGAAACTAATATTGCACAATGCCACTTAAAACAGGTATTATATAAATCTCTCCAGTGTGGTTTATCTATCCAAAATGGAATTAATACCATTGATAAGAAGCCAATGTACTATTTCCATATTATGAAGTTAACTGATTTCTTATATATACTAGCGGTGTCAAGTGTTTAGTTATTCACTTACACATTCATCTATTGTTGTCGTTTACTCCCTAAGTTGTGTCTGACTCTTGGTGACCCCGTGGACTGCAGCACACCATGCTGCCCTGTCTTTTACCATGCCCTGAAGTTTGCTCAAACTCACGTCCGTTGTATCAGTGATGCCATCCAACCATCTCATCCTCTGTCATCCCCTTCTTCTCCTGCCCTCAATTTTTCCCAGCATCAGGGTCGTTTCAAATGAGTCAGCTCTTTGCCTCAGGTGGCCAAAGTATTGGGCTCCAGTGTCAGCATCAGTCATTAAATAATTTTAAAAGAGTAAATGTTGACAATTATAGCAACAATGATGCGTTTTTGAAAGCTCGATAAAGATTTGCTGGAAGGGCTCCCTGTGAGCTTTGGAGAAATACATGTGGCTCCAGGCCAGAGCCTCTGGATGAGCCTGCTCTGTGGTCCTGGGAGTCTCTGACTATTGGTCTCAAACAACGTTTCTGTCTCAGTGAACACTTGAGCACACTCGCAGGGAAAATGAATTTGTAGAATGTAAACCGACTGAAATCTTTCCTCCAAGGAATCTGTCAGGGTCAACACTGGTTACAGTCAGCTACCCCTCTCCTCTCTGGCGCCTGTCATCCCACCAACTTCAAAGTGGCTCAAACACAGTTCACTGCTGATATTGTTATAAACATGATTTTTCACTGAGCCTAGAGAGCTCCAAATGTTTGCATTAAGATGCATAGATCTAAATCGACCTTGAACTTGAAAGACTAAGAAAGATGCAACAAGTAACACTAGAGTTTTGAAAAGTTAGTCACTCAGTTGTGTCCAGCTCTTTGTGATCCTGTAGCCCGCCAGGCTCCTCTGTCCATGGGATTCTCCAGGCAAGAGTACTGGAGTGTGTTGCCATTTCCTTCTCCAGGGGAGCTTCCCCACCCAGGTACCGAACCTGGGTCTCCTGCATTGCAGGCAGATTCTTACCATTTGAGACACCAGGGAAGCTTAAGAGTTTTGAATGTTATTCTCAAATCGATTGCTTCTTGCCTACCATTTGCATTGGGATATCATTTCTACTGAGATTTCTGATGACCGGATATGTTCACCAAAGACATGCCTGTTGGTTGGGTTTCTAGATCCTGAGGAATGTCACCTCCTCACTGGAACATACATCGTGGATGAATGGTGCAAAGAGTGGGGCAACGTTGGTCACGTCTTTCACCATGCCATCTCACTGCACATAATGAGTCTTCCATGGACACGGAAGTATAGCAAGTGACAAACAGAAATTTTAAAATCTGGAAAAATTCACCAATTGAATTCACCAATTCTCCTTGCTTGAATGAGTAGAATGCTTGCCATATAGGGAAGTCGGGTGTGTCTGTAGCCCTGCTTCCTGAGGAGGTGTAAAAATGGGGGTGCAATGGGGCTCTTTCCACATCTCATCAGCCCATGAATAATGGGAGCCCCCACCAGATGGCTCCACAAATGTCAGAAAAAGAAACCCTAACTCAGGGTCTCCAATGTGCTGTAGACAAGACATTTGAAACTCAGTTCCTCCAGGTTTCTCACTGGAGAAAGGCGAAAGTAACAGGTTTTTCAGGGATTATTAAAGCTGTTAAGTAAACTTCTTATATGATGTTTAACACACACACACACGCACGCACGCACGCACACACACACACGCACTCACGCACACGGGTTTTCATTAAGCTCCCTGGCGCTATACCATGACTATCCTTTCACTGGGTGGTTCAGCCAATGGGTTCACATTTATAAGACAGTCTATTCATTTTTTAAAAAAGACTTTATGTTTGCCAAGGTCTCCAACATCAAGGAGAGCTGCTCTCCTATTTTCATCAATATAGCTAATAAATATATTGTACTGAGGACGTAAAAAAGGGCAAACGGTGCCAAGACGATCTATGGGAATCATCTTTGTGGATATCTGTGGATGAGACAAGATTAAAAACCATTCAGTCTGCGCCTCTGCTACAATCTTGAGCTTCTTGATGCTTTTACGTCTTCCATGTAGCTTTCCTAGGTGTGTTTAAGTTGATAAATGTCTCTCTGGATAAAAGCATCGTGCTAGAATATCAGTGCCTGCAGATGGAATTTGTACATCAGAAGCTGGGTGCCTCAATCCTCTGGCTTCCTACCACCATCGCAAGTAATTCCTGCAAGGAAAATTAAATATTTCCTGTACTTGGATGAGGGGCAGAAAGGAAATAAAATACATTAGTAGTGTACTGGAGACATCACTTCTGGCTTGCGTTACTGGTTCATTATCCATAATAAATGAAATGATTCACATAATTTAACATGGAAAGCCTAAGTGATTACTACTGTGTATCACTGCTATATCCGAAAGGCAATGAACTCTAGAATGCACCTTATTCACTTTGCTTACTTAAGTCTTAAAAGTAGATCCATTACTTGACCACACCATGGTTCTTTTCTAATGGAGCCTCTTCACTCTGTTGCTCAAAGATGGCTTAGAACAGGACAGTGTCCACTGAAGCTAAGCAACGGGCGAGTCAGCAGTTGCTCCACAAAGGAAGGCCATAGACTGTACCTCAAATGTGAACCTCAGGAAATATCCTTGAGGCTGAAAATCTTAGAGCACCAAGGGTTTTCTGGTATAAGAGCCTCAGGATTAGGTGGGAAGGGCGCTCTTGAAGGAAACCAAGACACAGAAACAAGCCAAGAGAAGCTGTGGGCTCTGGCCGTTTTGTCCATGTTTTAGCTTCAGAAAAGTCTCAGTTTGAATTGGGTGGGGTGGGACTTTGAATTCAATCGGTGAATAGAACTGACCAAATAAACTGATGGCTTAATCTTCTCAATTTTCTGTTGGTTGAGTTTTTATGAGACAAACGAAGCCTTCAAATAAGTCGGTGAGAGAAGAGAAAGGGGAAAAAAGACAGAAGTGAAATTGAAGTGAACCGCAAAAGCCAAGATGAGTGAAGGGAGACACAAACAATGCCCAGACATTTGCAAGGAAAGCTTATTTGTCCTTGGCTGGTTTCACACCTTCAGACCATTGGAAGATAGCAGCACATGTACTGATGCCTGCCATAAGAAGGGATTGATAATTCTATTAATAAAAAGGGATGAGAGGTATTGGATAGTTGAGTGATGCGTATCAAGCACACACACACACACACAATGTGTCTTAAGTCAAAAGCAGAGTAAAACAAGAACCATTCATCTCAGCACACGCATAAGGAAGGGAGGAGAGAGAGAAAAAGGAAGGAAGGAAGGCCCACGCATCTGGGGACCTTGGCCATGGAGCAGGGACTCGTGGCAGCAGCGGCGGTGTGCAGAAGTGGCAGAAAGGCACCGTGGGGTCTGGAGCAGGAAGTGTGGTAGACGCTCCATGCCCCCATCGGCATGACCTCAGACAAGTCACATGTCTTTCCCAGAATCTCAACTGCCTCAACTACAAGTGCACAAGGTTAGCACAAGGGCATTCTTGAAGTTCTTTCATGCTGTAAGCTTTATGTAATATACTATTAGCAGCAGAAACACCTTTCTTGCTTTGAAAGGATCTGAGCAGGTAACTTCTGTTTTTACATAAAAGAACAGATTGTATAGTTTCTGAGAAGAAATAAGAGTTATACGGGAAAAAGTGGTGCATTTCGTTGGGCCCACACTTACTAGTCATATTCTGATATAGCTGTTAACACTAATACGACTGCTATAGAATTCCCCTCATTCATCGTAATGAGGTCATCTCAATGACCCCCTCTACCAATATCACTGTGCAGAAAACGGCCACTGAGGCTGTCTATAAACACGTGCTAGTATTGGACAGAGAAAGACAAATATCATAAGATATCACTTATATGTGGAATCTAAAAAATGATACAAATGAATATACTTATCAATACAAAACAGACTCACAGACACAGAAAATAAACCGATGGTTACCAAAGAGAATAAACTTATGGCTACCAAAGAGAATAACCATAAGTGTATTTTCTGTGAGTCTGTTTTGTATTGATGAGTAGGTAGGGAACATACGAGACCTGTGGCTGATTCATGTCGATGTATGGCAAAAACCACCACAATATTGTACAGGAATTATCCTCCAATTAAAATAAATTAATTTTAAGAAAGAATAGCAGGAGTTGGGGAGAGATAAATCAGGAGTTTGGGGTTAACAGATACACACTGCTGTATATAAAATAGGTAAACAAGGACCTCCAGTGTAGCACAAGGATTTACATTCAATGACTTGTGATGGCCTGTAGTAGAAGAGGATTTGAAAAAAGGATGTACATGGCATGCATATATACGTGTAACTGAATCATTCTGCAGTACACTTGAAACTAACACAACACTGTAAATTAACTAGACTTCAATAAAAATAGAAAAACAATACACTCGTGTGTATAAATGAACTCCAATTAATCAGTTACATTCAAATTGCAAAGGGGTCTAGAAAAAAATAGCTTACTAGAGTAAATTGAAAAAGCAGCCATTTGTAATAAATATTGCTTGCTCTTGTTTTCACAGAAAAGGGCTCCAAGTAAAAAGCGAGACTGTGAGCCTATGTGTAGAATATATGTTAAAATCCTGTTGGTTTCCAAAAAAGAACCATGATCATGAATGGGCTTTCATTTTTTTTCCCTAGAAAATTAATCAACCAAGAACCATGGCAACTGCTGGTTTAGCTTATGGAATCACTCACGGTGACAAATACAACTGCAGCTAAGGCTTATGGAGATGAAGGAGCGGTAGGTACAAGGTCACCTCTTTGAGGGAAAGATTTAGAGCCTTGCAGGAAATCCCCCGACCTTGTGGTCAGTATAAAGAGCCATCACCCCTCAACCAGCCGTGAGCCCACCTGCAGTCAGGAGTCCTTTCTCACACTGAAGTTAAATAGGCATGACGGTGCTGGAAGGGACTTCGGAGATGACTCAGGTTGACCTTCTTTGTTTGGACACAGGGAAACCGCCTCAAAATGAAAGAGACTTCTCTGCAGAGTCAAACATCATTGCAGAGGGACAAAAAAGAAAAGAAAGAGATAGTGAGGACTCCCCCGGCGGTCCACTGGTTAAGAATCCGCCTGCCAATGCAGGGGACGTGGGTTCAGTCCCTGGTCGGGGAAGATCCCACACGCCACGGAGCAGCTAAGCCCCTGAGCCGCAAGTGCTGAAGCCCGCACGCCCCACAGCACAAGCTCTGCGAGGAGAGAAGCCGCGGCGCGAGGAGCGCGCACGGCGCCCGAAGGCCAGCCGCCGCTCGCCGCAGCGGGACTCCGCGCAGCCAACACTGAGGACTTACATGAAACACACGGAAGCCTTAAAACAACGTAGTTTTTAAAAAACAAAAGAAACGGAGAAAGAAAAGAAAGCGGTAAAGAGAAAACAATTTCTCTTTTTCTTCACTAAAGATGTGCACGTATTCTAAGGACAAAGCGCGAGGCAGACAACTCTGCTCTGTGTATTTACTCTGAAAGATATTCGAATGAGTCCATAGCATACAACACAGTAGTTAAAAACCAAACTCCCCAGACTCCTAGCCCGGAATCCCTAGATCCAGACCCTGTCTCCCTCACTCACAGAGTCTCGGGAGAGTGACTTAATGGCTTGGGGAGATAACCCAGAGGAGGCACTTCCCCACAGGAACCCTCGCCAGGCAGCTGTGATCAGCACTATTATTGGTTAGCCTGCGGCAGCTGCAGAGATACAGAAGCTGCATATGGCAAAAAAAAAAAAAAAAAAAAAAAAAAAGAGGTAATTGTTCCACCCAGGAAAGTAACCATTTCGCAAGATGGTGGTGATAAATTTTGAGGACAAAAGGGATTGAGGCCCTACATACACCTTGGGGAAACCACAACTGAAAAAGACACATGTATCCCAAAGTTCATCACAGCACTATTTACATTAGCTGGGATACGGAAGCCACCTAGATGTCCATCAACAGACGAATGCATAAAGAGGCCGTGGTATTAACCCCTACACACAATGGAATATTACTCAGCCATAAAAAGGAATGCATTTGGGTCAGTTCTCATGAGGTGGGTGAACCTAGAGCCTATTATAGAGTGAAGTAAGTGAGAAAGAAAAAGACAAATACAGTATATTAACACATATATATAGCTTTCCTGACAGCTCAGCTGGTAAAAAATCTGCCTGCAATGCAGGAGACCTGGGTTCAATTCCTGGGTTGGGACGATCCTCTGGAGGAGGGCATGGCAAACCATCCCAGTATTCTTGCCTGGAGAATCCCCATGGACAAAGGAGCCTGGTGGGCTACAGTGCATGGCATCGCAAAGAGTCGGACACGACTGAGTGACTTAGCACTGATTTAATGGAATCTAGAAAGACGGTCCTGATGAACCTAACAGTGGAGACGCAGACATAGAGAACAGACTATGGAAACAGAGGGGGAAGGAGAATGTGGGACTGAGGGAGACAGCAGCGTATGTAGAATCCATAGCCAGCGGGAATCTGCTGTATGACGCAGGGGGCTCAGACCAGTACTCTGAGACCACTTAGAGGGGTGGGATGGGGTGGGAGGTGAGAGGGCGGTTCAGAAGGGAAGGGACATATGTACACCTGTGGCTGATTCATGTTGATATATGGCAGGAACCAACACAATGTTGTAAAGCAATTATCCTCCAGTGAAAATAAATAAAATTTTAAAAAGGGATTGAGGCCCTAAAATTTGGTGAAGAGAAAAGATAAGGAAAGTGTGTCTTTAGCACAAAGATTCTAGATCTTTTGTCTCTTTAGACGTAAATGAGACCAAAAAGTGACCCCTTAGGACAATGTGGTAAGGCTTATGTTTCCTTTCTCAGCATCTAATGTTTTTAAATACATAAAATAAACTATATCAAGTCACAGAGAACACACATTATTTGGAGACACAGTTTTAAAAATAAAAAATAAAACGTACTTATTCTGGTTTATTAATGAGTCATGACATAATACAGACGGCTAAAGTAAACATTTATGTTTAAAGCCATACTAATGACTGTTTTGGCTTAGATAAATTAATGCCATTTGCCTGTGGCATGTCTTTGGCAAGGAAGCATCCCCATCAGGACTGGATGTACATATCTGACTTTTTTATTTTGATGATTATAGCGATGGTACCCCTGTTTTGCAAGTGACATAGTTACGAGTAGGATGAAAGTTTTCAGAACTTGCTTCACAAGGAAAAGATATACTGGACTCCAGAAGCAGTAGGTTCTCCAGAGAATTTTTTGAGTTAAAAGCCAACTGTGAGGGCAGCTGTTGGAAGTTTCCTGGCTGCATGGTCACTGGGCTGAGAGGTCCTAAGCCTGACCAGTGATGCTGCCTGGAGGTTCACCGCAGTCCCAATGCCCAGGAAGCAGAGGCAAGGCAGGAGACAGACAGGCCCCCGGCTGGGCAGCTGTGACCAATCTCCCGCTGACACTTCGAGAGGACCAGCCAGAGGCAACCCGGAAAACTGACCCCATATAAGCAACCTAAGCTGCCCACTGTTGTAGCTTATTCTGAGCTCACGCGTGAGCTCTTCTACATGCACTCTGCTACTAATAAACCCTTCCACCATTGCACAAGCTTGCCCTCTCTGCTGAATTCTTTCTTCAAAAAGGACAAGGACCGATGTTCCTTCTCCCAGCTGTTCTGCCACCAAAATCAGGGGCAGGGCTGAAGCAACTATGATTTCCAATAAAGGGTGACAGCATGTATTTTGGCCCGACTCCAAATCGTGATGTGAAAATACCCATGATTTCTCTTCTTCACGATAATGACAAAACTACCATGGCTTTCTGTCTACAGACTCATGGAAGGGAAGCTCGGCTACAGTCAAACATTACAAAATTAATCATAACCTTCTCTTTGGTCTGAGTTCATGGACCCCTGAGACTCAATACTGAGAAATCTTGTTTTAGTCTTGATATGAGAAGGAAGGGTCCAGGCCTACGATTTAAGAGGATTCCCAGGGATGAGGAAGAAAACTCAAGCACCGAGAAGCCTGGTACACAAGTGAGGATTTTCTCATCAAAAATCTCTCTTGAAAATTTCAGTTGGCGAGACCCAATACGCACATTACTCGTGAGTTGGTGGTGCCTTGGGAGGTGAAGGGGAAGCATGTGTACTCACTCTGGGGCAGGAGGGAGAGGTGACAGACAGCAAGAGCTCTGCTGAGCTGGGAGGTGAGGGCTCCCAGTGGTCAGCCGCAGACTCTGGGCAGGTCTGGAGGGGCGTGAATGACGTTGCATCTGTGTAAACAGCTCAGGGACACTGCGATGCTCTGACATGTCTCATGGAAAAGGGTTAACAGACCAGGCTGTGGCTGGCAGGTCACCAGCCAGGGACCTCTCTGCAGGGAGTTTTTAGAAAGAAATGCAGAGGGGGACATCCTGCTGCTAAAGCAGAGAATTCCCCCAGACATTCGGACGGAGCAGCATTTGGAAACAGAGAACCAGACCCAGAGGGGACTCTGAGAACGGAGCCGGACACTGTGAATAACTAAGGTCTACAGGGTGGTGCAGGGGCCAAGATTCTCCACCCAGCCCGCGAGCTTCCAGAGGCGTCAATTATATAACCTCTGAGCCATGGAAACATCTTTTAAAATACTGGCTCCCCCCGAGGCCTTGCTGCAGTGACTCCCCAAAGTGCGTCCGCCTGCATCTTCCCGAGAAGGACCCTCAGCATCGGCTCCAGGACCTCCACAGCCAGGGCCAGGCTCCGGTCCCCACAGAGGGACCCAGGCACGTGGTCTGTCGAGGCTCTGTGTGTGTGAAGGGAACAAAGGGAGAGATCCTGATGCAGGTTGACTCTATTGAGAAGACATCACAGGGCTGAAGGGCAGAGAAAGAGCTGGGGGCCCTTTCTTACGATGCAGACAGTGGCTAATCCATCGTGCCAAAGAAGAAATGGAGATGGAGTCAACAAACATGGCCATGCCTCTCACTGAAATCCGACTTGGAAAATTGGCAGAAAATTGACATGCGGAGCATTTTAGAGATAAACTCCTGGGTTAGCATGGGTGCAACGGTGCACCCCGTGAAGTTTCCCCAGAGTCAGACACTCCCCCTGACACACCAGGCTTCGGGGCTGGGTGGGACTGTGGGATAGACCTGGGGTGTGTGTGTCGAGGGGATGTGTTTGTGTGTGACCAGTGTGTGTGCACGTGTATGCCTGTATGTGGGGGTATGCAGGTGTGTATGTGTGCATATGTGTGAACATATGTGTGTGTGTGTATTTATGTGATGTGTGTGCATGTATGGGAGGATTGGCAGGGGCTGAGTTCAGAGGCTGAGAAGAAGGAAAATGCGGACGTGCACGTGCGCATATACGTGTGCAAGGCCAGTGCAGGGGTGTCTGGTGGAGATGCTGGATCTGGCCTGTGTTCTCCTCAGTCATCGAGCCCGGGGATGGATGAGAGAGGCAAAGAAGAGACAGAGGAGGCTGCAGGATGGAGGGACAGAGAGAAAGAGGGGCTCGGGAGGGCAGAGACTCAGAAAAGCTGGGCCTGTTCCACTCATCCCCGGCCTCAGGAGAGAGTTCAAGAGCAGGCAGAAAAGTCACTGTGACCCCTGTGAGGATGGTGGCTTGGTCCTGAGAAGCCTCTGCAGACAAGATGCATTCGGGGTACAGACCCTGCTGCTGAATTCTGCTGGGGTGAGCAAAGGGGGAAAATATATACGGATGTGCACGCGTGCATATACGTGCGCATATACGTGTGCAGGGGCCAGACGTGCACGTGCACATATACATGTGCCGGGGCCGGACATGCACGTGCGCATATACGTGTGCCGGGGCCGGACGTGCACGTGCGCATATACGTGTGCAGGGGCCAGATGTGCACGTGTGCATTTACGTGTGCAGGGGCCGGACGTGCATGTGCGCATATACGTGTGCAGGGGCTGGATGTGCGTGCACATGTGCATTTACCTGTGCAGGGGCTGGACATGCACATGTGCATATATGTGTGTAGGAGTGATATATAACCCAGGCAATGGGGGATTTGTTGAGCCCCTCACAGAGAAGAGTCACTGGAATTACTCTTAGAAAGAGCATCACTTGCAGAAGAGCCAGGAGCTCCAGGCAGGGAGGAGAGAAGCTCGATCCACTAGGAGGAAGACAGCTCCTGGGACGGAGGGTGGCCTTGCTGAGACACTGATGTGAGTGCAGGAAGAGGTTCCGTGAATTCACATGAACTTATCCAAGAAACAGACTCTCAGACAGAGAGCACGGACTTGTGGTTGCCCAGGCAGAAGGGTTGGGGGGAACGCCCCAGGAGTTTGGGGTTAGCCGATGCAAACTCTTATCCCAAGGATGGATAAACAATCAGGTCCTACCGCAGAGCACAGGGAAAGCAACTCAATAGCCTGTGACAAACCATAATGGATGGAATATGAAAAAGAATACATATGTATGTATATATACACGTATCTATATATCTGTGTATCTGAAATACCTTGCTGCACACAGAAATTAACACAGCATTGCAAATCAACTATACTTCAATAAAGAAAGAGTTTCAGTGGTGAAGTTAATTTCTAGGGGGCGATGGAGAGAAAGAGGGGCCCAGGAGGGCAGAGACTCAGAGGAGCTGGGCCTGCTCCCCTCGTCCCCAACCTCAGGGGAGAGACCAAGAGTAGGCTGAAGAGTCACTGCAGCTCCTGAGAGGATGGGGCCTCTGAGACAGAGAATGAGATGATCTTGGCGTCTGGGAGCCTCTTGCTCAACAAATTACAAGCAAACACATGTCACAACTGAGCCAGGGGCCACGTGGACCTGCGAGGTGGGCCCCCAGACTTCAGGGCACTTGGGCACAGCCCCAGGAACCCTGGGTGTTGGGAAGGAGGACAGATGCTGTCTGATGGATCGCACAGCCCTGTCCCAGTGGGTAAAATCAAAGGTTCCACGCAGCCCAGAGGGAGCCAGGCCAGGCAGTAGGCTGCCCCTCACCCCAGGGTCCAGAGAAGAAAGAGTTCAGCTGCATTTTCAGTTCAAGAGAGGCGGACACATTTCCTGGAGATTGAGAGAGAAGGAGGCTGAGAATGGAGCTTCTGGTGGAGGAGAAGGATAAGCAGGAATTCAGCATCCTGTTAAGAAAAGGGAAACGCCATCTTCCCAGGGCCAGGGGGACCATCTGGAAGAGAAAGTAGGAGAGAGCGCCGAGTGCAGAGTTTGAGGGAGGCCAGGGCGGGGGGGATCTCAATCTGGGAAATTACACAGACGAGCTAGGGGAAAGGGCCAGACAGACAGGGACTGGAAAGGTGGGAGCCCTTTGAGGGTTAAACCACGCTGTGGCCAAGTGGAGCACAGCTGGATCGGGAGCACAGCTGGGTCGGATGCACAGCTGGGTCGGAAGCACGGGTTTACGTGGCACGGAGCACAGGCCACTGAGAAGGTGGTCTATGGACGCCGGGAGAGGAAAGAGGAAGTGCTGAGTGTAAGGTCAGGAGCCTGAGAGGCTTGACCTGGACAAGAGGAGAATACTGTCAGCACGGATGGGCTGTGTGTCTAATTAATGAGATGCAGGAGCTACATGTACTCAGATTTGAAAGGCACATGGTTTGGAGGATGCAAGATCACAGGTATAAAACCCTCTGTGCTCTGGATAGATGATGAAGAGACGAGCTCATTGAGAAGACACGGCTTCCACAAAAAGACTCACTAACATGGAAAATGAAGTGATGGTCACCAGCGGGGAAAGTGGGAGGGAGGCGTAAACCAGGAGCTGGGGATTAACAGACACACACCTGTACATATAAAATAGTTACACAAGGGGAATTCCCTGGCGGTCCAGGGGTGAAGACTGCGCTTCCACTGCAGGGCACGGGTCCGACTCCTGGTGGGGGGATTAAGATGCACACGTGCTGTGAGACGTGGCCAAACAATAGACAGAGCTTAGAAAAGTAGAGAGAAAGAAACACCTGCCATAGAGCACAGGGAAATATATTCAGTGTCCCGTAATAGCCAATGATGGGAAAGAGTCTGAAAAGGAAGACACGTATTCACAACTGAATCCACCTGCTGTACCCTCGAAACGCTGTAAGTCAGCTACACTTCACTTTTAAAAGTATATAGCTTTCCAGTAGGAAGGGTGTGCTCAGAAAGAAATTTAATGAAGGGTGAAGAATGGACGAAAACGGACTCATGGGACCCCATACTGAGATTCAGACCCGTCAGAATTCAGGATGGAGAGACACGTGTTTAGATTCAAGAGGAACCGGGGTGGAATGCGCGTTTGGAGAAGGGAAATGGGTGGCTGGCAGGAGCTGTGACCAAGAGCAGAGCAGGTGAACTCTTGGAGGGAGGGGCGGTCCTTCCTGATCGCGCTGCAGCGAGGGCCAAAAGATGGGTGGGTCAAAGCCTAAGGCAGGTGGCGTGGTGCGGAGCAGAGGAGAAATGCCCACTGGCCTGGAAAGCGGTGAGAAGTCCAGTGAGAAGGAGGAAAAGCCAAGCCCGCTGACAGCAGTAGAGACGCTCCATGGAGATCTGAGGTCTGGTGATGCCCATCTCGGTCTCCCCGCCCCCAAGCCCACGGCCTCCCACATGTTTATTATAGGGCCTTCTGGCTAACATGGTTGGTGGATTATGGGGCTGTGGGAGGACCCAGTCTTGACCATCTGCATTCTCATCTTCCTCCCCTCGGACCTTCTCAGCCCAGACCTTCCACCAAATCCCAGGGCTCTTAGGATGCAAAAAAATGGGGTCGAATAGTAGTTCTCCAATGAGGTAGAATTTGAAAATGATTGCAAAGACTAGTAAAACCTGGGCGAATCACGTAAGTTAACGATGCAAGAAAATATTTAGATAAAGTAAATGTGTCATAAAAATTCAGGCACGATTATTTGCTAATAAGAGCTCTCAAATATCCTCTTCCACCTCCTGATGGGAAATGAGCTTGCTGAATGGGGAAGATTATTTGCTAAGATGTTCTCTTTAATTTGTATTTTTTAAAAAGTAATCATAGTATGTTTAATTTCCTTTGGAACTCCCTCATCATAATTAGATCTCAAAGCTTTTACTACTAATCTCTTTGGTTCTTTTCCCCGGCACAACAGGGAAACATAAGAACAAGCTCAGCCAACAATCAGAGAACGAAGCTGCCACTGCTAACCTTTCTGTGCCTCAGATTCAAATGTTACACTGATTTTAATTCATGTGGAGACTGAAGAGACAGCTCCGTGGTTTGCAATATTGCATAGTAAAAAAAATAATTTTGAAAACTATCACTGAGGTCACAGTGGATAGAATAGGCCCATATGGAAGATCTCGGAAGAGCCAGGATTATCTTTGGAGATAAAGTTCATGATAACCCCTGGTATTTATTTGCACCAGGCTCATGCCCTCCATGGAAGCTGAAATGGAGTAAAATATTTATTTCCACCCAGTGACATTTGAACAAGTGGCGTCTGGGAGCCACTGTTGTCACAAATGGAGAAAAGCTGAAGCCTTCCCGCCCACTCACCACGAAAGCAGGCATCAACTGCGGCCCCTCCATTCAGGTCAGCCGTGGTCCAAGCTCAGACTTGGGTCAGTCCTCCAGCGAAAGGACAGAGATTAAAAACAGGAAGAGGAAAAGGCACCTGAGGCTGAACCCAGGAGAAAAACTGGGGGTAAGCTGCCCACTGTTCTTTGCTAGTGGAATCTCGGGGGCACACTTGATTCTCCATAAACTGCGTTACTAACCAAGGACACTCCCTGGAGGCTTGGTGCCCAGAGCTGGCACTGGGGTTTGGTCACTGGGCACCCACACAGCTGACTTCAGCCACGCAGCCCACCGCAAAGCAAAACCAGGCTCCACTCTAGATCACATTTTGCTGTCATCGTTCAGTCACTAAGTCCTGTCTGACTCTTTGTGACCCTGTGGCCTGCAGCACGCCAGCCTTCCCTGTCCTTCACTATCTCCTGGAGCTTGCTCAAACTCATGTCCATTGAGTCCATGATGTTATCCGACCATCTCATCCTCTGCTACCCTCTTCTCCTCCTGCCCTCAATCTTTTCCAGCATCGGGGTCTTTTCCAATGAGTTGGCTTTTAATATCAAGTGGCCAAAGTATTGGAGCTTCAGCATCAGTCCTTTCAAAGAATATTCGGGGTTGATTTCCTTTAGGATGGACTAGTTTGATCTCCTTGCTGTCCAAGGGATTCTTAAGAGTCTTCTCCAGCACCACAGTTTGAAAGCATCAATTCTTTGAGGCTCAGCCTTCTTTATGGTCCAGCTCTCACATCCACACATGGCTACTGGAGAAACCATAGCTTTGACCGTACGGATCTTTGTCAGCAAAGTGATGGTTCTGCTTTTTAATACATTGTCTAGCTTTGTCACAGCTTTCCTTCCAAGGAGCAAATGCCTTTTAATTTCATGGCTGCAGTTACCATCTACAGCGATTTTGGAGTCCAAGAAAATAAAGTTTGTCATGGCTTACACTTTTCCCCATCCCATTTTAGGACAGACTATAAGGTCAAACCCATACTAGGTGGCCCATGGCCTCAGACCAATGACTACACTCTCATGGGGTGGGGACAGAATGTTCCAGGGGATGGGAGCTAACTTACCAGGAGCAGCCAAGCGCCAGCCCTGAAGACAGGCCTTTCCACAACCCAGGCCTACACAGTCGGTCCCTTCCGAGACTTCTCTGGTGATCCAGCACTTTCAATGCAGGGACACGGGTTTGACCCCTGGATGGAGAATGAAGATCCCACACGCCACAGAGCAACTGAGCCTGTGAGCTGCAACTGAGACCTGACCCAGCCAAGTAAATGATAAACCCTTTCCTGCTCAGAATCCCTCTTCTTTTTCATGGTCCAAAAAGGCAGTTCTGAGCTTTTCAAACTTTTGTGACTACCATCTATTATGAAAGCTTTTTTATATAGCCACACAGTAAACACTTATAAATCCATATATAAAATACAAAGTTCTGCAAAATAATAGGTCATTCTACTATCTAGGATGCACAGGGTATTGCTTTTTTAATTGCATTTTATTTACTTTAAGCTGATCAGGATCCACGAAGTTCATTTCATGACCTTCAAATGTGTCACAACTTACATCTAAAAAAAATGAATGGGCAGGAGAATTGAAACCATTTAAGTCATAAGGAGCAGAAGCCTTTATTTGAAGAAAAGGCAGCCTCGTTCATAACCGTGCAAGGCTTGACATCATTCATTGTGACAGTTGGCGGGGAAGATGGTTGCATGGATAAAATGTCACACAGGATGGCAGAGTGGAGAGAAAGAGCGACTGCGGTCCACGCCGTGCCAGTTTCAGCGAGCGCCATCACTCTTCCCGGAAACTTCCAAACTCTGCTCCTCTACTTCTTTGTTGTGGCTGTTTTGTCACCAGTCCTGGCTGACTCTTTGTGATCTCAGGGACTGTAGCCTACCAGGCTCCATGGGATTCTCCAGGCAAGAATACTGGAGTGGGTTGCCATTTCCTTCTCCAGAGGACCCTTCTGACTCAGGAATCAAACCTGCGTCTCCTGTGTCAGCAGGAGGATTCTTCCCCACGGCGCCACCAGGGAAGACCCCTCTGCTTCCTACCTCCGTACCATCCTTTGCCTTCTCCACTCTCCTCCCAGCTCTCCAACAGATTTATTCTTCACGTTAAGACTTCCGTTCTCACATCCCTTCTCAGGGAGAAAATAATCAGGTGATCTGATTAGCACAAAGTGTTAAACACGTGAGGTGTATAAACAGTCATAGGAGGTTCCCTGGGGGTACCAGTGTTTTAATGTTTGTCCCCTCTGTTGCCCCAAATCACGACCCTTGGAGTCTGGCAGCCAGTGGGTGACAGTTATAGAGAATACGGGTCACGCAAGCTTCCCCAATACCTGCCACACTGCCACAAAGAGCCCTCAGGTGGTGGTCTGACCCTGGAGAACTCCAGTTCATGTCCACGGAACTACACGTTTGAGAACCTCAGTTTATTTTCTCTAGTTCCCCTTGTTTGGAATGAAGTGTTTTGATGAGCACTGGCATATAAGAAAAAAAATTAAACGTATCATCTAATAAATCTGTTCTGTCTTCAACAAGCCCAGCCTTTAAGTACACACAGCCATTTACTCAATTACCATCAATCTTTCTGGATGTGATTTGCGGATGACAAGAAAAATAATACACATGAAAGTGGTTTTGAGGCTTACGGTGCACACATATAAATACATCAACTCATCAAATTCTCTGAACTGGGCCCCTAACAGCAGACACGATGTGTGGATTGATAACTGGACAACCGGCCAGGTTCTGTCTTTTAATTCAAATGATAAATACCATATTTGCTCCCATAATTTCTTTTCTTCCACACTTTTTTAAAGGAAATATTGTTTACTGCTGAGAAGGAAATTATGCAGCCTGGTAGTATAACTTCCTCTCTTGGCAGATTGAGTGAATCTAAGTGCCAGACATCCCAGAAAAAAAATCAGAACATCAAAGGTCACAGGTAAGCATTTAAAAGTAGTAAAAACTCAACCTGAAGTTGCTGTGGGTGAGATGTTTCGACAGCCCCCACTTCTAAGAACCGTTTGGATGTATATTTAATAAGAACTGACCGATCTTTTAGAATCCTCTTCTCCATTCTGCAGTCATTTAACAAAACCATCTGAAGTCTTTTTGGACAAGTATAGTCTTTGTAACACCACAATCTGTTCTTTAAGAAATACAAAGACAGCGCTTCAAATGTCCCAATTCTATTAAACCAAATGGCAAAGTCCTCCAAGCTTCTGTGATGTAGACAGCTGTGAGAACACAGGTCCTTTATGATTTGGGGAATGCAGGCTTCAGAAATGCATGTGTGAGCGTGTGTGCACGTGTACTGGCGTGTGCATCTAAGTGTGTGTGTCTGTGTGTGCAGAATTCCCAGACCTGGCTCTAGGACCCCTTTCCCCCTGTTACATCACACAATTCCCTGAGAACTCTGTGGATAAAGCTTCTAACGACACCCAGGGTAGCTGTGTGCCTTGGCCATCTCAGAGGCAGGATTGGTAAGACCCTACCACGGACCCTGGAATCTCTGGGCAACCCAGAGATTAGCACGTGGTGCGGTGGGACCAGAGAGGATCCCAGCTGATGCTCAGGACAGCCATTGGCGTCTCTGCCTTAGGAGGGTCCCTGCGACAGCAGGGGAATCAGCCACGCGCTGATTCTTGGGCTAGGAGTTAAGGAGACAGCCCGAACCACAAGCCACGTGGAAGCCATACAGTAGCTGGGACCTCCCTGCCCTTCAAGTCCTAAGACAAGCTCCAGCCTCCTCTGTTTCCTGAAAGGAAGCCCAGCGTCTTCACCAAGAGTTCTCTGAATACCCAGGCATCGCCACTGCGATGTGCGTCGGGTCAGCACAGAGACCTCTTTCCAGCTTCTCTCTCACCTTTCACCTTCAGTTCCTCGTCTCTCTTTCTCTCAAAGGCAAAGGCCAGGAGCTCTCACTCTCCATTCGGCACAGCCAGCTCTGTGTGGCTTGGGGTCCCAGTGCCCTGCCTTCTACATTGAAGCGACTCTTCAATTATTTTTTCTACAGAAAGGTCAGGCTCTCACTAAGAAAAGGTCAGGTGGCAACTGCAATTACAATTCATTATTTTTGTTTCCATACAAAAACTTTAAGTGGAATTAGCAGCATCGTGCAGTCTCCTTCCACAACTATGCTCCAAGCCCATCCTTACCCTGCTCACCAGGTAAGCAAACCAGCAGGGAAAGTCAGTCGCTCCGCATCTCCTCCCACTGACAAGCGCAGTCTGATGGCCCTTCCCTGAAGTCTGGGCCAGACTCCACGCCATTCTGGGCCTCCCAAGGCTGGACCAGGAGGAGCCTTGCAGCGTCTGCCTGAGACTCCAGGAAGACGGCGTCAGGGAGCCCTGAGCCACCGGCGGGAGGACCTGAGACTGCTGGGGGGCGGAAACCACACGAGCCCAGCTTCAGCCACCAGATCCCTGAGTGAGAATGCTTAGGGTCCTGTAGAGCAGCACTGCCAAGGGGTGGGAAGGACATGGAGCCCAAGCATCACCCAGCCAAGCCCTGCCTGAGATACTAGCCCCAAAATTACATGTTAAAAAAAGTTGTTTGAAACCACTATGCATGAGACATAGAAAACAAACCTATGGCTACCAAAGTGGAAAGGGGCTCAGTTCAGCTCAGTCGCTCAGTCGTGTCTGACCCTTTGTGACCCCGTGGACTGCAGCACGCCAGGCCTCCCTGTCCATCACCAACTCCCAGAGCTTGCTCAAACTCATGTCCATCAAGTCGGTGATGCCATCCAACCATCTCATCTTCTGTCAACCCCTTCTCCCACCTTCAATTTTTCCCAAAGTCTGTTCTGATGAGTCAGTTCTTTGCATCAGGTGGCCAAAGTATTGGAGTTTCAGTTTCAACATCAGTCCTTCCAAAGAACACTCAGGACTGATCTCCTTTAGGATTGGATCTCCTTGCAGTCCAAGGGACTCTCAAGAGTCTTCTCCAACACCACAGTTCAAAAGCATCAATTCTTTGACACTCAGCCTTCTTAATGGTCCAACTCTCACGTCTATACATGACCACTGGAAAAAGCATAGCTTTGACTAGATGGACCTTTGTCAGCAAAGTAATGTCTCTGCTTTTTAATATGCTGTCTAGGTTTGTCATAGCTTTTCTTCCAAGGAGCAAGTGTCTTTTAATTTCATGGCTGCAGTCACCATCTTCAATGATTTTGGAGCCCAAGAAAATGAAGTTTCTCACTGTTTCCCATCTATTTGCCATGAAGTGATGGGACCGGATGCCATGATCTTAGTTTTTTGAGTTTTGAGTCTTAAGCCAGCTTTTTCATGCTGCTTTCACCTTCAAGAGACTCTTTAGTTCCTCTTTGCTTTCTGACATTAAGGTGGTATCATTTGAGTATCTGAGGTTATTGATATTTCTCCCGGCAATCTTGATTCCAGCTTGTGCTCCATCCAGTTCCAGCGTTTCGCATGATGTACTCTGCATAGAAGTTAAATAAGCAGAGTGACAATATACAGCCTTGACACGCTCCTTTCCCAATCTGGAACCAGTCTGTTGTTCCATGTCCAGTTCTAACTGTTGCTTCTTGACCTACATACAGATTTCTCAGGAGGCAGGTAAGGTGGTCTGGTATTCCCATCTCGAATAATTTTCCAGTTTCTGTGATCCACACAGTCAAAGGTTTTGAAGCAGTCAGTGAAAGAAAAGGGTGGGGAGGGATGAATTAGGAATCTGGGATTAACATGTAGGCACTACTATATATGGAAACAGGAATGGCTGCCCACTCGTGTTCTGGCCTAGAGAATTCCACAGACTCTAGAGTCCACGGGGTCGCAAAGAGCTGGACGCGACTGAGCAATTTCACTTTCACTACTATGTATAAAATAGAGAAACATAAGAACCTGTTGTATAGCACAGGGAACTATACTCAGTATCTTCTAATAATCTATAATGAAATGGAACGTTAAAAAAAAAGTATATATAGGCTCCTCAGCTGGCCTAGTGGTCAAGAACCCACCTCACGATGCAGGAGACATAAGAGACGTGGGCTCGATCCCTGGGTCGGGAACATGCCTGGAGGAAAGCACGGCAGCCCACTGCAGCGCTCTTGCCTGGAGAGTCCCATGGGCCCAGGAGCCTTGGCGGGTGCAGTCCATGTGGTCGCACAGAGTCAGACACGACTGGGTGACGCTCACTTTTGGTTTCACATATGGTGTATGAGTGTGTACAGTGTGGGTGAGTGTGCGTATAAAATGTCATGGGGCTTCATCTGGAACCTGACTGTGTCAGGTCAGCTGCCTGCGCAGAGTGTGGTCAGCAAGAGACACGAAGATGCATTCTATGGACAGACAGACACGGGCTTTCCATGATCTCCCCGACTCCCAGTTGAAAGGGGTTCCCATGGGAACCAAAGTGAATGAAGGTCTCTGCGCTCGTCTGTGAGCTCCCTGAATCCAGACGGCAGGAGTAAGAGGAGAAAACCACAAGCTCAGAAGAACTAATTTTCGGTTATTATTTGTAAGCTATTACTAAATCAATACGAACGCCATCCTCAGAATGCAGAGACAGCCACAATATACAAGTGTTTCTCCCTGATACAATTCGTTAATGACTCTGTTCCCTGAAGAGAGAATCTGAAAAACAATGCAACTGCTTTGCATGCTCCTTGCCTTGTAATAAAACATCTCGGGAGGAAGAATGATTGGCTACTGAAGCTAGTTACACCGTGTGCGTTAAAAATGCAGCCTAGTTGAAAATTAAGTAAAAAAAAAAAAAACAGAAAATGTCAGAGGCAGATAAATATTTGATAGAGGTGGGAGGGAATGAAGAAAGTCGGCTTTAGACAGGATATTGGTTTTCCTCTGATAAACATCACCTTGTTCACAAAATTAAATTTTTAAAAAAGTAAGAAACTCTTAATAAGATGGTGTGTTCTTAGGTTTGTATCCAGACCAAATGGTGAGTTGTTAACAAACAGTGACAGCCATTTTTCTTTGCAAATTATTAATACTGAGTGTTTGCCCCCTCCATAAACATGATGGTGGTTTGCATTATTCATCTGCGTTAGAACCTTTCGAAAATTTTTTCCCTATTGATGGCATTTGTTTTGCATTCAGCCGTATTCCCCCTTACTCTTCACTTTTTCTTTAAAGGTGGATGAGAAGCTCTAAAGATATGGGGGAAGGTGATTTCTGAGCAGCTGCGAGATGGTGGTGGAAATGCCACTGTGAACCCTTTCTTATCCTCAAAGCTCCGCCTTAATGAAGAACCACAGGCAACGGGGAGGGTGTTCTCTCTGCCTGTCGTGCAGGATAGAAGCCACCAGTGACATATATCCTGTTCATGCAAATGTGCTCAGCCTGATTCGAGTATTAGCTTCACCTTGATTTCCTCTGTGTATAAAGAGCAACAAATGCCTCTTTTAATACCACAGTCACCCTGTGCCCTTCACCTGGGAACAGCCTGGTAGGTTCTCCTGGAGCTCAGGTTATATAATGTCTTGGTATCCACTCTACTGAAAAGCCCAAACAAGCCTGCCTGTGAGCTCAGACAGCCCATGAAACTGATCTTTCTTCCCCAGGCAGAGGAGGCTTGACGGCACCTGGATCCCACGAGGAGTCGGCTGCTGCTTATTCAGGAGGAAAATCAAGCTGCAACTTGGAGAGCCATCATAGACCGAAGGAGAGATGCTACCCAGTGGCAGAAACGGCCTTGGACGTCCCATGTCTTTCAACGCCCTTTCTCACCTCAGCAACCATTCACCCTCCCTTAGGGAACTTGATCTTCACTGAAGTCTATTGACGTCCAATGTTGTGTTAATTTCTGCTGTAATATGCGTATACACATTCTTTTTCATATTCTTTTCCACTATGGTTTATCACAGGATATTGAACAGAGTTCCCTGTGCTGCACGATAGGTCCTTGTTGTTTATCCATTCTCTGTATAACAGCTCCTTGTTTATGCATTCTCTATATAATAGTTCGCATCCACTAATCCCAAACTCCCAGTCCACCCGTCTCCCTCCCCTTTCCCCTTGGCAGCCACAGTCTGTCCTCTATGTCTGTGAGTCTGCTTCTGTCTCACAGACAGGCCCACATGTGTCATATCTTAGATTTCCATAAACAGGATATCATATGGCATCTGTCTTTGTCTTTCTGATTAACTTCACCCAGTATCCATGGTCCATCCATGTAGCTGCAAATGGCATTATTTCATCCTTTTTGTGCCCGAGTAATATTCCATTGTATCTATGTACATCGTCTTCCTTATCCATTCATCTGTTGGTGGACACTTACTTTTAATAACTGAGCATTTAGCCTGAGCCAGCCACTGTGCTGGGCTCTGTGGGGCCGCAATGGATGGCTGACCCAGGTGTTCATGATCAATGCCAAAGGGGAGTGATCTCTAGTGAGGCAGGGACAGCCCGAAAAGGAAGATCTCGGTGAAGGGCACAGGAGAGGTGCCTGCTGCGGCCGCCACCACCCAACACTGGCTGGTCCTGGGGATGTATGACTGCCAGGGACTTGATCAGATGTGTCTATGCACGTGAGTTCTACCTTGTTCTACATACAAAGAAAACTTCTCAGGTGGTTATCTAAATGCAACAGAAACAAAAATCTAACAACATGGAGCGTTGTACGAGTCTCTTCATGTCTGCCAAGGCCTTATATTATCTCTCCTCACTACCCCTATAACGAGACCAGGAGGTGCCAGAGAGTCTAGCAGAGAAGCAGATGGGAGCTCAGAGCCCCCAGGGAGTGCCAGTGCCGGCCAGGCCTCAAGACTCCCAGGTCTGGGTTCAGACGTCTGATTACTGTGCACGCCAGTTACACGGCATTGCTGAGAAAACCGAACACTCTTAAAACTGGCTGTTGACCATTTCTACAACTTATACATATTGACTTCACAAATATTTACTGAGCTCATTATAAATAGAACAAAAATAGACAAGGCCCTTCTCTACTTTTATAAGCAAGCTTATAATCTAAAATTATTTCCCTGTTTGATGTCTAATAGTGATACCTGTTTAGGGGGAAATGAAATAGAATTTGGAGATGGTGTGACTGAAGGGTGGGCAAAGACTGTTGGCAGAGTGGCTGGGGAAAGCCTCTCTGAGGAGGTGATGTTCGGGTTGACTTGAACGGCGGAAGGACACAGTCACACGGCTATCTGTGACAGAGACAGGGCTCTAACGCAGAGAGAGCTTGGGACATCTGAGGAATGGAAAGTGGGCCAATATGTCCAGAGTGTGGAGAGCGCACAGAAGGGGGATCTTAAGAGGCCATAGAAACGGGATGTGAGACCTTTACATCTTGTAAAGAGCTTCTGTTCTGATGTGCAGGAGAGTGGCCTGATTTGATTACCATCTTTACAGGACCACTCTGGCTTCCTTATGGAGAATGGCTTGCAGGAGGGCAGGACGGCAGCAGAGGGATCCTTTGGGGATGACTTCAGTGATCCAGGCGAGAGATGATGGTGGTCGCGAGGGTGGAGCATAATGAATTGATTGGGGATGTATGTGGAACTTAAGATGGACAGGAGATGCTGGGTGAGTTAGAATGGCCGTGGGGAAAAATTAATGAATTATAGCTTTAAGGTTTTTGATTTGAGCAACAGGGTGGTTGTTGGTGCAGCTCACTGAGATGGAAACTACGCTAAAGAAACAATTTGGGGACGCTACAGGGCTGAGGAGTCATTTTGATTGACTGAGGATTTTATGTGGAGTGGTCAGATGGGCATTCTGAAAACTGAGTTTGGAGTTCAAATGTGAGGACAAGACTAGAGACAGAAAAGTGGAAATCATCGCCATATACACAGTACCTGAGACTGCGGACTTGGATGAGCTCATCCAGAAATTAGATACATCAGAAAAGAGAAGACAGCCCAGACTTGGGCTCTAAGTATTTTAACATGAAGAGGTCAAGCCAGAGATGGAGCCAATCAAGGAAATAGCAGAGGAGAGGCCGGTGTTGTGAAAGGGGGCTCCCCAGAGATGTTTAAGATGGGAGGTCAGCCATGTCAGACGTCGCTGAGATGGGAAATAAAAGGAAGACGGAAAAGATGTTGAGGGCAGAGGAGACTGTGGGTCTCCAGAAACCCTGCAACCTGCGGGGCTTGAGAAAAATAACCAGCACTTGGGTGCTTCTTATTTCTCACTCCACTGAGGCAAGCAGTCAACAGGGAAACAGTTTCCAGTTTCTCCAAGATTTCGTTTAGTAAAGTTCAAATGTCTGAATGAAAAATTGGACCATTCCAAAAGCATATCCTCAGCCCCATAAGGGATAGTTTAATAAATATCCATCGTTATCAGGCAGGCGTCCTGAGACGATGTCCTGGGTGGTTTGACCTTTGATGGGATGGTTAGTGAGGACTTCATCCTGGTACTTTCAGGACCAGAATCAATCCTGGCTTCATTATGCTTCGGGGACACATGAGAAATCTGAAGGGAGGTTTCATCTGCAGTTTATTGAGGGATGTACAGTAAGAGGATGTGAGGAACTAGAAAACGGAAGCACAATCACCAGTTTTATGACAAGAATGGTGAGGGAGTAAAACAAGGACTAAGCCAGCTTCCTTCATTAACACCTTGCTGGAATTAAAGTATGAGTTTCTAGAACCTGAGGGTGGGATGCACAGGACAAGAGTGGGAAAAATGATGGTGCGAGATCAGAATATTGAAGGCAACTCGATGGCAAAGACGAGCTCAGAGAAAGACAGTGAGCGGATGACCCTAAGTCTCTCTTCCCTCACAGCCTGACAATCAGATAATAATCTGACGATAATCACATTACGACTGCCATCGTTTAAAGCCAAAGAGTGGAGCTATTGGAAAGCAAGCTGGGAAAGGGCTCATATCCTGTCCTTTTTATAGTCCTAGTGAATTTTCTCAGTGAATGGAAGTGTGAGGAAGAAGAGCAAATGACATGCCAATGAAGGCATGAAACTGAAATAAAATCACAGAGTGTATTCCAGAAATGAGAAGATGCAGACAAACGGACATGCTCCAGATTATTTCCCAACGTGACCCTATTGCACACAGGGGCTGACTTCTAAACTTTTGCACCTGTAAAATGAGAATTTTATAGTATTTTTCTGAACATTACCATCTGATATAGTAAAATGGTGTGAAGTCAACTCAAAATACCTATCCCTCGTTTAACCATATTTCGTTTTACCTAATGTTTAACTTCTAAAACAAAACACACACCTAAAATGGTTGAAACAAACCTGAGATTTCTCTAAGGAATACACAGTACTCAAAAATTTTGTTAATCTTATTATCTCTCTTGAACTTCTCCCCATGAGAGAATTTAAACATTGCAAACCACTTGGTGGTGGTTTAGTCACCAATTCATGTCTGTCTCTTGAGACCCCGTGGGCTGTAGCCATCCAGGCTCCTCTGTCCATGGGACTTTCCAGGCAAGAATGCTGGAGTGGGTTGCCATTCCCTTCAGCAGGGGATCTTCCTGACCCAGGGATCGAACCCAGGTTTCCTACACTGCAGGCAGATTCTTTACTGACTGAGCTACCAGGGGACAACTTAAATATTATTATATCTAAAACAGAATGATTTAAAATAAGTCAGGAGAGACCTATGGTTCAGTTCATGGTGGAGTTATGAGTTACCCTCCCACTATAAGCAATTAATAACTCTGGACAAAACACATAAAGCAAATTCAGGTACTGGAGAACAGACATTGCAGGGCTGTGACCCTTGAGAGCAGGGCGAGCCCAAGGCAAGTTCCTTGTCCACACCAGCTGTCTGCCTAGGGTTACGTTCAACCCACATCACAAAGAGGTGGAGGCCACAGAGGAGCAGTGGCCTCACTGGAAGAGGACAGGAATCAGAGCTTGAATCTGCTGAAGCAACTTGCACACGGGGGTGATCACCAGCCTCTGATGCAGACTCCCTGTGACCAGCCAGGAAGCCAAATGCCTCCTAGAACAAAACTCAAACTCTCTACAGAAATTTTAAAAATTCGGATTCTCAATAATATAGAACGCACAGTGTGCTACATTCAATGAAAAGCTATTAGACATCCAGAGGACCAGGAAACTAACTCATATCCCAGGAGAAATAATTCCATAGGAATAGACTGAGGACACTGGATGGAACAACAGCACAAGGGCTTTGGGACAGCTGTTACAAACTGTTCAAAGATGATACTTTTAAAAAGATGTACATATTTTGCTATCTCATCACTAAGTCATGTCCAACTCTTTCAAGCCTCATGGACTGCAGCACGCCAGGCTTCCCTGTCCTTCACTATCTCCTAGAGTTTGCTCAAATTCATATCCCCTGAGTTGGTGATGCTATCTAACCATCTCATCCCCTGCCACCCTCTTCTCCTTTGCTTTCAGTCTCTCCCAGCATCAGGGTCTTTTCTAACACCTGCTCCTTTTTAACTGGGCTATTTTTATAGTTTTATATGTGCTAGCACAAGTCTCTTGTCAGAGACAGGATGTGGGAAAACGTTCTCCCATTCTGTAAACTGTCTTTTCACTTCCTTAATGGTGTTCAATGATAAACAAAAATTTTCAACTTTGAATAACTCCAGTGTATTTATTTTTGCCTGTTGTTTGGCTTCTGGGGCCACATCTTAGAAAGCATCGCTTAATCCAAGGTGACATTTAATAATTCTTTTCTTTCAGATGTTATATTTTTCAGTTCTAGAATTTCTATTTTGTTCTATTTTCAGAGGAGATCATGCCTGTGCTTTTTTCCTAGGAGTTAAAAAGTTTTAGCTCTTATATATGCACTTGCTTCTCAGAAGAAAAGTTATGACCAACTTAGACAGCATATTAAAAAGCAGAGACATTACTTTGCCAACCAAGGTCCATCTAGTCAAAGCTATGGTTTTTCCAGTAGTCATGTATGGATGTGAGAGTTGGTCAATAAAGAAAGCTGAGCACCAAAGAATTGATGCTTTTGAACTGTGGTGTTGGAGAAGACTCTTGAGAGTTCCTTGGACTGCAAGGAGATCCAACCAATCCATCCTAAAGGAAATCAGTCCTGAATATTCATTGGAAGGACTGATGCTAAAGCTGAAACTCCAGTATTTTGGCCACCTGATGCAAAGAACTGACTCATCTGAAAAGACCCTAATGCTGGGAAAGATTGAAGGTGGGAGGAGAAGGGGACGACAGAGGATGAGATGGTTGGATGGCATCATGGACTCAACAGACATGAGTTTGAGCAAGCTCTGGCAGTTGGTGATGGACAGGGAAGCCTGGCGTGCTGCAGTCCATGGGGTCACAAAGAGTCGGACGTGACTGAGCGACTGAACTGAACTGAAGGCTCTTTAATCATTAATTTCTTTGGAAGGAAATTTTCTGTCTAAAAAAAAAAAAAGATACCCAAAAGGCACTCTCATACAATGGGAAGACAACAACCTTTCTGATTAGACCAGCCCAGGTGCTAAATCCTGCTCTGACACTCTTCTCTCTGTGACCCCAGGAAGGTTATTAATGTTTCCGAGCCTGAGTTTCACCATCTACAAAAATGGAGATAATAACAACACATTGTCTGCAGATATTTTTACCACTATTATAATCCTTCTCATCATGCTGTAGTTTCATCACGAGAATAAGTGTTCATGGGTTTTAAGCCCAGATTTCCCATGGACTAGCTCTGTGGCATAGGAGGGTCTGCCTTTCTGAACCTCGGTTTCCACAACTGTGAAACAGGGTAAGTAAGAAGACCCATTACTCGGGTCCTTTTCAACATTAAACTGTTACTAATGTCAAGTATGTACTTGGCAACCTAAGATGCGCCCTCAGGAAACTACATTCTGTTTAGAAACCTGCTTTTTGGTTTGATGGATCAACACCTACCTCTGCCTCCAAACAAATAGGTCCCTCTTCTTCAAGTTAAATCATAACAGTGGCATTTATTTATTTATTTGGCTGTGGCTGTGCACCAAGTGGGATCTTAGTTCCCTGACCAGGGATCAAACCCATGCCCCCTTGCACTGGAAGTGCAGAGTCTTAACCACTGGGCCACCAGGGAAGTCCCAAATACTTGTCTTAAGTAAAACAATATGTTGGGTAGAAATAACAATATATAAAATCAGCATCTCTTGCCTTGGATGCTATTTTCATAGAGAGAAGATAAATACAAATTTGATCATTCCTGAGTCTTTTAAGTTCATGAACCGAAGTTTTTTGTAGGTCTCCAGCCCACTGCAAAATGATTCATTTTCTGCCTCCCTTTCAGCTGCCTGCTGGGCCAAAGACAGAGCCCAGATTATAAGTCCAAAACACCGCAGAGCAAGCAGTGGGGTCTCCCAGTGGAAACTCCAGCGACAGAGGAGCGTTCCCATCAGTACTGGGAGGGGAGGTGTCAGGTGATCAAGCTTCGTTGCTGGAAGGCAGGGCAGTCTGGGACCACTGTGACCCCGCTCCCCCACGGGGAAATTCTGCGATGCACTTTGCAAGTCCTGGGGACCTGCGCTGGAGGAGGAGAGGGGTCTGCCAGGTCCTTCTTCCCTGCGGGCTGGAGGGCTGTCTGTGGCCCGAGGGAAGATGATCAGGTCGGCCAGTGAGGAGACAGGAGGGTACCCAGGGTGCTGCAGGAAGGGTCCCCTGTGCTCAGCAGCCTCCTCCACACATCGAGGGAACCGTCTACATGCTGTTCTGTCCACACGACTCCACTCCGCTGCCACGGACGTGCCCGCTTCCAGCTCTGCCTCTTTCTGACCAGGATGGGAGCCAGACGTACCAGCATCTGAAATGCCAAGTATACAAACTCAAATACCATCCTTCAGAGGTCTAGTGCCAGGAACCACAAGGACTTGAGCACAAGTCTGGCATGGAGGCTTGTTCTGAGCACCATTTCAATGGAGTCCCGCAGTCAGCTTTTATAAAACTCGCAAACTCGGGACCACTTCGATGCCTTCAAGTTCCATCTCCGGAAGTCGCATTCACTTCATTCATCACTGATGAAAATAAAAAGCCTTTTAAAAAATGAACTGAAGAGAGAACCCATTCCAAGTTTCAATCTGTAGTTGCCACCTGGATCGATAGCATAGAAAAGTAGACATTGAGAACAAAACCCAATCCTGCCTTTCATTTTCTGGTTTGAAATGAAACAAGATATTGATATGCAAGTGGAGAGGCTCGTTGATTCATGAGAATGCATCGGAGGCAGCAGGCAGGAGATATCATGATAAATACATGGTTCTGGTTGAATTGATGCTCTGGCTCTGACTGTTATTACTCCAGGATCTCTGAGTCGCGGTATCGACACTCGCCTCTGTGATGTGAGTTTTTCTGGACTCTGGGCTGGCACCACGCCGGGCCTTCTGAGCTTCGACAGTTGACAGTCTATAAACTGCCTTCCTGAGCGCGCAGGGGAAAGCAACACGTGCAGGTTTTCTGAGACGGATTTGCTGCCTTCTCTGTCTACTGTCATTGGCGCTCACCCGCTCAGGTGTGTCCGTCTCTTTGCGGCCCCGTGGACTGCAGCACACTGGGCTTCCCTGTCCACCACTGACTCCCGGAGCTGGCTCAGACTCACGTCCATCGAGTTTGTGATGCCATCCGACCATCTTGCCCTCTGTCCCCTTCTCCTCCTGCCTTGCTTCCTTAAACCTTTTCTTGGTTGAGGGGTCAATTCCAGGCTGAGAAAGTGGCTTTCACCTCTGGGGTGAGGTGGGATTGCTCCTTTGTGCTAAGAGGGCTCAGAGCCCAGAAGAGTGGAAAAGACTCGCAGTGCCCTTGCCCGTCTGAAGGAGTGAATGAGCTGGCATGGAGTGACCGACAGTGACCTGGGGCTGGGGCAGAGAGGAGACCATGATGATGGATGTGGAGTGGTCAGGACACTTGCTGTCCAGCTCAGCAGGGGGTGAGCCAGGCAGGGCACTGGGTCCATCCCACGGACCTCGGCTAAGGGTCAGGGCTGACTCAGATGGGGCCTGGAAGCCCGTTGGATCCCCCTAGAACCTGTTTTTGAAGGTCTCCAGGCTGAGTGCTAGCTACACCCCATCTGTCTTCCAAAGAGGCTGAGCTGACCGTGGGGCCCCGGGCTGACGGGTCAGGCTGGAGCTGCTTGAGAGGCCCTCAGACCAGGTGCCGTGGGCAGGTGGTGGGCCTGAGGGCATGGGGGGTTTCCTCCCAGAGGAAATGGCTTTAGCTGGACTCGAGCAAACATGAGCATTGTGGACAGGCGGCCACAGGTAAAACAAGAAGTGTCAGACGGCCTCTGCTCGGGCCTTTGGCGTCCAACAGAGTCGGGGAGTCACCTTCTTGCTGGGAAGTTACCTGAGGTCTATCGAACAGAAAACAACGCGGGAAGATGGTTTCTCTGGGACAAGGCTGCAGGCAGAAGGCCTCCTGGGCATTATGAGCGACACCCCTCATTACGGACTGTCCCATAGCTGCTTGTCCAGGAAGGACGGGGTCTTCTGCGAGGCTTTCAGAGAGAAGGCCTTCGGGAGGGGTTATGAGCAGATTTCGGGAAGTAGGAAAATTCTGTATTCCCATGTGAAAACGGGAAAACATTCCAGAAACTTTACCCTTCAGTTGTTCCTCCCCCCGCGGCCCCGCCCACTCTGGTCCGTGAAGACTTGAGTCCTCAGTCCACGTGCTAACACGGCTCAGAAAATGTGGTGGGAAACGGCCTGGAATCCAAGTTCTGGCCCAGCTCTGCTTCGGCCCCACAGGCTGTGGACAGCAAGGGTGGTCCCACCAAACTGCCCTAGACTTGGAGATGCGAGAGCAGTCGGTCACCCACTCACCCACTCCCTTCTCAAGGGGTGGCCTCTTCCATAGCACTGACGCTTTCTGCATCTCAGCTTTTCATCCTTAAAAAGTGGGGCAGTGACTACCTCTGGATGGCGGTCATGATGAGGAAATGTCAGTGGTAACCCAGTTTTAGCATAAGGGAGAGTCTTGCTACTTAGATTTCACTGCCTTACACTATCAGTAGTGGTAGAAACTATGCTATATGTTTACCAAACTGGGTTGTTTCTCCTGGACACACAAGGAGACTACATTTCCCAGAATCCCCTACATCTAGGCGGGCTTCACGCCTGAGTTCTGGCCAATGGAATGTAGACCAAGGACATGGCCATCACCATCAGGCTGGCCATAAGCACAGCCAAGCGCTATCTTCTGCACACACACCTGGGAGTGAGTCACCGGGAGACAGGTAACTGTGGAGAAGAGGAAACAGCCTGGACAGATGGGTGGAAAGACCCTGCTGCTGCTGCTAAGTCGCTTCAGTCGTGTCCGACTCTGCGTGACCCCATAGATGGCAGCCTACCAGGCTCCCCCGTCCCTGGGATTCTCCAGGCAAGAACACTGGAGTGGGTTGCCATTTCCTTCTCCAATGCATGAAAGTGAAAAGTGAAAGTGAAGTCACTCAGTCGTGTCCGACTCTTAGCGACCCAATGGACTGCAGCCTACCAGGCTCCTCCACCCATGGGATTTTCCAGGCAAGAGTACTGGAGTGGGGTGCCATTGCCTTCTCCAGGAAAGACCCTAAGACCCTCCTCAAATGGGGGAGCAGGAAGCCACCTGTTGACAGTTAATGGTGCTGTAAGAAATAGATGTTCCCTGGTTAAGCCATTGAGATTTAGGAAGTGCTGGCTAAGGAACAGAACAGTATTATCCTGAGCAACACGTGAACGAATTATGTGACTGCGGACACATCTCACCCTCTGAGAGCTGGGTTTCTCATCTATAAAAGGGCACCATGACATCTCTCCAATTCTCTCAGGGTTGGCATGAGGGTAAAAACAAGACAACCAGTCAGAAGCTATTATCCTGGGCTGCTCATCTGAGGATTTTTTTAAACTGAGGTGGAACTGATATACATACAGTATTATATAAACTTCAGGTGTACAACAGAGTAATTCAGAGTTTTAAAGGTTATATCTTGTTCACAGTTATTACCAAATATTGGCTACAATCTATGTGCTGTACCATACACCCTTATAGCTTACTTATTTCATACATAGCAGTTTGTACCTGCTAACCCACTACCCCATCCTGCCCCTCCCCCTTCCCTCTCCCCACTGATAACCATCTGTGAGTCTGTTTCTTTTTTGTTATAGTTGCTAGTTTGCTGTATTTTTTACATTCCCATATATAGGGGATGTAATACAACATGTGTCTTTCTCTATCTGATTTATTTCACTGTGCATAATGCCCTCCAAGTCGATCTATGTTGTTGCAGAATATCTTTCTTTTTTATGGCTGAGTAGTATCCCAGTGTGCACGTGTGTGTGTGTGTGTGTGTGTGTGTGTGTGCCACATCTTCTTTTTCTATTTATATGTTGATGAACACTTAGGTTGCCTCTATATCTTGGCGACTGTACAATACTGAGCTGCATGTATTTTTTTTTTGAATTAGCATTTTCTTTTTTGTGATATATACCCAAGAGTGGGATGGCTGGATCATATGGCAGGTTGATCTTTAGTCTTTCTGCGAAATCTCCAAATTGTTTTCCACAGCGGCTTCACCAATTGACATTCCCACCAGCGGTGTCTCCACAGCCTCACCAACATTTATTATCTGTATCCTTTTTGATGATGGCCATTCTAACAGGTGTAAGGTATCTTATCCTAACAGGCGTGGTTTTCGTTTGAATTTACCTTATCACTGATGACCACTGTGCATCTTTGCATACGCCTGTTGGCCATCTGTATGTGTATGTCTTTGGAAAAAGTCTGTTCAGGACTTCTGTCCATTTTTAAATTGGGGTGTTTGTTTTTTGGCATTGAGGTGTATGAGCTGTTTATATATTTTGGATATTAGCCCCTTATGGGGTCACTTATAGCCCCTTATCATTTGCAAATACTTCCCCCATTCAATAGGCTGTCTTTTCAGTTTGTTGATGATTGCCCACTCCAGTGTTCTTGCCTGGAGAATCCCAGGGACAGGGGAGCCTGGTGGGCTGCTGTCTATGGGGTCACACAGAGTCGGACACAACTGAAGTGACTTAGCAATAGCAGCAGCAGCCTTTGCTGTGGGAAAGCTTTTATGTTTAATTAAGTCCCATTCATTTATTTTTGGTTTTGTTTCCTTTGCGTTAGGAGACAAATCCAAAAAGGTGTGATTTATGTCAAAGAATGTTCTGTCTACATTCTCTTCTAGGAGTTTTATGGTTTCAGATCGTACATTCAGGTTTGAATCCATTTTGAGTTTATTTTTGTATATGGTCTGAGGAAAATGTTCCAACTTCCTTCTTTTGCTGTAACTGTCCAGTTTTCCCAGCACCACTTATTGAAGAGACTGTCTTTTCTCCATTACATATTCTTGCCTCTTTTATCACAGATTGAGCAAAAATGTATGGGTTTATTTCTGGCCTCTCTATGCTGCCCACTGATCTAGCTGTCCATTTTTGTGCCAGTACCATACTGTTTTGAGTACTACAGCTTTGCAGCTGAGACACTTTTCAGAACTCAGACACCTGAGTTTTCCGGGAAGGCCCATCTCCTGGTTGGTACCTCAGGGTGTACAATTTACATGCTCCTTGGGTGTCACGGCAGCAAGCAAGAGCTGACAACCAGCATCATACACGTGAGACCACTCTAATAAATGAAGGGAACAAACGGCAAATTCTCATACTCAGAAGTGGGCACAGGATCGTTTTGCGAGAAGACCAAACATTCATCAAGCTGCGCAGAAAGGGAAACGCTTGGGCAAGTGGACACAAGTCACACGGTTGTCCCTGAGTCACCACAGCTCACGACTCCAGGGGGCACCGCTCACACCCCCTCTGAGGGGGTTCCAGGAAACAGTGCTGTCAGACTGTGCTCTGTGACCCCCGGGATGACCAGACTCTGCTCAGAGTCACTTCCTGAACCTAAACAGTAGTTTAGGAAGAGCTGGACACCTTCTCGGTGAACAGCAGCAGGAAAAGCGAAAACCCAGGCCCCTTCCAGGGGAGGGGCAGTCACCCCCCTGAAAAGGCCAGGCTGCCCTACATTTCAGATGCTGCTGCTGTTGCTCAGTCGCTCAGCTGTGTCCGACTCTTTGCGGCTCCCTGGACTGCAGCGTGCCCGGCCTCCCTGTCCTGTATCATCTCCCGGATTCCACCAAATACCCGGCCATGCCAGCCAGGGTAACTGAAGATCCCCGGCTCTACTGGGGCAGCCGTTGGTAATCACAGCAATGACTGAGGGCTTCCATGTGCCAGATACCCTGTGAGGCACTCTTTGTGGACTAACTCATTTAATTTTCACCAGAGCTCTACCGTGTATGATGTACAAGGCTCAGCTAAGGCCTCCGTTTTCCAGGGAGGGACTGAAGCACAGAGAGGTTCGTGAACTTGGGCACCGTGCCACCAGCTGTAAGTGGTGGAACGGAGGCTTCGGCTCAGGCCACATGGCCGCAGAGCCTGCCCTCGAGACTGGCTTATGTAATCCTTGACTTTGCTGGTGGGAGAAACCATCACTGGTGGAGCCCTTTCTCTGTGACTTCAAAGGAGGCTGAATTTAGCCCTGGAGCCCACCTGTGGACATTCAGAAAGAAACTGGGAAAGAACCACAGATCATAGAGCCCAGAATAACACCTCTGGCGGCCTCCAGCCACTGAAGTCCATCTCCTGCTACAACAAAGGTCATCCTGAGGTCTACAGAGAAGACAGACTTTGACTCTGACTTGATAGAATAGAAACCTTGAACCCCAATCTGCTGAGGTCTACCCGGCCTCAGGGGAAAAACACCCGAGATGGAAGCCCACTGTTGGTTAAGGTCTGTCCTCAACAACATGTGTGTTCTTACAAAGCCGAGGACGGTGCAGACCCTCTGCCCTGCTACTGAGCCACGTTCCCCATTGCTGGGCCTCAGCCCCCGACCCCTTGGCAGTAACTCCTGGGCAGGTCCCCGAGGTCTGGCTTCCTCCAGCCCTGCAACTGCTCACGCCCCCCCCAGGGCCAGCCCCACCCAGGCGCCCAAGCCTCCAGGCCTGCCCACTGCACAGAGATACAGCGGGGGCAGGGGGGGTGAGCGTGGTGCCCACCCCACGCTGGAGGATGCTCAAGAGTCAGAGCCAGCACCAGCCACGTCCCCACGGCGGCAAAGGGAACGCACTCCTCTTGGAAAATGCACCGCATGGCTGTTCAGGGTGAAGGTCAGGAGGGAGCAGAATGAAAACTTTACCACTTGGGTCTTCTCGGGCTCCCCTCCAGGGAAGAGGCAGGCCACACCTCACCCCAAAACCATCTCGCCTCCCATCTAAGCCTCCACCCCCACTCTGGCCCCCCTGAACTTTCTCTCCTGTCTTCCATCCTTCTAGCCTCTTTCCAGCATCTCCCAGGACCCAAACCAAACAACTTCCTATGTTTACTTCCCAGGCAATGAATTTTCACTTTAAAACCATCAGAAACTGAATCTCAGGCTCTGACCACAAGGACCAACCACCAAACCTTTATCTCCCGCGGCCCCTGTGAAACCAGCCAGAGTGAGGTCCCTCTGTACAGACCCAGGTAGCGTGCTGGGGCCCCTCGACAGGGCTGGTCTCCTGCTCAGATGGCCCAGCAGCTGTTCCAGCTGATTCCCCAGAGGAGAGCAGGATTCCACCAGGATCTAATCAAACGAGGGACCTCTGAGGGCTGAGAATGGTGATAAAAGACTTCCAATATGCAATCTGAAAGAGAGGCCTTTACATGTAATTGCAGCCGCTTTTTGGCAACATCGACACTTGGAGAATAAGAACTGGTATCATGCCTGACAACACTTTCTGCAGGTCATGAAATCAAGCTTTTTGTTTTATTCAGGTCTGATTATACCCCATTTTTGAAGACAATGAAAACAGAAAAAGGCAGAAGGAAATTATATTTTTGACATAACAGACCGTAAGGACCATTATGTATTAATTATAAAAGAAGGCAAAGGTGCAGAGAGCCTATATTCAGGGAAATGCCCCGTACTCAGGTAGCAGCTCCATGCAGTCACGTCAGTCCTGTCCGACTCCTGCGACCCCATGGACTATAGCCCACCAGGCTCCTCTGTCCATGGGATTCTCCAGACAAGACTACTACAGTGGGTTGCCATGCCCTTCTCCAGGGGATCTTCCTGACCCAGGGATTGAACCCACATCCCCTGCATTGCAGGCGGGTTTTTTACCACTAGTGCCACCTGGGAAGCCCGTTAGCTCTATATGCGTATCTAATAAGAAGGAAAATTACAATATCTTTAAGAAGTAAAACGTTCTCCAAAGTTCTCCATATAAACCACAGTCACTAATCCTCATGAAGTTGGTGGCAAAATGCCAGATCATCTTATAGAGAAGCTTCAGCTCTGAAGGCAATCTCTGTGCTTGCAGACATTCTTTAAAACCAATGCAGAGGCTGGAGGGCTATTATCTACCCCCCGCTTTCTATGTATCAAAAATACAGCCATCACCAAAGCCACAGGAAGCTTACACATTTGTATTTTCTGCCTTCGAGCCCAAACCCTGGAAATTCAGGCTCAGTGTCTCCAAGAACGCACTACCTTGCGAATACGCCTGCACTAACATCAGCAGTGTCCGTCCTGTTTAATGCCCACCCTATTTAATGTGGAGTTGATACACCGTTCCCTGCACTAGCACAAGGTAGATGTTAGTCCTTCCTTCTCCCTCTTCAGCTCCAGGAACCAGGACGCAACAGACACGTCTCCTCTGGTAGCAACCTGGTACGTGCAGTTGATTCGTTAATGGATGAAAGAAAAGAAACCCAGGGACCAAACCTCTATACCTCTTTAGGAATCTAAAACTCACCGTGTCTACAGCCATCGATGCTGAACATGAGGGTCAAAGTCATCCCTGACAATCTGCCCAGGCCCCTCCGACAGCCTCCCTCGTGGCTACCTGAGCGTCTTCAGGGTTTGGAACGGTCGTTCAAGCATCAGCAGTATCTCAAGTGGGAAACTGCGCTACGGGTCTCAGTTCCCCAGCCCTACTTTATGTGTCGCCCAGGTACCTGTTCCATGGAAGACAGAGCACTCTTCTCTACCCCTTGGCCATGAACTTGCTTGAGCAACACAACGAGCCAGAGCCAACAGGGTATCTGTCTGCTTCTGCCCCTCAGAAGACCTTGCCTGTGTCTGCCTGGCATCTTGCCTTTCTACCGTGGCCGTGCAAAGGCCATGACCCCAGTCGAGGAGGAGGAGGAGAGACACTTGGAGCAGGGATGCCCCAGCTAATGGGATAAAGAAGACGGCATAGCATCAGCAGGAGCCGGCCAGCCAAGGAGCTGATGGACAACAGAGCGCAGCCAAGGTCAGCCAGGCCCAATGCATGGTTTTAGCAATTCCATGACCAGGGCATTAAGCCCACTGACTCGGGGGTGCTTAAGTAGCAATATCTCACTGATACACTCAGCACAGTCATCCCCCACCACAGACCACAGGGTGCTGCGTCAGGAAAGCGCCAGACAGGCTCAGCTCTTGGAGAATCACGCCTGGTTGTGAGCGAGACTAAACTCACGAGACTTTGCTCTTAAAGCTGTCTTCGCTGTTCAAAACTTACAGCCCCAAAAGATCCACATAGGTTTAACGGTTTTCTTTCCGTCTTGTTATCTGGGACACACACGTTAGCTCAGATTTGCAAGCTGCAGGTGTGCATTTTGGATGCTTTCCCAAGGCCAAGAGCCTGAGGGCTCCCCACCATGTCCCATCCACCCCCAGGAAGACCTTGGCTCTCAGGGGAGAAGCAGGCTAAGCAGTTCAGGTCAAGTCAGCAGCACCTTCACCCCTCTCTGTGCTTACCACCTAACCTTCTGGAGACCTCGAAATGAACCAAAGCCCTCTTGAACACCTGTCTGAAAAGTCATACTTCATTCTTTCCCCCTTTTCCTTTTTTTTCCCCTTCCACTCCAAATGTCCCATTTGACTCTGAACTCAAGGCTCTGAAATGCCAAGATGGGAGCTACGCTGACCTTTGCAGAAGAGACAGTGAGAGACTCAGGCAGAACGGGGATGGATGGAGGGTAGAGCTCCTGTTCCTGGTCCTCCTCCCTTTGAAAGTCTGCTACCGGATCCCTCGGGCACCCCCGCCCTCTGCTGACGCTGGCGTCCTCCCACTCTAAGGCAGAGATGATGACTTGAGACACATGTGGTACCCCTCCTCCACCCATCCATGACATCCGCTCCTCCAGCTCCAAAGGATACATCCGCGGCATCCTTCTCAACACTGCTCCCACCAAGCGCAGGACTTCCTCGGTGGGACTTCCTGCGCTGAGCATGACTGCTTACCCAAGCTCCACAACATCCATTTATCTGCTTCTGCCCTGCAGGACAGATAAACTGCATTTTTGAGCTTAAAGTGTCTTTCAGTCCATGACACAACCCAGATTCATTCGCATCCCGTCTCCTGTCTAAGCTCATGAAACTCTTAGAAGGTATCCAGTATTTTCAGGATACTTTTTATAACCTAGCTGATGTGTGAAGAACTATACATACAGTAATAAGTGAGACACAGTCAAGGCCTCTGGAAAGTCTTGTGTTTTAGAAAGCTTTCAGCCTTGAGGCACAGGACTGAGCCATGCAGACCTTGCTGGCATTGATGCAGGTCTATAAAAGAAACATCTGGGGGCAAGTCTTGCTTTTAGTGATCCCCAAATTCTATTACAATAGTAGATACTTACTATGCTTAAGAGTAAGCTGGTCAAAGATATGAAAAAGCAGCCAAGACTTATTCCTCCCAGAATAAATAGCTGTGACACGGAAAGTCTGAATATCTGTATCGCTCTAAGTATGGCTGTTTACCCAAACTCCACAAGGTCCATGATCTGTTTCTGCTTTGCAGGACAGCTAAACTTTCTAGCTAAACTGCATTTTTGAACTGAAAGTGTTTTTGTAACTTCTAAATATAGTAAAAAAAAAAAAAAAGTGGGTATAGCTGCAACGTTGAAAACATACACATGTCAAACGAAATACAAACACGTCAAAGTCAAACACCAAAGAGGAGCACAGACAGCAACACCGTGGGGGTTCAGGGACACCTGAGGCTCCAGTGGCGACGCGCCCCGCACCAAGCTGCTCAAGTTTGCGCTGTAACCAACTATGCTTCAGCCTTTTTTTTTTTTTTTTTTAAGGAAATCTTATGGAGTCCTTTCCTTTCTCTTGCTTCATCTTTAAACGTTAATATAGGATTTTACCTACTGTGAAAGTCGGTCAGTTGTGTCTGACTCTTGGCGACCCCATGGACTATACAGTCCATGGAATTCTCCAGGCCAGAATTTTGGAGTGGGTAGCCCTTCCCTTCTCCAGAGGATCTTCCCAACCCAGGGATCAAACCCAGGTCTCCCGCATTGCAGGTGGATACTTTACCAGCTGAGTCACAAGGGAAGCCCATGTAGCTTCCCTTGCCTATTAATGGTCTATAATAATATTTTCAGTGGAGACCAGTCTGCAGGAACGTCTAACTCTTATCTTCATTTCCAGAAAGAGAAAGAAGCAGTGTTTAGAAGTGGCGAAGGGGAGAGTTTCCTTGCCTGTCCGCTCACATCTCTCATAAGTGTCCTATATTAATCAATGTACTTCTGGCCTATCACTTTGCCTCTCACTGAATTCCTTCTGTGCTGAGACCCAAAAAGCCTGAGCCTCAGTAAGTCCAGACACCAGATACTGAAGCCCCTACCAGGTGGGAGATGCTGTCTATAACGCTGCCCGTAAGCATGCAGACTCTAGAGAAGATGGAATTGGAAGGTTGATGATGCTGACTCTCACCTACCTCACCACCAACCAATCAGGAAAAGGTCCACATGCTGGCCACACCCTCTGTGGACCACTGCTACAAAACTCTTCACTACCTACTCCAGGTGCGGGGGACACAGTGTTGAGGGCATTAGCCCTCTGGGGCTCCCTTTACCTGGCAAAACAATAAAACTATTCTTTTCTACTTCAACGCATCCGTCCCATAAAAAAGAAGTGGTGAAGGCCTTGGACGCCATCTAGCTCAATGACTGTCAAATACTCCTGTTCTGCCTTCCATGGAGCCTTGGGGACAAAAGAGATGCCTGGGGCTGGCAGGGCAGAGTGAGGCTGGAGCTTCAGACCTCTGTCTGCACCTCCAGTGGCCAGAGCGCACTCCCCGGAACTCTAGACACTGTACATCCTTAGAGGTCTTGTTCGAAGAAAGAGTTTAAAAACTGAACATCACCTGGTCCCACCCTGCCCCCCACAGAATTTCAGCAAGGTGTAGTTACAACTACAAATGATGGATTTCTGATTAACAAAGACCTTGAGCCCCACGCTGTGTGGGGAAATGTCTCCAAACACGGTCCTATGTGTTCTCACCATCTGGAGAGTTGGGACGCTATGATGCGTTGGGGCGTGGCTTCAGAGCCCCCACGGTGGTTTATTTGCAGGGCACCCAACACGAGACTGTGACTCAGGGCTGGGCTGGTCTTTGAGGAGGCGTGGGAGGGGGAGGAAGGCAGGGCTGGAAGAAGGCCGAGTTTCCCGGTGTCCTGTGAAGACAGTGGTGGCCAACAAGTAGCCTTCAGGACAGCTGCCCCCTTCCCTGTAACCTCCTTGTCCTCTCCTTTCTCCACATCTCTTCACCCCGGGACTGGACCTGATGCTGCAGGCAGCAAGAATAGAGGATGGCTGCAGGGGTCAGGGCCTGGGCTCCCAGCGGGACAGCTGGTCGACCAGTCGTGTGGCCTGTGACAACTCATTCAGGCTCCCTTCTCTGCAAACGAGATGGCTCACAGCCTGGCTTGCACTGAATCAATTAAAATACGTGGAAGATTGTAAGTGTTCAGAGTACGCGAACTCTGAACATTTTTCTTTGGTTCCAAACCCTTCTTTTCAAAGATGAAAACACTGAAGCCAAAACAGCTTCCCAAGGTCAGGAGTCTCAGCTCTTCTGATGGAAAAACCAGAACTTTGGCACCGAGTCTTCCTGGTATGCCGCCAGGCCCCAGGCCCCGGGCTTGCAGGAACAGCATCCTTTCCCTGCTGGAGATCACAGAGGTAGGGCTGTCAGCCAGAACATCTCTGCGGGAACAATGCCAAGTCAGGATCGCAGGCACCTTCAATCAGGGCCTAGGTCCTCCTCCCGTGAGCAGGCGAGCAACCAAATCCCCTGGAGATGCCCATGATTCACCATCAGCACAAAGCTAATGAGAAACCAGAACTCCATCTACTTGCTGGTACCTATGCCAAGTTTTATGGTCTTTGGGGAAATCATATCCAGCACCTTGATGTGAATCGAAAATCAAAATATTTAGTGCCAGTGAAACAAGGTTCTTTAGTAATTTTCCCCACTGGCTCTGACAATCCTAAAATATATTTGTGGTCAAAGGAAACATTATCATGCCTAGAACTTCCTCCCATCCCCATCCATTTAAGTCATAAATGCTAAATGCATACGCACTGTAAACATTACACAGCAAAGCTATTTAGATTTATTTTCCTGACTCTCTGAATATAAATTTTCCACCTTTGAGGAGTTTCATTAAGAATGCCATTTAATCTTGTTTCTCCAGCCAAACTGAAATTACAGAATGATGTGAAGTAGCCTAGACATTAACTATGAAAATGGTTATTTTTAAGGAGCTGACTGCCCTTGATCGTGCCTCTGTTCCCATCACAGGGAGCACGGTGAGCATGCAGGAAAGTTACCTGAATCAACAGGTTTGAACAGTAAGTGCTCCCTGGACTCAGAGAAGCAGGAATCAGGGAGCACCCGTGAGCCAGTGAGGTTCTGTGCATTTGGTGCGGAAAGGCGGAGTGAATGAGTGAGATGCTAGAAACAGGTACCCTGGAAGAGCTGGCATTGTCCTCTCTGTAAGTTTTCTGTACAGGCAAAGGTGGAGGCGAGGGTTAGCTACAGCTGAAAGCTGTGCCCTCAGCGAGCTCAGCCCCAAGTAAGGAGCCCCAGGACGCCCCTCGTGATCCCGAAGTGTTGATGCACTTGGAAAAGGTAATGCCACAGGCAAACTATGCAGCTCAGACTCAGAAAAGCTGGCCCACGGTGCCCGGTTCCCCTTCCAGCGGAGGGCTGGGCACTCACGCTACGTCTGGAGGACACTAAGGCTTCCCACCGTAGCTCCCAGGAGGTGTCTGGGATGGACAGGGACCCCACTGCAGTGTTCTTGCCTGGAGAATCCCATGGACAGAGGAGCCTCATGGGCTACAGTCCATAGGGTCGCAAAGAGTTGGACACGACTAAAGCGACTTGGCACGCAACCACCATAGCTCAGCCAGGGCTTCCTGGAGATGGAAGCGGTCGTCAGCCGTGTTCAGTGAACTAGGAGTCCCACAAGACTGCCTTGGCCCCCTCTCCACCCACTGCCGACAGTTTCTAAGTTAATGAACCAAAGAGAACCTTCATCAATGCAGAGGCATGACTGCCTGTCCATCTGTTCAAAAATATTTACCGTGCACTATAAAGGCTCGGGCACAATGGAAAGCTAGGTCTTCCTGGAGCAAACAGCCTCAGAAAAAGGACGCACAATTCTACAAACACCAAGTGTTACGAAAGTTTAATAGGAAAATGTAAGTCAGTGGGGGCATTTAAGTAATAGGGAAATGAGCTCAAGAGTGTCTTTAAAACCACGAATACTACTACTAGGAAGAAGGAAGTCATCACTTCCTCTCTCACGGCGAGCGAGCAAGCTTATTAGCTGGTTTTCTACAATGTCCTCTCTCAGGTCCAAGAGCACGCTCCCTCTGACATTCTCCAGGATCATTAAGGTCTATAATGAGGTTGTACAAGCAGACACCCCAACGTTTCGAGTCTCCGAACCAGGGCATTAATTGCACTGAAGGATTTGGAATGATATTTCCCCTCACATAGGTTTTTAACGGCCCAAAGATAGACTATGGATCCAATTGTCCAATTTAATAAAGTAATAAAATAATTTAATAAAAGAATAACTATGGTTGCTGAGAACTTAGAGCAAATATTTACTATGTCATTGCATTCTCATAGTATGAAACCAAATGTAGAACATTTGATCAAATGTTCAGGAACTTATCTTTCACTGACTTTCTTACACACGTTGTTGAATGCTTTGGCAGATTCTCTGCACAGTTTGACATTTTCTCTTTCTTTTTTTTCCCTCCTAACAAGAGATGTGTCTTTGTGAAGCTGAACTGGGACCTGTAACCTTTTCGAGGTAGCACTTTGCTAAAGTGTAAAATGAAGGATGCTAGATTAGATGATGCTGACGATCCTTCAGCCCTCACACCCGTCCTGTGGCAGGGGCAGGGGGGAGCTCCACTGGACTTGACAAAGGACACTGCTACCTTCCCTGGGGTGTGAGGGCTGGGCCCCTCCCACACTCAGTTCTCACTCACATCCCTTTATCAGAAAAACATTCCAAGACCTTTCTTTCTGAACTAGACTCTTCCCATCACTCCCTGTTCCGTCTTTATTTTTCTCCTTAGCACTTGTCACCACTTGACAAGTGTTTCCCTTATTTTCTGCTCTTTAATTACAATGTAAGTAGCCTGGACATGGGACATCGTCTCATCGGTACTCAGGTGCATCCCCGCCCCTAAGCTTCACTCTGTTGTACGGCCCAGGGAACCCTTGTTGAAGGTTTGATAATTGCATCTGCCTGATCTGACTGTCAGCTGACTTAATTTTTGTAGCACCTAAAATAAGCAAAATTATGTATTCAAATAAGCATGATTAGCTCTTTGAATATAAAACAGGCACATGTGAGAGTGTGTGTGCATTCATACTAAGAGCATAGGACAGCCTCTCTTTTAGGAGGGAAGGCTGTGAGCATGGAGACAAGCCTTCAGTGATGGCCCGGTGAATGCCCAGCTAAGAGCAATAGTATACGCAATTAACATGCATTGAGTGAAACTGACTTGAACAGGACATGTCACGCACTCACTCACCAGATAAACAGAGATTACAGAAAATGGGTACTTAAATGTAGAAATAGTAAACAAGGTTCCCAGCGTGATCTCAGCCCTGAGGAGTCTGGGTCAGCATATCTGGAGCTGACACCTGGGCAGGAAAGCCAGGGAGGGGGCAGCAACCTCAGATCCAGCCGGATAGGGAAGGGGGCAAAGTGAAGGTGACTCTTCAGAGTGGGGGGATGCATTACCCCATAACCGCTCCATCCCAAGGCAAGGCTTCCCTCCAGTTCAACCAGGAGAGGAAGCTATGATTCCCATCGTGAGACCTGCTGGACATCTCTGCCCCATGGGTTGCAGTGTAATATACAAAGATGTAACGACTCGGGCATCCTGAAGGAATCACTGGAGTAGTTGAAAAGACAGCTTGGTGGGATTACAGGCATGAGAGAGAGAAAGAAAGTGTTCCTCACTCATTCGTGTCCGACAGTTATCCCATGGACTATTCTCCAGGCCAGAATACTGGAGAGGGTTGCCATTCCCTTCACCAGGGGATCTTCCCAACCCAGGGATTGAACCCAGAACCCAGGTCTCCTGCAGATAAGGCAGATTCTTTACCATCTGAGTTACCTGGGAAGCCCCATGACAGTGAGAGAGAGAGGAAAAGAGAGATGCATAAATATCTTTAATTCAAAGGGAACACTGCCTCTCCCAAAATTACCTTGTCATTTACTTCTGGGACTCTGCCATGGTTAAGGGCAAGTCTGATCTGTAGATAACGGCAAAGGGGACTCAACATTTATGAAATACAGGCAGACACAATCAGTTTCCTGACTTTTAGAACAACTTTTTTTTTTTGAATCATCCATTCTGAGTATATGTTTTATTTATTATTCTGGGCATCAAACAATTTTTTATTTTTTGTAAACATTATCCATTGGGGAGATTTAAAAAACTTGAAAACTTCAAAGTTATTCAAAAGGCTCAAAAAGAAATTACCCAAGACGACTACCATGGTGATAAGTTTGCAAGGAAAACACACATTCCAGTGTGTATTTTTCTGTTCTGTATTTTGCCCCACAGATAATTTATGATGATATATTGTAGTTGTAAAACATCGATACATGAGATGATGGGCTTTTTTCATTTAAACCTAAGTGGTTGATGCCAAATGCTGGGGTGCCGGGGACAGCTGTGCCTGTTGGGACCGAGATGGCCAGAGGTTTTCGCTAGGAAAACACTGTGAGATTAAGCCTTAAAGGGTACGTGAGAATGGTCATGTTTTCTCTACCTCTATGTCTTTTTAAGACAGAACGAATTACTTAGCTGATGGAAATATTTTAAAATAATAAATTTTTAAAAAACCCAGTCACGTGGGTGGGGTGGGAGGGAGGCTCCACAGGGAGAGGATATAGCTGACTCACTCTGTTGTATAGCAGAAGCTAACACAACATTGTAAAGCAGTTCTCTTACAATTAAAAACAAAAATCTCAAATCCAGTCACAGAACGCTATTTTTTTAAAATCTTGCACAATTTATCTCTTCAGACCAAATGAAATGGAAATAGATACTTGCTACTTTCCAGTCTGGCCTGCTTCTTCTATCTTACACTACACGGTCGCAGCCAGAGCGTCGCTGGGGCCCTCGTCCATCACTGCCAGTGCCGGCCTGGGCCCGTGCTGCGCGTCATCAGAGGCAACAAAACCAAGGGCCAGGGCTTCCCAGGTGGTGCGGGGGCTGAGACGCCCTGCTCCCAATGCAGGGCGCCCCGGGTTCAATCCCTGGTCAGGGAACTAGGTCCTACATACTGCAAGTCACAACCAAAGACCCTGCATGGCACAACTAAGACCCAGCTCAGCCAAATAAATAAAAGTAGATTAAACACTTTTTAAGGAAACAAAAGGCCTACCATGAGCCAGGAAACAGACTAGACACTGGCTTTACAACAGTACGAGACACAACCCCAGGCCTCGAGGAATACCACCTACTTAGACACACAGGCGTGGAGGCTTCGGTCAAAGCTCCTTCTGTTAAGTAAGTGGTGTGGATCATGAAGGCCACACAGATTTGAAAGGATGATGAGCAAGAAGGATTCTTGGAGGAAACGATGCTTCATCTGGATCTCGAAGGTAAGCAGGACTACACCTTCCATCTGGGGACTTGACTCCTTCTTAGAAGTACCTTTTCTGATCACACTGAATTGCCAATAGATGCTGCCTTCACATTCTAAGGATGGCGGCATGGAATTTCTTTCTGAAAAGAAGAGAAACACCAGTCCAGCTGCTGCTGCTGCTGCTTAGCCACGCAGTCATGTGTGATCAAGCCCATGTTCCACTGCATCCCGACGCCACATTGCACCTGCCTTTGTTCCGTCTGAAAAGAAGGCCGGAGAGCACTCACCCTGGGCTCTCGCTAGCTGCAGATGCCTGGCAAGGGGCGGGTGGGCCCAGGTGAGCTCTGTGGAAACCCCACCCCTGCCGTGCGCCCTACCTGAGCCGGAAGCCCTGCAACTACCCTGAAACGGACGACTGCCTTCTGATTCCTGTTCCCTTTGGGCAAGTTCCAGCCATTATTTCCTTACAGGTTTGGAGGACACTGTATGTTTGAAGCTTCTGAACCATCTCACATGGAAAAGGTAGCCTCAAAGCAGAGATCTCAAGCTGGATCCCATTTCACCAGAAGGATGCCAGACATGTGCTCAGAGCAAATGAAAAGGCTGGAAGCATCTTCTAAAAACAGGTAACTGGAACTTCTTTGCAGGCACGTTTTGTGAGAAGGATGATTTTATTTTGTCACAGGCACTGCAAGAATTTAAACAATTCATTGTTGTTTAATCACTAAGTCTCAGCTGGCTCTTTGCGACCCCAGGGACTGCAGCCCACCAGGCTCCTCTATCCATGGTATTCTTCAGGCAAGAATACTGGAGTGGGTTGCCATTTCGTCCTCTGGGGGATCTTCCCGACCCAGGGATCGAACCCACATTTCCTGCATTGGCAGGCAGATTCTTTACCACTGAGCCAGCAGGGAAGCACAAACTTAATTCATATCTGATGTCAACATGAGTTTTGACTTGTATTTCAGTTAGGAAAAAAATTACTTCCTAACAAGAAATTAGAATTTTAGGAAAGAGCTTTTAATGAAAAGAAAAGGAAAAAAAAAAAAAAAAAAACACCAGAAAATGAGTTTATGAGCAATTTCTAACAGATGTTTGGAAATCATTAAAGATGCAGCCAAATCACTGAAGCTCTATGTTTCAAAATCTAAATCTACAATCATTCTTCATCAGATGGATGGTACTCTCTGGATTCCAGTAAACAGGGTGCAACAATTATCTCAGATATACCTAAAATAGCTAATGGTAAAATAGCTAACGGTTTAAAAAGTAGCCCCGAGAGAACTTCCAGATGCAAACTAGCATATACAGATTAGATAAATAACAAGGCCCTACTGTATAGCACAAGCGACCATACTCACCATCCTATGATTAAAAAATAATGGAAAGGAAGATGAAAAAGACCCTGATGCTGGGAAAGATAAAGGGCAGCAGGAGAAGGGGGCGATAGAGGATGAGATGGTGAGACAGCATGACCAACTCAGTGAACATGAGTTTGAGCGAACCCCCAGGAGAGAGTGGAGGACAGAGGAGCCTGGTGTGCTGCAGTCCATGGGGTTGCCAAGAGTCCGGTGCAACTTAGTGACTAAGCAACTAAGTCACTTTTCTATAGAGCAGAAATGAACATAACACTGTAAATCAACCATACTTCAAAAACGGAAAATTTTAAAAAAGAAGTCCTTGCAAGAAACGTGGCATCGCACTTAGCCAGCAGCTGTTAGCAGTTGTATTTGGCCCTTTAACAAAGATCGGTTGCATCTGGGGCCTAGAGGTGCTTCCCTGAGTCCAGGCAGAGGATGTGTTGTTGACTGTAGTCTATCTTTCAGTCTGGTTTAGAACCTGGCCCAAATAAAGCTTGGAGAAATACAAAATGATCAATCCTACTGAAGCGAGGGTAGAAGATACGATGGATGAACAAGGTTATTGAGGTGACCTGATTCTGGGTCCAGAACTCACACACACAATTTATTTCCAGCCTCAGCTGTCCTATCACCTGTCCATGCATTAGGAAGAAGGGAGGTGTCGGGGGTGTGGGGACTGGAGAAGAGGACAGCGTGAACACATACTCTTCAAAGTTACAACCTCCTGTTTGAACAGTAACCAGTTGCGGTTTGCTGTGATGTGCTGCTCAGGTTGATACACCACAAAAGATGCATTAGTCAGGAACAGAACTGGAAGAAACTTGGAGCAGGATTTCCTAAGGTACCCTGGGCTCTGGGCAGACAACTCCTGCACAAGACTTCTCATCCAAGTGAAGTCAAGTTTAAAGCAACACTGCTGTCAGGCTTGAAGAAGCCAAAGACAGGCTTTTGAAGATGACAGGCTCAGCGCTGCTGCTGGCTCCATTGTTTCAGCAAACATTCGCTTGTCCATTCACTGAATCAACATTGTCAAAGCGCCTGCCTTATATACGTGCATGAAATGAAAGAGAGAAAACAGGGAAGGAAAGGCAGGGAGGGAGTGATGCTGGCACTCCAGGGCTGGGAGGTTAAAAAGAATTTCCGGAACATGATGGGGTGGAGTCAGTGTGTCCCACACAGACTGCTGTCTGATGGGCACCCAGACTCAGTGGGGCTGTGTCCTCAAAACAGGTCCCTTGGGCACTGAATGACCTTAGAGGCTTGGGAGACACTGGGATGTAAAGACAGGTGCAGTGAGAGCCCAGAAGCTATAAGTAAACGTAGAGCAGTTTAAGCCAGGAAAGAAGACCCTGGCTACGGGAAACCAAATCTTTAAACCAAAGTTTAACCCAGGAAAGAAAACATCATGGCTACAGACAACCAAATCTCCTTTAAAAGAAAAATTAACATTTGTTTTCATTGCGAATACATAATTTTTCTTAGAGTAGGTACTAGAAACTTACAGAGGAATTTCTGTAGTTTTCCTTGAATGTTTACTTTCTTCTAAAAAACTATTGAATTCAGGAAAACTCAAGTCGGAGCTTGAGGGTTTCCACCCCATTTTCCATTTTAAGAGAGAAAATGACACGAGAAAGATCACTCTAAAATAAACACAGATATTTTACAGCCTCTGATTCCCAAATGGAAGAGGCAGATAAGAGTGATCCCAGTGCCTCCTCAGAGAGCAGCAAGTTCAACCTTTCCCCCTCATACCCACGTGAGCTCTCTTCTCCACCTGCAGCCCTACCCCAGCCCACCCATCTGGTTTGGGTGCCGGGACAGTCGCCTGCCCACAGGTTGGCAGCAGGCTTCCCGTCTAAACGTCGTGGTCTGCAAGTGCCCTCATTCTTCCCCGAGGCTCCAAGAGCCCTTCTTCTCAGGGTGAGGACACACTCTTTGTGGGTTTTGCATCCTGACAATCTGCACCCCGAAACATTCTCAGCATTTAACGGTGCTGCTGCTGCTCTTCAGCCACTCAGTCATGTCCCACGTTTTTGCAACCGCCAGGCTCCTCTGTCCATAGCGTTTCCCAGGCAAGAATACTGGAGTGGGTTGTCATTCCTTTCTCCAAGGGATTTTAACCAAACCAGGGATCAAACCTGCTTGGCAGGCAGATTCTTGACTGCTGGGCCACCTGGGAAGCCCTTTAAGAACCCAGACGGAACATAAAGTTTGAATCCACTTTCAGCAAACAATGGAAATATCCTAAAATGGGATCCAGATACTATGTTTCCAAAGCTCAATAAACTCTGAAGTCTTCCCATCTTCTTCTTTGCTTCAATGAGCTTTATCATGGATTATAAAAGAAATGGCAATTAGGTGAGGTGATGGATCTCAATCAACCCTACTGTGCAATCACTCGGCAACACACAACTGTTTCTCTTATCATCACATCACACTCCTTACACTTACATATGTTATATATCAATTATATCTCAATAAAACTGAGGGGAAAAAAGGAAATAACGGTTTCTCCTCAAAAATAAATTTAAAAAATTATGGTTCAAATGTGGACAGGTTGCCCACGCTTCTCTGAGCCTCTGACCCTGTAATTCTAAGACAAAACCTAAAGACGGTCACGGGATCCCACCAGTGATCCGAGCCAAGGATCCGAGAATGTCATCGTCTAAAGAAACGCGAATTCTCCTGTCTCTGCCTCGTGCGGAATTATGCAGCCTGTTTTTGAAAGTCATCCCACGTTCCCCAAGCGATAACAATTGGTACTAAGGACCATAAACCTCCCCCAGATGACACCAGTCTGAACCCTGCCCCTCCAGCCCCACACCGGAAGCCTCCCGCTTTTCCTACTACGCGCTGGAGGTGACTGCAAGTCCCTGGGCAAAGGAAAAAGAAGAAAAAGAAACGTCCTTTTCAGAATTTAAACTGCTCTCCTCAGCTCTAGTGACTCTGGGAGAATACCTCACGGGTACCGGGGTCACCCATGCAGCCCGGGGCGAGACTCCGGGCCCGGTGCAGGGGCGGTGCGCCCGGCGGGGCCGGCGGGGGCGTGGTCAGGAGGCGGCCCCTCTGTGGGTGGGGTGGTTGTGGGCGGGGTCATCTGACCCCAGGGCCTGGCACCGGAGGGGCCCAGCCGGGAGCCCCATCCCTCCTGGACCTCTCCTCCCGTCCCTCCTCCCACGCCCCCAGCAAGGTGGAGACCATGAGGACCCGCCGCTGCTCCTGGAGACAGGGGCCCCTGGCCAGGAGCGCCTCCATCACAGCGCCTCTGACTCCCATCTGGATGCGCACACACATGAGCTTTCACACTTACACACTCACCCACTTATAAACACACTCTTACACCCGCACCCACTCACACACACCCACACCCATGCACACACCCACATACAGACCCACACCCACGCACACACCCACGCACACACACCCACACAGATCCACACCCACGCACACACCCATGCACACAGACCCTCACACACCCACGCACACAGACTCACACACCCACACAGACTCACACACCCACACAGACTCACACACCCACACAGACCCACACCCACGCATACAGACCCACACCCACTCACACACCCACGCACACATACCCACACAGACCCACACCCACGAATACACCCACGCACACAGACCCACACCCACAGACCCAGACCCATTCACACACCCACGCACACAGGCCCACACCCACGCACACACCCACGCACACCCACACCCATACAGACCCACACCCACGCACACACCCACGCACACAGACCCTCACACACCCACGCACACAGATTCACACACCCACACAAATCTACACCCACGCACACACCAACACAGACTCACACCCACTCACCCACGCACAAAGACCCAGACCCACTCACACACCCACACCCACTCACCCACACTGACCCACATGCACACTTACTCACACCCACATAAACCCATGCAGCGCTGCATTCCGAGGACCCTGTCCTCACCCCTCGCCCGCTGCGATCTCTTGGAAGAGAACAGGAGGGTTTATCTCTGGAAAGGCACACCAGTCCCCCCCACCAGGATGAAACGCTGATTTGGTTTCTGTGCGAAGAAAGCCCTGTTTAATGAACTGAGTAATCCATCGCCCACCACCCTCCACCGCCGCCGCCTCCGTGCATCACGCTCACCACACCTTTCGCTGACTCCTCAGCTTTTACCGTCCTGGAAAAGCATTGCAATCTCCATAGTAATTTGGACTTCACAGAAACTGCGTTTCCGGGACTCATTTATTCCCCCGACTTACTGCTGGGATCTCCGTAATTCCTCATTCCTCTGATTTTCTACACGCATTAAAAAGCAAGTCCACTCCCAGGAGCTGGGGCCCGTTCCTACCGCGCAAGTGGCCTGACCCGGGCTCCCAGCTCCCCTCTTCAGGGCCACCCTGGGGTCCCCCACGAGGGCATGCCCTGTGCCCTCCTGGCCTGCAGGGGGGCCTGGAAAGGTCGCCCTCCCTGCCCCTTCCCCCGCTTGTTTCCTCAGCAGTCTGGGTGACATTCAAGTTTGCAGAAATGGTGGGTGAGAGCAGAACTCGGGAGACAACGGAAGTGTCAGCCTCCACCCTCCGTCCCAGCAAATAAAGGTAACTGCGAATCTCTTCCCCGTCAAGCACACACGCGCGCGCACAGCCGCAGACGCACCCCTTACCAGTGCGCTGGGGAGACCGGAGGACACAGTGGTATCCGCTTTCTGATGGGCTGCGATCAGGAGGGACATGCTGGCCATGCCCGTCTGCTCAGCACGCTGGCATCCAGACCCCAGGGGCGGCTCCGAAGCGCCCACTCCAGCGCCGTCAGCCCTCCTGGCCCGTGCGCGGAACAGAAGCCGCCAGCTTCTTGTCATCCTCAGGCTGATCCATCACCTTCCATGCCTGCCCTCCCTCCTCCATGAAGGAAAAGAGAGAAGGAAGGCAAGACGAAATGCACTGAGAAAGTCCCACCCTCGCTGTCTGGGATTCTCCAGACACCCAGGGTCCTGAGAGAAGGTGCCGAGCAGGTCTCCACCTGCGTTGGCATCGGTTTTCAGGGTTCGGGTCCCGTCCCCCCGACTGAGCTCCTAATGGCATCCTGGCTCCCCTTGCCTCCGTTTCCCTCCAAGCTTATCCCTCGGACCAGTTCCATTCTGGCGGGTGACAGAGCACCCACCCCACCACCACCACGTGCACGCTGCTGCCTGGGTGCTTGTAAATTACACCGGCAGCGAACATTACAGCTCAGACGGAGGGCCCTCAGCTCTGAAGGAGGACACCGTCTTATTTATGCTGCACTCACACACCTGCATATTGGACTCGATATTTAAATCAGACAACAAATCAATGGTGCCAAGAGGAGGCAGATGAAGAAAAGTCCTGCCGGTCGTTCCCACAGGCGAAGAGCTTCAGGACTTACTGCCGGCGTTTGTTGACAACTCACCCTTGGAAGGAAGGTCAGTGCTCAGAGCTTTGCACCACTCCACCCAGCCACTGCTCGAAGACCAGACTCACCCCAAGTGTTCTGGGGTCCAGAGATGAAGCTTTCAAGTCCAGCTGGAGATGGAAGGTGACTGACATTTAGTCTAGTTGTCTAAGAGGGGAAAAAAATGGTCTGGCTTCATTCCTTTTCATGTCTGCTAATTTTGGGGGTTAATCACCAAGAAGATGCTTCTCTGCTTTCTGGATGGGGAGTCTTCCCCACCTCCTTCCCCATGAGGGGCAATAAGCTCCTAGGACGAGTTCTGTCCTGAGACGACATGAAACATACCTACTTTGTTGCTGTTCAGTAGCTCAGTCGTGTCCAACTCTTTGTGACCCTATGAACTGTAGCACACCAGGCTTCCCTCTCCTTAAATATCTCTCAGAGCTTGCTCAAACTCATGTCCATTGAGTCGGTGATGCCATCCAGCCATCTCATCCTCTGTCGTCCCCTTTTCCTCCTGCCCTCAATCTTGCCCAGCATCAGGGTCTTTTCCAATGAGTCGGCTCTTCGCATCAGGTGGCCAAGGTATTGGAGCTTTGGCTTCAGCATCAGTCCTTCCAATTACTATTCAGGGTGGATTTCCTTTAGGATGGACTGGTTCGATCTCCTTGCTGTCCAAGGGACTCTCAAGAGTCTTCTCCAGCACATATCGCATGATTTTTAAAAGCTGCTCAGTTTGCATAGGGGGAACCAATAGCTTGCGATTCAGCATAATGAAAAGGCACTGAAGCCCCAGTAACTATACCAGGAGTCTCCTTGGGTTGAGCAGTTCACGAACAGAAAACTTGTAAAAACAACATTTCTTACGATCTGCTGCTTGCCTTTGATGTGTCAGCAGAGGAGATCCGTGAAACTCACGAGTATGAAATCTCACATCTTGGTGCATCACAACTTTTACCAAATGATAAATGACATCTAATCAAATAAAAAATATATACTCACTTTCTAAATAACCTTGCCTGCCAAAATATTAAACAAATCGAACCACACAAGCCTTCCTCAGGGATGATATGACTTAACTACAAGCTTATTTTATCAGCACGTCTTTTTCTTTCTTTTTTCTGAAGTTTCAGCCCAGCCCTGTGTCATGCGCATAAAAAGAAACATGCCACATGAATGCTACTCGCCCCAAGAATTTACAAATGGTCTGACTAGCTTTCCTCAGAAGAAGTCTACGGTATCTCACTGTTGCTGTCATTCAGTCACTAAGCTGTGTCTGACTTTTTGTGACCCCATGGACTGCAGCACGCCAGGCTTCCCTGTCCATCACCATTTCCCAGATTTTGCCCAAACTCATGATTGAGTTGGTGATACCATCCAACCATGTCACCCTCTGTTGCCCCCTTCTCATCCTGCCCTCAATCTTTCCATGGTGGAATTTAAGCCAGTTGTGACGGTTTCAGTATACATTTGACTATGCTGAAAAACCAAGAACTTGCACGATTCTAAAGGTAAAGCTCACCGTGAGTGATTCTGGCTAAAAGCTGAGTTTGGTGTTGCCATAGCACACTGACCGGGACAAAGATTACACCAGTTCCTGTGTGATTTCTGTGCTTCTCCACTCCTGGCTCTGGCTCATCATATAATGAATCCTTTCAAGGGTGGACTGAGACAGAGGGTTAAATTCTGTTTGCCCAATCTTATCTTCAGGGCGCTTTTTCAGATCTGCAAGATCTAAGCAAATGCTAGCTGAACCACATCTTAATTAAAGATGTCATGTCCAGTTTGGAGCCTACAGAAGTAAGATGAACAGATCTTGGAAGGAGTTTAGAGGAAGCCATAAAAAATTAGTAACATTACTTATTTCTCTACTTAGACAAATAGACCAAAGGCAATGATAATTTCTGAGGGAGACATGATTGCTTGGAGTCATTTTGCAGTAGAGCAATTTTTCTGCATGAAGACATCTTTTAAAAGTGACAAATGGATATGTATTTTTCATTTCTAATGGAGAATGAAAAGGAAAAGAACTCAGTTTGAATTTCAGCAGTAGGGCTGCTGGTCAGACCCCAGTGGAACCAGAGACTTTTCTTTCTCTTTCTCTCTCTTTGGAGCATTTCTAAACGGTGCATTTATTGAGTGTTTGCATTGAAAGAGAAGTTAGTATTTACCTTTGTGATTAATCAGGTTCCTGGGTCGCACGGAGTTGGACACGACTGAAGTGACTTAGCAGCAGCAGAAGTAAGACACGGGCTTCCCAGGTGGCACTAGTGGTAAAGAACTCGCCTCCCCATGCCAGTTAGATGTGACAGACTCGGGTTTGATCCCTGGGTGGGGAAGATCCCCTAGAGGAGGGCGTGGCAACCCACTCCAGTATTCCTGCCTGGAGAATCCCATGGACAGAGGAGCCTGGCGGGCTGCAGTCCATGAGGGCGCAGAGAGTCAGACACGACTGAAGCGAGTTAGCACGCACACGTGCAAAAGTAAGACTCAGCTATAGTTTAGACTGCTGCTACGGTCATTTTTCTCTTCCCCAAAGATTTCTCCTCAAAGGACAATTATGGACTGACAAGATTTTCATACTCAGATACCTTGCAGTAAGATATATTGCTCCAGAATCTAAATTTCACCAACATCAGAGAAATACGAAAGTTCATTTTTTCCATCCACCCCAGACTGTCAAATGCCAAGTGAAAGAAACTACGATGACTTACTCCCCGACACACTGTGTGGTTTCTACTCTCGTTTCTCTGCTATTCTGCTCAGTTATTCCATCTCTACTGGAATACCGAATGCTCAGCTTTCCCACTCGATTTAGTGACCCAAATCATCTCTTGAGTATACAAGGAAATTAAAAAAAAAAACACAATACAACCCCAGCCCCTCCTTCCTTCCTGTCCTCACGTCCTCTCTGGCCTGGAGGAGTGGGGTCTGGACATCTGGGAAGGACACATGTCCCACGGCCACCGGTCATAGCATTGAGGATGGTGCCCCCAAATCTCTCTCCTCCGCTCAGTGCAGGGAGTGGCAGGAAGTAGGCTTCCAGTAAACAGAATGAACGTGACCGAGAGATCATTTTAAATTGATTAAAATCTGCCCATTGCTCTAAGTGTGCACAGATCAAGTGTTCATTCCTTGCAGCCGCCAGAATTGATGGCAGAGAGGAGTCTCTGCAAGGTCCCACTCAAAGCTCTTTTTGTTAACTGAACTGTACTTGACTCACAGTGCTGTGTTAGTTTCAGCTACACAGCACAGTGATTCAGCCGTATATGTTCATTCTTTTTCAGATTCTTTTCCATTATAAATTATCATAAGTTACTGACTTATACCATAAGGTGAGGCTTCCCCGGCAGCTCAGGTGGTAAAGAATCCACCTGCAATTCGGGAGACCCTGGGTTGGGAAGATCCCCTGGAGAAGGGCATGGCAGCCCACACCAGTATGCTTGCCTGGAGAATCCCCTGGACAGAGGAGCCTGGTGGGCTAAAGCCCATGGGGTCACAAAGAGTGGGACATGACTGAGCGAAAAGCGCAGCACATAAGGAATGACTGTAGCTCCCTGCACTATACAGTAGGTTCTTATTGGTCATCTACTTCTGCTTCGCTGACTACGCTAAAGCCTTTGACTGTGTGGATCACAACAAACTGGGAAATTCTGAAAGAGATGGGTATACCACACCACCTTACCTGCCTCCTGAGAAACATGTATGCCAGTCAAGAAGCAACAGTTAAAACTGGACATGGAACAACGGACTGGTTCCAAATCAGGAAAGAAGTACATCAAGGCTGTATATTGTCACCCTGTTTATTTAACTTATATGAAAAGTACACCATGCGAAATGCTGGAACTGGATGAAGCACAAGCTGGAATCAAGATTGCGGGGAGAAATATCAATTACCTCAGATATGCAGATGACACCACCCTTATGGCAGAAAGTGAAAACGAACTAAAAAGCCTCTTGATGAAAGTGAAAGAGGAGAGTGAAAAAGATGGCTTAAAACTCAACATTGAATAAAATAAGATCTGGTCCCATCACTTCATGGCAAATAGATGGGCAAACAATGGAAACAGTGACAGATTTTATTTTCGTGGGCTCCCAAATCACTGCAGATGGTGACTACAGCCATGAAATTAAAAGACACTTCCTCTTTGTAAGAAAAGCTATGACAAACCTAGACGCCATATTCAAAAGCAGAGACATTACTTTGCCGACAAAGTTCTGTCTAGTGAAAGAAGCGACTTAGCAGAAGCAGTAGCAGTGAAAGCTATGGTGTTTCCAGTAGTCATGCATGGATGTGAGAGCTGGCCTATAAAGAAGGCTGAGTGTTGAGGAATTGATGCCTTTGAACTGTGGTGCTGGGGAAGACTCTTGAGAGTCCCTTGGACTGCAAGGAGATCCAACCAGTCCATCCTGAGATCAGTTCTGAATATTCATTGGAAGGACTGATGCTGAAGCTGATGCTCCAATACCATGGGCACCTGATGCGAAGAACTGATTCATTAGGAAAGACCCTGATGCTGAGAAAGAGTGAAGGCAGGAGGAGAAGGGGATGACAGAAGATGAGCTGGTTGGATGGACATGAGTTTGAGCAAGCTCTGGGAGATGGTGAAGGACAGGGAAGCCTGGTGTGCTGCAGTCCAAGGGATTGCAAAGAGTTGGACACGACTGAACAACAATTTTATATATAGGAATGTGTATACATTATTCCCAAAGCCCTAATTTATCTCTTCCCCTTCCTCCTTTGGTAACCATGTCTGTTTTCTAAGTCTGGGGGTATGGTTCTGTTTTGCAAATAAGTTCATTTGTACCAATTACCACTCAAAGTTCCTCAACACCCATCACTTTGCTCTTCAGGGTAGAGTGTCACAGAAGCCAAAGATAAGATCAGAACTCATAACTATCATTAATACACATAAAATTTTTATATTAATTTAGCTTGACGTTAAAGAAATGGTCCTAATTGGGAGACTTATGGAGGCAAGACCAAGACCGATACAGTGAACGTATCAGGCTCTACTTTTGCCCATCAGTGTCTTTTCCTGAATCAGGATGCAGGTGCAAACGGCAGTGGGATGGGAGTCTGTTATTTCCGTGCTCTTCACTTTGCTGCAGTAGAAAAGGGGGGAAAATGATTCTCCGCAGCTACAGCTGCACCTGCTCGGAGGCAGCCTCTGCACACAGGGTTCAGATGGCTTCTCAGGGGCTCGCGTGGGCTGATGAGAGAGCTGAGGGACACCTCCCTCCCCACCCCCCAACCTGTCGAGATTTCTGGTTTGATTTCTGCTCATCTGACCTAGACGTGGTTCTGGAAAGAGCTTTTTCCTAAACTCCCTTTGGAAAATGTAGAAGGAAGTACTTTGTTAGAAAGATGTTTTGATTTCTTAAATTACTATAGGCTTTCTTGAATGCTTAAGTTACTATATAGATCAGATAATAACCACACACATAAGCAGAAATGGCTCTGACCTAAGAATTAGGAGATCCAGCTTTTCATCATGTGAAGTGAAAGTTGCTCAGTCCTGTCCCACTCGTTGCAACCCCATGAACTATACAGTCCATGGAGTTCTCCAGGCCAGAATACGGAAGTGGGTAGCCTTTCCCTTCTCCAGGGGATCTTCCCAACCCAGAGATCGAATCCAGGTCTCCTACATTGCAGGTGGGTTCTTTACCAGCTGAGCCACAAGGGAAGCCCAAGAATACTGGGGTGGGTAGCCTATCCCTTCTCCAGGGGACCTTCCTGACCCAGGAATGGACCCGGGGTCTCCTGCATCGCAGGGGGATTCTTTACGAGCTGAGATACCAGGGAATTCCCTTTTCATTCTGATATAGCCACAGAGTTGCTGTGCAAAGGGATATTCAGAGAAATCTGAAGTCTTGGTCAGCATCGTATCTGTAAACGGTGTGTGTCTGTGTGTGTATAAGAGATGAGTAAGAATTGATGCTGAAAAGCAACAAATGGCAGCTCCCCACTCCAGGAACTGGTAGCTAGGGGTGGCTGCACACAGGGGCTGTGGCAGCGCAGCTGATGGGGCAGGATGGTCAGGGCCTCGGCAGACGTGCTGGCTGTCACCCACAAGTGTGCGTCCCCTCGCCCCTACAGGGAGTCTGCGCCTTCCGAGCCCAGGACTATGTTTCCCAGAGTTCCCTGCTCTAAGCTGTGCCCTAGTGATGGGTGTGCCCTTGTGACGGGAACACGACGGTGCCATCTGAGTACACGGTCCCCCCCCCGCCAGGCTTAGGGTACAAGGAGAACAGGGGACAGAGATGAAAAGAAAGGAAACGGAAAGGTTTTTTAATTTAAGATATACAGATGCCCGGCCTCTCGTGATGAGCCGCACAGTTAGCTATGGAGACTGAAGCTTTGATAGTCTGGCATTCCTGCAAGGGAGCGTCAGCTTACTGAGGCACCAATGTATTGCACAGTCAGAGAAACTGTAGGAACCTAGTTGAATATAAGTCATGTAATAACCTGATAGCAATTTTTAAAAATAATATATTAGAGTGAAAGTGAAGTCGCTCAGTCATGTCTGACTCTTTGTGACCCGTGGACTGTAGTCCACCAAGCTCCTCCGTCCATGAGATTCTCCAGGCAAGAATACTGGAGTGGGTTGCCCTTTCCTTCTCCAGGGGATCTTCCCGACCCAGGGATCGAATCCAGGTCTCCCACATTGCAGGCAGACGCTTTAACCTCTGCACCAGCAGGGAAGCTCTTAATATATTAGAAGATACAGGTAATCATAATTTCCTAAATTTATTTCCTGGTTATGCATCTCATGTGCTGGACTGTCAGAATAATTCCACTTATAACTTATTCTGACCCCATTCTGTACTCTTCCCTCTCTACCCAGCCCCCCTCCCCCCAGAAAACTTCCAACAAGCTGACCATACAGGGGCTTGGATTTTCTATAGATGTAATACTCAGTTCAGTTCAGTCGCTCAGTCGTGTCCGACTGTTTGTGACCCCATGGACTGCAGCACGCCAGGTCTTCCTGTCCGTCACCAACTCCCAGAGTTTACTCAGACTCACGTCCATTGAGTCGGTGGTGCCATCCAACCATCTCATCCTCTGTCCTCCCCTTCTCCTCCCACCTTCAGTCTTTCCCAGCATCAGGGTCTTTTCCAATGAGTCAGCTCTTCCCATCAGGTGGCCACGGTGCTGGCGTTTCAGCGGATCACAGCTGAACTGCGTGTACATCACCCTTTGTTACCATGGTGTGTAATACTTAGGGGGCACTAACCATGGGTCTGATTAACACTGTTGCAGGTGATTTTTTTTTTTTTTTTAGTGGCTAAATCAAGTCAGACTCTTTTATATTTGGATACAAAATAAAAACTCTTCATGCATGCTCTGAAAAAAAAAAGTAGATTGTTGCCATAAAAGAAAACAGAAGCCGCCAAGGCTGGGCAAGAGTGGAGGGGAAGTGAAGAGCCTGGGAAGGGGCAGGTCAGGGGTCCCAGCCCACAGGCTCCATGGCCCTTCCGCCTCTGTGTGATGTGAGCACAGCTCACCTGACGCTGCACTTCCAAGTCGGGCAGCAAAGCCCCCCAACCACGGACCCCCTCGTGGTGTCTGTCACTCCCCCACGGTGTGAATCATGGGTCATGCTCTTAGTCTCCATCATGATTTACTTCCAGGCAGCTGACCTTTGGAAAATGCCAACAGTGTCTTTTCATTCCCCATGCAAATCATTTCTCCCCCTCCTCATGGGGTTAAACATCAGATGCTTCCCTTTCCCTACACAATTATTCTCTCCTCCTCAAACTCAGGATCTCAGCTTCTCCTGCCTTCATAAAGACCTAATGCACAGCACAGGGCACTATACTCAGTATTTCATAATAACCCATAAGGGAAGAGAATCTGGAGAATATATACACACACACACACACTCACATATATATACAAATACACACACACACACACACGCACACGCACGCACTAAAGTGAAAGTGTCAGTCGCTCTGCCGTGTCCAACTCTTTGCGACCCCTTGGACTGTAGCCCACCAGGCTCCTCTGTCCATGGGGATTTTCCAGGCAAGAAAACTGGAGTGGGTTGCCATTTCCTTCTGCAGGGGAATCTTCCCAAATCAGGGATGGAACCTAGGTCTCCCATACTGCAGGCAGATTATTTACTGTCTGAGTCACCAGGGAAGCCCTGTGTGTGTGTATGTGTATGTGTGTGCATGTGTGTGTATATGTGTGTCTGTGTGTGTGTGTGTCTGTGTGTATATGTGTGTGTGTGTGTATAATTGAGTCACCGCTGTATACCTGATAATAACACCATTCTGTAAGTCGACTCTGTTTCAGTTTGTTAGAAAAAGATCAGCTCAGGTCTGGCTTATTCTTGTTTGTGACATACCTGCCCCCAGTGCTCCCAAACTGAGTCCAAGCCCCTTCCAATATCCTGCACGTTGTAGGTCAAAATTAATAATAACCAAACCACCAATAAGTCTTGGAAATTTACTGAAAATCTGTGTGCTTGGTACACGTGGTTTTTCAAGTACTAGCTCATTTATTTCTTATAACATCTCACTGAAGCAGATTCTATTATTTCCCCATTTTATAGGTAAGAAGACTGAGGGTGAGGAAGGCTGTGTTAATTGCCCGAACACACACCTGGTGAGTGGGAGAGCCACTATTTGACTTTAGGCATTTTGATGACAAAGCTTTCACTTTTCACTTCTAAGCTTATACTGTTTTCATCGTTTTTAAAGGATACCCAGTGGAGATTTAAAGAATATTATTATCTTGGCTTCTACATCTTGTTTTCCCCATTTTGATGTTGAGATTAAGTCAAAAGAAAACTCTTATTTTGACCAAGGCTTTACGAGGAAATTTTAGGTATGACTTAACTTTGCCAAGTAAAGAAACAGAACTGTAGCCGCAGCACTTTTTAGAAAATGTTCCATATTTCCTCTTTTCGTTAAAGCTGCCTTAATTCCCTACAGATCTGTAACATGAAGACTTTCCTCTGAAAGTTGCAAGGCCTCCGGGTAAAATGAGCCCCATTTTCCTGCAAGATAACCTTTTAGTAAAATTTCTCTAATAGAGAATTTTAGAAGTCTCTACAGGCTAAAGTTCCCAGGCATTCTGAGGGGATCATTTTTTGTCATATTTCCAATGATCTGTCCTCAAAATGTGTGCCTAAGGGTGGTCTCAGGATGACATCTTTCATAAGTGAAATAATTCTTCTCTAAAGCTAAGAACCCTTGCTTTCCCACACTTGCCATTTCTTCTGCTCCACATTTTTTTACTTGGATATGCACCTGAATCCTCCAGTTCTAACGCATGTCCTCCTTTTGCTGTGGACCTGGGCTTGGTGTTCGGCGGTGACCTGCAGGCCTCCTCTGGGTCTGGCACATAGTAGGTATTAAGCGTGTGCTCAATAAAAAGAAGCATCCAATGAACTGAATTAAGTTTCCTGAAATACGATTCAAGAGTTTTAATTCAAATGTGAGTCTGCCCGCGGACACGGTCCATGGGGCCAGCATGTAGAAACGACCAGCTTCATCTCCTGTAATAAAGAGGCTCTCGAGGGACAGCTGAGTGGAGTCCTGGCAAGCGCTGGGCGCTGTCGGCGGCACTCAGCTAGCTCCTTCTGACCCAGGAGCTGGAGGGGCCCCAAGGAAGGGCCCAAGCTTAGGACTGAAGCCTCTCTGATCACAGGGTCCTGGACTCCAAGAGCCGTTTTCTTGCCTCAGTATACAGGGATACTGTGTGTGTGTGTGTGTGTGTGTGTGTGTGTGTGTGTATGTGTGTGTGCGTGTGTGTGTCTTCAGGTCCCCTTTGCCTCTTCCCCATTTACACGCTCTCACACATCTCTGATTCTGAACCAGGAAATGTGTTGTAGACTCTGAAAGCTCAGAGGATCTTTGAACCCATCTAATATGCTTTTATTTGGGATGAGCGGGGATTACCAAGGAGGAAACAGGTGGGTTAAAATACTTGTTTTGTTAGGAACTGAATCTTTAAAGATACTAAGCCCCAGGGTCGTGCTTTTACCCAAGCAAACAAGGGAACCACCAATATGAGCCCACCTGCCATCACCTGCTGCCTTGAATTAATCCCCATCAGAAGAAAGCCTGTTACGAAAGGTGCCATGACCTGTCTGCGACACCCAGTCGAAGCTGTGGCCATTCACAATGGTCCATCGGGGACCTGGCCTTTGGTGCCCAAAGGTGGGCAGACTGAAGGCTTGCAGGTGTCCCAGGCAGATCAAGCCCCAGTGAGCCCGATCCCTGGCAGACTCCTGGACCAGCATAGGCACACCCACCTTTCCAGGGCCCTGTCAGTGACTGCCCACCCTAACAGGGCTGCATGAGGCCCCGTGGGGTGAAACCATCAAGGTCACTGAAATGACCATACACCTACTTCTACTTGAGAAGCCTCGTCCTCTAGAACCAAATGTAGACCAAGACCAGCCTTAAAGCTCATGAGGGAAAAGGAACATGGCCCCAAACTCAGGCTGTGCTTTTTCAGGGAGATAATAAATGCTCCACGGCCTAAACTCAGCCATGAACCACCAGGAAGAGCTGTCGGAGAATGAGAACGACTACGGTCACTCCACCTGGAGCGGTGAGAGACTGGAGCACCCTCCCACTGTGCACGGGCACACACAAGGCACTCACGTAGCCCCACAGAAGCACAGCATCTCCCCATCCCTGGGACCCGTCAGGCCACCCCGTCAGAGCTCAAGGACCACGCGGCCCCGCCCCTGGGGCTGTCGTGATGACAGGTGCCAGCCTTCCCAACACACTTCCGCTCCATGGCCCAGTCCACGACCAGGGGTGGATTCACGGGATTTACTCCATCCTTCAGTTGACATAGTGCTGTAATATGATGCAAAGCAGAAAAGGCATGGGAGCTGCACGTACGCTTCTTCCCAGCCATGTTCATGGGACTCCATACGGTTCATTGCAGGTAATGCCTACCTGGCTAAATGTTGAAAGTGAAACTATTAGTCACTCAGTCGTGTCCGACTCTCTGTGACCACATGGACTGTAGCCCGCCAGGCTCCTCTGACCATGGAATTCTCCAGGCAAGAATACTGGAGTGGGTGGCTATTCCCTTCTTCAGGAGATCTTCCCGAACCAGGGATCGAACCAGGGTCTCCTGCATTGCAGGTGGATTCTTCACCACTAGACCCACCTGTGTGTGCATGCTATGTCGCTTCAGTCGTGTCCAACTCTTTGCAACCCTGTTGACTGTAGCCCACCAAGCTCCTCTGTCCATAGGATTCTCCAGGCAAGAATACCAGAGTGGGTTGCCATTCCCTTCTCCAGGGGATCTTCCCCAGCCAGACCCAGAGATTGAACTCGTGTCTCTTGTATCTCCCGCATTGGCCGAAGGGTTCTTTACCACTAGCACCACCTGGGAAGCCCAAGGCAGTCCAACAGACCAACAGAACAGAAGAGAGTCCAAAAAACAGACCCACATACATAGAGCCAGCTGACTTTCAACAAAGGGGCAAATAAAAGGGCAACTCAATGGGAAAATGATTTTCATTTCAATCTATTGTGTTAAAACAACTGGATGGCCATACACCCCCCCAAAAAAAATCCTAGAATTTTCACACCACTTACAAAACTTAACATCAAATGGATAACAAAACTAAACGTAAGAAAACAGTAACACATCCAGAAAACAGGCATAAGAAAAACACTTACTGATCTTGGATGAGACAAAAGTTTCTTAAATAGGACATGAAATGAAAAATCATAGACGAAAAGAAGGGACAAATCAAACTTCAGCAAAATTAAAAGACTTTACTTTTCAGAGGACACTATAAAAGCTCTTAAGAAGATTAAACCAAACCACATGCTGCAAGAAACGATTTACAAAATATTTATTTAACAATACACATTTAGAAATTCAATAATACGAAGGCAAACAGCCTAATAATAAATTAGCAGAGGAATCTGCACAGTGCCTTTGCCAAAGAAGCCATACAGATGGCAAATGTGTTCACAAAGCCATTATTCACCGTATGCCGGTTTCTTATTAAGATAAACATGTACTTATTGGAGCACCAACAGTTCTACTCCTAGGTATTTTGTCCAAAGCAATGAAAACGTATGGTCACAAAATTACCTGTACATGAACGTTGATAGCTTTATTCTGAACAGCGCCAAAGAGGAAGCAACTCAAATGCCCAACAAACAGAGCTAAGTTCGCACAAGAGAATTCTATATAATAGAAAAAAGGAAGTGGCTAGTGATAGATTTAACAATGCTGCTGAATCTCAGAGGCTTTTTAATAAGAGGAAAAGCCTAGAGACAAAGGTACACATACTTGAGGATCCCATTCGTGTGAGATTCTAGCAGAGACCTGCCTGTTTGATAGAAAGCAAACCTGTGTTTTCAAAGAGCCAGGTTGGGGAAAAGGAACTGATGGTTAAGGAGAGGAAAGGAACTGCTTTTGGCGATAAAATATTTTATATCACAATTGCAATGATGCTTATATGACTTGAGACATTTTTCAGCACTCATCAAATTGCACTCAAATATCAGAAAATTTTAACAAACTCAGATCATGCCCCAATAAATTCATTCACGCAAGTGAATGAAAGAAAAAGAAAAGGAAAGTGTGCAATGAAGGGAAGATATTAATATCTCACCATCACTACTGCAGTGTCCTAGTTAGGCGGTCATTGTATCAAAGTTGGGAGGATAATGTAATTTAATGAGTTGATTTCTGGAATACCGTGTATCAGTTAGAATCAGCGTTCAAGAAGGGACACTAATAGTCACTAGTAGAGCTCAAAAGGAAAGAAATGAAGGAAAACTAAGATCCAGGATGAGTGCTCTGGAGCAGTATCACTTATGGAACTTTGTACGCACCATCCTGACATGGGGGCTGCCCGGACAGCTCAGTTGGTAAAGAACCCACCCGCAGTGTAGGAGACCCCGGTTCGATTCCTGGGTCGGGAAGATCCCCTGGAGAAGGGATAGGCTACCCACTCCAGTATTCTCGGGCTTCCCTTGTGGCTCAGCTGGTAAGGAATGACTCCTGACATGGTGAGGCTGGGGGAAAGGAGCTGCTGCTCCACCAAAGCCGAAATAGTCAAAACCTGCCCCTTTGGAACGCTGAAAATTAACCAATGACGTGCTGCACCCAAGGGCTGCTGATTCAAGGGAAGTGGCTGAATCTCAACCAGGACAGAGCGTTTCGTGTCACTGTGACTTGTCCCATGTTCATACCTGCTTCCAGGTGGGCAGCTTACACAGTTACCAGGCTACCCAGTACACCCCACTGCTCGGTGAACATCCCCGAGAAAGGAAAGTGTTAAGTCCACACAGCCTGGACACAGATGATCAGGGCAGGGTTATTTATAATAGCCGCATAATGGAAGGAACCCAAGCGTTCACAGCTGATGCATGGAAACACAAACCTGGAACTTCCAAACCCTGGGATATTTTAAAGTCAAAGAAAGAAATGGAGCTCTGACACATACTGCAGCGTGGATGAACCCAGAGAACTCTTTACTGGATGAAAGAAGTCAGTCACAAAGATCACACGCTGCCTGACTCCATTTACAGGAAAAGTCCAGAATAAGCAAATCATTAGGTGGTCTGGGGCGGGTGCAGCAGGGAACGGTGAATAACCACAAACAGGTACAAAGCTTCTTCCTTGAGATGATAAAACATTCTAAACTTAGATCAGGGTGTAGGTTGCATAACTGTGAATACAGGAACACCTGGTTTAATTGTACACTTTAAAATGGTCATTTTGATGGTTTGTGAATTACACGTCAATAAAAAATTCACCATTAAAATAAGCATCCTAAGTTCAATGGTATATATATTTTACAGTAACCTCTTAAAAGAAAAGGATATACAGCAGAAACCCTAGAAGGAACACCTTGGGGAAGGGCAGAAGGAGAATGCACGTGAAGACAAAGGGAATCTTGCCCCCACACCTTAATTCTTAAGCAGAATTAAGTCAGCATTGTACACAAGGTGTTTAAGGATTAAACAGAGAATAAGAAGACTTGCTCTCAAGCGAGCCGCCCTCCCTCTCACCCCACAGCTCCTCGTGCTGTGCTCAGCTGCTGGCTTAGGGGGTGAACATACGTCCAGAGGAGCTGAAGCCGCCCTGTAGGCCAGCAGAGCTGTGGAGTCCCGGCCTCCTGCACTGTCTTGGGATCTCACAAGATTCCTGGAGACCCCTCATCACTGGGGCCCTAACACTCCCACTGCTGTTCTCTCTGGGGCCCAGGAGTTTCGTTTCAAGGTGTTGAGGGTCGCAGAGAACACCAACAAGAGGCTCAATAATTCAGCTATTTTTGCCACACCTTCTGTTTCTGTATCTGAATCAATTATTCCTTCTTTGATTCTTGGTTCCTAAGCTTGAATAGCCCTTTACTTGTGTAGTTTGTTAGAGGACAAAAACTCTCTCTCTCTCTCTCTCTCACACACACACACACACACACACACACACACACACTCTCTCTCTCTCTCCCATAAAACACCAACAGGAAGCATCACAGAGAGCTCCCAGGCTTGTGGCGGGAAATTCGGAGGGACCTGGGGCTCAGGGTCACATGGCAAACACTCCAGCTGAAGGCCAGCACGGCGTTCAGCCAGCCGGAGAATCGTCCCGAAAGATGTGCAGTGAAGAGCTGCCTGCATCCCCCTGCCCCACGGCTGCAGGGACATGCCGGTGACCCCTGGGCGCTCTGTTATAACCCCTGCACTCTGAGCTGCTGGCCTGCTGAGCAGTGGCTCCTGGTAACAGCTGGGGTTCAAAACGCTGAGAAGTCTCCGTAAGGGGAGCTGAGAGCTGGGCTTCAAAACGCTAAGAAGTCTCCCTAAGGGGAACTGAGAGCTAAATTACATACCATATGCTTCTCGGGGGAGGACAAGTTCGTGGGGGTCTGGAATGATTAAACCACAAGCCACCAGTGTCTTCAATGAGCACAGGCTAAATGATGCAGGGAGATAAACACTCCCCTCACTCTGAGGACTCGATCTCCTGAAAGTCTACTTCTGACCCAGAGATCACTTACTGTGGGCTGAATGAGATGTTCTTCATGTTGTCAAGTCTCTCTTCCAACAGTAGTACTTTATAAAAGTCCCATATTCCTTAAAAATTCATTCGGTGGAAGAATTAACATTGTTAAAATGCCATACTACCCAAAGCAATCTACTGACTTAATGTGATCCTTATCAAATTACCCATGAAATTTTTCACAAAATTAGAACAAATAATCCTAAAATTTATAAGAAACCATAAAACACCCAGAATTGCCAAAGCAATCCTGAGGAAAAAGAACAAAGCAGAAGGCATAACCCTCCCAGACTTCAGACAATACTACAAAGCTACAGTAATCAAAACAGCCTGGTATTGGCAGAAAAACAGACAGATGGATCAGTGGAGCAGAATACAGAGCCCAGAAATAAACCCACACACTTATGGTCAATTAATCTTCAAGGGAGGACTCAAGAACATAGAATGAGAAAAAGCCTCTTCAGCAACTGGTGTTCAAAAGTTGGACAGCTGCATGTAAATCAATGAAGTTAGAACATACCCTCTCACCATACACATATGAAGCAGTATTAAAACTCCTGAAAGAGAACACTGGCAAAACATCTTCTGACATAAGTCACAGCAATGTTTCCTTAGGTCAGTCTCCCAAGGCAAAATAAATGAAAGGAAAAATAAATGAGACCTAACCAAATGGATAAGCTTTTGCACAGCAAAGGAAACCATCAAAAAAAACCAAAAAGATAACCTACCAAATGCGAGGAAATAGCTGCAAAGGTTATTACTGACAAAGGCTTAATTGCCTAAATATACCAATAGCTCACACAACTCAGTAACAACAAAACCCAAACAACTCAATCAAAAAATGGGCAGAAGACCTAAACAGACATTTCTCCAAAGAAGACATAGATAGGTGGCCAACAGGTACATGAAAAGATGCTCAACGTCGCTAATTATTAGAGAAATGAACGTCAAGACCACAATGAGGGGTCACGTAACACTGGTCAGAATGGCCACCACTGAAACGTTCAGTAAGCCCTAAAGTTAATTAACTAAAGGTTGCAATTGGAAATGACCTGCTTACCCTCCTTCACTGGAACAAGAGGGCCGTGAGGTGCAGAGGCAGCTTGGGTGGATGGGAGATGGAGGGCCAAGGACAGTGGGACGGAGGGCAGAGGGAAGGAGGGAGGCAGCGGGGACCTCGGTGGAGGCAGGTGGAGGCCTCCACGGGGGATGAATGCTTTCTCTAAAAAATCCTGAAGGAAAACTGGCTGCATCATAACCACCAGACCTCTCCACCCCACCCCGCTACACACACCGATCAATTGCGAATATAGCTGGATATGGTTATTTCAGAAACCTGGACAGACGTGTATTTTTCAGTCTAATCACCTCCCAACACAAAACCCGGGAAGCTTTTTGCCACCGCCAGGGAGATGCTTTTATGATTCTTGTTTGATTCTGCTCTCATTCCTCTGTCATATTCAACGTTGCAAAGGCAAGGGGTTCCTTCCCAAAGCCTCCCTCACATCTACCTCTTCTTTAAAGCCTGATCCATTTCCAAGGGTCTGAAAACTGATAAATCTCCCTGGTATCATTTTTCCTCCATGGAACATGGAACCCTCAACAAGTTTATATCATCAAAAACAAAAAAAAATTTTGTTTTTGGACACCAGCTCAACAGAAAAGTGGGTAATCCTTTGTCACAAAATAAACATGTTTCCAGATGAACAGTGTAGGTTCTATGATTGCTCAGGGTAATAAAACATTGCATCAGGGCAGCATTGGCTTAGCTTTACATAGACTGATGACACGAAGCTATCTCTATGTTTGTCCACAGAGAACATGACACCAGGAGCCAGAGCTCAGTTCTAAGCATCTGTGTCTTGTGGACTAAAGCAGGACCATGGGGGTTAACGAGGGGCTATTACAGAGATAACCAAGTGATCAACAGCTGAGAGGCACAGATGCAGGGATACCACCGTGCCACCCAGGTGCCACACTGGCAGCTAGCTCTCATGTGGGAGCTAAGGAAAGCACTGTTGAGCCTATGCCCCAGAGATTTCTCAAGAGTATTTCTTTAGACAAGAAATACTATGAAGTGCACTGGATAAGGACCACGGTTGCAGGTTAAGAAAACCCTGACTGACCCACAAAATACTGTACCATACAAGGAAACAAGTAGAGCAGAAGTTACTGGGTTGGGCAAAAAGTTTGTTCAGGTTGTGTCACTGCAAGATCAAACCAGCCTAAAGGAAATCAGTCCTGAATACTCATTAGAAGGGCTGATGTCAAAGCTGAAGCTCCAATACTTTGGCCACCTGATGTGAAGAACTGACTCAACGGAAAAGACCCTGATGCTGGGAAAGACTGGAGGCAGGAGGAGAAGGGACAGCAGAGGATGAGATGGTGGGATGGCATCACTGACTCAATGGACATGAGTTAAAGCAGGAGATAGTGAAGGACAGGGAAGCCTGGCGTGCTGCAGTCCATGGTGTCACAAAGATATGACTTCGCGACTGAACAACAACATGTCAGAAAAACCCAAATGAACTTTTTGGCCAAGCCAATATTAACAGACTTCTCCTGATGAACCCAAAGGCTAACTCCTCCCCTGCCAAAATAAAACTAGACATAGAGAAAAGGAGAATCTCACAGTGCCTGCTTCCGCGGGGCACGTCTTAGAAGTGACACCCGGGAACAAGGAACACGCCAGCATTGTTGGAGCTGGAAACCCATCTGGTACTCTGCTCCTAAATTCCACGTGGTAGCCAAGGCCTCAAGGTCTCCCGGGAGTAGGTCAGGCTCGGGTTTGGGGTCTGGCCTCTGGAGCCTGGCGGGGAACGCTGGCATCTGGAGAGCACAGTTCAGGGAGCCTCGTGTGCCGGGTGGGTGTCCACGCTCCTGGGTGAACCTGGACCTTGTTGCCTCTAGTTGTTCAGTCGCTCAGTCGTGTCTGACCCTTTGCGACCCCATGAAAAGCAGCACGCCAGGCCTCCCTGTCCTCTACCATCTCCCGGAGCTTGCTCAAACTCAAGTCCATCGAGACAGTGGTGCCATCCAACCAGCTCATCCTCTGCCGCCTCTTCTCCCCCACCCTCAATCTTTCCCAGCATCAGGGTCTTTTCCAATGAGTCAGCTCTTTGCATCAGGTGGCCAAAGTATTGGAGCTTCAGCTTCAGCATTAGTCTTTCCAATGAACATTCTGGTTTGATTTCCTTTAGGATTGACTGGTTTGATCTCCTTGCTGTCCAAGGGACTCTGAAAAGTCTTCTCCAGCACCACAGTTTGAAAGCATCAATTCTCTGGTGCTCAGCCTTCTTTATAGTCCCAACTCTGACATCTGTACATGACTACTGGAGAAATGCCAATGATGGCGGAGTGTAACAGACTTTTCCAGAAGAACCCATACCATTTTAATACCTCTAGACCACATGAATTTTTCATAGGAAGTCTGGAAATGAGCACACATTCACAAAGAGTGAACTCTCCTCGGTGGACTGAACTGTGAGGGTTCAGGGAGGGGCCTCGTCCCTTTGGCGCTTTTGATGAGTGTTTCTGAAGGAGCAAGGGGGCCTCAGCTCTCAGGAAGTGGCCTCTTGAGTGGGAGGCTTTCTCCAGCTCAGACCCAAACCCCACACGGGAAGCCCGGCTGCTGCCTCTGCTTTCCATCAGCTGTTTCCTTCCTCTCGCTACAAACTTCCTGTGTTTTCCTTCATCCCACCCTTCTTACCTTCTCTCTCACCCTCACATCCCTTTTGCTCTCATTCTCCATTTTACAATATGGCATAGTTCTTACACTAATGACAGCCTTTGTGAAGCTATTTTCTTAGCCTAGCAGACTTCAAAAAATGTGATTTTCGTTTTTAAAGAGTACAAACCCTTTAGAGAAAACAAATGGAGGCACAGTTCATTCACCCTGGGTTAAAGTCTCCGAGATAAAGCCACCATTGGAATTGGGTCTTGAAGGATGAGGAGGAGTTTGTGAAGCACAGAAATGATAGAAGGGCATCCCGAGAAGAAAGCGCCTGCACAAAAGCATGGGAAATTCAAGAAATTGCTGCTTATGTTATGGTGCTTAAAGGTAGAGTGTTTATGGGTTGAGAAAGTGGGTTTCAAGATGATTCTGGAGCTTTTTCTTGCCGGGGGTGGGGTGGGGTACGGTGGTCTCTAGTGGCACCATTAACCAAGATAGGAAATACAGGAAGCAGAGAAAGTTTCAAGGGGTAGAGGAAGCATCTCCCTTCTGATGTGTTGATCATGAGATGTCCATGGGTGGGTGGTTCAGCTGCTCAGTCATGTCCTACTCTTTGCAGCCCCATAGAGTGTAGCCCGCCAGGCTCCATGGGATTTCCTAGGCAAGAATACTGGAGTAGGTTGTTATTTCCTTCTCCAGGGGAATCTTCCCAATGTAGGGATTGAACCTGGGTCTCCTGCATTGTAGGCAGATTCTTTACCACTATAGCTTAAATGTTTGTTAGAAATTTCTCAGCTAAAATCTAAGTTCACATGAGGGGCTGGGACTGACACATGGAGTGATGGTCACGGTCAGTCCAGTCGCTCAGTTGTGCCCGACTCTTCACGACCCCACAGAGTGCAGCACGCCAGGCCTCCCTGTCCATCACCAACTGCTGGAGCTTTCTCAGACTCGTGTCCATCGAGTAGGTGATGCCCTCCAACCATCTCATCCTAGGATAGTCACGGTACATGAGACCAAGTGAAAGATGAAGTCACAGCAACCATATGACATTAGATAATTAACAAGACTGAGGACAGGATGACAGGAATGCCCGTGTTTAAAGTCCAGGAACACACAGAAGCCCCGAAGAAGAGAAATGAAAGTGTTTGCAGAAAAGGTGGGAGCACGTATTATCACAGGAACAAAGAGAAAACCAGACTTCAAAGAGGAAGAAAGTCACTGTATCAAAATCTGTACAAACAGATCACATAGGGCAAGGATTTAAAGTAGACCACTGTATTAAAAAAAAAAAAAAAAAAAGCCTATTGCACAGAATTCCCCTTCAAAACTAACATCATGGGGAAGCTGTTTATCCTCAGGGTACGCTCGCCCCTTCCAGATTTCTCCTTTCAGAAACAGTCATCCACTGGGGATCTTTTTTATATAGTTGAGTTTGTTTGCTTACTGGTTGTGCTGGTCCTCATTGCCTTGTGAGGGCTTTCTGCAGTTGCGGCGAGCAGGGGCTCACCCCGTCGGGGTGTGCGGGCTTCTCACTGTGGTGGCGTCTCTTATTGTGGACCTCGGGCTCTAGGGTGCTTGGGCTTCAGGTTTGGCCCTTGGGCTCAGCAGTTGTGGCTTCCGGGCTCCAGAGCACAGGCTCAGATGCTGTGGCGCACGGGCTTGGTCTCCCTGCAGCATGTGGGATCTTCCCAGACTAGGGATCGAACCCGTGTCTCCTGCACAGGCAGGCGGATTCTCTACCACCGAGCCACCAGGGAAGCTCCCCTGGTTTGCGAAGACCATGCTAAGCTGCCTCTAAACTGCCTCCAGAATGCCAGGACATCAGCTTTCCCGGAGACAGCACTGCACAGATCTCTTTTCCTCCCGGCTGTGCCCACTGCTTCTGTGTAACTGGCACTTCTACGGGAAACTACTCAGCCACGAGGTCTGACACTGCACAGCTGCTCTGTGCTCTGGGCCGCTAATGGTCAGACTCCAGCAACAGGGAGCATCGTCGCCTTTGGGAAAGGAACACTACGTAATCCTCGAGCCACGCTGGGAGTGACACGGCCTCGCAGAACTACAGGTAAAACCAGCCCTCGCAACTAGTGAGAAAAAGGGCAAATCTGCATCTTCTGACTCCTCCCGAGACAGAGCGGAGAGGAGAAGAGGTTTTAAACATAGCTTTCGGGCCCCTGATGCAGATTTAGCCGGCTGAGTTGAGCTGGTACCTGAGGACAAGGGGCTTGGCCAGACGCCAGGAATCCTTGCTCTCAGATGCCATAAGGCATCTGCTTCTTTCTCCTTCCTAGAGAACCTTTTTATTCTGAGACTCCTTAAAAATAGCTCTGGGCAATTTTCAAAGACTCATCGTCATTAAAGGGGTGTTAGAGATCACATAATCTATGCAAACTCAAGGCTCAGAGGGGATTTTCCAGCCGCCTGCCTACAGGAAGGGGAGAGAACAAGAGGGCCCCCAGCACAGGAGCTCCCAGGATGGTATGGAACTCTCCAGAAAGCAGCCTCGGAAGCCTGGGCTTTCCCGCGAAGGGACACTGATGGGAAACATATACACATCCTCAGGCAGCAACACTCGCTCAGTTCCCTGACAACACACTGAGGTGGGTATTCCACTTGGGACCTCCCCGCACCCGGCAGAGAGACCTGGAGTCAGGACGCCTTCCTTCCTGGAGACAGAAACTCAGCTCCGAGTGAGCTAAGGTACTTTTGCTTCAAGTCCCAACAAACGATTCATGAGCTCAGTGAAGAAAACATTGCCTTTTTCTCCTTGTGACAAAATCATATCTTACCTTCTTCAGGTCCACTCTCCCTTCCATCAACCACCACCAAGCTTTTGCAAGAATTTAAACAGCAGATGCCCACCACGTTTGCCCGCAAGCATCTCTCCTGACCCAGATGGCCTGTGACTATAAAGAAAGTGGCGATTGGTTTTGACAAACTAAAGTGATTTCAATGATGAGATTATGTCTACACCAGAAGCCGCCCCAGCTGCTTGAGCTCTGTCACAAAATCCATGGGCCACAGTCATCTTCAAATGGCTTTTGACTGTTACTAAAAACTCCAGGGAGCAAGTACTGCCCCAGTTTCTGCAGAGATTCACAACAATGTGTCATAGAACTCCCAAGAATATAGTCAAATTTGTTCACACATTGACCGAATTATGCCATACACCAAGGGAACAGCATCCACGCGTGTCATCATGTATATCGAACTTGACAGAAAAAGGTCAGTTTCATTACTCTGTCTCTTGTGGACTTTATAAAGAGTCTGTGGACTCAGAAAAGAAAAACAATACTGGAGGGCCTTCCCCAGTGGCGTCAGTGGTGAAGATCCTGCCTGCCAATGCAGGAGACGTGGGTTCCACCCCTGGGTCGGGAAGATCTCCTGGGAAAGGAAATAGCAACCCACTCTAGTATTCTTACCAGAAAAATCCCATGGTCAGAGGAGCCTGGCTGGCTACAGTCCATGGGGTCGTAAAGAGCTGGATACAACTGAAGCAACTTAGCACACACCTCTATGTGAAGTGCCCACTGTTTGACATCTAAAAAAAACAAAACTGGAAAAGAGTCACAAATGCTGATGTGTTCTACCAGGTCCTAGAATAACACACTAGGTGCTTTCAAATTTTATTCTATCGGAAAATGTGAGCTATATTATTACTCGGCTGTATTAAAAAAAGAAGGGGGGGGGGAATGAAATAACACCATCTGCAGCAACATAATTGACCCAGAGATTACCGTACTATGGGAAGGAAGTCAGAGAAAGACAAATACCAAATGATATCACTTAGATATAGAATCGAAAATGTGATGCAAATGAACTTATTTACAAAACAGAAATGAACTCACAGACACAAAAAACAAACTTACAGTTACCAATGAGGGAAGTGTGGGGGTAGGGATAAATTAGGAGGTGGGAACTAACACATACACAGTCCTGTATATAAAATAGACAGCCAACAAGGGCCTACTGTGTTTCACAAGGAACTACGCTTGATACTTTGTACTGAGCTATAGAGCATCTGAGAAGAGTATTTATACACGTTTTATATATATACACACACGTATGCACGTGACTGGATCACTCTGCTGTGTACCAGAAAGTAACACAATACTGGAAATCAAACATACTTCAATTAAAACAATGATGAGGGAAGATACGCATTTTCATACACTCTTGCGGGGACGAGAAGTTGTGTTGCCGCTTGGGAATACGATGGTCATTTTCGATTTCAAATATATGTCACTTTTATCCCAGTTGTTGCATTTCTCAGTATCTCTGCAGGAGTAACCGCAACATGTAGGGACAAGAGGAATATGGCAAGCTGGTCACTATAGCCTCAGTGTTCAAAGCAGAAATGTGAAAGTCACCTGCACGTCTGTCAACAAAGGAATCTCTTTCTAAATAAAGTATAGTTGCCGTACAATATTATGTAAGTTACAGGTGTGCAGAACAGTGACTCACGATTTTGAAAGGCTCTATCCACTGATGTTATTATAAGATATTGGTTATATTCCCTGTGTTTTACACTATATCCAGGCAGTTTATTAAATACATAGTAGTTTCTATCTCTTAATAGGGAAACAGTTATTGAGGCTACAAGGTACCTACAGCGTAGATCATTCTGCAGGTGTTTGTGTGAATGAGGTGTGCTTGAATATGTTCATATCTAAGTCAACAAATGGATGTTACCAACTCCTATTGTTAGGTGAGGGACAACGTGAGAAAAAACCTCAGTAAAATGCTATATGTTTAAAAAACACACAAAATTTTATACAAGTATCCAAATGTGTATACACATGGACATATATATGTATATCATGTATTTATGTATATCTGTGTGTTAGTCACCCAGTCATGCCCGACTCTTCTCGACCCCGTGGTGGACTGTCGCCCACCAGAATCCTCTGTCCATGGAATTCTCCAGGTCAGAATACTGGAGTGGGTTGTCATTCCCCTCTCCAGGGGATCTTCCTGACCCAGGATCAAACCTGCATTTCCCGCACTGCAGCCGGAGTCTTTACCACTGAGGCACTAGGGAAGTCTATGTATATATAGATATATAAATATTATATATATATATATAATTAAACATATTGATATTATGTAGTCGGTAAAGTGTCTGCCTACAACGTGGGAGACCCGGCTTCGATCCCTGGGTCGGGAAGTTCCCCTGGAGAAGGAAATGGCACCGCACTCCAGTATTCTTGCCTGGAAAATCCCGTGGAAGGAGAAGCCCGGTAGGCTACAGTCCATGGGGTCGCAGAGAGTCGACACGACTGAGCGACTTCACTTCGCTTACTCTGTGTTAATATTCTGCTGATGCCATACACCGCACGTGAGGACTTCTGTGTGCTGTGCTCGTGCTCAGTCAAGTCGTGTCTGACTCTCCGCGACCCCCTGGACTGCAGCCCGCCAGGCTCCTCTGTGCATGGGGTTCTCCAGGCAAGAGTACTGGAGTGGGATGCCATTGCCTCCTCCAGGGGGTCCTCTCAACCCAGGAATCAAACCCATGTCTCCTGCTTGGCGGGTCGATTTTGCACTACTGCGCCACTTAGGAAGCCCATAGAAAGACTGGACACTTACATATCCAAGTAATGACAGCAATTCCTTCTAGGAATTCCTAGGATAAAGGCTGTGGGGATGTTGGAAGGGGATGTGAGCCTTCCATTTGACTTGTTAATATATTATCTGGATAATGCACCAATATAGTTCTTACATACTTTAAAATTACAGCACCTATGAGGACCTCTCAATAAGATTCTGCAAATAATTGCTTTTGTTTCACACCCCTGGGGCTTCCCAGGTGCTACAGTGGTAAAAGAATTTGCCTGCCAATGCAAATACAGGAGACGCAAGAGGCATGGGCTCAGTCCTGGGTGGGAGAGATCCCCTGGAGAAGGAAATGGCAACCCACTCCAGTATTCTTGCCTGGAGAATCCCATGGACAGGGGAGCCTGGCGGGCTATACAGTCCATGGGGTCGCAAAGAGTCAGACGTGACTGAGCGACGGAGCATAGCAGCAGGACACACACCTGATGCCCACTCCCAGAGAAAGGCATTGAGAGAAACCAAAGCAGAATGAATGGAGTCCAAAGATAAAGAAGGTGTTATATTTTAAAATATGACTTGTCATTTTCAGTTTAAAATATATGAAACTTACATCTGTCCATTATCACGTATCTACCCCTACACACACAGATACACACAGACACACACACGAGTCCAGCAAGTGGTCTTAGGGATAAAAGCCACCCCACAGGTGGTCCAGTCTACTCCCATGCAATCTGGGTCCCTCTGCAGCCCTCTGGGCAAGCACTCCGGTAACTCCTCCATCACCAAGGACACCCGGGAGCTGACCAAGCACACACACAGCGCTGCGAGGCTATAAACATGTCCTAACAAGAGAGGAAGACCGAGAACAGTGGACGGTAAGGGGGTAAAAAGGAAAGGAGAGTAAACATCCTTCTGTACAGTAATTATAACCAGAAGTATGATTTGTACTGGGAGCTGGCATAAATCTCATTGCAATCAGCTCTCCTGATACCAAAACAGAGTTGAAAATGAACTCCATTTAATTCTTTCAGAGTGGGGATTAATTAGGAGAAAAAGTGAACAATTTGGCTTTCCACCTGAACAATTTGGCTTTCCATCTGTAGGCAATGTGTGTATGTGTGTGTGTTTAACTGTCTCAACAAATTTTATCCTTTTCCTAAGGAGGCTGCAATAAATAAATGCAACAAATTGAATCCCCCCAAAATATGACAGTGGAGGGGGATCTGCACCCAAAGCCAGCTGAGCCTGAGTAGTCACTTGTGGGCCCCAGGATACCTGGGTGGGCAGAGGCCCGTTAACAGCACGCATGCTCAGTGCCAGGAACAAAGGGCTGCAGACCTGAGGTCAGGAGCCTGCTATTTATACTGCAGAAGAAAAAAAGAGTCATTGTCATTCTCTTACCCTTGGTCACCAGCAGCATCAAAAGAGCCCCCAGCAGAGTGGAGCAGAGACCAAGTTCTTGGCCTGTCTCTGATATACACCATCGTTAATTTTCTGCCACCAAAAGCCTTTCTTTAGAGGATCTCTGAATGCATTGGCAGGTGAGCATGTGCGTTCCCTGGACGGCTGTCTCTGCCAGGCAGGTGAATATTATCACAAGCACGGGGAGTGGGCATGTGCGGACAGAGCAGGTTGCTTCCAAGTGCCTGCGAAGCAGTTTTTGTTGTGTTTTAATCTATCCATGTTCACAGGGGCTAGAGAAGAGGCACGGGGCGAAGAGGGCCTTCCCCTACACAGCCCAGGAAGCAAGCCAGATGTGCAGGCAGAGATGCCCACGGGCTTTCGGGGGACAGCGCCCAGAGAACTGACTCCAGTTACGGCATCCGTCCCTGCTGTCCTGCACCCCCAGGGATGGGGCCGCCGTGAGGGGATGGGGGCAGTCTCATGTCTGGGTACCTGGGAGGGAGAAAAGGGACATGCCGAGGGTAAGAGCCTCCTCCAACCATCTTGTGGTTTAAAAAGGAGTCGGGGGCTTCCCTGATGGCTCAGTGGCAAAGAATCTGCCTGCCGACACAGGACACGCGGGTTCAATGCCTGGTCAGGGAAGATCCCACCTATTGCAGGGCAACTAAGCCCACAAGCTGCAGCTACTGAGGCCTGAGCACCCAGAGCCCGTGCTCTGCAAGGAGAGAAGCCGCTGCGGGGGGAGCTCGCGCACTGCAGCAGAGAGGAGCCCCCGCTCCCTGCAACTAGAGAAAGCCTGCGCCGCAGCAAAGGCCCAGCACAGCCAAAAGCAAATAAATAAACAACTTAACTAATTAATTTAAAAAACAGAAGCCAGACTCATCCAGCCAGGAATCGCTGAGACTGAAGGACCCCGACAGAGAAGAGCCTGATCCTACAGGAATGAATGGATGGATGAGGAAGCAAAGGAAAATATATCCCATGCAGACTGGCAGCTGCCTCCCCAGGTCCGTCCTGCAGCAGAGCTGAGGCTGGGCGCACTCCTGGCCTCCCTTGCGGCTGGGTGCTGTCATGGACTGAGCTCTCACGCGTGGAATGTGGACAGAGGGGGCTTGTGCCGATGCTCGTCCTGGCGTGAGCTCCTTCATGTCCCCTTCTCTTCCCCGTGAGCTAGGGCACCAATGTGCCATGTGGTCTAGCTTTGGCCACACCCAAGGTGAAGGCGGGACAAGAAACGGAAAGGAACCAAGGTTCCCGCATGATTGCATGCATCAGAAGGGCCCAGAGAAATAAAATTTTATGTCTGATTTGAAAAAAAGAAAACTCAAACACGAAAAGAACAATGTCAAACCCGGGGCTCCTGGCCAAACCTGCAGGTGTGTCTGGGACAAGCGAAGTTTCTCTTCTTTCTCTGCCCACCCACTTTGCCTGCCTTTCCCAGCCTGCCTCGCAGCTGGGTGTGGTCACTTGACTGAGTCCTGCCCTGCAGAAAGGGGTGTATGTGGGGACTCCAGGGAGTCCTCCTTGCTCTTCACCTGGCGACGAGGTAGAATAAAACATGGGAAGAAGCACAGTGGAGACAGCAGAACTCACGTTGATGTACCTGCTCGCAGCCTGCTAGCTTACTACACCGGCGTGAAGCAGACGCTTATTAGAGAGGAGCCTTCATCGATTAACGCTCTGCTTGCCTGGAGCTTCCCCGGTGACTGGTGTTAAGGAATCCGTCTGCAATGCAGGAGACCTGGGTTCCATCCCTGGGTCAAGAAGATGCCCTGGAGAAGGGAACGGCTACCCGCTCCAGTATTCTTACCTGGAGAATCTCATGGACAGAGGAGCCTGGTGGGCTACAGTCCAGAGGGTTGCAAAGAGTTGGACATGAGTGAGCCGCTAACACACAACCCTTCATCTACTGCAGAGTCTATTTGCTACAGCAGGTTCTCCTGCCCTAACCTCACAAGTCCGGAGAAGGCAATAGCAACCCACTCCGGTACTCTTGCCTGGAAAATCTCATGGACGGAGGAGTCTGGTAGGCTGCAGTCCATGGGGTCGTGAAGAGTTGGACACGACTGAGCAGCTTCCCTTTCACTTTTCACTTTCATGCATTGGAGAAGGAAATGGCAACCCACTCCAGTGTTCTTGCCTGGAGAATCCCAGGGACGGGGGAGCCTGGTGGGCTGCCGTCTATGGGGTCACACAGAGTCGGAGACAGAAGCGACCTAGAAGCAGCAGCAGCAACCTCACAAGTCATCCAGCCTGTTCACAGTTACTCACCAAAGAGCATGTGAACTTGTTGAGGACGTGCCTGAATGCGCTCCTCCACGTCAAAGCGGAATGAGAAACAGAAAGAAATAACTGAATTTGTGTCCAAACACCAGGAAACACAGAGAGTGGACAGTGGGAGGCATGAGTTAAAGCTGAAAGGGGGGACTTTCACAACATGGGATAAACGACAGCATCACCCCCACTCAGACTTCATTCTTCTCCCCTCTCAACAGGGGGCCTGCACCCTGTGAACGAGCAAGACCGCCCAGCTGTAGTCTCCCAGATCTCTGTGAAGTGAAGTGAAGTTGCTCAGTCGTGCCCTACTCTTTGCAAACCCATGGACAGTAGCCTGCACCAAGCTCCTCCATCCATGGGATTTTCAAGGCAAGAGTACTGGAGTGGGTTGCCATTTCCTTCTCCAGATCTCTGTATCAGATTGCAAAGTGTCACGCGGATGAGGCAGCATCTGCCATCCACTGTTTCTGAAGCTCTGAGAGGCAGGGCAGGGCTCCGGGGGTCATCAGGATGGCTGAAGGTGCTTCCCCTTCCCCACAACAGGCCCTGCTTGTCAACCCATCCAGGGGACCGCCTGCCACTCTCATAATGACCTGGGGGGACTCAGGAGTGCTACAAGCACAGTGAGTCCTTCGCACCCTCACCCGCTTCCTCTCTCAGATTCTGCCCTTATTGCCCGATACCTCAGAACCCCGAAGACCATGCCACTGGCTGGATTATTTAGCCAGACCTTCACTTGTTGTTTGAACAACTGCCTCTCCAGCTGAACCTCATGGACGATGTTACTGAACTCAGGTCCGGCTGCTCATCCCTCAACAGCCTATACTCGAGAGGCAAGCGTTGGTAGAAAAGAAAGGTAGCTTTATTTCACAGGCTGGCAACTGGGGGAGAAGCCAGACTTGTGTCCAAAGCCCAGCTCCCCACTAATTATCAGAGGGCAAGAGCTTTTAAAGAGGGTTTCAGCGGTGCACAGGTAGACGGAGGGGCTGCACGCAGACCAGGACGGTCCCCTCTCGTCTTGCAGCTGGTCTGGTCAGCATCATCCTGATTGTTTTAAATACAGCCGGCCTTCAGTTCCAGGGCTGGTTTGTTGGCATTTCTCTGAGGCCAGTTCTCAGAACTGTGGCAGCCTTAGTCACGGTTACTACCTGGTCATCGTGTCATTAACTTCTCCCACCTGGGGGAGGTTTCAGCATCTAGAAAACAGCTCACAGGACATGGCCCAGAATATTATGCACAGCTCTTGGGGAGCAGAAGGTCCCTGACTTTGCTTAATGACTCCACTATTACTATTTGGTCTTGTTTGACTCATTCCTGGGCTTCTGCGTTTTCTCAGTTCTCTGATTAAATTTACACTCTGGCTAAAGTTTTTCTACAGACAAGAGGCAGGGGAAGGACACTGTGGCGGGGGGGCGGGGGGGTGCGGTCTGTCCCAGGAAAGTCCACAGGGTCCTGCTCTGTTTTAGTGATGGGAAGTCATTTCCTCTGCAGGTCATCCGTGAATTTAGAAGCAATGTAAGGAAAAACTTAACAAAGAGACTTATCAGAGTCTCCCTTCTTATAACTTCTTTATTATCCAAAATTTAGAACGAAGATCGTATCTGGGTTCTGTTTATTTTTTTAATGCTGGGAAAATCTTCAAGGCTCTCGCACTGGGGGTGGTTTGCAAGGCGCTGCTTAGGTGCACAGCGGGCGGCCACGGGGCCACAAAGCGGACGCGAGCAGACACGGATGAACACAAGGGCGAGATCCCTAAGGAGGGCTGCGGTGGCAGGACCCCCCCCCACGGGCCGAGGCTGCACTTGGCTGAGCAGTGGAAGAAAGCTTGCAGCCGCGTTTGGCCCGCCTTTCAGAAATCTGCCCAAGGAAAGGCTGACATCCTTGAAAAAGACAGAGGGCTGTGGTCCTCCCAAGAACAGCTTAAATCATCCCATCCTTTGGGGACTGCTGAAGAAGACACCCAGCCAAGCAGCCTGGAACTCCTGAGTCAGGCAGGCTAGGCTGGCTGGTGCCCAAGGGGCAGTCAGGGAGACTGGGGACGCCTCTCCCTGCCCCAACCCCGCCTGGTGCGTCTGCGGGCTTCACAGGTCACACCGTCCTAGGCTCACAGTCCAAGGAGTCCCGGCAGGAGGGAAAAAAGGGCGCAATCTGTCATCCACACAACCACGACTTCCTCCTCTTCACGTTATCCTCAGATTTCGTGGCCGAGAAAGCACACTGGTCAAATACGTAGGCTCTACGATCATCCCTGTCCCCGTCCATTCACTGCGTGTGTGAGCTCTTACTTAACATCCCCTGTGCCGCAGGGGCTCAGCTCTAACATAACACCTGCAACAAGACTGTAACAGGGCCTGCGCAACAATTACCATGAGATTATATAACCCAGGGGCTTCCCTGGGAGCGCCGCTGGTAAAGAATCCGCTTGCAATGCAGGAGGCCCTGGTTCAATTCCTGAGTCAGGAAGATCCACTGGAGAAGGGATAGGCTACCCACTCCAGTATTCTTGGGCTTCTTTTGTGGCTCAGCTGGTAAGGGATCCGCCTGCAATGTGGGAGAGCTGGGTTCGATCCCTGGGTTGGGAAGACCCCCTGGAGAAAGGAAAGCCTACCCACTCCAGTATTCTGGCCTCGAGAATTCCATGGGGTCACAAAAAGTTGGACATGACTGAATGATTTTCACTTTTTCACTATATAACCCAATGCATATAAGTACTAAATAGGCCACAGTAGGCACTTATATGTATCCATGGTGATGATGGTGATGATGATGACTTTTTCCCCCAAGAAGGGTTGATTTCTCCATCAAAGCTGTTTATATGATCCTTCACTAAGACAGGATGAAGAATAGAGTCTGTAGAAACCCATCAGGGCTTTCTGTTCAGACTGCTGTGAAACCACACCCCCCTGTCTTATTTCCCAGCACATTTTTCTCCTTCTTATTCAAAACCACACCATGGAGCAAAGAGGCTTGGCTGAACGCCAGAGATGCCACTGGGGTAGCCTGCAGGCTAAAGAAGGCTTCTGGGCCAAAGAAAGTTTAATTTTTAAACATTAATTGCCAATGCTGTACAAATTTTAAATTTTCTATAATAATCCATATTTGCAGTTTATCTTAAAATACTAGGAGCTCTGGGCACTGGGGGCCCCCACTCCCACACGGTGACAATCGGTTGGATCATCCTAGGAAAGGCTGGGGGTCTCCAGGTCATCTTGGCCCCTGCTGCCCACCTACCACTCATCATTTCTGCCTCCTTGGGCTCGATTTTCTTACCTGCTGAACCATGCTGTGCATCGAGCTTCCATTTCAGCCTCTGTTTCAAATCATTTCCATGATGCATGGACCAGATCGACCTTCTTGAACAATTATGACTATTTGTGCAATGAGGAGAAGCATAGAGTCTTCAAATTTGAAATATGAAAATTAGCAAATGGGCAAGGAGACACACACGCTCGATTCTTTGAAATTCTTTTATCTTTGCAATTTAGTCTCTAAGGAAATTCTTTACGATTGAATAGACTTGGCTGTAGTTTGCTGTGCAGTTTAGGCATCTCTTCGCCAAAGACACACAGCACTGTAGTAGTGATGGATGTATTTCACAGACACATAAAGTCCAAAGAGACTTTGCATACAGTTGTGCTGGCTAATATTACATATCCATTTGGCTAGGCTGTGGTGCCAAGTGCTTTAGTCTAACGCTAGTCCACATATTTCTGTGAAGGGATTCTGTAGACATGATTGACATCTATGATCAGCTGACTTTAAGTTGATTACCCTCCATAATGTGGGTGGGCCTCATCCAATCAGTTGAAGGTCTTAAGAGTAAAAACTTTTGCTTCCAGGAAAAGAAGAAATTCTGCCTCAAGATGGTACCATAGAAACCATTTCTGAGATTTCAATCTGCTGATCTGACCTACAGATTTCATACCCGCCAGCACCACAACTGTGTGAGCCAATGCCCTACAATCTCTGTTTAAGAAAGAATTTCCTTTCTTGAAGATAGAACTGCAAGACTAACAAAAGTTAGATTTCTAATCTCTTTACATGCTTTATTGACTATGCCAAAGCCTTTGACTGTGTGGATCACAACAAACTGTGGAAAATTCTGAAAGAGATGGGAATACCAAACCACCTGACCTGCCTCTTGAGAAATCTGTATGCAGGTCAAGAAACAACAGTTAGAACTGAACATGGAACAACAGACTGGTTCCAAATAGGGAAAGAAGTACATCAAGGCTGTATATTGTCACCCTGCTTATTTAACTTATATGCAGAGTACATCATGAGAAACGCTGGGCTGGAGGAAGCACGAGCTGGAATTAAGATTGCTGGGAGAAATATCAATAATCTCAGTTATGCAGATGACACCACCCTTATGGCAGAAAGTGAAGAAGAACTAAAGAGCCTCTTGATGAAAGTGAAAGAGGAGAGTGAAAAAGTTGGCTTAAAGCTCAACATTCAGAAAACTAAGATCATGGCATCCGGTCCCATCACTTCATGGCAAATAGATGGGGAAACAGTGGAAATAGTGGCTGACTTTATTTAGGGGGGCTCCAAAGTCACTGCAGATGGTGACTGCAGCCATGAAATTAAAAGATGCTTCCTCCTTGGAAGGAAAGTTATAACCAACCTAGACAGCATATTAAAAAGCAGAGACATTACTTTGCCAACAAAGGTTCATCTAGTCAAGGCTATGGTTTTTCCAGTAGTCATGTATGGATATGAGAGTTGGACTATAAAGAAAGCTGAGTGCCGAAGAATTGATGCTTTTGAACTGTGGTGTTGGAGAAGACTCTTGAGAGTCCCTTGGACTGCAAGGAGATCCAACCAGTCCATCCTAAAGGAGATCAGTCCTGAGTGTTCATTGGAAGGACTGATGTTGAAGCTGAAACTCCAATACTTTCGCCACCTGATGTGAAGAGCTGACTCATTGGAAAAGACCCTGATGCTGGGAAAGATTGAAGGCAGGAGGAGAAGGGGATGACAGAGGATGAGATGGTTGGATGGCATCACTGAGTCTGGGAGTTGGTGATGGACAGGGAGGCCTGGCATGCTGCGATTCATGGGGTTGCAAAGAGTGGGACACGACTGAGCGACTGAACTGAACTGATGTGTACACACACTCACATAACCTGTCATTGGAATCTCTCTGGAAAACCCTGACTGATACAAGGACATAACACCAACAGCAAAATCTCAAATCCCTGAGTTTAGTCCAGGTGACCAGGAAGCCACTCCTCTTCCAGCTCCGTCATTTCACAGAGGAGGAAACTGGGATGCTGACAAGCACATGGTTGCCCAAAAGGTGCAGTAAGGTCAGCAGAGGTGGTGGCGAGAGCTCTCCCAGCTCACACCCTAGCCATCAGCTGTCTCCTGAACAAGAAGCCCTGAATCATGAGCTTCAGCAAAAACACACAGCATTTTGAGAGTAAATATAAGAGATTAGACACTTTTTGCTTAGGGGAAAAAGAAAAAAAAAAAATCAAAAGCACCAGGAGATCCACATCTCTGCTCTGGTTCTGTCTCTAACTGGCTGTGTGACCCTAGGAAATTATCCCAAACTCCTGTCTCCAGTCTTATCTGTAAAGTCGCACTGATAACACAAACCCTCACTTAATTCTTGTGGTTTTGAGGATAACATGAAATATAGATTTGAGGGCACTCTGGACATTGAAAAGGAGATAAAGAATGTTTTGAGAAGTGGGTGAGAGTATCAAATAAAAAAAGATAATGACAGTATTTATATATATTTTCAGTGCTCCTTCAAAGGATACCTTCAGAACTAGCTCACTTCACTGCTGCAGGCTAGAGATAAATACGGCCTTTGTCTCTCTCCAAGCTTGCCCATCACATTGTAAGATTATGGAAGAGAGCATGAAAATTCTTCCAAGGAAAGGTTCACAAAAATAATTTTCTCCTGTATTGAGACATACTTGACTATGCAAAGATTTAGAGCTTCCTATGGTAAGTCTTTTAAAACCGTATCTGACTGACTTCTGTACTTGACTAGACCTTGAAAGACTGCGGGGTCTGCTAATTTAAAGCATTCGCCATAAATTGTTATAACTGAATTCTTGTTTTCCTCTCAAGTTCTCCTGATGAAGGCCGTGATTTATCTTGCCCTAGAGATTTAGCCGAGACTTCTAAACTATTAATACAATAAGTCTGGAGTATAGTAAGGAATAAATATGCCTTTCAAGATGTCCTTTCCTCACCGGGCAGACTCGAGATGCCTATCCTAAGATGTACACAAAACCTTGGTCCCCACATTTCAGTCCTTCTGAGGCTGGGCACTTCCGGAATGAACTCAGAGCATAGCACAGTGTGTACCTGGCAACACCAAACTGCCCTCTAGATGGGATCCTCTCAAGGAAAAACATTCATTAAGCATTTTATTTGATTTCCGTATACTTGAGAGGATTAAAATATGGATTAGAATCTCAACAAGATTCACCCAGTGATACAGCAACCTCCCATATTACGTGGAAACAGTTGCCCTAATTTAATGATCTATAAATGATCATATCTGTTTCACAATACAGTTGCCAGTTACTCAGGAATAGTAGCTACAAAGAAATAACACACATGGTAGAAAATTTAGAGTCAGGTTAACTGAGCGCTTAATATGTTAAGCATTATGTTATTCTCAACACAAAGAACAACAGACAGCAGGTTTTGCAGTTAAGACGTAGAGAGTCCTCTGTGATCCACAAAAACCAAGCCCTGAAAGTACAAAACTGTTTGACTGGCGGTGAGTTAAACGTGGTAAAGGTTTTTCTGGATTATGTCGTTTCCTAGAGGAAAACAGACAAGCGAACGTTTCTTATGTTTGGTGCCAGAATGGGTACGGGGTTGTCATGCCTAAATAAACAAGACCCAGCCCAACTGTAAAATGCCTTGTGGTCAGCCTGGTCAATTACTTGAAAGTTCTCTAACCACAGCACAAGCTGAGTGATGATTACCAAGCATGGGATTTGGGCAGAGCAAGGCAATTTCCTGCAGCCTGGGTCCCTCCGTCTAAATACAGAGGGGCGGTCGATACATCTGGGAGCCTTAGGGGAGCAGCAACATTTAGACAAAGCCGCGTGGTGAACGAAGCAGCGGCTCCCGTGGGGGTTCCCGCTCTTCCTCCAATGTTCTCCACCTCCACCCCACCCGCCAGATTCCTCTCAACGCTCTACAAGCCAGGAGCATCTCATCTTCACAGACGAATATTTTTAGATCCTACTTGATGGAAAAAAAAGAACAACCCCCTTTCCTCACCTGGCCTTATGACTAGTATGCCACAGCTGCAGTTCTGGACTTACAGGTGGGGTTCTACACTCAATGATCTCAGGTTTGTGTCTGTCTGTCTGTCTGTCTCCTAGTCACTCTGCAACCTAGGTCTTTGCAGGACAGCTCTGGAGACGCACTGAGCCTCTTGTCTGGGCCTCTTAGACCTTTGGCAGTTTGGCTCTTTCCTTCCCACTTGAATTCTCCTGTCTTCCCCTTCCTGCCACTTCCGCCTGCTCACCCCACACACACTGGTTGTGTCCTGGGTGCACATGCAGTCCGTCTTACTCTCCATCACCAGTCACACGTGTGCCTGTGGCCTCATCCCCCGACACACAGCAGGCGTGGACTGGGAATCTTGGAAGGCAGCTCCCGCACACAAGGGCAACCGCTGTACTGAATCTCTGCTTCTGCATTTAACAGCTGCATTTCCCAAATCCATCCGGGTGCACAAGAGAGCACAGGGGTCTGAGCACCCCATCCCAGGGCACCCCTCCTGCAGGCAAGCTCGGCTCAGACCTACCAGTGCCTGGGGAGAGACCATCGGAACAGCAGCTGTGTCCTCAAATACTAGAAGGGCATCAGGGCCTCTGTGAGTCTCAGCTGAAGATTCTGGAACACACTCAATCATATACTACTCTGTTTGCAGATTGAATGTCTCTAGAAATAAGAAAGGATTAACTGTGAGCTTTTTAACCGTTGAGACCACACGTGCTTTCTCTTCTCATTCTTTCCTGAAGTGATGACATGCCCTAAAAGTGAATCCAAACTAACTTCCTCAGTCCCCTTTAACGGCACTCCTGTATATGTATGTACACACATACCCTAGTCAATATATCATGTTGGACAGGCTTGATTACTGCTGGAACGAGAAGCCCCTACTCTTTCCAGGTGACAATAGTTACTGTTCTCGGGGCGGGGTGGGAGGCTGGGGGCTTGTGTCGGAGACGGAGATAGTTCTGCATTAAGAGGAAAGTCAGTAAGAGCTTCCTTTAACTCACATTACACTTTTACATTCTTTAATAAGTTTGCATATTCTAACCTTAAAAAAAAATCCAGTAAGGCACAGTAGAAAATTTCTTGAGGCCACATGTATCCACCTCAATATCAGTCTTCATGTTTCAAAGTTCCTCTTCAAAACCATAAAGCAACTTATTGATCAGGCCAAGCCCAGCCCTCCCCCACCGCCCCCCACCAAGTGATTCCTGACTTACACAGAACAACCACTGTAGGTTTGCTGGGCTTCTTATCCTATGTCCAAAATTCATGGCAAACATATTCATGCATCCTCATGCCCCATCCACTCTCAATGCCAAACGAGAATCCACTTTCTCCATCTCTCTCTCTCTCCCCTTCTCCCCCTCTCAAACACGCTGCCACAAAGTCATGCTTCAGTTTCCAAATAAGCCAAGAGGAAAGCACATGGCTGCCCCCAGCCCTCTCCCGTCACCGTCCCAGACCACAGAAGCGCTCCTGCTGGTGACAGAAGAGAGTAGCGCCACAGCACTGGGGCAGGTCTGCTCTGTCATTAAACAGCAGCTTATCTGAAAAGACACACTGAGCCTTTTGTCCCCTGATTCAGATGCTGCAGCCTCAACACCCGGTACCGCGAAATGTGACCTTATGTGGACACAGGGTCTTCACAGAGGTGGGTAACACAGGTGCACACACATGAACACCATCACAAGCACACACGTGCAGGCCTGGGACACATGTGCACACACATGCACACTCACGCGTTCACAGGCAGGAGCACGTGCTCACTGCCAGGTGACCGTCCAGGCAGATCAGAGCCTGCGCATTCCAGAACCCCTGCCATAAGCAGGCCTTCTCACACCGCTTATGTCCGCTGACAGTCGCCGATTGTTCCACAGGCCAGGAACCGGCATCCTCCCTGGACCGCTTTCAGCGCACACAGCAGATGCTCATTTGCCTAAGTGGGAGCGCTCTCTGGGGAGGGAGGGGGAGCGAGGAGGGAGGGGGAGGGGGCTGGGGAGACGGAAGGGGGAGGGGGAGCAAGGAGGGAGGGGGAGGGGAGTGGGGGAGGTGGGGAGGGGGAGAGGAGCGGGGGGAGGGGGAGAGCGGGGCGGGGAGCGCGGAGGGGCTCAGCCTGGGCTGCACACTTTCCCATTCTCTTTCCCCAAACCTGCAGCATCCTTGGGCTGACGAGGGGTCCAGAGGTCCCCACTGTTAAACGTAAATGCTCTATTACATGTTTAATAAACACGGCTGGCTTCGGGGGAAGCAAAATTGCTTTTTATAAACCCGGAAGCTGGCAGACACATTTTTCTGGCGATAATCTATGAAAACTCCTCTGGGTTCCTTGTTCATTCACCACGTGGCAGGAGCTGAATGGAGCGGGTGTGTGGCTTCCTGGGGTTGTTCGCGACAGAGGCTGACACTAGCAAGGGGCGGAAGGAAAATAGAGCAAGTCATCAGAGGGCACACGGAGCTCTGAGGGCGGAGCTAAAGGGAGCCTGGGTCTGGGGGGCGGTGCGTGGGCCGCCCCGCCCCACCCCACAGCCCTGCTTCCCCCATCCTCTGGGGCTGGAAAGGAGGAGCTGGGCACAGCCCTTCAACCCCCCAGGACGAGGGTCTGGGGTCTGAAGTACTGACTCAATCGACTATCTGAAATTGCCATGATTGGCCATGCTCTTGAACAGAGTGAATAGTGAAAGTTGTTCAGTTGTGTCCAGCTCTTTGCAACCCCATGGACTATACAGTCCATGGAATTCTCCAGGCCAGAATACTGGAGTGGGTAGCCTTTCCCTTCGCTAGGGGATCTTCCCAACCTAGGAATCCAACCCAGGTCTCCTGCATTGCAGGTGGATTCTTTACCAGCTGAGCCACAGGGAAGCCCAAATGAAAGTGAAAATTGCTCGGTCCTGTCTGACTCTTTGCGACCCCATGGGCGGTATAGTCCAGGAGTTCTCCAGGCCAGAATATTGGAGTGTGTAGCCGGTCCCTTCTCCAGGGGATCTTCCCAACCCAGGGATCGAACCAGGGTCTCCTGCATTGCAGGTGGATTCTTTACCAACTGAGCTATCAGAGAAGCCCCCTCTTGCAGGCAGGCATGTAGGTATAGAATCTCCCTGCCTGACAGGTGGAATGCCCCACATTGGCAGTGAGACATTCATGCGTTCTGATCTTTAGCTCTTTCGGTATTTGGGAGTTCCCTAATCAACAAAAGAACTTGCCTTGGGCCCTTTTTAGTAAAACGTTATTGGGGATATTTCATGAGGAACAAGGCTCTTACAAAATCAGGATAGTCAGAAAGGGAACTGGGCAGCAAATTGAGAGGAGAAAGTCCGGGCGCAGGAAGCCCACAGCCCCGTGCAGGCTAGTTCACCTCTGGCATCGCTGGCCGGACCTGCCTCCCAGCAGAGTCCCTGCCAGCAGTGCGGGAAGGTGGGCTCTGAGCGCAGTGGCCCTGCCGGTCCGCGCGGGGCTTGCGCCTCCTGTTCTGCGCTGCCAGGACACAGGGCCTAAAGGAGCAGGCGGAAGGAGCCGCTCTGTGTGGGCGGGAGTGGTTCAGGCAAGCACGCTGACTGAACCGCCCTCCCTGGCCAGGCACCACCGGAACCATTTGCCCCGGTTGTTTTACGACAGGAGGTCCTGGTAAGGAACACGGAACTAATAAGCCACCACCCACTGGAATAGTTCAGGAAATGTCAAAAGGAGATGCCCCGTGTCCGACCACCTCCTAGAATCCCCTGCACTGGCTTCCATCTTGGAAATCCCATCACCATCAAACCCGAGACTGCAAGCCACATGGCAGAGCAGTCCTCCTGGGTTCCCCTACCCTCCTGCTCTCCACCCCGGCACCTTCTCTCAATAAAATCTCCTGCTTTGTCAGCACACATGTCTCCGTGGACAATTCATTTCTGAGTGTTAGACAAGAGCCCAGTTTCAGGCCCTGGAAAGGGTCCCCCTTCCTGCAACAGGAGGGAGAGGCAGAGTGGTACCTGAAGCTGGGCCACTGAGGTATAGGGATGCGTGAGGATCCCTTGTCGGGTGCCTTGCTGAGAGAGGCCCCCAAGACCAGCAGGTTGTGCATCTGAGGACATCAGACCAGGGCCACCTCCTAACCCTCAGGCTACCTCCTGACACTGATGCTTCAGGCCCAGCCTCCTCTGTGCACTCTGGACTCCCCCCATCACCCTCCCACAGCTCTTAGTAAATGATCAACACCAGCAAGAGCCCCTGGGGGTCACGAGCCCACATCCATGGGCTCCCCAGGGAACAGGCATCTTCTGAGTCATTGCCTGGTGTTGCAAAAAGGCTTATCACCTCTTCGGAGGGTTTCAGGCATCCATCGACAGGTACAGTGCACAGGTGAAGAGAGAATTCCTCTAAGTCCCAGAGAGAGAACATGCAGAACACAGCCTGGGGGGGACTGAAGTTCAAAGAGGCCAGGCCTGAAGGTGTTGCAAGCCTGACTCAGAAGACGCCTGTTCCCTGGGGAGCCCATGGATGTGGGCTTGTGACCCCCCAGGGGCTCTTGCTGGTGTTGATCAAGCCAGCTCCTGGAAGTCAGTGAATAAAGAGGCATGCAGGGATGGACACGGGGCAGCCACCCAGACCTCTTTTTGATGGAAACGTGCACCTTGCCCGCGCCAGGCTGGAGACTGGGGAAAGGCCAGCCCCTCAGGCACTGCTGGACCCTGAATTGCTGACACAGAGTCCCCTCTATCCCTTGCCTTTCCATCAAGGCTTCAAGTTCCCACTGAGACCTCCTTGAGAGGCTCCTGGCCTTCCACTCTTCTTTCCAAGCTAGACATGAATACTTGGCTTCAAGGCCTTGCAAGAACTGAACCTTCCTCAGAAGAGGTCAGGGCTGGGGGTTGACAGTGTAGAGAGAAAGAGAAAAGGAGTCAGATTTTTATTTAGCTTATTCTTATGTTTCATTCAGAATCTTCAGTGAAAAGCATTTATCTTTTTTGAATAGGGTTTATTTCTTAGCTGGCCCTGTTTATTTCTTGGAAGGCTCTGTGCCTTCTTTAGCTCTATGGCCAATGACGCTTGCAGACCTTATCCTTTGAAACCACAGTTGGAGACAATTCCGGATGCCACCGGCGTGGATGGCAGACACTTGGAGATGACTCAGGCAGTTGTCTATGCAGATGACACACTTGCTAGGTCCCCTTTCCTCCTTCTTTGATGTGGAGTCCTTGTACCAAGGCCACAGGAGTAGAGCCCAGAGCCAAGGTCACCTCCAAAGCTGACCGAGCTCCTGGGTAACCACAGCCAAAACTCCGCCCACCTCCATCATCAGCAGGCTTCCTGACCCCATGGTAGGCAAAGCCGCCCACCCCAGTGCTCACCCTATAGCACCCGAACCAATCACCTAACACCAGCCTTCCAGCAGGAATTTTCTTTGTCTCGAGGCTGTAAAAATTGGCTCCTGACCTGTGAAAAGCATCGGCTCTCCCTGGTCTGCCAGGAGGTCGGCTGGCTGTGCTCGCACTGCCCACGTTATCTCTGCTTTTTGTTCTGAATATATTCACTCCCGTCTGGAAATGCTTTTCCAACTTGCGTTCGGATGGCCAGGACATTTTACGCATGAAGTCATCCAGATGAAGGAGCTGCCCGGGGCTCTGACCTGCTCTGCCCAGACCAGGGCTCACTGCACGGCTGTGACCTCAGCAACAGGGAGAGACACTCATCCACCGACCTCAGAGGGGCCTGGAAACTCCGCTCCGTTACAGACGTCCCTCACTGTTCCCTGCGCCCCCCACCACCCCAAAGACACGAAGGTTGGGGAGAGGATGGGCTGATGCATTTGCTTTAGTGAAAACAGCTCTGCCTTCCCTGTTTGCTCACTGGCAGCACGCGTCACAGGGACTGACCTGACCTGGTATCAGCAGTGGCTGGTCCTAATGACCACGTGCTCTCACACTTCAGCCTGACACGCGGGCTGGTGTGTCACAGCCCTAATACACACTAGCTCATTTTATCTTCCAGAGAAACCTGCACACAGGACGCCACTGAAAGACAGCATGAGCCGTCCCAGGGATGGAGTCAGAGCCGAGAGTTACTCTGTCCATGGCTAACTGCCTGGTCTACACCGGATCGTTCTCGAGGCAATTTAGTCACTCGTGAAAAACAGACTGTCCCCCTCCATGATCTCTGGGTGTCTCTCCCAAACACAGACCTCCTCACCAACAAGGACAATGAAAGTTCCAGAATTTCTCTAGCGGGGAGATTTAGGAGCCATCATCTGGCTGAAAGAAGGGGCCAGATGACTTGCCTTGAAGCAACATATGCTTGGAAAATAAATGGCTTTTTTCTTAGAGATTCTACAAGGATTGGGGTTGCAGAAATGATTGCACCCAGGGGCAGCAGTGGTAAAGAACCTGCCTGCCAACGTGGGAGGCACGGGCTCGACCCCTGAGTCAGGAAGATCCCGTGGAGGAGAAAACAGCAACCCACTCCAGTATTCTTGCCTGGAGAAATCCCATGAACAGAGGAGCCTGGCGGGCTAGTGTCCACGGGGTCACAAAGAGTCAGACATGACTGAGTACACACACCTTCACACCTTCATCACCAGTCATCAGAGCCGTTTGGAAGGTGTAAGAGGAAATGGGCCCAGTCAGTAGACAACACAGGTGGGGGACCTCAGCCTCCACCCCTCCTTAACCAACAGGTAATCAGATATGGACTGAACCGCTTCGTCTTTCCGGGAGCCAGGAGTCTCCACCTGAAAATCAGGCTTATCTAGTACAGTCCCATAAAGGCTATTTCACTGCGGAACGGCTCACAAGTAATTGGCTGCAGAGCAATGGTCTGCTAGGCCTGGATGACTGATGGCACGGCAGCTTGTCTCAGTCCTACTCAAGCCATGGCCAGGGGGTCACATATGGGAATTTCGTGTCCTCAGTCCTCTGCCAATGCTCAGGCCAACTCTCCAGCTTGGGAGCACGTCAGTGTCGGCTTTCCCAGAGCGAAAGTGACTGGTTTTTCCCCGTTTCCTTCTGCGTGCTTTCTGCTTCCTACACACAGAAACTGGCTAAGTCTCTTCCCTGGAAGCAGAGGCCAAGAGGCAGGAGGCAGCCAGAGGCTACAGTTCAGTGTTGGTGGAATTTTATCTGTGGGAAGGGGCCATGCCAACTCTCAGCCTAGCTACACCACCAGTGGGGTCAACAGGCATCAGCCTTCTCTGCCTTCTGCGGCTTTGATGATGTTTCTTGTTATATGAAGACTGCCACTGTGTCTTCCCTTTGTAAGAGAAAACTTTATGCCGCGTGCCATCCACACGCCCTGCGAGATCCACTGGTTTACCTAGTATTCTGTGTAGCTGTTGTTCGGTGTCTTTTCTCAGAAGGGTGCGTCAGCAAATTACCTTTCAGAACACAGTGGTGTAACAGACGTCTGCGCATGTATTAGCTTTCTCTTTTCAAATCGGGCATACCTGCTTTCCAATGTTGCACGACGCTGCATGACGAAGTCAGTTAGTTATATGTCTAAATACATATATTCCCTCCCTCTTGGATCTCCCAACCCCCCACCTGCGCCATCCCATCCTTAAAAAACTAAAAACACAGCTACCATATGACCCAAGAATCCCACTGCTGGGCATAAACCTTGAGAAAGCCATGATTAATTAAAAAAGACACACATATACACCCCAGTGTCCACTGCAGCATATATTAGCTTTTATGTATGCTTTCCTTACCGGGATGCGGGGCTCCCTGAGAGTGAAAGTTTTGTCTTACTCATCTTCGTATCTCCCTGAATCAAGCCCAAGGCTTCTTACATGCACAGAAATGCCAAGCAAATGAATAAAGCCATTCAGAGAGGCCAGACTTCAGGAAGGATCCCTAATCACAGCCTGAGAGCAGCTCCTTCCCTGTGGTCCTCGGAGTCCCCACCACAACTATCCTTCAAGACTAATCTCAGTGATGGTCTGCTGACATCTGTCTTCTTGCTCAACTGTGAACTTGTATACGCTATGAGCCCCAGGCCCATGTTTCTTTTGCCTGAAGCTCTGGCACTGAGAAGGCACTTAAGAAATATTTGTTGAATAAATAAGAGGATAATTCTTGGCAGTCAGAAGAGAATGACATACTGCTATAATGCAAGGCTTGTACTCTACAGACTCTGTATATACCTAGAACATTTTAAGCACTGAGTCCCTATTAACCAATACTAATGAGTCTATATATAACACACCCTATATAGAGTGTGTAATAGCACCATTCCTAATTTAATGGATGATGATCTTAATGTACCTATTCTAGGCAGTGAAAAATAAAAACATGATCAAAAATGATGTCATTCTACCTCTTACTGAGTATATTTTCATTCTGAGTGTAGAGAATTATGATGACATTCCAGAGGAAAAAGAAATGCATTTCACTTAGGAAAAGAGAAAAAAACCTTTGTATTATAAGAGCACACCAATGAATTAAAACCCACTTTTGTGCTGGCATTGATGTATGTTTTAAAAAAGTGCTTTTGTGTCTACAGCCTAAGAATTTTTAATTAAAGGATTTGGCCGGGCAAATTGAGTGTGTCGAACCACCATCACACAGATGAGGCTCAATTAAGCATTCCATGCACCCTGCAACGTGGCAAGTCCGATGACCTCGCAAAGCCTCCTATGCTTAAGAGCAGTCATTTTGGGGCTCGTGGATTTTTCCACCGCTCTTTGTTTCGCCTCCTCAGGGAATAGGCCTTGAAGAATAGAAAACAAAAAAGGTGAAGCTGCAGGAAAGGAGAGGAGAGATGTCACAGAGGGCGTGCCGCAGGGGACAGCGCTGGTCTCACAGGGACTAAGACCCCTTGGGAAGCAGTGCACACGCCCACCCGTGATGAATGTGTCGTCAATTCTGACTCATGCTGTTTTTTCTCAACTCATCTATTAGATTTTTCTAGCATCCAGTCACTCAAACGCAGAGAATCTATGCTTTCTTTTGCAAGATACAATGTCATTTTCCTTGCTTTGCTCTCTTAAGACTTAGAGACTTGGTTCTCAGCCCAAGAAACTTGTTTTTCCTAAAAGGATTTGCATGGCTGCTCTGAACGTCTACATGAAGCATCTGACTGCTTTCCTCGCCCACCAAAAGGTGGGCAACTAGACAACAGGATTCTGAACAGCACGGGAAGTACCCAGATCCCCACACGTGGAAAGCTCCCAGTCCTTGGGGTCCACACATGCCTCCAGCCAGACAAATCAGAACTGGGGAAGGTCCTTCATATTAGCAAGAGAAGGGACCCTGGTTGGAACGCAGAAGCTCCTGTCCTCACACGAGAACCAGGACAGCCCCTGCCATCCTCGGCATGCTCTCTGGAACCCACATCACCCTCTCCTGAGGATAATGGAGTTCGCTGGTGGGATATCATCGGTTTTAGCCAAAGGGTGTGCATTCTCACTCCGCTGGTTGAGTTGTCTCCAAGGGGCGGCTCAAGCCCCTTTTCCAGTAGCCCCCCACCGGCTCCTCCTACCCAAGGATGAATGGAGCCAACATGGGCATCAGGGTGGTTCGGATGGAAGAAGAAAACTCAAAAAGAGCAAACTGGAGAGGGAGGTGCCCTAAGAGAACTAAGACCCTGACTCCTTGGTCCCAGCGATCGTCAGTTCCTTGTAAGTTTTGTGTAATAAACTTCATCCTTCGGGCATCCATTGGATCTCCCACCCCACCTCCTCTCTGTGGGGTACCCAGCAGCAGGGCACTCATCTGCCTCTCTAGATGCCCCATTCGTCCTAAGAGAGGCTCTAGAAGTTGAGACAAAGTGCTTTTTTAAAGGCAGGGGATTCTCACCCAGGGGTTCCCTGGTGGCTCAGACGGTAAAGCCTGCGGTGCGAGAGAGCCGCGTTTGATCGCTGGGTCAGGAAGATCCCCTGGAGGAGGGCATGGCAACCCACACCAGTACTCGTCTGGAGAATTCCATAGACAGGAGCCTAGCGGGCTACAGTTCATGGGGCTGCAGAGCCAGACACGGCTGAGGGACCAACACTGTCACTCTCTCACCCAGGACCCACGGCCCCAGACAGCTGCTGTCACATTCCCAGCGCGGCCCCTCCGTGGGAACCGCACCCACCGCCCACCACGCAGGGCCTGGGAGCCACCTGCGGTTCAGCCCCACTCTCAGGACTCCTGGGGGGCCCCGCCATGAGTTTCCCTTCCTGAGGAATCATATCGCCTTCCGCTTGCTGTCTCAGCTCAGGGGCCAGAGCAAAGCAGCACAGACCAGAAAAGCGTCATTAATAGGAGGTCGTATCTCTCAGTCTGGGGCTGTACCGTACGCGCCTCCCGTCTCTTCCTCCCCACGGCAGTGGCAGAAACTCAGCCCCAGGGCTGTGTCTGGCGGCAGGAGATGAGGATGCCGTCTGGCTGTGCCCAACAAGAGCTGGTGGCAACTGGTCACAAGCTTGTGGTCCCCACGACGGTGTCGGACCTGGGTTCTCCAACCTGAGCCAGTGTGGTCATCCAACCAATACTCCTTATTGACTTCAAGCCATAACACAGACTCCCTGACCTCACTTAAAACTCTTCCCATGGCAGAGATGTGGATGGGGCACGAGGCTGTCACCCAGAGTGAAGAAAGTCAGAAAGAGAAAACCAAATATCGTATATTAACTCATACACGTGGAATCTAGAAAATGGTACAGGTGAACTTATTTGAAGGGCAGAAATGGAGACACAGATGTACAAAACAAACATCAGAACACTAAGGGGGAAGAGTGGGTGGGATGGACTGAAGAGGTTTGGACTGACATACATGCACTATCGGTAATACGCATAAAATAGCTAACTAATGCGAAGCTGCCGTAGAGCATGGGGGACGCTACTCAGTGCTCTGCGGTGACCTAAATGGGAAGGGAATTCAAGAAAGAGGGAATACATGATTTTCATTGCAGCACAATTTACAATAGCTAGAACATGGAAGCAACCTAGATGTCCAACGAGAGATGAATGGATAAAGAAGTTGCGGTACATATACATAATGGAATATTACTCAGCCATAAAAAGGAACACATTTGAGTCCGTTCTAATGAGGTGGATGAACCTAGAACCTATTGTATAGAGTGAAGTGAGTCAGAAGGAAAACGATAAATACCATATAGGAACGCATATATACGGATTCTAGAAGGATGGTACTGAAGACTTTATTTGCAGGGCAGCAGTGGAGAAACTGACATAGAGAATAGGCTTATGGGCCTGGGGAGAGGGAAGGGGAGAGTGAGCTGTATGGAGACAGTAACGTGGAAACTTACACCACCATAGGTAACATAGACCGCCAACGGGAGTTTGCTGTCTGGATCAGGAAACTCAAACAGGGGCTCTGTATCAACCTAGAGGGGTGGGATGGGAAGGCGATGGGAGGGAGGTACAGAAGGGAGGGGATATATGTTTACCTATGGCTGATTCATGTTGAAGTTTGACAGAAAGCAACAGAATTCTGTAAAGTAATTATCCTCCAATTAAAAAATAAATACACTTTTAAAAAAAAAGAAAGAAGGGATATATGTATACATATAGCTGATCCACTGTGTTGTACAACAGAAACTGACATAACTCTGCAAAGCAACTACATGCCAATAAAATAAAACAGGAGCTCTTCTTAAACTGCCAGGTGGCCCCTGCCTCACTGCCCTGTTTATGACGGTGCATTATCTTGCTATCCGTACCTTGTCCCCACTGCCTGGTTTATGTCTCTAGAAAGCTTGCATCCTCTTGCACGTGGCTGTGATTCCTACATATTTTCTGGGGAAAGTTAGAGCTCAGAAGCCAGTACAGACAGGAGAGCTTTCTCCCTCAAGGGAATGGACCCAGCCCAGACTCCGCTAAGAGCTTCACGTGACGTTACAGGTCTGGGAGCCGAAAGCAAATTAAGCATCGTTTCATCCCTCTGGTGGGTGGTTCATCACATGAGCCGGTGAGCAGGAGCGACGTGCGGCAGCAGGCCCCCGGAGCATGGGGAAGCCAGCCTTCCCAGCAAGGTTGCCTCCTGGTTCAGCTCCAGATGCTGGGGGGGCTGGTGGGGGCAGGAGGGACCTGGTGGGCGGGGTTCCCCCTTGAGGGGAGGCCTCAGGTCAGGTGAGGTCAGGCCAGCGGCGTGGCTTGGTGGGTACCAGGGGCCCGAGCCAGAGGCAAGGTGAGGGTGCAGGCCTGCCTGGGTCTGACCACCTGAGCCTGTTTTCTCGTTTGCGCAGCGGGGCTACCGGCGTGCATTTCTCAGGGCGCCACAGAGCACCACCCCGATGATGTGGACGAAGCCTGTGGCCATTGGCATGCGTGCTCAGAGAAGGACAGAGCCTCCCTGAGGGCAGGAAAGGGGACCCACCTGGGCAGGGGCTGCTCTGAGCCGAGCGGGAGGCCAGCCTTCATGCCCAGGTGCTCAAGCTGACGTGAGAGGCAGGGGTCTGTGCTGAGCTGAGGAATCATGTGACAACAGCTGCAACTCACAGCTTGCCTGGCAGTGGGGCTCCCCTCTCGGGACACGGCCCCCTGTCTCTGACTCACTCCTTCTCCCACCAAGCAAAGCCCGCGTGTCCTCGTGTGTCCAGGTCCCCATGCACAGGACTCCCGGCCCATCAGGGGCTTTCCCGGCACAGGACATCTGCTGCCCTTAAGCATGTCTGTGGAGCCTGGCAGGTGATGAGCTCAGAGGGCTGTCCCTGATCGCGGAGTCAGTCCTTCCCAGCAGGACCGGCTCAGCATTGGTCAGGTCCTCCACCCACCATCCCAGCGCTCCTCTGATGGCCTGGCCACCTCCTCCCAGCATCCTGCACCTCAGCCAGGACAGCAGAATCTTCCAAACCTGATTTCATCTCCATCCATCCACACAGGCGCTGACACCACGCATCTACCACCTGATCCGTTGACCAGCATCCACCCGGCCTCCCTGGCTCCTGAAAGCACGTGGGATGTGCCCACTTCCTTATTAACAGAGGGTTTTGCAGCAAACCCCACACAGCAAATCGTGTGTGTATAAAAGAGAGAGAAAATGAGAATGGGGGACAATGAAAATATCCCCACAAAAGGTAAAGAACTGGCTGGTGGAGGAAAAGACTCGTCTGCATCATCCAAGGGATCGTGTTCTCATTTCCTCTCCGCCCATTAATGTGCCACTGAGCAGCTGGTTCCGTGCCAGCTGTTCAGTGAAGTATCTGAAGAAATTAACTCATGGAAGATGGGAGAAGTGTCCCCAGCGTTGGTAAAGACACAGCGAATGTTCTGGCATTGCTTTCCCTTCTCGCTTGGAAGAAGGTAATTATATTTTCAACCCAGACAAAGGTTTATCTGGATAGACCAGGGCGAGAGCTGGGTGTGCCCCCTGTTTTCGGTAGAGCCCACAGGATGCCCCTCTGTTCCAGGCAGAAGCAGGGCCAGGAGCCGAGACCTCACAAGTCACACTAGGCAGACCTTAGAGCTACGTGGGGTGTTGTAGATTATCCGTGGGGGGGAAAGCATGTGTTTTCATTTCCAGCTGATGAAAGTCAGGGTTTTCACAGGAAGATAATCATCAGGAGGCAAGGACGGTGATGATGACCTTGGATGGAAACCAGGCTTCCAGGGTCCTGCCCAGCGTCCCTCAAAACATGACGATTTTAGGCTTGGGAAGATTTACAGGGCAGGTCGCCTCTCTGCATGGTCTGGAGCACGTCTGACAAGCGATGCTTCTGGACTGCAGCCAGATTCCAGCCTGTCGGTTCTGGTCCCAGGAGGCCATGCAGCCCAGCGTCCTTCAGCCGCCGCCATCCCTCTCCGAGTGATGGTTGGAAAAAGGCAAGAAAATCCTCTCTATCAGAAGATGCGTCCCCTCTGTGGATGCTGGCGGCCCAGCCTTTAGGTAAACAAAGTGATAAATCAAAGGCAAGAAGGAACAAAACAAGAAAATAGCAGGGCTGCTCTTGCCTTTGGCAGCTCCCATCTCGCCATTTGTAAGTGATCAACAGCCTGCTCCCTCTGAAGTTCTGCTCACGGAGCACGTGAGAAGGAAGAGCTTTTCTGCCCGTGTGGGAGGCCAGCTACTCTGGAGCGCCATCAATTAACCAGAACAGGAAGGTCCTTCAGGCAGAAGGCCAGCTGAGGGGTGACGCAAATGGGCGCGCCGAAGCCTGAAGGGGCAGCACACCCAGCCCGTTGATGCCACACGTCCTTTTGGACCCTTTCAGGAGTGCCGTTGAGATGCAACGCCAAGGCCATCTGCCGTAATACAAGTTCAAGATAAATGTATTAAAATTCAATTGTCGTCCAAGGGAAAAATCATTTGTAAAAGGAACTTGTGTGCTCAGGGTGTAACAGAAACCACGGCGGGGAGGGAAAGGCCGTTACTGACGGCCTCAGAGGACCTCCGCCGGAAGCTGACAGAATTACGAATTTAAACAGCTTTCTTCCCACGAAATCCTTTTGTGTGTGCAGCCAAGGACAGTATTTTTCTTCTGAGGACATTTACCTGGAGGAGGAAAAGTTATACTGATCACCAACGAGCCTGAAAGGAGAGCAAAAATTCTCTCGTTTTGCAACACAGGGAGCCGGTGGAAGCTTCCAGAAGGTGTTGAGCTCAGGCAGGGAGACTTCTCCTGCCACAGGTTTTGGAATGTCAGACCTCTTCTTCTTACAACGTCACATCTTTCAAGCACCTCCACTCTGATCTTTTTTTTTTTTTGCTTTCATACATTATATTTTTATTATTTATTAGTATTATTATATATTATAATTTTTATTTACATGGAGTTTTCTTCTTTGATCAACTATGTTATTTGGAAATGTATTGTTTCATTTTCAAATAATTAGAAATGTGTTGTAATTTTCTTGTTGATGTTTAACCTAATTTTACCAAGACCACAGAATATGAACTGTAAAATTAAGTCAATGTGCCAACATGAATTATGTTCTAATGTATTTCTCATGTCACATGTCTTTTCCAAGTATACCTTAAAAAATGTATACTCTATTTTTTATTTTGTTTTTGTTTTTTTAAGAAAAACAAAATATTTAATGATTAAATTTAGTTCATGAGTTATATTTAGTATTTTTTTATTAATTTATTTTAATTAGAGGCTAATTACAATACTGTATCCACTCTGATCTTAAGTGCTGACCTGTACTTCCTTTTAGGAAATGGTTAATATCTTCTTGTAGTTCACAGGGACTCTTACCCATAGGATGTTAAACACAGTTCCTGGTCATTGCTCGGTGTTTCCAATACAACAGAGAGGCTCCCAGTAACCAAGGGTGACCTACAACCTCACAAGGCTGCTTTTCCAGGCCAAACAAGACACACTCGAGAGCGTGATTTTCTGTACGAGAATCACCTCGGATGAAACGCAGCTAATCCTCGAAATGCTGGCCTCTGTTCACACAATATTCTTGGAATTCCTTTTGGAGAATTGCTTTCAGAACCATTATAGAAAATTAGTCACGTTCTCCTAAAGCAGCTGGGTGTGGGAAGCAGGATTGCCACTGATAGCTTAGCTGAAGCCATGTTTAGTGACTACTTCCCCACGTCAAGCTCAACACAATGGCTAGCACTGAATGGCCATCTCTGTCTTTGCAGATTCAAGATACTCAAGAGGATGTATCCTCAGGTAAAATGATGCAGCCACTAGGGAAAACATCTGGAGGCTTCTCAAATAAACTAACATCACCATAAAGGGAACTCGCTCAGTCATGTCCGACTCTTCACGACCCCATGGACTGCAGCCTACCAGGCTCCTCCGTTCATGCGACTTTCCAGGCAAGGGTACTGGAGTGGGATGCCATTGCCTTCTCCACCATACGGTGCAGCAATTCCATTCCTGGACATATATCTGGACAAAACTGCAATCCAAGGAGATACATGCACCCCTATGTTCACAGAAGCGCCACTCACAATAGCTAAGACATGAAAGCAACCTCAGTGTCCACTGACAGATGAACAGATATGAATACATGACACATATGAATACGTGCAATGGAATATTACTCAGCCATAAAAACTATGAAATAATACCATTTGCGTGGATGGACCTAGAGATTATCCTATAGAGTGAAGTAAGTCAGAAAGAGAAAGACAAATTCCACATCACATCAATCATACGTGGAATCTGAAATGTGATACAGATGAACTCATCTACAAAACAGAAGCAGACTCGCAGACATAGAGAACACACTGGTGACTGCCAACAGGGAAGCAGGTGGGGGGGGACGGAGAGGGCGTTTGGGGTTAGGAGATGTAAACTGTTACATACAGAATGGATAAAAGCAACGTCCTACTGTCTAGAGCAAGGAGCCATAGTCAACGTCCTATGATAAACCACAACAAAAAGAACAGTAAAAAAAAAACAACTATGTGTGACCGGCTCACTTTGTTGCAGAGCAGAAGTTGACACAACGTTGTAAAGCAACCATACTTGTATAAGATACATTTTTTAAGAAAGAGTATATTCCTAGAATATACAGGCACTAAGGACGATTGCACAGGCTGAAGGCTGCCTCCCTGAGCTGTCTAGGGAATGGCTTTTGAGCTGATTAACCCTGGAGGATTGAGTGAGAGGCAGCAGGTGGGGCCCTGATGGGTCATGCTTTTGAAAAGTCTGCTGGGACCACAGGTCGCTGAGACCGCTGGGAGACAGCGGCTGCTGAGCCTGGAAGCCCTGCCATCTCCCCTGAAGACAGCGGCCCCCGTGGCTACTTTGACTCCATGCTGCGCAAAGTGAAGGCGAATGACGTGATCACTCCCTTTCGTCTTGCTGTAGGAGGGACGGCTTCCCTGATGGCTCAGTGGTAAAGACTCTGCCTGCAATGCAAGAGACCCAGCTTTGATCCCTGGGTCAGGAAGATCCCTTGGAGGAGGGAATGGCAACCCACTCCAGTATTCCTGCCTGGAGAATCCCATGGACAGAGGAGCCAGGTGGCTACAGTCCATGGGGGCGCAGAGAGTTGGACACAACGGATGACTAATTGTGCACACAGGGAGGGAAGTACTGGAACAGGGGATGGGGAGGGTAATTGGCTTCAGGAGCAAAGGCAAATAGAGAGACTGGGGCGCTGTCTCCCGTACTGTGTCTTGACTTTAAGACTGACAGATGGTCCTAAACGGCTGCTCCAAGTTGGGGCCAGCAACGACTGTAAAACTTTTGCTCCAGTAACAGACAGGTAATTACTCACAGCTGACTAGTAGTTACCCAGTTTCTCCAACTTTTCAGACAGCTAACGCTCTAGAGTCTGAATCACTCATCAACACATTATAAGGAAAGACCCAGGGATGGGGACTCTCCTCCTAATATCCCCAAATAGCCACCCTCGTCATGCCGTGCTCATTAAAAATGTTCAGTGGCTCCCACTGTGACAGAATGAAACAATCTCTTTGACTTAGAATTATGGAAGATGAACAGATAATTCACTTCAGAGTAAGTAATGGAAATGACTAATACATTTATGGAAATTCATCCTAACTGACAATCAAATAAATTACAATTTAATAGTAATTCTGCAAAAAAAAAAAATCGTTTTTTAAGCTGGTCATGATTTAAAAATTAGTAACAGAGAGACTAGACGAGAATCCAGGGGGTGGGCAATCATTCCCACCTGCTGCTGGTGAGAAAAACCCTGATTTCCTTCTCTAAATCCATCTGCAAACGTCACCAAGAGCCTCTCAAGTCTTTCTGTTTTCTCCAAGGCTCTTCCCTTTATCCATTGCTCCTCCTTCACCAGCTCATCCATCTTAAGCCTAAAAGTATCATCTACTTGCTGATGGCTCCTAAGAGGGATACATGTGCTTGTTTTGGTTTGGTTTGGTTTGTCCATTCATTCTTTGTTTGGTTTTTATGTTCCTCCACTGTTCTTGCCTGGAGAATCCCAGGGACAGCGGAGCCTGGTGGGCTGCCATCTATGGGGTCGCACAGAGTCAGACACGACTGAAGTGACTCAGCAGCAGCATCTGGATGGAATCATATGGTATCTGTCTTTATCTGTCTGACTTATTTTTACTTATCATGATACCCTCAAGGTCTGCTCATGTTGTCACAATTGGCAAGATTTCATTCCTTTTTTTACAGCTGAGTAGTATTCCATTCTGTGTGTGTATGTGTCTGTGTGTATGTGTGCGTGCGTGCGTGCGTGTGTGTGTCTGTGTGTGCGCGCGTGTCTGTGTGTGCGTGCGTGTGTGTGTCTGTGTGTGTGCGCGCGCGTGTGTCTGTGTGTGCGTGCGTGTGTGTGTGTGTGTGTGTGACATCTTCTTCACCCATTCATCTGTTGATGGGCACAGGGTTGTTCCCACATCTTGGCTACTGTCAACAATTCCAGCACCAATCTTGACGTCACCCACTTCCCCTCTTCACATCTCACCCCCCATGTCTAGCTCAGTTCAGTTCAGTTGCTCCTTTGTGACCCCATGGACCGCAGCACTCCAGGCCTCCCTGTCCATCACCAACTCCCAGAGCTTACCCCAACTCACATCCATGGAGTTGGTGATGCCATCCAACCATCTCATCTTCTGTCATCCCTTTCTCCTCCCACCTTCAATCTTTCCCAGCATCAGGGTCTTTTCCATTGAGTCAGTTCTTCGCATCAGGTGCCCAAAGTGTTGGGGTTTCAGTTTCAGCATCAGTCCTTCAATGAGTATTCAGGACTGATTTCCTTTAGGATGGACTCCCTGACCCCAAATCCTACTTTCCATACCCAAGGACCACCTATCTCATCTGAGCCGCCATCAGTCACTTCTTGGCTGAATTACACAAAGAACCTCCAGGAAGATCTCCTGCGTCCACCTTCCCCCTCTGCGGCCTCTTCCCAGCACAGCAGACCGTGTGATCCTGCAACAACCCATCAGATCACATCACTTTTCTGCCCAAAACCCTCTCACCACCCGCCACCCTCATCTCACTAGAGGAAAAGGTGCCAGGGCCTAGAAAACCGGCCCTTCAGGCTTCCTCCGCCTCTCCTATGGGACACCTCTCCAATCTCTCTTCTCCCCCTACTGACCTTCCTCCCAACAGGCGCCTTGCTGCTTTGGGCCCTGCTTGGGCTGCCCCCCTGCACGGACTCACCCACTAGGCCGGCCTGTCTCTCAGCCATGCCCTTAGAGTCAGGCTGTATAACAGAAACAGAAAAGGCCTGGGAACAGTTTAATATGGAATTAATGGACATCTTTGCTGGGTGGCGCCGTGATTTCTACTTTCTCTATTGCCCTGATTTTCTAACTCATCCACAATAAAAATGTGTAAGAACACATTCATTTTTAAGACCATGTGATGTACGTCTCTTCATGTACTCAGCAACATAACCGCCATGTTTCGTGGGGACCCAAGATTCCCAGGAGATATTATAATGAACACAACTCAGGTAGGATTCAAGATCTCATTTGTGAAATGCAAAATTCCACACTATATATGTATATGTGTGACAGGTGAAAAAAGGGTGGCCACTGAAATATAAAGGGTGATATATATCAGCATGAGAGAATTTCAGGTAAAATTCTACTTTGGAGTCTCTAACAATGAGTTACAGGTATGTACACATTATTTTGCAATAACTCTTTTCAGTAAAACACATGAATTTCTCCTATAAAATGTATACCCAGAAACATTTTTGGAATAAAATATTCTTAGTTTTTTAACTTTTATACTGGAGTACAGTTGGTTGACAATATTGTGCTCATCTCAGGTGGACAGCAAAGCAATTCCCTTGTACATATACTTATATCTTCTCTGGTTCAGATTCTTTTCCCATTTAGGTTATTACAGAATATTGAGTAGAGTGCCCTGTGCTATACAGTAGGTCTTTGTTGGTTACTACTTTAAATAGAGTAGCGTGTATATCTCAATCCCAAATCCCAATTTATCCTGCCCCTAATCCCCCCTTCCCCTTTGGTAACCATACATTTCAAAAACTCTTTTTTAATCTGCACTTTTCCAATGGACCTGGGAAGAGTATCTGTTTAGACGCGGTGGAATGCTATATAAAGAGAAATAGCAAATTCTAAATCAAATTCTCCAGTCCCTGTCCAACAGCCAGGCCATATAATCAAGACATACTCTCAGGTTCTTTGCATGAAAGGTAAGGAAAAGACAGAGAAGGAAAAATAGGTAGCTAACTTCTGACACTTCCTTTACTCCTTGACCAAGTAACAGTGACCTGTCGACTTCCATCAAACCTCCCCACATCAGACATCTGAACCACCTAGATAAAACACACCCATCCTCCAAAACCAAACTCGATGGAGAAAAATCCAGCCCTTCCTTGATAAAAGCAAGAAGGACCGGCATTCTCCTCGCCCTGTTGAATTCACAGACTCCTCTCCCCTTTTACTTTTTCACTCTTATTTATTTTTGGCTGTGTTGGGTCTTATTTGCCACATGCAGCTCAGCAGTGGGGGCATGTAGGCTGAGTTGCTCCACAGCATATTGGATCTTAGCACCTCAAGCAGATATCAAACCTGCATCTCCTGCACTGAAACCATGGAGTCCTTCCCGCTAGACTGCCAGGGGAAGCCCCCACTGCCTTTCTCCTTTTAATACTGACCAATCTTCTCACACAGCAATCATGTATCACGTGTGTTTTACTCTCTGTCTTCTCTATTAGAATATAAATGTGATTTCAAGCAATTTGCAGTAGAATCTCACAAATGGATTCCTGCTCTGATGTGAGTTACTTGTACAGATGAGCACAACAGGCTCACAGATAGAAACACGGGCCTGATTGCCAACAGGCAGCAGAGGACATCAGGACCTAGGAGCCATGAATCAGAACTGTGAGGCCAAAAACGCTCCAAGCACAGCTGGTGCTCCCTAGGGGCTTGATAACTTTCTGGTTGAATGAATGGATTGCTGAATTCAACTGGAGAGGTGACAAGGAGGCAGATTTGGTCATGAATGGCTATTATGGATGGTGGGAGTTTCCCCCTGAGAAATCCCAGAGCCGTCAGGAACCTGCTGTGGTCAGAATGGACTGACGAAGAAATCCATCACCGATGGACATCCCGCAGGGACACCTATGATACAACAGGAAATATACCAGACACTTACAAACTCACCAGGTAGCAAATGGGAATATTCAGTGAAGGAAAGTTATGACCAACCTAGACAACATATTAAAAAGCAGAGACATTACTTTGTCAACAAAGGTCCGTCTAGTCAAGGCTATGGTTTTTCCTGTGGTCATGTATGGATGTGAGAGTTGGACTATAAAGAAAGCTGAGTGCTGAAGAATGGATGCTTTTGAACTGTGGTGTTGGAGAAGACCCTTCAGAGTCCCTTGGACTGCAAGGAGATCCAACCAGTCCATCCTAAAGGAAATCAGTCCTGGGTGTTCACCGGAAGGACTGATGCTGAAGCTGAAACTCCAATACTTTGGCCACCTGATGTGAAGAGCTGACTCATTTGAAAAGACCCTGATGCTGGGAGGGATTGAGGGCAGGAGGAAAAGGGGATGACAGAGGATGAGATGGTTGGATGGCATCACCGATTCGATGGACATGAGTTTGGGTGAACTCTGGGAGTTGGTGATGGACAGGGAGGCCTGGCGTGCTGCAGTCCATGGGGTCGCAAAGAGTCAGACACGACTGAGCGCCTGCACTGAACTGAACTGAAAGAGGAGGTGCTTTAGAGGTTGTCGGGAAAGAGGCTCAGAAAGATGAAGCAATCTGCCTTAGGTCACACTAAGGTCCGCCGGGCTGGACTATGCCCTTAATCGGAACCTAGAGCTTCATTCAGCAAGGGCTTGACCAGCCCTCTCAGGGAATCAGAGCCCGCCCTAAGCTCCAACTATGGCTCTCTGCCAACCCTCAGCACCGCCCCAGAGGGTCTATCATCTCCCTTGGGCCAGTCAGTGGGCTGTCGTCACCCTGGACCCCAGAGCCCCGGAAGCACACTCTCGATGACCAGGTCAGGAGGAGCTAAGCAGGTGACAAGAACAGTGACATCCTCAAATCCAGAAGCTTCCTTGACTGCCCCACCGCACACTTGGGGCACGCCCACCAAACCCTGGTGCCCAGGACCCTGACTTCTCGAAGGATCCCCGGGTGGCCCCCTAGCCTACAGAGAGCACTGGGTGCCACTGCTGGGCTGACTGCATGCAGCCTGGCTTGGGGGTGCCCACCTGCCCGGGAACACCTGCCTCTGAGCCCCAGGCTCTTTGCACCCAGCCCTCGATGACTCAGACCCACAACCAGCAGAGGGTCCATCGCCTGTCAGCCTCAGTGGTCCAGCAGTCACGGGCCCAGTGGTTCTCCCACTTCTCAAAGCACAGATCCAGAATCCGGGCCACATGTTCAATGCGGTGATTGCTAAACAGAAAGGAAAGCCCTGGAAAGGGCCCAGAGAGCTGAGAGCTGAAGAAAGATCTCCAAGAGAGGGAAGCTGGTTACAGGGAGAGAGGGATGGCTTACTAACAACTTCAATCTGAATCAAGAAATTTGTGTACATACCGCACATATATACACGTATTGTATACACACATATATGCGTGCCTGCCTGCTAAGAAACTTCAGACATGTCCAACTCTTCGCGACCTCATGGACTGTAGCCTCCCAGGCTCCTCTGTCCATGGGGATTCTCCAGGCAAGAATACTGGAGTGGGTTGCCATGCCCTCCTCCAGGGGATCTTCCCGACCCAGGGATTGAACCCGCGTCTCTTAAGTCTGCTCCACTGGCAGGTGGGTTCTTTACCATTAGTGCCACCTGGAAAGCCCCATACACATGTATGTTTTCCAAACATATAAGTCATATACATGTATATTATAAGTATGGACTATTCATTTAAACCTCCTCAAAAATCTGAATGGTGATACTAGTAATGTTTTATGTTACACATGAGAAAACTGAGGCTCAGAGAAATGAATCACTAGCCCTGGGTTATCCAGCTAGTGAATAACTGTATACAGCCTTATGCACAGATTCAAAGAGTTTGGTGATCTATAAACCACGGCATGACCAACCTAGTATTTATGTTTGAAGCTCCAGTACTTTGGCCACCTATTGCAAAGAGCCAACTCATTGAAAAAGACCCTGATGCCAGGAAAGGTTGAAGGCAGGAGGAGAAGGGGGTGACACAGGATGAGATGGTTGGATGGCATCACTGACTTGATGGACATGAGTTTGAGCAAACTCTGGGAGTTGGTGATGGACAGGGAGGCCTGGCGTGCTGCAGTCCACGGGGTCGCAGAGTTGGACACGACTCAGGGACTGAACAACAACGACGACCCTCTTGGATCCCATCGCTCCCTCTGTGAGGATCTTAAAGAGGCTCCCTGGTGATCCTCTGAGAGCTGTGAGAAGGAGCCCCCATGCTCACCCCCAGTTCCCTCCCCACGGAGGTAACGCAGATCTGTCCATGAAGACGTCTTCTCCAGGCTTTTGAACTTCGGAAGAGAGCGTCGACCCTTAGCTTAATGCGGCCGTCTCACATAGTTTATATTCAAAATGAGACACATAATCACAGAGGCATTTGCCACTCTAAGGCTTTAGGACGCTGTGTTCACCTGGCCCGTTTTCTTAGGAGACGAGTCCTTCTAAATGATTTTCACCATAAAGAGATGCTGGGTGTCTAAGTATTGGTCCCCTAGTCCTCCGAGTCTGGTCATCTCAAATGCCTTTATGCTCCCTTGCCACTTGGGAAGACCTTACTTCTCTGCCTGGTTGGCAGCATCTGACATCATCCTTCATTCCTTCCACACTTGCAGGGGAGTCAATGACCATTTGTAGCACTGGCTTCTATAAATCAGTGGCTTTGGCCACTTTGAAGGCAGCCTGCTAGTCCCAAACCATTTGGAACTGCTGATGTCAGAGACTGGGCATTTCTATGCCTCACTTGTGACCTGCTAACTATAAACTTTCTGTTCCTGATTGGATCCATCCGACGCCAGGACACCTAGAACCAGGAGCGTCTCATCTTGCAAAGTGCTGCCCCCTGCCACCAACACACACACACACACACACACACACACACACACACACACACACACACCCCTGCAGAATCTTCTCTGCAAGGTGATATTTCTCCTCTGACAAACGTTGTTTTATCACATTTCATCAAAACTGAGAGATCACTGGCTGAATAGGAAATCTCATTTTTTGGACCACTTATAAAGAAAAAGTATTCCCAATTAAAATATGATATATCATTATTTCTGAGAGACACTGTGACATTAAAGATATACAGACATGTCAATCATGTGCATATGAGACCTGAATAAATAGTGTGACATCAATGACCGGCAATGGCTGGGAGAGATGCTTTTATTTTCAAAAAAGAAAAGCAATGCCACCAGGGTCCACCATTTGTGTGTCTGTAGTGCGGGTGGGCTACCCAGGTAGCTCAGTGGTAAAGAATCCACCTGCCAATGCCGGAAACATGGATTTGATTCCTGGGTCGGGAAGATCCCCTGGAGGAAGAAATGGCAGCCCACTCCGGTGTTCTCGCCTGGATGATCCCATGGACAGAGGAGCCTGGTGGGCTACCGTCCGTGGGGTCACAGAGCCGGGCATGACTGAGAACCACACACACGCATGTAGATGGGGGCGGGGCGTTTCCACCTCAGTCATTGATGACTCCTACCCCTGGGCTCCCAGTGAAGACCGGGATCTCAACTGATCCAGAGGCACGGTTCGCAGGGCCGCAGTGTCAGAAGGCAGAGCTTTCTGCTTCCCGGTGTAGACAGAGCTGATGGCAGGTTCTGTCACGGCTCTGCTTTTTCGTGTTTGCTCTTAGGGGACACAGCTGGGTGTGTAAACATGGCCACAGCCTGCTCCTCGCTGCTGGTTGTCCCTCTCCCCTGGCAGGCAACCAGGCTGCTGGAAAGTTCGAAAGGAACAGAACGACCTGGGCGTCTGTCCCTAGCCAGGTGTCGTGTCCGCTTCCAGCACTCCACTGTAGACGCTCTTGTAAACCTGCTCAGCTATTAATAAAGTCTCTGAATTTCCACTCTGCTATTATTTGTCATGTGCTCTGCTCACCTGCGATGAAAACAAGGGGTCTCCTGCCTGAACAACGTGTGACCTCTCTGTAACAACTTCCAGAAAGAGCCAGAACCACAGGCTGCTTGCCCCGGGCGGACGCCTCCAGGTTTCCTTCCATTTAACAGTATCGGGCTTGCCCTGGATTTATTTTTCTGTCCTCATTTCTTTTGCTCAAATAATTTGGTGGGCAGGTTAAGTAATGTGTGCATGTTAATTCCATGGAGTTGGATGGGTTTTTTAAGCTCCACTTAATCCTTTTTTGGAACTATGGAACACGACTGGAGAAGACTGTTGAGAGTCCCTTGGACAGCAAGGAGATCAAACCAGTCCCTCCTGAAGGAAATCAATCCTGATTATTCATTGGAAGGACTGATGCTGAAGCTGAAGCTCCAACACTTTGGCCATCTGATGGGAAGAGCTGACTCACTGGAAAAGACCCTGATGCTGGGAAGGATTGAAGGCAATAGGAGAAGGGGGTGAGGATGAGATGGTTGGATGGCATCACTGAATCAGTGGACATGAGTTTAAGCAAACTCCTGGAGATAGTGAAAGGACAGGGAAGCCTGGCATGCTGCTGTCCATAAGGTTACAAAGATTCAGACATGGCTTAGCGGCTGAACAACAGCAACACATTTTCATATACATGAATCTAGGACGTCAGAATGTCAGCACTTAAGGCATCTGGTATCAGGCAGTATCAGTTAGGTTGTGCTGCAGGAACAATTACCTCCCAGAGGCTTTGCAAGAACAGGCTTGCTTCTGGCTTTTGCTAAACGTCCATCAACATTGCGGGCAGCAGTGGTTCTACCCAGGGCCATCTAGACCCGGGGGCCCAGGCTGACAGCACAGCCTCCACCCAGACAGGTGCTGACGGCTGATCTGCAGACAGGAGGGGAGAGACGCAGAGAAGTCGCAGGCTCTGAACGCCTCTGTGTAGAAGTGAAGCCATCCCTTTCTCCTGCGTTTTGGGGATTAATACCAGCTGTATGGCCGAGTCTATGGACCCAGGAACTGAATGATTGTGAACAATCACAGATCACTTTACTGTGCCTCTGAAACACTGGAAACCAACTCTACTGCAATAGTGAAGAAAGGAACAGCTTGGTGAACAACAGAAGATAATCAATCAATCAATACACAAACAACCTACCAGAGCCCTCAAGATCCTGTGGGTAGACACCACTCTTTAAGCCCCCTAAAACTCAGTTTTTGAAACTGAGAGGGGACTTCCTTGGTACACTTCACTTAGCAGTTGAATTGGTGACATTATTGGTATTAATATTGATAACAGCTAAGATAGAATGACCACCTAAACAGGGACTGAGGTGAGGACCCATCCTGGTGACCTGGGATCCGGGAGCATCCTCCACTTCAGAGAACAGAGATCCTCCCCTCCCTTCCCCTCCTCTCCCCTCCTCCCCAAGTCTCTTTCCAGATGGACAGGGAATTTGGGGGTGGTAAGTGCAACCTATTGCATTTAAAATGGATAAACAAGGCCCTGATGTATGGCATAGGGAACTATATCCAATCTCCTGAGATAAACTGTAGTAGAAAACAATATGAAAAAGAATGCGTACATGTATAACTGAGTCAGTTTGCTGTAGAAATAAATTAACACAGCACTGTAAGCCAACTTACTTAAATTTAAAAAAAAAAAATCACTTCTTTTTTTGCCTTGGTAGAAATGGCCATATGATTAACTATTATGATCAGTCATTTTAAGGCAGCGCAAGATATTCAGCTGAAAGGAGTCTTTAATGATAAACTGTTTTCACAATTTTACAGTAAGGAATAATGAAGAAATCTTCAAACAAGCTATTTAAAATGATATTTCACTCTTTTAAGTGTCAGTCTCCACAACAAAGAACCCTAAGATCCTATTGTAGAGACAAATAACACATGATAATTTACAATTGTTATTTCCGGAAAATGGTACCTGCCACATTCCAGTGGGGGATAAACACAACGTGCTATTTAACGCAACAGGTCTGTTTACGAGACCCAAGGGTACCAGAGGAAGTGTGTTCTCACTGGTTTAAAACTACAACTAATATATCAGAGGCACAGCCTGCAGCCTTTCATAACTCTTCCAAGCTGACAGAAGAAACATCATGAATGATCAAATGAGATGTTTGTATGAAAATACACAATTTTTCGAACTGTGCAACTAAAGGTGTTAAAATTGAGGTGTCAAAATCTTGGAAAAGTCTTTGAAATTTTTATTTGCCCGTCACTAGAAAGATAAAAAGCTATTTATATGTTTGCTGAGACTTCAGTCTGGTGCAACTGGAAATGATGGAAATATGAAAGATTAAAACCAAAGCACTGTTTTTAAGCAGGAGGCTTAGCCCGCCCTTAGCACATGGACGAGAACAGTCCTATATAATCCACTGAAGGTCCCCAAGTCTGCAGTAAGGTTTCATCAGTCTTTTCTGAATGGAGGTACTTAATTCCTATCTTCCCAGAGCCTTGACACACCTGGGGGAACCCAAGTACCTGGGCGGGAGAGATCTGTCAGCCACTTCCTAGCTGTGTCCACGCTCCTCGAGACTGTACACCCTCAGCGCCTGGTCCCAACAGATGGGAAAGGTCGGCCCCAATGACCTATTTGTAAAACAACCAGGGGTTTAAAATTTCCTCAAGGTTACATGTATGTCTTACAGTATGTACTGTCAGAGGCTAAATGGAGTTAAACATTGGTGGTGGTGCTGGTATTCAGCAGCTAAGTCATATACGACTCTTTTTGACCTCATGGACTGCAGCACGCCAGGCTCCCCTGTCTTCCACCATCTCTCAGCGTTTGCTCAAACTCATGTCCATCGAGTCGGTGATGCCATCCAACCCTCTCATCCTCTGTCGTCCCCCTTTTCCTCCTGCTTTCAATCTTTCCCAGCATCAGGGTCTTACCCAATGAGTTGGCTGTTCGCATCAGGTGGCCAAACTATGTAACACTGGTAAACCTCAGGAAAGTGGGAATCTCTGATCCAAGCAGGTCTTCCCTCCCAGAAAAGATGCCCCCTGATTCCCCTCTGATGGGCAGGCGCCCTAATCCCCAGGCAGTGAGGTGCAGGGGACCCTTTGGGGAAACCTGTCTGCCTCACCGAACCCTGGGCCCTGGAAGACTCGCTGCTTAGAGGGCAGCTGAAAGATCCGGTAAGGGCCTCACTCTGGAGTTTGCTAGAAATGCAGAAGCCCAGGCCCCACCCCAGACCACTTTTAGCAAGACCCATTTTAGCAAGATTTTCAGATGAGCCCAATGCACATTTCAGTTTGAAAACCCTGGGCTAGTTTATTCCACTAGCCCACCTGTGATGGCAAGTCAGTGATGGCCATGGATGGCCACATCCATGGATTACATGGAGACAAAATTCATGCCCCAGAATCCTGGAGTGGGTAGCCTTTCCCTCCTGCAGGGGATCTTGCCAACTCAGGGATCGAACCCAGGTCTCCCACATCCCAGACAGACTCTTAACCAGCTGAGTCACAAGGGAAGCCCAAGAATATTGGAGTGGGTAGCCTATCCCTCCTCCAGGGGATCTTCCCAACTCAGGGATCGAACCCAGGTCTCCCACATCCCAGACAGACTCTTAACCAGCTGAGTCACAAGGGAAGCCCAAGAATATTGGAGTGGGTAGCCTATCCCTTCTCCAGGGGATCTTCCCAACCCAGGAATTGAACCAGGGTCTCCTGCATTGCAGGCAGATTCTCAACCAACTGAGCTATCAGGGACGCCATCACATGTCACAGGAGTCAGCAAAAGATACATAAGTCAGAAGAGAAATTTCATCACAAATTTTTTTCTTTAAACACACACACAGACACACCCAGGGGTGCACTCACATAGTAATACAATGTATAAAATAGAAGGTAAATATGTTCATTCCTTCTCATAGATTTGAAAGTAAGAGCAAGTGTGAGCTAAAGGCAGCCCCTTCACTCTGATGAATACTTGAAAATAAAGGAGAAGACGTATAAGGGAAGAAGACATGTCAGACTGTTCAGACCCCACTGGTTCCTAGAACACGTGTCTTTGGAATCATGAGTACAGGAGACAGTTATCCCAGAGTGACAGCTCCTGGTCCAGGTAGGAGGCTCACTCACGTTTGCTAATTTCACTTTCTCAAATTCTGATCTATTAATCCTTTAGAAGACATGTCTAAAGATATTATTGGCTTGTAGTTTCAAACACTATGAGGTAGCGTCTTTTACCAAAACTACAGAAAGCAGACCCGGGATATTGTACCCAGGCAGCAGGGAATCGAGTGGGTCCAAGTGGCCAAAGCCACGGTCCCCACCCAGCACCAGTGACCGGTGCTGCCTTCCGTCTGCTTCATCCCCCACCTAAGCGCCATCCCCCGGGCCTGACCCTCCTCAAAGTGCTCCAAAAGCATCTCAAAGTACATCTCTACCTTCAGGTCGACCCTTAACCCTCTCAGTTCCCACCTACCTAACTTTGA